>NC_068303.1:12173645-12869000 GCF_025860055.1 Xyrauchen texanus | reverse complement strand
AGGGACTGGTCTCTAAGAGAAGGACATTCAGCTGCAACATTCAACAGCAGTATTGAAAACAAGACTTAGGGAATTTAAGGGAGGATTTGCTAATGATCAGGTTTTGGATCAGTTCTTGGAGGAACAAGAACCTGAAAAAGAGCAAAACTTTGGTCAAGACCATTCTGGATATCACAACAGTTTGTATATTCTTGTTCTCTTAGTTGTTTGCTATTATTAATGAATATGTGTATGTATTAAAGCTCTCCGTTGAGGTTTGGAGTAAATAGATCAGTCTCTTGTCATCAGCACTTTGTGTAATCTCTGGATTTGCGTAGCTCTTCACCCCATTGCCTGCTGGAGATTCCCTATACCTCCCCCACCACTACTGACAATCTGGGCAAACCCCCCAGCTTTCGTCACGCGAATGATCACGGCCCAGTTACCACGGAGACCCAGCTGACAGGTGCTACATTGGTGGACAGTTCTGCAGTCTCTGACCTGCTGATCTATGTACCTCAGCCAACCGTGAGATCAGGAAGTCAAGATGAAATGGCTGTAACCAGGTCTCAAGGTAACGCAGGTGGGCAGGAAGGACGTGGGGCCATGGCCCCACTTTGGAGGTCCATGCTGTCCAAAAGTAGCCCCCTGTACCGTGACTCGCTCTTCTCCTTCTCTCTGTGGGAATTGCAGGTGCAGAAGAGAGAGTTGGCCATTCTCAAGAAGCAGACAGAAAGGGAAAAAAAAGCCCTGCACAGGGAGTTGGAGAAGTAAGATATCTAAATGTCTTTTAAAGGTGCTGGTTTCACAATCTATAGGAAGACAATCTGTATCACCTAAGAAAGTTACTTTTATGTTCCACTGTGTATGAAAAAATTGTGTAGAAAAAGAGACAAAGAGACATTGATGCAACTATGTATATTGTTTATTATTTAGGATATACAGTGAGGTCCCCATGTCCACAAGTCTGAGACCACATGTGAAAATGCTTCTGTTTTCCATTATTTCTAATATTATACAAAAAGTTCTGTTGTAATTTATGTGAAAAGATTAATTGAAAAATATACTGTGAATTACATGAATATCAAAATATCTTTGGTATGTCCTCATTTTGCTTTAATCACAGCATGCACTCAAGCTGGCATGGACGAAACCTTAGGTACAAGAAGCTTACAGTATATAATCAATGGCAAATATTTGCTTACATTTGATTAGTGATCTAGAAATACTGCACAAACTTAAACAACTCTCATTTGTCTACATTCATATTTTTTCTTTGTTTTTAATCTTAAAAGTTAAAAAAGATTTTTAATGTGGTTTATAAAAGAAAAGTGGAGAAAGAGCACATGTGAAGGACATGATGCAGACACTAGTGGGATTGTGTGTGTGTGTGCGTGCGTGCGTGCGTTTTGGCCTCTGCTCAAGACAAAACAAAAACAGGTCCTAATTAGTCCAGCATGGAATGTATTGTGGGTACAAAATTAGCCTAATGCACTGCATGCAGGACACGTTTGGCACATGCCAAACACCGAGTATGATGCAAATTTGCATTTATAACCCAATTTGGATACAGGTGCATGAAAGTTTACAATCAGGTTGAGTGCATACTGTATATATTGAGAATTACCCTTTCATATTCTGACAATAGATTTATAATCATACATATCTAAATGTCTCTTGATTTAGGAAGATGTGAAGTGTTTTCTGTTTACATTAATGGTAATTAACGGCTTCACGATTCACTTTTCAGGTGCACAATGTGTTCATGAAACTACAAACCTGTCTCTCTAATCTTTCTCTCTTACACACACACACACACACATATACAGTATATATATACATATACTGTGACATACTGTGGTCCCTTATTAGTATCTCATGGCAGATAAATTATGATTCGTTTCAATGTAATGCTTACAGTGCTAAATGTCATCTGTCCTTTCATCTCTCCTGTCCCTTCATCTTCGCAGGCTGAGTAAGGAGCTACAACAGAAAAACAAACTCATCGAGTCGCTATGTTCTAAACTCGACCAGCAACAACCACGATCAGAAACGCCTGCTAGCAGCCAGGCGCTGTCAGAGGCCACAGACCAATCAGACAGGACTTCTTTTATGTCAGATGACCCTGGCTCAAACAATGAGGATCTGGAGATGTGCTCCGAACTAGATGCTGCCAGTGAATATGGCAGAGAGCACGCTACAAGAAGTGTCACAGGTTTATAACCAAATAAACATAGACATATACTAGAGCTGTCGACATTAACTGTTAACGCATGCGATTAATTTATTCACTTGTGTTTACTTTGTGAACACGTTGTGTTGTGCTTCTGTCTTACTGGACAATTCGGGTAAAGTATCATTATTTGGAAAGAGCCAGCGCTAAAATCAAAACAAGACCATTTTTGCAAGCGCTTTTCATGTGGAGTTCAAAGCATTGAGAATCATGTAAATGGAGCTTCATGATTGCTGTAGCAAATGGATAGCCATGTGTGATGAGGAGCAGGGCGTGGCCGGGCCGTGAGGTTGCACGCCTGGCGCTGGCATGAGGATGCATACCAGGAGGTGGATAAGGGCGAGCCGGAGACACCAGTGAGGGAAAGAGAGAGATGCACGAAGCTGTGTGTGTGTGCGCATATTTGTTTGATTTGCAGTTTTATGTTGACTGTTCAGCTGGTTCCTGCCTCCTCCTTGCCCATTGTAATAACCTTGTTACACCAATGTGGCAAATCAGGTTCTCAATGTGGAAAGGTGTTTAATAAACACTTTTCAGTGTATAGCAGAACAAAAACACGTACTGCTTTGCATCCAGCTATGTATAAATATAAAGACACTCACACAGACAGGATTTGTTCATCTCTCTCTCTCTCTCTCTTCCTCACTGCCGTCTACGGCTCGTCCTTTTTTCCCTCCCGGCTGATTAGGATGATTCAGCGCCAGGCATGCGTCCTCATGGCCCGGCCACGCCCTCCTCCTCATCACACTCCTCTCTCTCTCTCTCTCTCTCTCACATACATACACACACACACACACACACTGTCGTCTCATGTTCCTCCTTATCCCCCTCCCGGCTGATTACGATGATTCAGCACCAGGCAAGCGTCCTCATGGCCCGGCCACGCCCACCTCCTCATCACTATCGTCTCTCTCTCTCTCTCTTTCTCTCTCTCTCTCTCACACACACTGTCGTCTCTTGTTCTTCCTTAACCCCCTCCTGGCTGATTAGGATGTTTCAGTGCTGGGCGTGCGTTCTCAAGGCCCGGCCACGCACTCCTCCTCATCACACTCGCCCCTCTCTTTCTCTCTCAAACTGCAGCACCGGCTCCACACTATCCCTCTCCCAGCTGATTGCAAACATTCTCCCCCAGCCATCCCTCATCACTCGGCCACGCTCCACCACTCCCCACACCATGATTACTGTGATATTTTGGAGGGTGAAGTTTAAGAGATTTAATGCCCATTGCAGTTCATACGCAAACTACGGCGACTAGCTATTTCAATTAGTCAACTTCTAAATGACACTTTGGTAAATGTTTAATGTTATTTTAATTGGTGCAGTTTAGTTAATTCCTGTCTTTATGCTGTGAAATGCTTTGGAAACTAAATTAACTATTTATAGAGTCAAATTTCAGCACATTCAAAATCTGCAATAAATCGCGATTAACTATGAAAAATCATGCTATTAATCGAGATTAAATATTTTAATCAACTGACAGCACTAATATATACACATGCATATATACACAGTTCATTTTTAGAATTGTGTGCTTTGTGTGAACACATTCAGATCATTCATCATTCATCATTCTCCATCTATTTGTTTTTCAGACTCACAAAGTCGTAGAAGCCCAGCCTCATTACGTCCATCCAACCCTCCATCCATTACATCCTCTCTCAGCAATCAGTCCTCCAACACCTGTCCCAGCATACACTGTACACCTCACAGACCATTGAAAACCCAAGCACAGACAGGTAGGAAGAGATCATAGTTCAGTCAGTAGTTTACACAGATATGAAGCATTTCTCATAACAATGTTGAAATTCTGTCGTTATTTACTCTCCTCGTGTTTTGCCATTTTTGTAGTTGTCCATATGACTTTTAAAAATAACAACGTATAGAACAATATGAGTTTTTCTATATGATAATTTTCTAAATGAATGTTACATGAATATAATTATTATAATTTGTTTAGCTGTTTTTAGGCATTTATGTCTTAAATATATGTGGCTCTTTCTCTATGTTTCCTCCCATCAGGCCTCTCTGCTGGTCCTATGTCCAGCTCCCTTTCCTTCTCCACCTCCCCCTACTGTCTCCTCAACCCCTTATCTCAAATGTCCTCTCAACATTTGTTTGATTCTAAAACTCATCCTTTGAGAACCCATCACCACTATGGTGGGGGATTCTCAGTGGCAGAGGTTCACCAAGAGCTTCAAATGCTCCAGAGACAGCTGGGAAACAGTGAGCGTGCATTTGAGTGTGAACCACTGAGTGACTAAAACTAATTCTGTCATTTAAATTTTGTACTACAGGCAACATCTGAACCCTTATTTGGATTAATGCTGTTGCAGATAGTAAACTATAATGTAAAGTTTTTTAAAGCAAACCTCAGTTATGAATGCATTATATAATCATTGAATATAGATATTTGTAACAGGGTAAAAGAGAAATGAGGCGAAAACCGGTTTGACAATATAAATAACAATTTAATGATGAATTAAAACATAAAGACAAAACATAAACACATACAGGGCAGCTGCCTGTAGCTCTCTCTCTCCCGAACCTTTATCCATCTCGTCGGCTTGATTAGCCAGGTTAGAGGCTTTGCGTCCGTCATCACGGCCCGGCCCCGCCCTACATCTTGCCACAAGATTATATCCCTAATATATGTTACTCCTTTATGTGCATGATGCTGAGGATGTATTTAGGTGATTTGGAAATTCACATTTTGAATGTGAATGTGTGGTGTGTTTTTAACCGGAGATGAGCTTAAATTTTCAATCTCAATCTTCTATTTCAATGACACCTAATGGCAAAGTAATTGTTGCAGGAGAAAAGGTGATAAATTGAGATATAACTCTTGAACACTTGAAAAGTGTAAATCTGAAGTCAAAAGTATAAGTCTTAACTTTAAATATTGGACTAAATATCTGGTCAATATTGTAATATTGGTAGAATTGACCAGTCGTTTTAATTTCATTGATCAGAATTTTATTTTACACTCCTACATTTTCAGAGGATACTGAGTGAACATTCTTTGACTTGCATTTGCATCTTCAACCCCTCCTACATTTACTTCGCTCTCCTTTTCTTTTCTTTTATTAACAGCATTTAGATCATAGCTATGATTCAGTTTCTATACTCTCAATTTTACACCCTTTTCATTAATATTTGTTTTTCTTATCCCTATATAGGCTATCATGGTCCTCAAGTCCAACCTCTGCCTGGATTTCCACTGGGCTCCCACACTCAGCCAGATCCTATCGGCTTACACCCTCTACCCCATCATGCCTTTGAACAGTCACCTCTAAGCAGCCAACACGCTAGTCCTTCTATGAAATCAGGGGTGAGCATCCTGGAGAGCAGTGCAATGTGGGATATTAAGTGTGGCCCGAAACCGTTAAGACCAGGCCCGTATGGAGATGTGTGCTCTGGTTCTTCAGGATATAAGTCATGCCATACAGGTACTGCTCTCTGGATTCCTCAGGCTTAATTGTAAAGCTGAAAGATTGTAATGTTGTCAAAAGTCTAATACAGTGTGTGAACTTGCCTTCAAGTTGTTTTGGAATGTAAAGTAAATGCTATATATGGCAATTCTGTTAACTTAGCTCTGTGTAGAGTGTACAAACATGTGTATATGATATATGTTTTGGTAATCCTCTTCTCCTGCTCTTTTAATACTGTACTGTAGGTGCCGACTTGATGGAGGAGCACCTTAGGGAGATTCGGACTCTCAGACAGCGTCTAGAAGACTCTATCCGGACCAACGACCGTCTGAGAAAACAGCTGGAGGAGAAACTGGCCTCTTCTGCACAAAATGGAGGTTAGAGATAATGAAAATTGTCCTGCAGCGTGACATGCTTATTGTTATTATACATTATTTGAGAAACTTAATGTAATAGTTCTATTTTTAAAAATAACGTTTCAGTGCAGGACCATTTAAAATAGTGAAGGCAAAATGGTGTTAAAAAAGAAAAAAAAGAAATGATGACCAGTCACATCACCAAAAATATACACTTTCACTTGTATATTCATATGAATTTTAACCTAAAATGTCAGCTTCTCTTATGCAATAAGCTGTAATATTTGTACTCATATACTGTATATATTTGCTTGTATACGTCATATTTTTTTATGTTTATTTAATTGTCATTAAAAGTTTAAAATTGATCTTAACCTTCTCTTACAATTCACTAGCTGGTGGAGCACCCACTAACATCTACATCCAGGGGCTTGATTCAGTTGGTCAGCTGTCCAGTGAGATTCGAGTGCTGAAAGAGGACAATCACGCCCTACAGAACCAACTCCAGCAGGCCAGGACAGGTAAGGACATAGTCTTGTTGTGTTCATAAGGAACTTTAGCAGCAGTATTATACACCATTGATCATGTATATTTTCCCTTTGATATCGGCATGAGCCCTGAGAAGTTTTCCACCCTCCTGCAGATGGCAGTAAGGAGATAGATCGGCTGAGAGAAGCGGTTCTGTCTGGGCGTGGCCAGTTGAAGCAGGCTGAGCTAGAGGCGGACAGGTGCGCAGATCAATGCAGAAGACTGCAGGCTAAAATCAGAGAACAGGATCAGGCAATACTGCAGCTCAAACAAGAGAGACAGAATAGCCTGGACAACAACACCAGGTACAGTGCGACTACAATGTGTGTTTGTGCCCTCTCGAAAACAATGTTAACAATGAATATAGCAGACAGTATTGAACAATGTATATGTTAATGCATCTGTAAACAGGCTACAGCATGAAGTAATTGTTCTCCAGCAGCAGTTATGTGAGAGTCAGCGACTAGTGCATACTCTGCAGTGTGAACTACAAGTGTACCAGAGAGTCTGTGGTACTACTGAGAGCAGCACAGGTAAGATACACATCAACAATACAACAGGATACAAAATGATAATTAGGATTGACGCACTTATATTTCGCTCTCTTCTCTCTTAGGCTCAGGGTTGAGTTTGACCTTCGACCTACGAGAGTCTAACATACATTTGTTGGAGCAGCAGTTGAGAGAGAGGCTGGACCAGTGTATGCCCCACCCCTCAGCCAGGAAACAGCTCTTCCATGGTGAGACAACTAATTAGCATATAATCAAAAGTTTCTCATGACTTTCAAACACAAAACCGCTTTTCAGTAATGTAAGAAAAAGCATGGATTAACTGTACTGTACCTTCAACTGTTTCACTTGAATTGAAAAACAAATGGTGCATATGAACAATCTGAAAAGTGAGGGGGCATTATAAATCTTATCAGCTTGGCTCATGAATATTAATTAGGTAATTTAACACCCCATTAGTAGTCCTGATCTGCTGAAAGGTATCCATTGTAGGATTACCGCTTACTGCTTGCATGTTGAATCGGTCCACTGCCAGTGCAACCATTTGGCTTAGACTTCAGCTTCATTTTAAAGCTGTTGTTTTATCAGTGGGCTATTCAATTTCTCTGCATCGTGACCAATCAAAATGAAATTATTGAAATACATTCAGTATACAGATACTGTATGGATTTACAATAGTTGCAATGCCCTTGCACATGTTTTTTCTGTCTTTTATAGACCAGTCTCCATCTCCTCCCGTACGAGATACAGGGTTCTCCAGCCCTGCTTCACCAGCCGTGGAACTAGATAACCAGAAGTATTTTGCTAGTGGTAAGACTTTTATATAAAACACTGCTGCTATGTGGCCACAGTAGCAGAAAAACCTTGGCACTTAATCAACTCCAAGTCACAGAAAACGTAATAATCAATATGTGCCACATACAACCATGCACCTCTAATGTAAACATTCATATCTCTTGATAAGACCCATCTAAGCCTGTCTCTGAAGGTCTAGATGGTGAGGCCCCTGAGGGCTCCTTTGCCTGCAGAACTGGACGTCATGTGATTGGCCATGTGGATGATTTCAGGGCTTTACAACAGCAGCTACTGGAAGGGAAGGTGGTTATCCGCAAGATGGAGACAGCACTGCAATCCATCACAGAACATGACCTACCGGAGGTCAGTATGATGACTGCTGTATGATTTAAAGGGATAGTTCAACCAAAAATTTAAATTCTCTCACTCTCATGCCATCCCAGATGTGTATGATTTCTTTCTTCTGCTGAACACAAACAAAACATTTTAGAAGAATAAGCATAAAAGTAATCCATACGACTACAGTGGTTAAATCTGTATCTTCACAAGCGATATGATAGGTGTTGGTGAGAAACAGGTCAATATTTAATTAATTTGTTACTATAATATTTCATCCCTGCCGTGTGGCGTTGATGTGAAATGGCATGAGGGTGAGTAAACGATGAGAGATTTTTTTATTTTAGGGTGAACTATCCCTTTAAAATGAAGGCAAACCTGTTTGAATGACTTCGTCTTTATTGTTAACTATGTCTGTTTTAAAATTATTTCCTGTTATTTACATTTTGGTTACATTAAATGTCCGTATACCACAGTTTTTAATTAAATAAATGCATTGCTGACAATTTATAATTCATTAGTAAGCAAAAATTATGCTTAACAGATTCAGAAGTTGATGTTCAAAGTAGAAATATTGAAGTTCAAAGAAAAAAAATCGCTTTAAATTATATATATAAATGTTTTCATATTTGAATCAAATAGTAACTTCTTAAGCTTAAATTTCTTCTACTTTCATATTGTTGTACTGGTCATCTTATTACAAGGTTTGAATATTCAAACTGAAATTTAATGCACAATTTCTTTCTCTCTCTCTGCAGGACTATATGAGGAACTTGATCACCAGCACTAAAACATTGAAGCAGATTCTGGAGGAGACATGCTCTCTCTTAAGAATGTTCTGGAGGGCAGCTCTGCCCAGCAGTGATGCCTCTGCCCAGCAGTTTAAAAAGGTTAATATGTTGTATGAACCTATTGCATGCTGGTGTTGTTTATGACCTTATTGCGAATGTAATCCTGTATGCCATATTGTCAGTAGCCAACTGGCAGGAAGAGGCATGTTTAATGAATGTTTCTGTGTCTCTATAGGAGCAGTCTCTGAGAAAGGAGGTTGTCTCACTTAGGTGTAAGCTGTCCGAACAAGAGCAGCTTCTCAGGCACACTGTAGAGAACCTGAGGGCCTCCAGTCGCACTAAAGACAGCATGGAGCAATTCATTGTCAGTCAACGTGAGTGATGCCTCATTCCTCTCGCCTTTTATTTCATTCTTTTATTTTTTTTATTTTGTGTATTTTGCTTAATAGAGCTTTCGCTTTTGACAAAGGTTATTTTTGTGGATGGGTATATATACAGTAAAAAAGCATATCAATTATATAAAGTTACGTTATCTTTTTTTATTGTCAGTCTCAAGAACACGAGATGTGCTGAAACAGGCTCGCTCAAATCTAGAGGTGAGTAAATTATATTATGCATGCCTCATCTATTAAGCAGTTTTTATACAACCTCTGGCATGTAAAACAAGTTTCCCCAGTCACACAACAAATATGTGTAGCCCAAATTATTTTTCAGCATTCGATTGCTTTTAGCTGAATAGACATTTGTATCAAAACTATTAATGGCTCTGTTTCCTCTTCCTTATTGTGTTATTTTCCTTCTCTTTACTCAATCTCAATGCCTTCTGAGTTATTCCAGAACAATGAACTCAAGATTGCCTCTCTAGGCTGCACCCCTGTTCCTTCATCCTTCTATTCCTTCTCCGCCACTCCTTCTTGGTCTACTAGAGGTACTGCTCAGGCCTTCTTTGTCTGGGCAGAAGTGTGTGCTTGTAATCTGTGTGTTAGTGTGTATGCATGTGTTTGTCTTGCAATGTGTGCCTGCCATCTTGCTTGGCATAGCCAGATTTTGGACAAAGTCTGGTCCACATTGCAGCTTATTCTGGCCAAAAGCCACCCATTTAGGAAGGAGTTTTCTTCCGGACATGGAACTTAAAAGGTTTTACCCTTTTGACCAATTAATTTGTTTGACTTTTTTATTATGTTTCCAGGCATTTGTGATTTAAAAAAAATATATTTGGACCGATTGGCAAATTAATCATGTCGACCGATTTGTGAACCCTTTCGATTAATTCATTGAAAAGAACCGAAATAATTGAGAGAATGGTTCACTGACAAATCGTACACCACTATGGCATGCAAGCAACAGGGGCGAAGCCAGAAGTTTTTCACAGGGATTGCCGGGCAGGGGCCAGCGATCAGTCTGTGGTGGCACAGACATTTTCGGGCAGTACAAGTTAAGTCTTGTGCTCAATTACGGCAATTGTGAGTGGGGTGGCCAGTGGGTTGGCCACCCCTGGCCACCGCCTAGCTCTGCCACTGCCAAGCAAATTTCCTCTACACAAGAGTAATATCTAGCTCATTGAATATTTTAGCGGAGAGAAGAAAAAAAAAAAAAAAAAAAAATCACACACATTCATTATAAAAATTTCCTTGAATTTCAATTTTTTTATTTTCCATGAATTTTTCAGACCTATGAAACACAATTTAAAAATTCCCAGATATTTCCAGGTTTTCCATGACCTTGGAAACCCTGAAATTACAAAAGTGCAATAAAGAGGTGTCCTCAAGTCACTATCACTCCAAAGTTTCTCAAAATCTTGAATACCATTCAATGTTCTGAACCTCGCAAATTTTTCCCAGGAGACTGATAAAACTAAAAGTTGACAAATCAATCAGTGCCGATTGTTGCGTTTTGGAACGATTTTTTATCTGCAAAAAGCTATGTTGATGGTTGCCTATAGTTTTCTTTCCACCTGGATGCTCTGCAGCTGGCGCTGGAGGATTCTATCGTTAAAACAGCTTGGTTCTGCAGAATAACATTGCTGCAGAACCATTGCTTTGTTGGCATTGCCATGCATTCTCTCGTCTTATCTGTCGGTTGGCTTGAGCGCATAATGCCATAATGTCTGTGCAATGTGCACTTGTGCCATTCGGGTGTTTGTGTCTTGTCAGAGTACGTGGTTTTGTTTCTGTTTGGACTCGTGTCTCAGTCCTCCATCATAACCCGGCTAATTGCAATGTTTGAGTAGTGCTTTTACTAGTCAAATATTTAAAGCTGAATGAGTACTCGATTAATCGATGACTCGTGCACATCCCTAATATATATATATATATATATATATATATATATATATGTAAATGTGTGTCGTTTTTAAAAACTATTGATAGATGAATCAGTTATAGTCCTTTTCCACAGTTATCGGAATCAGCAAAATCCACTATCTAGATAAAAATCTATCCTCCCTGACTTCTGGAGACTGCATAGGATCCATCCAAATCAGATTGAAACTGGAGATTTTAGGCAGCTCTTTCCATTTTGCAATAAAAACATTCATCAGATGGACTGTGTATGGTCTGATGCTGTGATGGTGCGACCTGAAAACATTGTCCTCTCTTTGCCCAGAGTGAAATTAAACAACTTGTTTATCTTGTTTCATTTGTCTCTAAATAATGAATGTCATTTTTGCTGTGTCCTCTATTGGCCAGACACAGTGAAGGATTATTGTGACTGTAAATTCTTTATGTAATATCCTAATGACTATTCCTGTCCTCCTATGCTCAGGTGAGGTCACAGGAGTCTCGATCAAACATGCCCCCTCTCTTGGTTGGAATATCATGACCCCTAACGCTCAGGATCAGCACAAAATGAGGAGCGATAGACAGCGCCTTCTAGAGGTGTCCTGCAGAACAGACTCAAGACTTGGTGTTGCCGTGTCCTCCTGAGGTTTTAGATTAATTCACCCTAAAAAACACAAGGGATATCCAGAATTATTTTAATGTTACACTGTTCTCAGAGAGATGTATTATTTGTGTGATGCATTCAAGATAAAGTTAAGAGTGTCCAACTGTATGTATGTACTTTATGTAATGTGTTGGAAAGCCAAAGCATTTTACTTTTCATGCAAATGATATCTCTCAAAGTTATAGATGACATCAAGTAGATTCATGTTATAGACATTTGAATTTCAAATCAAGTCTTTAAACAAAGTAGCATCTTGTGGGTTTCTGTTTGCTGTTAAGGTTTATGTCGAACCAGCAACACTAATAATGTGCAATTATAATACTACTGTGCTACCAGCCTGACCTTCTACATGGTTGTGTAACCCCAGGGATGAGCTAAAGACCGATGGTGCAATAACACTTTAATGAACCTGTTACTATAGTCTTGAAATGGGAATATCCCAATAAGAGATATTTTATGTTACTGCCAAAGTATGAGTCTGTTGCTTTTTATGTGCTAACTTTCTACAGTATTTTGACCATGTCATCATAATGGGTGTGTGTGTGTGGGGGGTTCTTTAACTTTTTTCTTTTTTTAAATTACCTTTGGGTTTTGGTCCAAAACAAGTCCGTGTTTTATATTTTAATTTGCTGTATCAGCTTTTCCTGATGGACCAGTTTACTTTTGTTCTTGTTTCTTTTCCCTTTTTTATATTCTTTTAATTAATTTTTTCTTTCTCCTTTTTTAGTATTCCTTTTATTTTTTCTATTTCCTTTTCTTTTATTGGTCCTTTTCTTTTTATTATTGACATGCAAAGTCTTTTAATTAGTTTTCATGAGATAAAAAAGAATCACTTGAATGCCACAATATCTCACTACTGCATTAAATTATAATTTTGTTAGACATTGCAGACAGTTTTGCAGAATCTGTTGATTTGTTCTAACTGTATGTGGGGTTGAAAGATCACATTGTGAAAAACTTAAAGGCTATCACATGCAGTATTTCGGTAGTTCACAACAATGCAATATGTCCTGGGGATTCTGATCTGGTGCCATGATGTTTTGCTCTGTATATGATGTGTTCATGAGCTCTTTATGAGAAGCTTGTTTATGGCTATCAATAGGTCAGGCATGCTACAACAAAAAATGTATGTTGACAAAGGAGAACACAAAAATAAGTGTGGGGTTTGGCTAATTTAAGTCAATCTTGCACTTTCTCTGTCTTTTTGACAATACATTTTATTACATTTTTCTTTTCATTTTCAGTTGTTTTAAGATATAGGCAGCAATACAATTTGTTTCGAAATTTCTCATTTTAAAGTAATGTAAATTGAGTAATGCGTGTGCATTTCAAGAAAAGGTATGCAACAGAAAATTCGAAACTAAAACTAAAAAAGGGAAAATATAATAAAAAGGCAATTTATACACATAAGATTCATTGCATATTTTTCAACTTTGCTGGATAATTTATCACTCTTCTTTACGTCATGCATCTCATTGACTAAACTTCTCTGTAGCTCACAATTACTTCAATATACTGTATTAACCTCCTTAGTCTTAAAGATAAATATTCTTCATTAATTTTTGCTCCACATTAATTTGGCTTTATCAGATTACTACTTCATCTTAATGTCTCTGGAACAGCAGATGGCACAAACATTCACTCCACATTAAGTTTTATCACCAGAGTAACATATTACTGTACAGGGATAGTTTTCTCATTATTTGCTCACCCTCATGTCATCCTAGATGTGTATGACTTAAGACATTCTTCTGCTGAACACAAAGATTTTTAGAAGAATATCTCAGCTCACAATGTCCTCTCAATGCAAGTGAATGGTGACCAAAACTTTGAAGGTCCAAAAATCACATTAAGACAGCACAAAGTTTCATAGTAAAAAATTACTTACGTATTGATCTATTTCTCACACACATATCACTTCTGAAGATATGGATTTAACAACTGGAGTTGCATTGTATGGACCTACAGAGCTGGGATATTCTTCCCATGTTTTTTTTTATTTTTCTCTCAGATGGCTGCTTATGAAGTCTAATTGAATCTAAATACAATCTGAGACACAAGGAGAAATTCAGCTCTGGCATCAAGAGTTAGGATGTGTAAGTCAGTCAGACATCTTTCCTCAGGTCTTTAATCGTTTGTCATTTGTTATACAATATGTTTAGGGTGGCTTTTTATTTTGCCCTTCACACTGTAACTTTTCTATTATTTTAACATATTTAGAAGAAAGCAAACTATTGTTCTATAATATCTGTAAAAATGTGCAATAAAACAGATCACAACCAATTGTATTAAAATACAACCTTTAATATAAACAAGAGTTTCTAAAATAACAAAACTTAGAGGATATAAGGCAACACAAGTCATTTCCAAAGTATAATCAGGGAGGAAAGAAAACCCACATAAATGATCTGAACAAATGATATAAGGCACATATATATCTGTCATTATGTGCAATGAATGTCTGGCACAGGATAATTATTCATTTTTAACCCACTGAACAAACTTTAAACAAAAAAAAAAAAAAAACTGGGAATACCCTTTACAATCAGGTTCCATTTGTTGACATTAGTATTTGGAATATTCCAAATTTAATACAAGTTAAGCTCAATTGACAGCATTTGTTGATTCATTGATTACCACAAACATTTATTTTTCTTTCAATTTTTTTTTGATGATGTAATGTCAACAAATCTTATCACCCTAAAACAACTGTAAAAATCATGATTTAAATAATACATGAATTTTAACAAAATAATTAAATGCAAGTGCTTCTTCATATTTCTGCCTTTAAACCCTCCAAAAACAGGCCCCCATTTACTTTCATTGTAAGTGCCTCTCTGTTACCTTGAATTAAGCTTTTTTTTAAAGAAAAGTAGGGACGAATCGAAATGATTTTTTGTGGTAATCAACATTATACCACAAATGCTGTCGATTGAGCTTAACATGTATTGAACCCAGAATATTCCTTTACCATGAACTAGCAATGAACAATACTTTAACAGCATTTATTTATCTTTGTTCATGTCAGTTCCAACATATAGTAATACATTTTTAAAATCAAAAGTTGTATATGTTAACATTAGTTAATGCACTATGAACTAACATGAACAACTGTATTTTTATTAACTAACATTAACTAAGATGAATAATTGCAGTCAAAAATATAATGTTCATTGTTAGCTCATGATACCTACTGCATTAGGAACCTTATTGTAAAGTGTTATTTATTTTGACAATTGTTTCATTGGTACATGTTTTACTGAAAATGTTTGAAAACTCCAGATTTTGCAACAGACCTTATACAAAACTGTACTGACTGCAGTATGCAAAGACACCGTTAGTTAAGGCCCAACCTAATTCACTTACAAAATGTAAAACTATACTCTTATAAAAATCTGATTTAGTGTAAAACAGAGACTGGTTCTGTATAACATTACCTGTAGTGCACTCGCTCACAATGAATTCACTGTTTTGGTTGTTTCAGGTGCATATTGTTAAATCACAGGGAATCTACACATATCATGACGAAAACATATAAATAGATGCAAATTTGGAATATTCCAGAAATTCGTCAAATACACTTAAAGGGACAATTACATTTCATTGTAAACATGAATTAGGTTGGGCCCCTACCCCGATGCAAGACACAATTTTTGAAACATTTTGTCCCATCACGGAGGGTGTTTTCAAAGAGAGGTGGTTTGTGCGTTTGTAAACACATGCAAGACTTTGCACAAAGACTCTCACTGCTCTCTCAAATAGACATACATCACTTAGAAATGCCTAATCCAGACCTCATATACTCATACACAACATAACTGATACTGACAGCTGGGATAACTTTCATGAAGTTGGGCAGGATCCCCCGGTAGAGTCCAAAAAAGCCCTCATTCTCCATGATCTTCTTTATTAACTTGGTCATGGACACCTGCTCCGATCCCCCCAAAGATGCTGTGAAGAAAGTTTTCAAACATAATTCACATTTAGGCATCAACCTCTCAGTACATGTCAGAAAAGTGAATGGGTCACATTCACAAATAATTGCATGCAGAAATGTGGATTTACAACAGGTGTGTACGTACATACAGTTACTCATACCCCTGTTGTTGAATCTGAATTATTGTATATGAGTGAGCATGTGGCTGCTGTTTGTAGTTAGCAATACATGTCAACAACTGACAGCACGCCAACAAGATATTCAAATAAAGCCAGGTGTGACATTAAAACACTTAAAACACAATAAATACCTTTTATATAAACCCAGACTGGATGTGAATGGCTGCATTTTGTTTGTTTTTTTCAGATCAAGCTATTAACGAACATTTTAATAAAACATTTTTTACTCTGAAATAAGTATGAATTATAGCAGGGTCACTTAGTTCAATGTTTCCCAACCACTGTAATGCGGCACACTAGATCGATTGTCAGGTGTGCTGTGGAAAACTATAAAATTCCACAAAATAAAAAAAATGCATGAAAATAAAAATAATAATTTCAGGGATCCAAACTCCTCACCTTTCTGAGAAATTAGCTGTTTCTGTTACTTTTGTGATTGTTTAGAGCAATGATTAATGTGCAAAAGTGACTGATATTATACGCGTTAAGGGACTTTTACATGACTCACGTCAGCACTGCAGAATACATTGAAGTCTATGAAGTGTTTTTCACACACAAGTTTTTGCTTCACCAATAATGAATGTCTTTGAGAGGTCTAAGCAACAATAAATATTTAAAAACGGTCCAAATTTGTGAATTGAATGTCTCATAATTTATTTTAATTAAATATGACCTTATCGTTTACAAATATCAGAGACCAGGGTTATTGAACTCATTTAAATTCACCAAGAAAACGCTTCAACCTAAACATAAAGTCCTTTTATTACTTTATGCTATCAAAGCAACTGCAAGCTTTTTTTTCTCTACCAAATACATGTTTTCAATGTATATTGTGCACACCTCCCGCTTTTTTACATGGCAAACTCGTAAAACCGGCCTTCTGTGGCGATTTCTGCAACTCTTTTCACGTGGAGGGCAATGCGGTGCTTGACGCTAAGTTCAGCCTCCAGGACCAAAATAAAACTGCCACGAGAAGTCGTCTGCCAAAGACGCAAAATCTAATGACAATTACCTCAGTATCAGTCTCTCTTGATGCGTTTGATTACACACAAGCGAGCACACAATTTAAGTTGATGCGGTCCAGGAATAAGGTTTGAGTTGTCGACTGAATTCTCTTCAGTTCATTTTTTACGTGTTTTGTTCATTTTTTAATCGTATTTGTGTTTTGTAATATTGCGTTGTTCATATATCGTGTTTTAGTGGCCTCCGCTGTCACTGCGGTGGAAAAAATTATTCAGCTGCTTTGTGTGGTGTCTCTGTTGTTCATCTGTTCTCTTCATAAATAAATAAATGCATAATCTGCTGTATGCAGTCAACAGTCTCTAGAGTTTACTCAGAATGGTGCCAAAAACAAAAAAACATCCAGTGAGCAGCAGTTCTGCAGACGAAACTACTCGGATAACCTCTCTGAACAATTGTAGTGAGCAGAATAGCATCTCAAATGCACAACACGTCAAACATAGAGGCGGATGGGCTACAACAACTGAAGACCAGGTCTGGCACTTTATTAGGACAGTGTTAGTGCCCAGAGAGTGTATGTATGTATAATCATATATATATATATATATATATATATATATATATATATATATATATATATATATATATATATAAATATGTTTGCTCATATATTGGTAAGTAGTGTATTCTAGGCTGGATATTTACCCTGGGCCTGCATACGTGTGCGGATCAGGGCAAGAGGGTAGCTGGCCAATTGGCCACATGTGCTGGAAATGGTTCCACAGCCAAGAAGAACCAGCACACCTGGGTTAGCAGTTTCAGTAGCATAGCGTGACAACCATGCATTCTTTAGTGTCTGCAGGGTGAAAGATGGAAAACGAGTAAAATAATACATTTATAAAGGTTATGCATTAATGTATGAATATCACATTCTCTCAAAAAACAAGATAGCATAGACACGTCAGTCCCATATCGCTTGTGTCAGTGGAATATGTAATTAACTGAGGCCTTTAAAGTTAATACAATAATAGTTCATACTTGTTTTAACCCTTAATTGGTTGTTTTGCACTTCAGAGAAACAAATCTTACCAGCTAGTTTAACCACAGGAGCTTTTCTTAAAAAAAAAGAAAAAATATAGTTCTGGTTTTAATGCTTTATTTACAAGTTCAAAAAATACTTTTAGAAACTTTTAGGCATGTTTTTCTTTCTAAAAACAGACAAATCTATTAGAGATCTATTCTTTTTAATCACAGGAATCATTTTCAGCGCTACATACTACGGCCATGGGCAACATCTTATGCAATTTTACCATTTTCGTGCCATCGTAAAGCGCAAGTGGGCATGGGAGAGAGTGCTTGCGCTATCTGTGGGTGTATGTGCGCAAACTGTGGATGTATTGTATGTAAATGAAGTGCGCAGTCTAAACTCAGTTCATGCATTTGCAGTTTAGAGATTCCACCAATGCTCAGGTGGTAATAAAGTCCATCTTCAAACTCTGAAAATATAGTGGAACATCAAATTATGTCCATGACGATCACTGTTGTAGCCATTTTATGAAATACAGATTTATAAGATTTGTATTATACTTCGATTTCTTTATTTTTATAATAATATTTCAATTATTATTATTATATTTAAAACTGCATTTATGATCTAATATGTATATTATTTTTCCAACTGTTGTTGTAGAGTGATTTTTAAGTCAGCAAAAATGGCTGGTGGATTTGGTATTATTTTTTTGACCACTTTAACATTATATTGATAATATTTTCGTTTAGTTTTATATGTAATTTGAATATAGAGATAAATTAATAAACATTTTCAAAATCGACCAGTAGAAGTGAAGTACATTCTGATACAATCACTGTTAATACTAGCCATGATTTTTTTGTCAGTAGATGAAAATTATCAATAATACTTATATTCTCTATCATCTAAAGGAGCATAAATCCAAATCCTGAGGAGAACCACATTTTCCATGCGTAAAACAAAAGGAGCGTGTCACTGACATTACACAGGGACCCAATTAATGCACAAAAGAATGCAAGTCCATATATCTAGTCATGCCCATTGACTTTGCGTTTAATACTTAAGGCATAGGCCTGCACATAGTGTCAGCACTATTAAAATAGGACCCATTGAAATAATATGATGCATTCGTTGCTGACTGTGTGTATGAGAATATTAACAAACAAACCTATGGCACATTTTTAAATAGGTCACAACTTGAAAAACTTGAAAAATGCCCAGAGGTCAAACACCTGGTTCTATATGGAGCTGAAATATTCAGAAACTGGGTAAATAGAGTACTAACATAATCTTGTGGCTTTCCATTGTGACTTTAACTCACCTCATACACAGCTAAATCTATTCCTGCATAGGGAATAATGCCCAGGATATTGGGAACATAGCCTTTGTAAAAGGCCTTCACTCCCTCCTTCTTCAAAATCTTCTTGGCGCAGTCAAACATTCCGGAATATTGGCCAGTCTTCCTCAGAGTCAGTCTAGTCTTCATCACCTGCGACATTAAAACATATTTCTGTCATTCTGTATTTCTGTACAAATGTCTTACTAATAGCAATACAATAGCTTTAGCCATAACATAACAGTAGGGAAATACTTACATATAACATTTTTATTTTTTGCCTATTATGTAATCAATATAGTCATCATTATTCTACATGGAAGTCTACCCTTTTTTCACGAAGAACATCTAGAAGATGCAAGACGTTTTAAGACCATAATAAAGAATCTTCCAGGACCATGGGTCTCATTTCTCACCTCCATGGGATAGATGGCTGTTTGAGCGGTCGCGCCAGCCAGAGAGCCAGCCATAAACCTTTCATGTGGCTGGATTTTACCACCGTCTTTTGTCAATAGCTTCTTGTACTGTCAAAGAGAAGATATAACAAATAACGCAAGACTGATTTAACATGTAAAGACTCATTCAAGCAGAACTGAACCGAATAGGTTTTAAAGCAATCTGTTCTCTTTTCATTAAAAAATGCAATCTTTTCCATTGCAATTATCCACTCACGTCCACAGAGGATTACCAATCCAGGGTATTGTGAATGACTGTAGTTAAAATAGCTCTCCCTGACACGCTGCTTGTGTAAGCCAAATGAACAGGGAATGTAAGCTGACATGTTTACGAATGCAAAAGAGGATGTGGTTTTCAGTGTTTGGAGAAGTTTGTGGGTATCTTGGTATCTGGGTTTATCAGTGATATCTTGGTATCTTGGGGTTATATTGTTCATATAGAATTGGTTAACACCAGGGTTATCCAGGGTTAACACATTTTTTTGACCAATTAATTTTCATTACTTTTCCAGCCATTTGTGATTCCCGGATAAAAGTACATTTATAGAATTCATATAGAATTGGCTATATCCAGGGTTAACAAATTTTTTGGACTAATGAATTTCCATTACTTTTCCAGCCATTTGTGATTCCCGGATAAAAGTACATTTATAGAGATTGTCCTCGCCAATAGCAATATCCAGCTGCTGAAATATTTTAGAGCTGAGAATTACTAGAATTTCTATGTTTTATTGACTTTTTAAGATTTTATCAATTGTGATGATTTTCCAGGCCTGAAAATCACAATTTTAAAATGGTTGATATTTCCAGGTTTTCCATAGCCATGTGAATCCAGTATATTTTGATTAAAGCTGGAACATAAAAGACATCTAAACCTACGGAAATATGCACTAAAAACCCATGAAAGGAAAAAAGGGGGTGGTCTCATATGTAGTTCGGGATTCTCTCTTCATTAAGGGTTGAATTCTCACCTGCTCATAAGCCATGAACTTGATTGAAGTTTCTGGGGCGATTTTTATAACATTGACTCCATTGCCCCTCCACAGAGAGGCCACGCCCCCCTCTTTAATCATGTGCTTGAACCCGTTCACCAGGCTGATATTGTTAGATTTCGTGGCATGAACCTATGAAAGGTATAGGATTACTGATGACTATATAAGTACATATTAAATTAATTACATTAAATATATTAAATATGTATCAGTTAAAACCTTTTCTTTAGACACAAATTTCTGATCACAATTGGCGCTGACATGAACATGTAAGTTGGTGGAGCAAAAACCATACCTGCATGAAGACTTTCATTCTGTCCAGAGGGGCGGTGCCTGTGCGAGATACTGCCCCTGCCATGGCCCCTGCAGAAAGCTGCTTCCACCAGATGCCGGTTATCTTCTCCTCCTCTGTGAATTCATCTGGAATGGTTATACTATCACCTATATCCAACACCTAGCACAAAACAGAGGTGGAGTTAGATTGTATATATAATATGTACTATAATGCAGAGCTAACTAAATATACTGTATAATCTGTGTGTATCTGTTTGGCAAACGCCAGATCATGTACACTATAAAGGTTCTTAATGATTATGAAAAACATTTCTGACTTTAAATTAGTATTAATCAGATAAGTAATAATAACCAACATTCAAACTATGATTAAAGTTTAAAATCAGATTGAAACTTTTCCTCAACACCTAACGAACACAAAAAGACATGCTTCATTTACATGTGTGTGCTGGAAGAACAACCCTCTTTGCATTAATGTTAGATTTAAATATTAAAATCCTATTACTGTTTTATGGTTAGCCATATAACATGCAAAAAATATGATAACAGACAGGCATCAGGGCTGCATTATAACACTTCCTTGGTGAAGCAGGAAGTACATATAACCGAATTGCTCCAGAGCCTGTATTAGTCCAACTTTGACCTTTAAAAACCAGTGTGGCAGGGCGGAGGGCGGGGCCGGGTCGTGATCCTACGCACCCGGTCCCGTATTAGGCTAATCAAGCCTCCGAGGTATAAAGGTCGACTGCAGGGTGCCGTGCGGGAGAGAGAGATCGTTTACGGACATGTCCGTCATGTGTGTTTATGTTGTCTTTAAGTTTACCATTAAACTATTATTTATATCGTCAAGCCGGTTCTCGCCTCCTCCTTTCAATTGAATACCTTTATACCTTGGAGGCTTGATTAGCCTCATACGGGACCGGGTGCGTAGGATCACGTCCCGGCCCCGTCCTTCGCCCTGCCACAACCAGGTTTATATACAAGTTAAGCTCAATCGACAGCATTTGTGGCAAAATATTGATTACCACACAAATGTATTTTGATTTTAATAAAAATTATTTTTTTTTTTTTAAAACATCTGGGTTCAGTGAGGCATTTAAAATGGAAGTGAATGGGCCCAATCCATAAACATTAGAATACTCACTGTTTCCAACCTATAATCACAAGCCATGAACAATATGCGAGTTAACATGAGTTTAGTCTGATAAAATCACATACTAACATTTTCTGTGTAAAGTTATTTCCAGTTTTGTAACTTTGTTGCCATGACGATGTGATGCGGTCACGTCATAAACCATTTTAAACAACTTTACATCTCAAATAAAACAAATATTTTAACAGAAGAATTAATTTAAGTGTTTTTATAAGATTCACATTTCTGCTTTCAAAGACTCCAAAAATTGGTCCCATTGACATCCATCATAAATGCCTCACTGTAATCTTGATTTTTGCATTTTTTTTTTGTTAGCAATTTTATCACACTAAAATCATGTTAACACACATATTGTTTTTGTCTTGTGATTATTCTTTTAAAACAGTGAGTATTTTAACTTTTGCAGATTGGCCCCATTCACTTCCATTGTTAGTGTATTTTTCATCTTTTTTTAGAGTAATGTCCAAATAAATTTTTGTTGTAATCAACATCATGCCACAAAAGCAGTCGCTTGAGCTTAACTTGTATTGACCCCGGAACTTTCCTTTAACCTTACACACTGCACAGCTATCGACCAACATTATTTCAAATAATTGTAGTTCCTTGAACATGAACTATACATTATCCCGCTCATTGAAATACCTAATTCATTACACGCGTATTGCAACGCGTATCAAATTACAACCTAGTTACTAATCCAACTCAATTTGGTCTGATGTCATTACCATCATCTTATGTAACATTGCTGTACTGCATCACAGACATATGTTAATTTTAACTTCCCTCTGTACAACTTTCAAATATTTTGTTAACTCTTCAAACAGATTCACAGTCAGCATAAAGCATTTTCCTAAATAAAACATAGCTCAATAATGACCCAAAGCAACATGTCTACTTCCTGTAGCTTAACTGGTAGAATGTGGCGCTAGCAACAACAAGGTCATGAGTTCAATTCCCAGGAAACAAATATGCCGATACAATGTATCACTTGAATGACCCACAAGCTGCTTTGGATCACAGCATCTGCTAGATGCATAAATGTAAATTCCTACCATCAAACAATTTAATTATTTTAATTTTTAGTTATGATGAATAATCCTCTATCATATCCTCTATCAAATGATGCATATCATATACCTACCATATCTACATCCATCACATATACAGCCTCTTCATCCTCAAAATCAATGACAAGCCATTCCGCCTTAGGCTGCTCTTGCAGCAAAGTCATGTTGACTCAGTGCTGCCAGCTCGTCTGATAGTAATCAAGGACGCTAACAAAGGTAATAAAGATCTACTGGTTCACCTGCTCTCTTCACAATGTCACATTGCCGATTCACTCTTTTACTAACAGCACTTCAATCAGTCCATCAGTCAGATGACGAGCATATCCAGGGCTAATCCCAGTACAGGACAGGCTTAAATTAGCTTTGCTGCAATTGGCTGTAATGACTAAACCTGCAGCATTCAAAAATCAGAAAGTCACCCAGCCTCTCCTTACACTTTGTAAGGTAGTTGACACATATCCTTTGACTTTTCTGGCTCAACATCGAAAATGTTATGTTAAAATGTATATGAATATACAATGAACTGTCTATATTTTAGGTCCTGTAATTACATTTTTAAAAGTACAAATATTACTTGTAGTCCCTCATAATTATTATGAGGTCATGAAAACTGCATAAAGAACATTTAGAAATTATCATCAAAAGGCATTAGCATTTTATGTATTAGCAAAATGCTTATACTTAAATATTAAGATTAATTAAAATATTATTTATTTAACTAAAATGACAGTATTTGAATATTAAGCTATGGTAGTTTTAGATGGAGTTCAACATGTGGCACATGTCTAAAAGTCCCCAAAGGTATATAATGTCAGCTAACCACTAGTAGTGACTAACTAACTAGTCATATTTCAAGATTGCACTCTTGTGCACCTCTTGAACACTTGTGACCGTGCGACTTTAACCTGTGATACTTAATCAATTAACAAACTCCTTATCCTTCTTGCACTCAACACTTTTCCCATGAATCGCCAACCCTGCCCATTGATAGAAGGATATAAATGGCCAGCCAAGCTGATTACAGGGCCATCTAACAGTGTACCTGACTGTGACCACTGTATGGCCGTCTGAGCTGGCTGACGATGTGTGATGGTTTGATCACACTAAGACAGGGGTCTACTTCCTATAACTAGAGTTGATCTATCACCACTCACAAGAAAATATCATATTTTCCCCCAAAGTGTTGTTACAATACATGTGTATCAGATGTAATATTTGAGTGATGGCATGGCACTTACAGTTGAGTGTTTCCAATAGCGTATAATCTCCTGAAGGTCATCTGCAGGGTTGAAGAGGAAATGCTCCCTCCATTCGTTCCATTCCACGGTCATTGTTCCATCTGCATCAATACTGGAGGACACAGGGTCAGTTTAGATATAAATGGCAAGTGGGTCCAGATGTCCTCAGAATGATTTTGCACAACATACACATTAGGTCATGTAAAACCAGTGGATTTGAACAAACTCTGCCATCCTCTGCATTACTTCATCAGCAATCTAACCAGATTCCACACCAAAAACACAAGCAACGACTTACATATAGTTTACTTGACTTATTAAAGATTTGCTCTGATCACTGATACAAATGTGTTGGACAGACATATACATATTTAAATGTTTAAATTATACATAATTCTTAGATGTATTGTCAGATGGCTTGTATTTTGCATTAAAGTGAGTAAACTCTTTAATGTCTGGTGAGTTGTAAGCAGCTTTGTTTTAAAAGGAATGACGTTTTTGCCAGGTGACTTTTAAAAATGTTTAAGCAAGCCATACATGTATTGTCAAATGCAGCTTGATCTTATGAAATTGTCATGATAATGGCAACATTTTTGCAAACTAGTATGTGCTACATTACACGTTTGAATAGAGTTTCCCAGTGAAATGTTCAGCAGGGGGCGCCAAAAGCAAGTGAAATTCAGTTGTAAACAGACAATGTTTTTAAGATGACTATTAGATGAATGTTTTAATGAGTAAAATGTATCTCCCTAACCTTAAACTTGAACCTAAACCTAATCAAAAGTGTCTTAAAAGATAAAAGAGAGGTGAGATAGCAGATACCCTCACCCTTAACCAACGCCTAAACCCTAACCGATAGTGTTTTAAAAGCAAATTTGACATGAAATGCACATTTACTGAAGCAACCACGTCATTTCGACTCACTTCTCTGGCACTTACACTTCACTTTCACTCCAAGCATCCTTGGCTGGGCACAAGGCTCAGTCTCCGAGTCCAAAGTCCAACACTCTATCAAGTGAGGTGGAGCTGAAGCTATTAATTTTGGAGTACATGTATAAATGTAGGTGGGTCTCTCTTTCAAATTATGCATTACAGTAAAAGTGTTTTGATATCATAACATAGCATGGTGTGAGTAATAGAGTGTAAAATAAGTGTTTATAAATTCATAAACAGCCATAGTGCCAGTGATTCTGGTAAAAGTGAATTAAATGCACTGTTGTTGTAGCGCCTCTACTGTTAATTTCACCAGGAAACTGCAAAATAGTACCGTTCATTCTATGAGACTACGTTGGTCAAATGGGTTGTATTTTACATTAATTTGAGTGAAATTTGTCTTAACAGATGGGTTGTATTTGATATAGTTGTATATTGCATAAAAGCAAGTGAAAAGGTGCTTTTATTTATTTACTCTTGGTATGAATAGACCTTTTTTTCTACAAACTGTTTTACCTCTGGAGGATCTTCTGCACCTCTTTATCTCCCAAGTTTATGCCAATGGCTTTAAGTGACTGTTGAATCTCTTTGGCATCGATGAGACCTGCATATGCAATTAATGTTGTTAATTCATTTTTATATTGAGCAAAATCGACAAACGCAAAATGTGCAATATCAATTTGACTCTAAATAATTAACATTTTCAAAAACTCAGAGGAAAGTCTGAATCTAAACTAATAAGAGTCTGACCACCAAACGAAACATACAGTATTTAGGGAAATAACAAGATTCAAAACATTCACTAACAATTCCTTTGAACAGCATTGTGAGGGTTGTTTCAGAAGTGGCCCAGAAAAGCAAAAATACATACAGGCTACACAGATCTTACCATCATTATTTTTATCCAGACTCTTGAAGGTCAGTTGGAGTTTTTTCTCATGTTCTTTCAGGTACTTTGAAAACTCCTCACAGTCCAGGCTCTCATTCTTATCACTATCTCCAGAGTCAATAATTTTCTGAAAGAGAGAATCAAAATATGGTCGATGAAGTTCCTGGTGAATGTGCATCGAGTTTAAATAATTTCAAAAGACCTGTATTTCAAAATGTAATATATGTGTAATATACAGTATTTGTTCACTTTATTGAAGTTGCGTTCTATGCAAAAGAGTTCTCTACATTGTAAAATAAATCTTATTTTGTTCTGAAATCAACATGGCCTTTGACCAAAAAAGAAATTCTATTAAGCTCTTTTTTTCTGAACAAAACAGGTAACTGTGCCCTTAATGGGACAGTTCACCCAAAAATAAAAATGTTCTTATCATTTACTCACCCTCATGCCATCCCAAATACATTATGTATGACTTTCTTTCTTCTGCTGAACACAAACGAAAATTTTTAGAAGAACATTTCAGCTCTGTAGGTCCATACAATGCAAATGAATGGGGTCAAAAACTTTGAAGCTCCAGAAATCAAATGAAGTCATCACAAAATGAATCCATAAAACTCCAGTGCTTTAATCCATGTCTTCTGAAGCCATCAAATCGGTTTTGGGTGAGAACAGACCAAAATGTAACTCTATAAATCTATAAATCTATACATCAGCAATCTCCTTGGCTATCATTATTTCAAGGTCTTTTACATTTCCTAGTTCAATCTAGCACTCTGAGCATATGTCAAGCACTAGGAAGTTTAATCGAGAAAAATGTGTTATATTTTGGTCTGTTCTCATCCAAAATCACTTCAGAAGACATGGATTAAACCACTGAAGTCATATGGATTACTTTTAATGTTATGAACTTTTTCTGAGCTTCAAAGTTTCTGACCCCATCCACTTGCATTGTATGGACCTATAGAGCTGAGGAATTCTTCTAAAAAATTGTATTTACGTTCTGCAAAAGAAAGAAAGTCATACACATCTAGCATGGCATAAGGGTGAGAAAATGATGAGAGAATTTGACCGAATGTCAGCTAAAATAAACTAAAATCTTTTTAAGCTAAAATCCATCAGTGTATACACAATACGTTTATCTTCTTGAACTTTGATACATGAGTCTCATTTGCTCAGGTTAGGTGGGGATATGCGAGGAGTGGCTCAAAAGATAGTGAGCTGCCTACGTAGACAACATTCTAAAGCATTTATGCACTCTCACATGCTGTCTTGAAAGGCAGCTCGCTAGGTTTAGAGACACAACCAATGTCAGCTGCTTCAGATAAGCTATATGTCGGGTGGTAATGGAATGTAAGTTTTGTTTGTGCAGTACAGGAGTGTCTTAACCTCTGTAATAAAACCTCACCCTTCCGGTTTATGTGCCAATTTCATTGTCTACAAGTGAAGAATATGAAACATCAATTCAATGCACGTTGGGAAATGATGCAAATTAGCTACTATGATGACTAGTTATGATAAATATTGCTAGGATAGCTCTTTCTGTGAGTAATAGCTAAACATAGTGGCACGCTTATGATTTACTCCATTGAACAGCATTACTCAAAAAGGACATAGGCTTGCACGGGATGCAGTTTTCTGTCATGCCTTTGAACTTTATAGGATGATTTTTAGACTGATTGTTTACCTTAGAGACGGGAATTATTATCTGCATTTACAAAAAAAAAACACCACACATTGGTTTCTGAACAGGGTGGATTTTCCTTAGTATGATATTTCCAATGCACGTGATCAATATAGGAGCTTGACGGCCTGCTGTCAAAGTGGTTTATTGGTTTATGTGGTATATATTGCACTTTACACGAAAATATAATTTATATATAATATAATGCGACTCAACAAAAGAAATGCATTCAGCCAGTGAAGTGTTGATCTAGAATTATACCTGCGCTTCTCCTTTCCCCATAGAGAAGCCCATTTCAGCCAGGCCCGCCTTCAGCTCCGAAACATCTACTTTCCCATCTTTGTTCACATCCAACTTCTTAAACAACTCCTCGAAACTTTTTGTGCTTTCGTCGTCCGAACAACGACAGTCGGTGAACACAAATTTCCTGATGGTCTGATACATTGTGAAGTGCGATGTTTATACTGTATTTAGATTTAACACCTGGACGAGATCCAAAGAATGCACAGAAACTGCGGAAGAAAAAAGATGGTCCCTGGCAGACGAGAAAACCGATCCTCACTTGACGTGTTGCTTATGTCAGACTATCGTAGTCATTATTGGATTCTTACTATAAGCTCCTAAAATGCAACACTATTGGTTTCAAGACGTTCAGTCTGTACTCACAGAAGGAGGGACTAATTTGCTGGGTTATTTTCCTGCAGTACCTCCTCATTTCAAGCGGACACACCCAAATGCACAAACAAGCTCCAGCCAGTTTACACAAAAAAAAAAAAAAAAAAAAAAAAAAATCTTTCTTTTACACTTTCGTAAAGATGTCTTAACCGAGGTGGCATCTAGTAATTCATTTCCAACTTCCTATTTTTCATTTAGAATCGGAACTATGGTCTCAAATGGATCTATAGCATAGCTTATAAGTGTCCATGTCTTATATATATATATATATATATATATATATATATATATATATATATATATATATGCAAAAAGGGGTGGGTCAAACACACACACACACACACACACACACATATATATATATATATATATATATTTGGGTGTGTGTGTGTGTGTGTGTTTGACCCACCCCCTTTTGCACGATGTTTTTTCTGTGTACAAGACAATCGTGTCATTGAATCGTCTAATTTGTCTGTTGCACAGCCTGTGGAAACTAGTCACCAGCGCATCCTAAATATAGCAAGTTGCTATAGCAGTCAGACGTGAATAGTGTAAATATAGCCTCAAAAGAACGTATAGTTATTATAATCGCAGGACAAGATAGTCAGATGTCAGTCAGGACTTTAAGAATAAAAATCGAAGCCCTGAGGCAGTTAAAAAAAGTGGATTTACTACTGTTACAACTGCAATGGCACTTTTACAATTTACATAACAATTGCTAGTTGAGGTTTATATGAAAATGCTATGCACTGCCAATCTCAACACTTAAAAGTCCCCCTTAACGTGTACTTGACGATAAGAACAGAGATTCTTATATTGGAGCATAACAACCTCCGCGGCACTATTAGAAATAGAGCGTAGCGGTCAACTAGTCTATTACGACAGTAAGTCACTTTTTGCGGATACCATACAAATGAATGGAGAGAGCCGTAAACCGACACCTACCCATCGCAAAATTGTCCGTATCTTCTCTTATAAAACAGCAATTTTATCGTTGTTAATGCCACACATAGTTCATTCCAAAATTATATTTTATTGAAAAATATGTTGATAATTAGCATATAGGGGATCAAATAATTAAGTGATGAGCTGTTTCCTCACAAAAGCAGTTTATATAGTACACTGAAGCACCCCCTCCATAGACATCCATTAAAAAAACAGCCTCTTGTCTCATATTCAACCAAAGAATGTCTTTGGTTAAACCGTTTTACATGGTAGAAAGGCTCTGGTTCAGAATAGATACGTGACAACTTTACGACAACTTTACTACCATGAACGCTTTACGGCAGACTGAAGCATGTTGGCTGATGTTGACGTTCTCTATCGTGGGTTGTTGTTCTAGCTGACTACAATAAGTTTTAGTTTTCGTCTGTCGTATACGAGTTCTGTATTATATATAGATTTTTTCCAGCATGGGTAAGCCGAAAAAGAAAAGTAAGTATTTACTCGTAAGGACGGATTCTGTAAGATACTGTTAGCTACTGACAACATGTTTATAATGTGTGGTTATAATAAGTATTTCCATTTATCCTCTACAACACTTTGAAAAAAGACTAAATCAATTGGACACGGTACGTTTACAATATTTAAGGTCTTTACCTATTTAAAGTACGGCTGTGAGAATACAAGTGGTCTGTCCATTCTAAGTAAACAGTCCAGTAATTATTATCAGCAGTGAAATGTATCAGGGTGCAGAGTACTCACAGACGCTGGCGTTTTTCACTTAAATTAATGTTGTCTGTCTCCTCATCAGGTGACCTGAGTCGTGCAGAGCTGATGATGATGACAATTGCAGATGTCATCAAGCAGTTGGTTGAGGCCCACGAGCAGGGAAAAGATATCAACCTTAACAAGTTAGTGTTTTTGCACAAATTACATGAAATTTTAAATGTATAGTTCACCCAAAAATTAAAATTCTGTCACAATTTATTCACCTTCACGTTGTTCAAAATCTGAATAACCTGTTTTCTCCTGTGGAACACAAAGGATGTTTGGCAGAATTTTAGTTTCAGTCACCATTCACTTTCATTGTGTGTGTATATATATATATATATATATATATATATACAAAAAAAGATGCAATGAAAGTGAATGGTGACTGAGGCTAACATTCTGGGTGATTAAATGACAGATTAATTATATTTTCCATTCAATTATCGCTTTAAGTTTAAATCCCTGTTTGACAATTTGGAAATATTAATAACCCTTTAAGCTTGGATTGGCCTGGTGGTGGGCCCTTCAAGAAAAAAAAATGGAAAGCTCTCAGAGTAGAAAACTACTAGTCTAGATTTTAAGAAGAACATCTCAGCTCTGTAGATGCATACAATGCAAGTGGATGGGGTCATAAACTTTGAAGCCCCAAAAAGCACATAAATGCAGCATAAAAGTAATCCATATGACTTTACAAAAAATAAGCAGAACATAAAATATCACATACCATTACTTGGATGAGGGTATTCACGTTAAAACGAGCCCACACGCAATGCAATCAGCTGCATTGATCAAGTTTTTTTGTATGATTTTTCAACAGTTTTTGAGGCTGCAAGTCACATTTATCATAATTTATATAATTAAAACATGTGACAACTTTTCTTTAAAATAATACCAAACAATTTACCCTCTTTGGTAGAGTTATAGGCTTTTTATCTCTACTATAGGTTGTAGTTATAGAGTTTAATTTTGGGTATGGCACTGAAACAGGTAATCTTTAAAATCACCTTCGGTGCTTAAAAGGGTTAATGAAAAACAAAGACAGCTTGACAACCAAGATTCTGTCTCTCTAGGGTCAAGACAAAGACGTCAGCCAAGTATGGCCTCTCTGCACAGCCACGACTGGTGGACATCATTGCTGCAGTGCCACCTCACTATCGACGTGCCTTGGTGCCCAAACTGAAAGCTAAACCCATCCGCACTGCCAGTGGGGTAAGGAAGCCAGCCCATAGGTTTAGTCTGGCTTGACTGCCCTTTGTTAATTGTATTGGAGGTGGTGTATATGTTTACCAGGAAGGAGAAATGGGTGAACGTAACAGCTGTAGAGACTCATGTTTAATTTTTCTGTTTAGATTGCAGTTGTTGCTGTGATGTGCAAGCCCCATCGCTGTCCACACATCAGTTTCACTGGCAACATCTGTGTGTAAGTATGTCTAGAATAGTGTCAATGTCTCAGTGTATTTATTTTAATCTGGGTGAAATGTTTGCCCCACAAAACAAATGCTTCTATGTATTAAATTAGCAGATGATTCTATCAAAAGTGACTAAAACATTAGGAATGTAAGTGATTCATCCTAAAGAATGGTGCCATGAACTTATTACCGATGTTTCATAATAATTGGAGTCATTTTGCTTGTACTGCATCTTAAATGTGGACTCAGTAACTTTTGTCTGTGTTGTGATTTACACTGACACCTAGCGGCTTGGATGCAGCATCATTTAAAATCAATAATTTTCAGATGCCTTTATGGAAATGTAGTTTTCACAGTCTGCCATGATTACTTTAATTAATGATTATAAGTGTCAAATAACAGGAGGGTTACTGAGATTAAGCGAGAAGTATTCGGCTGGTTAAATTGTAACACGGCAGCTCCTATGTGTGGAACCTCTCCATGTAGGTTACTGATATGACTGGAGTGTTAATTTTAATGTGAGTGGTCATGATTTCCTGCATATATTGCAAAATTACAGTTACAATTTAATAGTTATTTCTTTTAGTCCTTTGTTTTTTTTTTCTGTGCTAAGTCATCTAGATCATGCAATAACCACTATGTATTAAATGGTAGGCAAACTTTTATGAGCACACTGTAATGATATGACTGGCCACAGATGGACTGCAATTTACTAACATCGAGACTATGTGTCCTGGGTTTTGATGTTGATGCACTGTCTTTTTATGTTTAATTTGCTCATACAGCTACTGCCCAGGGGGTCCGGACTCAGATTTTGAATATTCCACACAGTCTTACACGGGATATGAGGTAATTATTCTTCTGTCTCAAAAACCAATGCTATCACACATGTTTTTATTGAGTTTTGCAGTGGTGTCATTAAAAATGCTTCATTTTTATTGTCTATTTGCCCACTCTATGATTAGCCCACATCAATGAGAGCCATCCGTGCACGGTATGATCCCTACCTCCAGACTAGACACCGAGTAGAGCAGGTAAATCTTCTAAGTTCATATTCATAATCAGCTTTTTCACGTTTTACAGTCAAACTCTGAAGTGTTAATATGTAGGTATTTGTCACAAATGATCAAATTGTCTTTCTTTTAGCAATTTTTGCAATTTATTTTTTTTGCTTTTGATATTTTTAGCAGCAGCACTGAAGGTGCACTTAGTTCTTTTTCCCTTGAATAATGAAAAAAAAAAAATTTTAAACACTTGAATAGTAGGGTTAAAACATTATGTACACTCACTAGTTGTTTAGGAAACCCACCTACTTGTCAATTTTGAGAATATGTAATATTTTGATAACTGTACATACTTATTCATGGCTATAATTCTGTCATATATACACACACTTGTGTCAATGTTAGGGACTGACAGCCTCAGTCACCATCCACATTCATTTTTTCTCCATATAATGACAGTGAAAGGTGTCTGTAGGAGACTTGTCATTCTTGCTAACATCTCATTTGTATTCCACGGAAGAAAGAAAATCAGTCTTGTCTATAACTATATTAGTTCATTCAGATGGTGTTAGTTTCAATACACTGTTGTGTTTGCATGTCTAGCTCAAGCAGCTTGGTCACAGTGTGGATAAAGTGGAGTTCATTGTGATGGGAGGCACATTCATGGCTCTGCCGGAGGAGTACAGGGACTATTTTATCCGTAACCTCCACGACGCGCTGTCAGGACACACGTCTAACACCGTCACTGAGGCTGTCAGGTACGAGCACCGCATGATAATCTCATCTGAGTGATAGAATAAGGTCACACTTAATTAGGAGTTTCATGACGCAAATTCTCAGGGTCCTGGTGGGAAATGTTGCAATCAATCAGCAGTGGGCGCTATGCCCCTGGAAGGAGAACATTTTTGTGGCATTATGTGCAGGTCTTCCTAAGAATAGGACTAATTTTATTTAATCATAAAATGTTGCTTGAAATAATGGTGAACAAAAAAATTAAAAATACAGGATCAAATAATAAAAAAGATTCTTCATTGTAAAATTCATAATTAATAGTGCTTGCTAATGCAATGATTTAATAATCATTTATTATGATTTTTGCCCGGAACATGATACAAGGAGCATAAAAAATCCCATAGACTCGCATCAAGCTAGAATATTATAGATACTTTGGGGTGAGCTCTTTTGATTGGGCAAATAAGATACTTCATATCAAAAACATTTTAACCACATGAAATCCACTCAGAACTAGGGATTCCGATACCTGAACTCTTATCGCCTGATACCGATCCCGATCCTATAAGTGTATTTTTTATTTTTATTCATCAGTTTCTGTTATCTATACTTCACTGTGTGAAACTGATTGGGAGTACTTTTTGTGTAAAGAAACACAAACCTCTAACAACACATTATTTTGACAAAAACACAATTACATAAAAAAAATGTGTAGCCTTTTAAGAAAACTTTTTATTGTTAACTGCTCTACTGAAAAGATTTTAATTAGTAATTTCAGTAAAAATATTCAGTGGGCAAGAAACAACTACTCTTTGCACATTTATTTTTTTCACATTGTACCTGGATTTTAGTGGATTCAGATCTCTTATGTTAACTTTAGACCCTGATAAACTTTAAATCATGCTAGTTTTAAAAGATAGATTATAATTAGGTGTGAACATTTTTAATTGTCTCTATCTAATTACTTTTAACTAATTTTGAGTGTTGAAAGGTTAACTTCTCTATTTTGGGCATGTCCTCCACCCAGACTTTTTCATTTCCCCAATAATGGGTCGGCTGTGGCTCAGGTTGTACAAGGGGTTGCCCACTAATCGCAGGTTTGGCGGTTAGATTCCTAGCCCATACGACTCCACATGCTGAAGTGTCCTTGGGCAAGACACTGAACACCAAGTTGCTCCCAATGGCAGTCTAGCTCCTTGCATGGCAGCTCATTCAGTGATGTGTGTGTGAATGGGTGAATGAGTCACAATGTAAAGCGCTTTGAAAACCGCTACGGTTAAAAAAAAAAAGCACTATATAAGTGCAGACCATTTACCATTTAATGAATATATACATTTTAAAATCAGGAAAGTAATACTTTGCACTTTTCCTAAAAATGTATTTAAAAACATATTTTGTTTTATGTGTGTAATTTTTATATATATATATATATATATGACAAATTACTCTCATTGAGCACTTTATTAGGAACACCTGTATACCTACTTATTCATGCTATTATCAAATCAGCCAATCGTGTGGCAGTAGTGCAATACAGTAAATCATGCAGATACAGGTCAGTAGCTTCAGTTAATGTTCACATCAACCATCAGAATAGGGAAAAAATTTGATCTCAACCATGGCATGATTGTTGGTGATAGAAGGGCTGGTTTGAATATTTCTGTAACTGCTGATCTCCTGGGATTTTCACGCAATACAGTCTCTAGAGTTTTCTCAGAATGGTGCCAAAAACAAAAAGCATCCCATGAGCGGCAGTTCTGCGGATGGAAACTCCGTGTTGATAAGAGAGGCAACGGAGAATAGCCAGACTGGCTTGAGCTGATAGAAAGGCTATACTATAACTCAGATAACAACTCTGTACCATGGACCCTTTTCACACATCCCTGATCACAAAGTAGAAGTTGCCATAGTTTTGCCTGCATTTACATTTGGACACGATAACCGCATCGTCCATCAACGGTTAAATCTAAAATCAACAAAGGTTACAAGTTGTTTTTTATGGGTTATGTGCACATATACAAAGGTAAGTAAATAAAAATGAATTATTATTGTGAGATTGTGCATTAAATCAGCAGGCACATATTTATGGAATACTTTGAAGGAATGATCTACAAATCTGTTGCCATAAATTGCAAAAATGCAAAAGAGAGGGAACAGTTAACAAATCTGTGAGTTGTACTGTTCTAACCTTGTCAAACACACTCTGGTGTTGGTTGTGATGTGTAATCATTTCATTGAAACTGTGACAGTACAGCTCTGATTTCAAAGCGTTTCACAATACCAATTGTGAGCGACTGCTGTAAGTTTTCATCTTGAAAATACTGTCCACAGACAAAAGTGCTTTTTATTTAATTATGAAGTTAATGGAAACACAAATCCAGATATTTTATTTTAGAATTTTTGCAAATAGGAACACTGTAGTGGCACTGGTTGTTACTATTCTTCCTGATTGCCACCATAGTTTACCCAACTATGACGACTTTCACTTCGTGAACACGAAAGTGTGAAAAGGGTCCATTGTAGTGAGCAGATTAGCATCTCAGAATGCACAAGTCGAACCTTGAGATGGATGGGCTACAACAGCAGAAGACTACGTCTGGCACTTTATTAGGATCATAGTGTTCCTAATAAATTGCTCAGTGAGTGAATACAATTTTTCAGCACCATCAGAGTAGCTTCAGTTAATATTTGAGATTTACATTCAGAAACAATACTTTTCTTCTTGTTTTTATGAAATCAAAGTTAATTAAATTCCCATATATCTCGCATTGTTGTCTAACAGGGTTTGTTGTTAGGAAGTACAGAAAATGTATAAAGCTTAACACTAAGTACTTGTCTTCAACCAATTACATAACTGGTCCATGAGCTGTTGATAAATGTAGGAATTAAAGCGTCAGAGTTTGATTAAAGTGGAGGGGTCCAAAGCAGCTATGTTCTATTATGTGGACTTGGAAAAATCACTCAAACCTTAGATGACCCTATGATAATTTGAGTCTGTGTTAGCAAAATGAACAAATGCTGGCTTTGGATCCTTCAAGCCACAGTGCCAAAAACCCCCGGTGAGCAAATTTGTTACCATTGCATGTAGCTGGTTGTTTTGGACCGGTTTTCTACTATCAGAGCAGCTGCATTGGCTCTGCTTTCTGCCTTGTCACTGAACAAAATGGGAGAATGTGGCATCTCTATACCCTAGATGAGAAGTTGGTCTCTTTGCTTTAATGATGGTGTCAAGAGAAAGTATGCTATTAGTTACATCTCTTGTTCTGTTATTTAACTCATTAGCCTGCATTGTTGCATTTTCAACCTCCTGAGATGCCAGTGTGACCGCTGTGTGCATTTTTCATTTCCTTTTTTGATTTGTAACTAGTAGCATCTAATAAACAATGCAAAAAATGTGAAAACATTCTAGGACAAACAATTTTCCTAAAAATGTATGTCAACATATGTTTACAGCGAGACTAGGTTGTGAAATTTTTTATAATACCAAGCTATAGAAACTCTAAAAATTGATTTTTTTTAATTTTATTATTATTATTTTGTTTTGGTCAAATAGTGCTTCCAATATTTTTTTTAAAGCTGCTTTGGAATAATGTGTATTTGGAAAAGTACAAATAAAAAAAAAAATATATATATACTGATACAAATTATTTGACTTCATTTGACTTTAATGTTACAATTTTGTTTCTACTTGTGCAACAAAATCTCAATGTTCTCTCTTTGCACTTTCAAACAAACAAGTGATAGCCAGTGTTGAAGCATTTTACCAATCACAAATTAGTATCAATCATTCTGAAACAAGTAATTACAAGCATCGTCCAATCACTGCCAGCCTTGTTAAAATAAAATATACATTATACTTTCTGAATCGAAGTACTGATTTCCAATGTCTGCCAACCATGCTGAGTGGTTCAGACATCATCTGCAGCCTGAAACAGAATATTTGATTGAAAGTTTGGATTGAACGCACTTGGCAAAATAAAAAGAACTTGGGAAACACCGCTCCAGTGTGCTGTCTGTTTGCAATGGTCTCAGAACAGTAGGTCGCCAATGCTTACACTATATACATTTTAGCACTTAATAATGCATTAGTTATGTGAACTTAAACGTTTAGACTCAAAACAAAAATCTGATAGCGTGACTGAAGGAAGGAGCTCGCTGATTGGCTTACTCATTTTGGTAAGCATGCTTACCATGGTCATTTGTAATAGTGGGTGTGATTCAATTTACAGTGTTGAATGAAAGGGTGGTAAACAATGCTTTGAATCAGAGAAATCATAACATAAAGTGCTTATACCTGAGGGTGGTGTCAAAGCGAATATATGAATAACTGTCTGTGCTGCTCAACTGAGATGAAAGATGATAAATTTGAATGAAAATATTATTTTATATTAACAATTATATTTAAATATTTCATCATTTTTCTTTTCACCCTACTGTAATGTAAGCACTGCTTACCTTGCTTATATGGACGGCACGTTTCTGTTGTCCAGTATAATGTACACTGTGGAAGCAGCGTGGTGTTTTCATGAAATCGATCACATTTTTTAAATGGCATGTCGTATGAAACAAGAGACTCTAATCTTTTGACTCAAACAGGTTTCAGTGTAAAAACATAATAAGGTTTCTTACTAGATGTAGTTTTTTTTGGTGTTTCTCCCAATGACAAACATCGCAGTGATCAGCACCATGTTGTTTTGTCACATGACTCAGTGCGTCCAATGTTTAAACCTTTTACTGAAAACCCAGATTGTCCTGAACAGAGATCTGTCAGTTTAAATTAAAAAAATGAAATTATGCATTGTGTATAGCGAAACCAAAATACAAAGTCCTCGAATGTGGGCGTGGGGTCGTGTGAAGTGTGTCGTTTCTGTGTCACTACCAGCACCAAATTAAATTGCAAAAATAATTAACATTTACATTTATGCATTTGGCAGACGCTTTTATCCAAAGCGACTTACAGAGCCCTTATTACAGGGACAATCCCCCCGGAGCAACCTGGAGTTAAGTGCCTTGCTCAAGGACACAATGATGGTGACTGTGGGGATCGAACCAGCGACCTTCTGATTAACAGTTATGCGCTTTAGCCCACCACACCACCACCACTCCATTCCACTCAATTCGAGAAGGCTTCCTGAACCCTCCTCTCATCCTGCATTAATTGACAAACAGATAGTCCAGGGCCAAACCAATGCTATTGATTGAGCCAGTGTTGGACTAGTTGGGATGCTCAAACAAACAGAGCAATGTTTTGAAAGCGCCAGAGTGTTACACTATCAGAGAAATCAGCCTACAAATTACTTACTAGCTGTGTAATTGTCATTTTGAGCTTGGATAGGAGAAAGTATTTTGAAATAAAAAAAATATACACACTTAACCTAAAGGACTGGATTGCAAAGGTGGTTTAAAACATCGTATTCCATCTTTTTCATTTATTTGATCACACTATTTCTCCAAAAAGGATTTGCTGTTGACCCAGCCAGTGACATCAGCTCCACAGTAAAGACCAACTTTTTTAAGTTAATATGGCGGCAGAGGAGATTATTGCCAGATGTGCATAGACTGCCACTGCAGGGTTATTGTGTCTTATGTTGTTTATTTTCTTGATAAGAATGTGTGTGTGTGTGTGTGTGTGTGTGTTTGTGGAAGAAGAGGTCCACAGGATTGTCGGCCCACCGCAGCTTATCAGTAGGTTTGTTAAGATTACACGATTGCCATAATTGTTCTGGCTGCTAATCAGGCAGAGATGGGAGAGACAACAGTTCGATTTCAGGCGCAGCGCTTATCTCAGCTGTGTGTGTGTGCGTGTGTGTGTGCAGGTGCGTTAGAGAGAGAGAGAAATGGAGAGAGAAAAAGAAAGCACAAATTAGAAATGCTCTCTTGGTTTCTCAACTAAAATGTCTGAAATAAGGAGATAGAAGGAAGTTAACTGGAAAGAAGGAGTTTTTGGACCATTAAATTACTATTAAATCTGCAGGACAATGTCATGCGTGACAGGATGCCAAAAACCATGCATTAAAGAAGAATTATTAAATTTATGCATGCCAATTCAGTTGGCCAGTTGAAGCTAATTCAGGTCATAAAACTATTTTCATCAGTAACTCTAATACCCAGACCATCCATTATTATTTTTAATTTAGTTAGACATTCAGAGAAGTAATCTGGAAAATTCTCTTTTGTTTGGGTTGAAATCACATGCAATAGGAATTTTTGAAAACTTGTATAAACTCGTAAAACAAGTGGACCTGGTACAGCATGCAGTAGAGATGTTTTAAAAAGGGTTTGATTGTGGGAAAACAAGTTTGTTGCATTGTGTTTTAGTACTTTAAAGGGATCCCATCCCCTCCCAAAGATATAGTTAATTCTGTCATCATTCACTCACCCTTTTTCTTCTATGGAACCCAAAAGATGATGTCAAGCAGTTTGTGAATCTCAGTCACCATTCATTGCATTTTTTTTCATACAATGAAAGTGAATGGTGACTGATGCTAATGTTCTGCCTAACATCTCCTTTTGTTCTCCACAGAAGAAAGTCAGACAGGTTTTGTTTAAACCATTTAAATAACATTTTATATTATGCACTAGTTCTTGTTGCCATACTGTTCATATAGGTGCTGATATTATGTTTTTTTATTTTCCACAGGTATTCTGAGCGCAGTAACACAAAATGTGTCGGCATCACGATCGAGACCAGACCAGACTACTGCCTGAAGAGACACCTGAGTGACATGTTGGCTTACGGTTGCACCAGACTAGAGATTGGAGTACAGAGTGTCTATGAGGATGTAGCTCGAGATACCAACAGGTCAGACTTTATTTTTTATAATGTGGGGGACTTATTTAATGGGATAGTTCACCCAAAAATGAAGTGCTGTTTACTTGCTTGATTACTTCAAGGTATCATTTTAAGGCATTAAAGAGCCCTTATTATGTTAGTTTACATGTTCATAATTTTAATTTGGGGGTCTACTAGAATAGGTTTACAATTTTTTCATTTTCAAAAAACACATTATTTTTCTCATTCTGTACATTGCTGCAACACCTCTTTTCCCCCTCTGGCTAAAACGCTCTGTTCTAGCTCCTGTCTCTTTAAAGCCCTCCTTTCCAAAAAGTCCAGTCTCCTCTGATTGGTCAGCTGGCCCAGTCTGTTGTGATTGGTCAACCACTTGAAGCCTGTTGGAAATTTAACGGCCGTTACCATAACTGAGTTTCAGGCTTCCTGAGCAGCTGTAAACACTATTGTAACTACAGGCAACTGTGTCGTTAGGGATAAAGAAGTTTGCTTTGCTCAAGGGCGCAGGACCTTAGCTATTTGCCTACCATCCTCTCTTCTCTCATTTTGATTTAGTGTTACAAAACCTAGGTAGATAAATAATATCTTGCAGGTGGATAAATGACACATAATGTGTCCATGTTTTGTTTTTTAATCATCATCAAGATTTTAGGACAAACTTTATATGATTTAAAAAGTATAAAGGAAGTGTGTGTCTCCAGTCTTGTAACTGGCCACTATTTTATTTTTCTCAATTTATAATAATCTTATAGCCTTTACTAGTTTATTTCAAATGGTCCGGAGGTGTGACAAGTGACTCCATGGGGTCTCTTAATTAGTATGAGGTCATAAAAGTTGCATGCATAATAATCAGCAAAATTCTGTTTAAAATGGATTTTTATGGAGTTTAACATGGGAACTTTCCAAAAATATTCATATCAGCTACCTGTGTATCTATGCAGTTGTGCGTGTGATTATATGTAGTTTACATGTTGTGTTTTTTAGGGGACACACAGTCCGGGCTGTTTGTGAATCTTTTCATCTGTCTAAAGATGCTGGTTTTAAGGTGGTAGCGCACATGATGCCAGACCTTCCCAATGTTGGCATGGAAAGAGACGTGGAGCAGTTCATAGTGAGTACTTCAACACAAAAATTTGGGACATCTGCAATCTGGATCAGTGTAATTCCTCTGCAGTTGTCTTTCACACCGGCACCAAAAACCATGTGAAAATGGCAAAATAATTGATTTAATTCCATTATGCTCTGTGATTTCCCCTCATTCTGCAGAAAGTGAGACATGAAAGTGTGGAATCATTTATTATAGGATTATGCCAAGTTGTGCTTCTAAGTTTGTGGTTTCTCAAACTTTTATGTGTTCTGTAAGCTCTTTTAATGTAAATGAACCGAGAACTCCTTATGTACAGTGTTATCTCTGGTTCCTTATGTTTACACACGCAGTTTACAAAATGTCACTTTTATCAACTAAAGGAGTCCAAATGAGTTTACGGCAAAAATTGCTGTTGGAATATCCACAATTTCCATATTGCTGGCAGGTTCCGTATTAGTGTTGACACTCACACTCAAACTAACATGAACTACTGTGCCATAGGGCTCATCAGACAAAGCCCTAATTTATACAATTTTGAGTAAAAAAAGGTAATGCAGAGGAAGCAAACTGTATAAGAGTACCAAAACACTTATTCCAAGCTAGTGTAGACATGGAAAAATTCCATATTTTGCTGGGTGTGGTAGCTAATTGTTACATAGCGGGAATGACGGTTGAATGTAAATGAAGTGGGGAGTGATTTGCCATGGCAGGCTGCTCTTTTATGGCCTCTGTCAGTGTCCAGCTGTGACACATTGGTTCACATTATCAGGGGCTTCATTATGTGAAGTGAATAGAGCATTCATTATTGTGGGTTTCATTACCAAGGCATGGAGAACCAATCAGTGACTGTGCTCTGGAACCCATTCAAAGTGTCTCTCTCTGAAAGACTGCATTAAACACCAACCAGGAGCAATCCAGGTGCCAACAGGTTTCTTTGATGTCTTAAGTGAACGCTGTCAGCATACATAGTCTCTGGAGTTTAGAGATTTTAAAACGGGTGATTATTTCCCTTTAGTTCGAACAGCCACGTTAATGTTGCGTGACACTGAGTGACATTAATTTTGCTAATGTAATGCTTAAATGTGTGTAATTATCTAAATAATATTTTGCATTAACAGTCACTTAAGTGGCATATAACTGTAGAAGAGAACAATTCATGTCTTTTGCAATCATCCAGTCTCTAGAGTCTCTGAAAGCATCTCTCTAAAGCTACAAGACTTTAGTTAGATTAGTACATTGTTGTACCAATCCCACATTACACCTACCTCATTTCCCCTTGGGAACCCACCTCCACACTGCTGCAATAAACCAGCAGCTCCAAAGTATTTGAAGAGTGACTCATTTGTTATTTTTTTATTTGTACAATTTGTAATTGTTGTTGTGCAATTACTCTGAGGTTAAAAGAGCACACTATCAGCTTTAATTTGGTGCGACAATTATCCACATTCTACGCTTAAGCAGAAATTAATATTTTTCCCTGAAATCAAACCTTTTTAAACTATTTAGTTTTACATTTTGCGCTCTTACTGACCCTTTAAATTAAACAAGCTGCTTTTGCTACTGTATCTTAGGACATCTATATGTACAATTGTAGTGAGCAGAATAGCATCTCAGAATGCACAATGCGTCAAACCTTGAGGCAGATGAGCTACAACAGCAGAAGACATAGTGCTCAGTTAGTGTACACTGAGCCAAATCATGACCTGCTAATATGCTGGTGGTCTTCCACGCCACCAAAACAGTGCCGACCCACCAAGGCATGGACTACAAGACCCCTGAAGGTGTCCTGTGGTATCTGCCACTAAGACATTATCAGCAGATCCTTCAAGCAAGTGTAAGTTGCGAGGTGGAGCGCCGTGGATCTAACTTGTTAGTCCAGCACATCCCACAGATGCTCAATCGGATTGAGATCTGGGAAATTTGGAGGCCAGAGCAACACGTTTAACTCTTCATCATGTTCCGCAGACCATTCCCGAACAATGTGTGCTGTGTAGCTGGGTGCATTATCCTGTTGAAAGAGGCCACTGCCATCAGGGAATACCAGGGGTGAACGTGGTCTGCAATGATGTTTAGGTAGGTGGTGCATGTCAAATTGAAGTCCACGTGAATGGCCAGACCCAGGGTTTCCCAGCAGAACATTACCTAGAGCACCACACTCCCTCCACCGGCTTGTCATCTTCCCACAGTGCATCCTGGTGCCATCACTTCCCCATGGTAAACGGCACACACATACGTGGCCGACCACGTGATGTAAAAGAAAAGAGGACTCATCGGACCAGGCGACATTCTTCCACTGCTCCAAGGTCCAGTTCTGACGCTTGCATGCCCTTTGTAGACACTTTAGACTGTGGACTTGTGTCATCATAGGCACTCTAACTGGCCTGCGGCTACGCTGCACCATACACAGCAGGGTGCTATGCACTTTGTGTTATGACACATTCCTCCCATAACCACCATTAACATTTTCTGTGACTTGTGCCACAGTAGACCTTCTGCCTTTGTTGCCTTCTCAAATCAATGAGCCTTGGGTGCCCAACAGCCTGTCGGTTTGTGGTTTGTCCCTCCTCGGACCACTGTCAGTAGGTACTCACTACTGCTGACCGGGAGCACCCCACAAGCCTTGCCATTTCAGAGATGCTCTGACCCAGTTGTCTGGTCATAACAATCTGTCCGTTGTCAAAGTCACTCAGGTCTTTACTCCTGCCCATTTCTCCTGCATTCGACATGTTGACTACGAGAACTGATTGTTCGCTTACCATTTAATCTACCCAGACCTTGACATGTGGCCTTGTTAGGAGATGATCAACATTATTTGCTTCACCTGTGAGTGGTCATAATGTTTTGGCTCATCAGTGTATATGTATGAGGGAAAAACAGCTTGTTGCTATTCCGGTCCACCTACTAATTCCTTCAGCCTTTATATTAGGACCCATTTCACAGATCGGTATATCAAATTGTCTCTCTCCCCACCACACACCTGTTGTGATATTTCTGTGATAGAGTGCCATTAAGAGGCAGTGTGACAGAGCAGGAAAGAGAAGGAGAATAATGGCTCTGGATGGTGGTCTCTGACCACACTGCTATCAGCTGTACTCCTCCACCAGCACAAGGTGCCCACACAACCTCACCTGTCTCACCAGCTGGCAGCGCTTGCCTGGTTTATCTCACCTAACCTGCTTTCTCTGGTGCTCACACTCTCTTCTTCTCCTCCAACTTCTGTATTTACCCACTCACACTCTGTCACGCCTCCCTCCACCTACCAACTATACGAGACAGGGAACTGTTGGCACCATCTCAGGACGGGTGTGTGATGGAAAGGAGCATGGCTCGGTGATAAAGGAATCCTATTACAGCTCTCACTTTTGACTTATCAGACTGTGTGCAGGCTTTCCTTCCAAAAATAGTTGAAAACACTCAGTGTAAATACATCACACAAAGATGATAAATAGTAAGAAGATGCTTAAACAATAATGTACGGCTATTTGAGACACAAGTAATCTGTCGTTTCAGATTACTTGTCTGTGAATGGGAACTATTTTTGTTTGTTTTCGTTATTTCAAACCGCTGTTTAGTTTTAGCCTTATGCAATTTAGTTTTAAGGCACCAGTGTCCAGCCCGATTCACTAGTGTGTCAGAAAGATAGACAGTGCCAATTAAATGACCATTGACATTGTCACTTTGATTTTAATGGTTGCGTTAAAAGTGTTATTGCATGACATCTGAAGTTCTCAAAGTGACAAGAGTGAAACAAATTCCCGTATGATTATGTTTCAGACCTTTTCTAGTAACTGACGCAAGCAGCATCATTAATGGTGGTCAAGGGGCTTTATTTATAGTAGTTTGCAAATTATTGAACTTGTGAATGACTCTCAAATTACACTACATTTCATTCACTGAGTACTTTAGGTGAAATTAAATGAGTGGCTTTTGAATCCCTTGTTTGTGTTGTGCTAGGAGTAAAATTCCTACCAGCATACAATATAAGCTGCATATGCTTAGACTCCACATGCACTGATGAGTCAAAACATTATGGCCATCTGTCTAATATGCTGTTGGTTCTCCGTGTGTCACCAAGACATTGCCCACCCACCGAGGCATGGATTCAACAAGACCCCTGAAAGTGTCCTGTGGTATCTGGCACCAAGACATTGACTTGTGCCACAGTAGACCTTCTGTCGGTTTGGACCAGACGGGATAGCCTTTTTTACACTCGTGCATCGATAAGCCTTGTTCGCCCAACACCCTGTCGCCGGTTTGTGGTTTGTCCCTCCTCAGACCACTGGCGGTAGGTACTCACCACTGCCGACCTGGAGCACCCCAGAAGCCTTGCCGTTTCAGAGATGCTCTGACCCAGATGTCTGGCCATAACAATTTGGCCCTTGTCAGAGTCGCTCAGGTCTTTTCTCCTGCATTCAACACGTTAACTACGAGAACTGATTGTTTGCTTACCATCTAATCTATGCAGACCTTGACATGTAGCCTTGTTAGGAAATGATCAACGTTATTCACTTCACCTGTGAGTGGTAATGTTTTATCTCATCTGTGTATAATGTAGTAGAGTATATACAGCGTATATAACATAACATTTATGCCTTCAACTTCTTATTTACCTTTGACATTTCTTCAGTGATAATATTAGGGATTGGCAGTTGGATCCTAAAGAATCGCTACTTCTGATAGTGATGTTGAATCAAGAGGATCAATCTTCACAAAATTTCTTGTTTTTTTATTTATTTTTATTAGTAATTTTCTTATTTATTAACCATAAGCGCTGCAGAAAACACTGTCAGAGTATTTTAGGACAGTGTTCCGTCCGCATCGGCGGTAAATACACGTTCAAGAAATGGATTGAGCATTAACGGAACTGTCATTAAAATTAAATGGTTCTAGTATTTTTTTTTTAATGGAACTTGTTTTAAATAAGAACCAATGCTTAGTTCCTAAATCTATTAATAAATGTTAAACAATAAGATAAGTCTAAACATTTCCTGTTTAGGCATATAAATGTTAAATGACTTGTAAATATAATTTTAAACCCATTTGACCATGGCCGTTTCTGACCATTTTGGGGCCCTAGGCGAGATCGCAATTGTCTGGGGGGGGGGGGGGTACTGCTGCTTTTTTAAGCATGGCAACTGGATCATAGAGCGCTACAGTCTGGTTCCTGAAGTAAAAATCCCACTCATTTATTCCATAGACTAAAGGATTACAAGTTATCATTGAAAATCAATTAAAGACAGACCTAGCGTGTTACGAGGTTGTTCATCGATGATATATGCTTCCATTGAAGCCATCTGTCTGCGTTATCTCAATTTCATTGTTTAAAAATAGTTTTTGATAGCGGAATTCATGGTAACAACTATGTTTCCCATGGTACAGCAGAGAATGTTCTACCAATCAGAGAACCGCGGCCACCGACGCGCGTTCCCATGATGCACTGTGAATGACGTAATCGAGTCAGTTTCTCTTCACCCTTATACTACTTATATATATTTGTACATATTGGTATGTTTTGCAATACATTTTAAATATATTGTTTCTATACTTATAATAAACAATATAAAATCAATAGTTTCATATATTCCCATAATTATTTATTTAGTGACATAATTTGCAATGCTTTATGGGATTGTAGTTTGTAGGTAAGTACACAGACTTGAAGCTTTGTCCTTGTCAGATTTTCAAATACTTTTTTGCCTAAAAACTGCCTAAAAACAAGATTGAGCTGGTTGGTTTGGTTCATGACTCGCAACTCTTTTATGAAGGATTTTATTAAAAGTAGTTGAAGGAAATGAATGGAGGAAAATACTTCCAGAACCTAGTTGGCTTAAAAAGTTGACAGGCACTATTCCTATTCGCCTATGCCTAGAAACTGCCCTGAATTTGAACCATTTTATCCACAGAATTTGAAAAATTGCCACTTTAGCAATATTGTCCTAGATTATATAGTATTTGGGTATCAGAAAAAAAAGCAGTATTGCCCATGGTTAGATAACAGTTTGGGAAAAGATTGTTGAAAATTTGAAGACTTTCAAACATATTTTCATAAAGGATAACTTTGTTATTTTTGACATTAATTATTTGTGAATTTAAAGTACCACAAGTGTAAAAGTGGTTGATTCGATAGGTAATGACCAATGCTGATATCTAGAGTGCAGGGTTGCCACTGGTAAAAAAATGCAGATAATAAAATAATTTTAATGATGGAAAGTGAGACTGAGATTTAAATGTATTAAGTTAAACACTTATTGGTGCATAATAAGTGTTTAATTTAATAAATTTAAATCTAAATTTTTTTGACCAGTGTCAATAAAGACTATATGCACTATATATTCACATAGAATTTATTTTGTCTAAAAGAATGTAATATTATAATAAAAAATAATTATTAAAATATAATTAGTATAAGAATATAATTTTTATCCATCAAAGAAATTTGGTAGATTTTGAAGTTGACATAAGGAAGAACTAACACTTCTGAGAATCAGACAACTGGGCATTGTCATCGGTCGATACCAATATCTTAAAAATGGCCAATTATAGGCTGATTTATCAGTTTGTCACTATTAATAACAATGTAGTGCAAATGTACATTTTCCTAATGGAAAAGGTCTCATGTTTGCTTTACTGTGATAAAACCTCACTTTCCTCTCTCTTTAACAGGAGTTTTTTGAGAACCCTGCGTTCAGGCCAGATGGACTCAAACTCTACCCTACACTAGTGATTCGAGGCACTGGACTATATGAGCTGTGGAAAACGGGCCGCTATAAGAGCTACTCTCCCAGTGCCTTGGTGGATCTGGTAGCACGGATACTAGCACTGGTCCCACCTTGGACTCGTGTGTACCGTGTGCAGAGGTAAAAGGGAGTTTTTTTAGAAGCTCTGTTCCAAAACATAGTGAGCTTCCTAAATATGTAGCGTTCTGTCCGAAATAGAAACTCAAATAGTGCGTGAAGTGCACAGCAAACTCGACTCACAAATGATTTCTGTAGAGTTAGCTTGTTGCTAAGGTAACAACGTGATTCTCTCATAAGCATAAAAATATAAAGCACACAAAACATTTGTAAAATAGTTTTTATTCATAATCAAAATGTATCTTGCTTCATTCGCCATCTTGGATTTCGGATTACTCCTAGCTCATCACAACAAATGGGATTTCCTTCTCTGCAAAGGATCCAAGTCAATGTTTCCTATTGTGTTGGTTTTGAAACTTTGAGTTCATATATTGTCTCTTTTAGGGATATCCCAATGCCGTTGGTGAGCTCTGGTGTAGAACATGGAAATCTGCGAGAACTGGCATTGGCGAGAATGAAAGACATGGGCACTGAGGTAACATTCTTTAACATCATTATACCAAAATCCATCATTTAATTTGTTTGGTGTATGAATTCAGGGTCATTTTGTTCAAGAGATCTTGTTGGTTCCTGTAGTGTAGGGATGTAAGAACCAGAGAAGTTGGCATACAAGAGATTCATCACAAAGTTCGACCATACCAGGTAATTAACAGTCAGTATCAATGATCAGTTATGTACAGTTTTTAACAGAAAGAGCTCTGGGCACTATCATTCAGTTTCAATGCTTCACATAGGTGGAGCTGATCCGCAGAGACTATGTGGCTAATGAGGGCTGGGAGACCTTCCTGTCTTATGAGGACCCTGAGCAGGACATTCTAATTGGTCTCCTCCGTCTTCGCCGCTGCTCACCACAGTCCTTCCGTCCGGAGTTAAAGGGTGGCGTATCCATTGTTCGGGAGCTCCATGTCTATGGGAGTGTGGTGCCTGTCAGCAGCCGGGACCCCAGCAAGTTCCAGCACCAGGTAAAGGCTAGGGATGAGCACAAATACAAGAGTACTTGGAAGTTACTTACACTGACACCTAACGGCTTTGATGCAGCATCATTTAAAATCAGTAGTTTTCAGTTTCAGATTCCATTGTAGAAATTTAGAATTCACAGTCTGCCATGATTACTTTAAAACAATGAGTGAAAGTGTCAAATAACAGGACGGTTACTGAGATTAAGTGAGTGGTATCTTAAGTATCTTAAATGATACAACGAAAGTCTTAATTATCCCTTATTTATTTGAATGAGTAGGTAGAAGCAGTGAAGTGCAAACATTTAAAAATAAGAGTCCTAATTACTTTCTAAAACCCTTATCAACATTGACCACATGAAAAATACAAGGATAGGCATGAAATTGTTCTTTTAATTCTTTGAAATAAATCATATACATTCAAATAAATAATTCATAAAATGGCCAAAGAATTTAAGGGGGCTGCATTAAATTAGAAAACATTTTACATTATACATTTTAACATTAGATGTTAAATTTGGATTTTAAATTCACTTTTGTTTTATATAAAATGGTTCTATAGTCTATACAGTATTTAACACAGTTACGTCAGAAGTATCTGTAAATTACTGAAACATTTGAGTAATCTCTTACTTTTCGTGCGTGCGTCCGTCTGTCCGTCCGTGTCCATTTTGACCATGTCCAGCTTCAGTAAATGGTATATCACTCTCATGGCGCTATTACGCCAGACTGTTAAACAGAGGCCAACTGAGTGAATTGGAAAGCACGCAAATTAAGCTTCTAATTTAATTGTCGTCTAATATTAATATATCGATGCCTCAGAAATATATCGATGATCGATATTTTATGACATCCCTAGTAAATAACCATTTCACTTGCCTGCCGAGCAGACAAATAAAAGGTACTTTATATCTGTCAACAACACATTGGCAAGCTGTGTTAATAATCTGACAAAATGATCTAATATCATTTGTCGTAAAGGATGGTTAAAAATATAGATTGATTTATAGATTCATTTTCTACAGAGAATTTATTAACTACTTTTAACAGCCTGTAATTTTCCTTTAAGGCTTTTTTTGTCTTTCCTAAATATTTTACTTAGTCTTACCTACTTGTATGCTCTCTCACTCTCTTCTCATGTGAATTTGTAGGGTTTTGGGATGATGTTGATGGAGGAGGCGGAGAGGATAGCCAGAGATGAGCATGGCTCAGGCAAACTGGCTGTTATCTCAGGTATCACAAATATTCTCAACACTCATGGAAAAAAGCTCATCCATTTTGTTGAATCTTCTCTCCCTCACTCTCAAAGAAAGAATAAGTATTTTTTAAGCTGCAGGATAGAGATAACAGCAATTAGAAAATAAAATAAATCCTGCTGTTACAAATAAATTAAAGTGTTTAATACTTTTTTACTTGGAACAACAGCAGCAATGCATTTGTGATTTTGCACATTGGCCTTGTGATTATTTCAAGTAAATATTTACAAATCAATTATATAAAGTACTGTGACAGGATTATGGTAAAAGTGATGGTTTCAGAATGTAATACCTAGGACTGGGAGATATACTGAACATTCAGTACATATTTATTATTTGATTTATTTCCTTGAATCGAAACTAAATACTCTCTTTTTTATGTATATTAAAGTGTTTCAGTAAAAAGACATGTTAGAAAAAAATGGTGCTTATTACTTTGTATTGCTATTGTAGTGGTAGCTGTGCAGTGTGTAAACCGCACTCCCTGTCCACAAGAGGTGTATATATATATATATATATATATATATATATATATGTATATATATATATGTGTGTGTGTGTATATATATATATATATATATATATATATATATATATATATATATATATATAATAGTTTGGAATAATGTACAGATTTTGCTGTTTTGGAACGAAATTGTTACTTTAATTCACCAAATTCAACTGATCACAAAGTATAGTCTGGACATTACTGATGTAAAAAACAGCACCATCACTATTTGAAATTTTTTTCATTTTTGATCAAATCTAGACAGGCCCCATTTCCAGCAGCCATCACTTCAACACCTTATCCTTGAGTAATCAAGCTAAATTGCTAATTTGGTACTAGAAAAGCACTTTCCATTTAATCAAAACACAGCTGAAAGCAATTTGGTTTGTTAAATAAAGCTTAACATTGTCTTTGTGTTTGTTTTTGAGTTGCCACAGTATAGACTGGCATGTCTTAAGGTCAATATTAGATCAAAAATGGCAAAAAAAAAAGAAACATCTTTCTCTAGAAACTCATCAGTCAATAGTTGTTTTGAGGAATGAAGGCTATACAATGCTTTAAATTGCCAAAAAAATGAAGATTTCATACAAAGGTGTACTCTACAGTCTTCAAAGGCAAAGGACAACTGCTCTAACAAGGACAGAAAGAGAAGTGGAAGGCCAGATGTACAACTAAATAAGAGGATAAGTACATCAGAGTCTCTAGTTTGAGAAATATACGCCTCACATGTCCTCCGCTGACAGCTTCATTGAGTTCTACACGCTCAACACCAGTTTCATGTACAACAGTAAGAAGTCACAGGGCTGCAGGCCTTATGGGAATAATTGCTAAGAAAAAGCCACTTTTGAAATAGAAAAACAAAAGGAAAGGTTAGAGTGGGCAAAGAAACACAGACATTGGACAACAAATAATTGGAAAAGAGTGTTATGGATCTTAACCCCATTGAGCTTTTGTGAGATCAGCTAGACTGTAATGCACGTGAGAAGTGCCCGACATGACAGCCACATCTTTGGCAAGTGCTACAGGAAGTGTGGGGTGAAATGTCACCGGAGTATCTGGACAATCTGTCAGCTAGAATGCCAAGGATCTGCAAAGCTGTCATTGCTGCATGTGGAGGATGTTTTGATAAGAACTCTTTGAAGTAGTTTAAGAAGTTCAGATTTTTTATTTTTTTTTATCAAACTATAATAATAATTTTTCACAATATTGATGTTCTGACTATACATTGTGATCAGTTGAATGGCACTTTGGTGAATAGAAGTACCAATTTCTTTCCATAAGAGCACAATATGTACATTATTTCAAACTTTTGGCTGCCAGTGAACATAGCAACATTTCTTGTTTATTTAATTATGGTTCCTCTCAATAAAAAAACAAAACAACAAAATCAACCTTCTGGGCATTCCGGAGCAGATCCATCAATATCAAGTTATGCTTAATCAATTATATCAAATATCTTCAAAAAGGGAAAAATGTAGAGTTATTTTTTAAGCTACATGTCACCCAGTCCTTGTAATACCATGGTACTTTTTGGTAGTTGTTTTTAATTGGTTTCTAAATTTTGCATTGTTTTTGGACCAAATAGCATACCTTACGGTTCTTTCATAGGGTGTATAACATCACAAAAGAGATTCTTTTGAATATATAGGAATTTTTGAATGTTACATAATTCTTCATGTTTGTTTCAGGTGTTGGAACGAGGAATTACTACAGAAAAATGGGTTATGAGCTGGAAGGGCCGTATATGGTGAAAAGCCTTTACTGAAGATATAAACCTGCATTTCAAATAAGAAAGCTAAACCAAATTCTCTGGTGAATATTGAACTAATAAGGAGCGACTGACTATGAGGACTTGAGGTTGTGTGGTCAGCAAAAAGCAAACAAAACTGTACTTTTACATGCCAGCCAAATAGTGTATTATGTACTTATTTTGTTATGAACACCATGATTTAAGTATTGCTTTTTAGAAAGGTACATCATTCTCCCTTGGTCTTCGCTCTTGTTTTATTGAGTTCTCACTCCAATATACTTGCTGGTGCATTTAACTTCTCTGGGAAAAGACTCATTTTCATCACATTATTTTTGGTTTCTACTGAAAACATTAGGAATATTGGAAGAAATTGAGGAGGTTGTTATGAAATTGCAAATTTTTCTAGTGGATTTAGGAGAGAGAAATTATTTGTCATGCAAGTAGCTTGGCACATTTTGATTAAGCCACAGTTTTTCCTGTTCAATACAACTCATTTTGAAGATGGATTAATTGCTGTTTTGTTTTCCTGGCTCGGCATGAAATGTATTCATCTGATCAATTTTGTATTGTTATTAATAAAAGATATTTATCAGGGATTTCTGTTGTTCTCAAATGATGATGTACATTGATATAAATCGGATGTTGGCATACAGGCAAAAGAATTAATAGACATAATATAGCCATCACTGAACATTCAAAGGCATTAATGGGTAAGAAATCATCCGCAATGGTCTCCTGTCCAGCTTGGATATGAAAAACTGTCACCAAAATGATTGAAATTCAATTGCCTCTATTTTTGACAGTATGAAAAGTTGCTCTTCACTTCACTCTTTATTTTACTATAACTTCATTCTTGCATTTTAGTGTCTGTCACCACACCACCAATTTCTGAGATATGTCCAGCTTGACGAGAGCCTCATGATATCTCTGCTGATGGTTTTTTATTGCTTCATTTGACATCGCAATACCCGATTATATCGCTATCTCTGCCTGTGATTCAAGATGTCAGCCGAATGATGATCGACCGCCCTTTTATAGCTAAGCTCCTATGAGCTCAGTCAGATCACCCCTGTAAGAGCTTTATCATCTGAGAAATGGCTTTCAATAAATGGCAAACTCTTGCTCTACTTCAGGTAGATGTTTGCCCACAATAACAATAGCTGCTCTCGTAATTTCCCGGCACAGACCCTTTGTTGTGACTTAAATGGAATTCTAATCTCACAGATAGAGCAATAAAGAGTGGCACTGTGTCAGTAGTGTCATCCTACAAACCAATCGTCTCAAAAGAAGAGGTTAGACAAATGTTATCTTCAGTCATCATTCACCTCCATTAAATGGATGAAAGATGAAAAGTGAAAGTGTAACAGTGAGTTAGGCTAACCTATCTTGTGTGCTAGCCTATCTCCTTTTGTGTTTCACACAAGAAAGACAGTCATACAGGTTTGAGTCAACATTGAGGTTAAGTGATGAGAATTTGCATTTCTGTGTGAACTGACATTTTTTAGAAAATCCCTGTATTGAGTCATTATGATATAGTAGTCATTTTTCCTCATGTGTGAAGTCTTTCTAATGCATAATTAATATGGATGTACCTGAGATGATGACCTCGGAGAAAGACTGAGTGCTGTGTTTAGATAATGTGTATATTTCTCTCAGAGGTCGAGGTGAGCCATCGCAATGTTTCATTTGCAAACCAGTGAAGCATGTGGAAAAGGGCAAATTGGCTCTTGAGAAGGAAATGTCACAGATGAAATCCATTTAGGAGGCGCTCAGATGCTTTATATTATTGCCGATGGAGGCCAAAAGGTTCCAAAACCCCTTTTGCACACTTGAAAGTCATTATTATTCATCTTTGGCATTTTTATTGACCTTCAATTGAACACTGCAGATAACTTACTCGTTGGATTGATCACAGTTCCTTACAGAGAATCAGAAGAAACCTGTTTTACTCAAGCCTTGTGGCCTGCAGTTAATGTGAATGATATACCAGAGTTATTATAGTTTTAAAATGTTCATTTATTATTTCAATTTAATCTTTCAAGTTTCTGTATGTTTTCACTCAATGATTTTTAGATTCAGTTTAGTTTTAGTTTTTCGGAACATCTAGTTTTTATTTAGGCTGATATGATACCAACTAAAAAAAGTTATTGGCCGACACCCAATATTTTGCCATTTACCTTATTTTGTCATCAGATCACTGTTTTGCTTTGGAATTATGCTTAACAAAATGTACGTACAAAAACAATTTTATTGTTCTAACAATAAATAAATTCTATTGAACATTGATTGGATCTGTCGAACACATGACAGGCCAAAATTATAACAGAGCAACAATGAAAAATAAATACAAAATAAATAAAAACATTTATTCTAATTATAATTTATGATTATATAATTATAAAAGGTTATTTAGCACTTTTTTGCAATTCTAACCAATGGAACTAACATTTTACATATGATAGCACATTCAATGTTCATATTATGCCTATTACAACATGCTTTTTTGGATTTCATCTTATATATTTCCTTGTATTACAGAGATTTATTTTATTATTATAGAATTATTATCAAGAAAACATTTTTTTTTCACATCGCCGTTTTCATGCTTAAGTATGATTAAACAATCGGTATTAATTTTGTCAATAATTGGCCGATAAATATAGGCGGCCGATGTGTTGGTTCATCATGTATTTTAAATTTCGTATTTAAGGGTTGCCAAATTTGGTGTAAACTGATATTTAAATTCTCAGAGCTGTCTAATGTTATCACCATGTAGTGACTTTTTATGTTTAATTATGGCAGGTTGTCAAGAATACCGTGTATCAAAAACAAAAATTTATTTATTTTGCATGAATCAATGTTTAGTTTAGTTTCAGTTTTTTCAATCATGTTTTTTTTTTTACGATTAAAAATATTGTGATATATTTTCTAACGGTAGATCATTTTTCCACTCTCTTGTATAACAACTGCAAAGAAAGAAATAATCCAGGCGGATATCACTGATATAAATCACAAAGTGAGACTCATATTCTGTAGAAGATGGATTCTCCAACCAGAAAGCCATTTGACTTCCTGCCTTGTGCAAGCAAACCCAACAAAAAGACATCTGGCCATTAAAGTGTTACAAACCGAGACAGTCTTGTCAGAGGAAACAAGCGATCTGAATGATTGATTTGTGTGCCATTTTTCACAGATACACATTTCAGGACTGAATCTATGAAACTGATTATTTTCCCCCCAATCCTGTGATGAACATGCCCCATCAGATGTGAAACTTCAAAGGTTTCAGTCATTTTGACTTTCTATAATTAAACCGTCGGTTTCAGGTGTCAATTTCTGTTGTGACCATCCTGAAAATTCAATTTCTTTTGTCTTGCTGTGTCTGTCAACACGACTAAAGCCGATTATGACGTCTGAAATGGCTATCCTTATAAGCGTAAAGGCTGTGTTGCAACAAACATCTTTAGCATACTTGTGTGTTCTACATATTGCATACTTCCAACTACAAGTTTGGATTTATAAAACATGTTCAAAAAAATGTTCTACTGTATTATTCTTTAATCTGTATAGTTCTTCAATAATCTTTTCAATTAATATGTAAAACAACAATCCAAACACTGACAACCTCACAAAATACAGCAAAGACTCCTTTGTAGGTCAGGTGGAATATCACAAACCCTATGCTAATTGAGTCGGCATGGTTGTACAATTCATATATCATCATATGTTAACAGATCTGCAGCACTAAACACATGAATATTTCTAATCTAAAAGTCTGTAAATGTCAAACTAAATGTACAGGACCAGAACTGTTGTAGGACTTTAAAGCTGAAGTGTGTAATTTCATCAACTCCATGAGTCACAAAACAGAATTGCTAAAAAAAAAATATATATATATATATTTTCTTTAAACAGATTCTAGAAAACTCCCCGTCTTTGAAAGTTGCTGGGTCAGGCTAGATGGGCCACATGACAAAAATAATGTTTTAATGTGCCACATAGCCAAATTGAATGGTTTACTTACAATCAACTCTGCTACTTAAGATGGGATACAAAGAAGAGAAAAAAGATTACACACATCAGCTTTAATTGGCTTTATCTTGTAAAACAGTGTGGTTTGATCGCTTGTGCTAGTATGCTGCTCCGAGATCAGCGCAGCTCTATGGCACAGCAGACTCTCTTCTCCAGCTGGTCTGCGGTGGGCCGGACATCGGGGTCAGAAGCTAGCATGTCCAGCAGTAGGGTGCACAGTGCAGGGTTTGGAGGTGGCGGCAGTGGCAGAGCACGTCGTGCCCTCATAGGGATGATTAATTGTAGGTCAGGATTCTGGCACAGTGCCTCACCTAACGGAGTGAGCCAGCGGCCGCGCATTACATATGCACCTATAAAAACAAAACAGATTCATAAGTAGAAACAATCAACTTTCAAGCATTTTACAAGTGAAACAGGTCCCTGTGTGAAGTGTTTTCTTTGATCTTCCAAATGTTTTTAATTTAAATTTGAGTTAATTTACATTTAATTATAACTAAAAAGCAGAAGCAAAACCAGTTCTGCACATTTCTTCAAGGCATATCGCTGTCTAGGAGACGTGCACTGTATGGACACTGAAAGCATATTCGTTATTATTGACAAAAGTACAACATGACGAGGTTAATGAATGGTTAAATGTTAATTGCCCTTGTATATATAGGTTGAGACATTTGACCTTTCTGTATGCCTGGTAGCAGTGAACACACTTGCTGGGTTAGAGTAATTACTTAGAACTGCCTGAATGGCTTATGCACTCCATCCAATGCCTGCATTCTCCAACAACTTTAGATTGTCTCAGTTATTACACATTACGTTAATGGGCTACTAATTCAAGTGCTCAACAACAAGCACTTAACAACAAAGCTTTCTTGCCAATCTTAAGGGGTCCAAACGAGGCAACTAGTGGGACAGAGCAACAGAAATAGCACCTGTCTGCCAATGCTAGTGAAATGAGGCTTCCAAAATTTCTATTCTTGGGCTGCGTAATATTGCTCTGACAACCACAGGAAGGTGGTTTTTAATCAGCTATCACAAGACTCTTATTTTGCAGTGTTCTACTGCATATGTTTTATTTAAATCATAAAAAGAAATGCATCATTGTTTCAAATTGATTAAATGGAACAACTAAGACTCAAAGACATTAAAACACATAAATGTGGTAATGCCAAATGGATTAAATAATTTTCTCTCAACTCACCCAGTTGTTCTTGATTGCTGCCATCCTCCAAGAAAGTGATTCTCTCGAGTACGGCCCAGAAAAGCACACCCAGAGAGAAGATGTCAGCCTGGGCTGTATAACTACGGCCTGCCCACACTTCTGGAGCCATGTAGAAGTCTGACCCACAGGTAGAGGAAAGAGCCAATCTAGTCCGGACACCATCAGTAGGATTGTCCACCATTTTGCTAAGGCCAAAGTCTGCCACCTGCAATACATTGGGAGGAGATATAATGTTGCAGAAAGTTCTTTCAGATCAGGAATATGATAACTCATTACACTTTTTTTCAACCTGTTGATGGTTCCAAGACTCCATAACTTTACCTTGGTGACATATTTAAATCAGCAAACTTTGCAACATGAGGCCATTCTAATGGTTGAGCCCTGATACAGTATATGTGTAATTGTATGTAAATGATATACAATTGACAAACTACTAGATATTTAGAGTCCATTGATCATCTCTTTAAAACAGCAAATTGATTGTCTGTAGGGCTGAAACTATTAGTCAATGTTATCGACAACAGTGACATTAAAAAATTGTTGACAACTAATGTTGTTGTTAAATAGTTGTTTGATCTCATTTAACGTAACATGAGATCACTGTAAACTCTAATGATGACGCACGAGAGCAGCATGGCAGCTTGTGCCTGTCTGAGGAGAGGGAAAAAACACTGCTCACAGTCCAGATACACTCTAAACTTTCCAAACAGCTTCAGTTGATGTAGATCGCAAAATATGAGGGAATCATAATGCAAAAATACCAAATAAGTAAATACAGAAGCACTCTCGTTGTGGAATAAGCAGAGGAGCTCTTTAAAGGAAACACCCCGATGTTACATCTTAAATGCGGTTATATTTAATGCGTTATAGCTTTATTAATTATTTCATGGCAGCAATTAATATGGCAGCAGATCATGTAAATAACTTCAAACTCTGAAACTGGCATTTCTCTGTCAGCACTTCTTCTATGAGTTGCGTGAATGTCCCGATCTAAGGGGGGGAGATTGAAACTGCACCCGGCAGATGCACACTCTGTCGCGGGGACACTCGTAATGCAGCTAGATTATAACATGATGGCTCGCAACTTATTGAATAATAATATATGTCACTCTGCATTTCTTACTCAAGAAAATTGGCAATACACAGCTTAATTAATAAGAGAGAGTTTGTTTTTTGTGAGTTAAAGATGAAGTGAACAGAAAGGTGAGAGAGGGTAGTCTGTGCCCTATTATACACGGCAATAAAATACATTTTTAATTTTTGTTTTGGCTTGTTTTCCAATATAAATATCTAAAACTCTTTTAAAACAGTGTACATTTTCTTTAGCAGCTATACTGCAGAAGAAAAAATTGTTATCTGAGAATTTTGAATATAATATTAAAAATACAAATATTCTAAAATACCTACAAATCCTTAAAATAAAAATGAACTCACCTGTGAAGAAGCATATAAGATATTTAGACTTGCTTTTAGAGAATAGCTCTTGAATATAAGTATATTTTGTCTTTATTGTACTCACAGAAGTATAACCAAGTGAAAAAATACACTTATATACAAAATACACTTACAGTATATTCAAGATACATGTTGCTTCTCAAGTAAATGTATCTTATTTTAAGGATTTTTTTATTTTAAATGGAAAATAAGACAAAACACTTGATAACAATAGGATTTTTTGGAGTGAATTTCTTTACTGAAAAAGTAATTTTTGTCCCCTTTAATTCAGTGAATGTCATTTAGAGGTATTTTTAAGATGATTTTGTCCTCTTTACTGTTAGTAAGCATGCTTAATTTAACATTTTAAGTCGGGGCACAAGCTGAATAATCGGATATGTGCTATTGATTAATCATTGCAATAATCGCTGAAGTCAAATAATCATTCTAATAATCAATTATCAAAATAATTTTTAGTTGCAGCCCTAATTGTCTATACATACAACGATACCTTAGCCTAAAAACGAATGATTTGAAACTACTGAAGAATGGATTTTTAAGCCAATACATTTCAAACTTTTTGATTCTGAGATATCCAGACTATATATTGATTAACAGACTAAAATGAATGGATTTAAAATAAAAAATATTTTAATTTTAAATAAAATATGGATTTTTGTGACTATATATAAAAAAAAAAAGTAAAGAGAAACATTTTGAACAACATCAAAATCTTTGTTCTTGTTAGTGTTTAAAGTTTTGTTGTGTTATTTGGAAGATTTTTTATTATGTTAAAGATTTTTGGGGTTACAGTGAATAGTGGAGCTTGATCTTAAATTGAGGACAGTATAGAATTTAAGATTATTATATAATATGTTGCTATTATTGTTAAGCAATTGCTATGCTAATCATAGCATAGTGTTCCAATTAGCATGCAAGATTTCACTGCACTAGCTAGTTAGGTTCCCTTTACTTGACGTATTTATTTTGAATTTACATGGTAATTTTAAGTTCATCGAATGAGATGTTTAAAGTGAAGTGACATTTAAGGTCCAAGCGATTTCAGCCATTCTACTTCCATGAGACTGAGCTGTGTAATTAGCCATGCCCCCCTCTATCCACAACCCAGCACTCCAAAGATAACAAATGTGCTTTACTGAGACCAACATGGTTGTTTAAAACAAAAGCAGCAAAATAGCACCCTCAACAGACTACTGTTATGAACAACATGGCTTAAAAATGGCAGCAAACCTAAATAATTTGTTGCAACTTCAATACTATGAGAATGTGCAAAATGATTGGCAGGTCAAAAGTGACATTTGCATTTGTTGTTTACAGAGTCTAATGCTGTCACAGTGACAGGTGAGATACCTTACGACACATTTCATTAATATCCTTCAGGGATTAGGAAAACAGTTTGCATTCACGAAAAAAAAAACATTAATTATGGCACCTTTAAAATCTGAGTTAGCTATTAACATGCACGTGTAGTACAAAATCAAATCTGAAAATGTAATTAACTTAAACTTGAGTTTATTAACTTTAACATTTTATGAGTTCCGCAATCTTTTTAGGGTTAAAATTGGTTATTGTGGTCAATAAGAACTTGCATACTTTATGTAATCATAAAATACAAATAAGTGATTATGCTGATTATTAATTAAGTGCAATCAACCTACAATTATGTACTCAACCAACATAGCAAGCGTAAATGACGGTGTGTGTAAGCTACCAAGTTCAAAAGTACTTTTGTAATGATTCTGTTGCTGTTTATCACAGCCAAGTCATAACTGGAACAATTTTCTTTCCTCCTGACTAATAAAGATGTAATTACAGAGGAGTTGGAAAAAAGACAATGTGACTTTAAGTTGTATAAGCTATTTCAAAAGCAGCAATGAAGCTTGTATAGGTTCAAATCAGGCCTATGACAATTGCACTTAGTATCCAAATACCTCACAAGTCACAGCTATTCTTCTAACCAATATTGTTTGTTCATGAGCATTGTAACATGTTATGGAAAATAACTGATTAAACTAATAAAACAATCCACAGGCCTATTTATATTGCATCCTTATTCTGATGGTACCTTGATGACTGGTCCTGCTTTACTAAGACAGACAAGAACATTATCTGGCTTTATATCACGGTGCACTATTCCACATCCGTGCAGGAACGCAATGGCTCTGCTGAGCTGCTGAACTACCACATGGTTGCACTCAGCATCCAGCGGCCTGGAGAGAATGTACTGGTTCAAATCCCCTCCCTCACAGTACTCCATCACCAACCAAAGGGCAAAGCAGCGCCTGGGGATCTCCTCTGTGGAAATCAGTCTCCTCTTTGACCTGGAAGGAATCCTCGTTTGGCTTTTCGAGTCTTTGTCTACCACTCTCCCTTTGAGAGTGCTCTCTACCAGGTCCAAAGGCAGCCTCCCTGATCTCAGGGGCTGGAGTGTCCTTGGCCCAGTCTGTAAGTGGCAGTTGTACAGAGCAATGACATTGGGGTGGTTTCGTGCAGTGATTCTCATAGCCCAGAGTTCCTGCAGGTATAGCTCTATACTTTCAGGGCTACAGCATGGTAGACGTTTAATGGCCACGGTGTCCCCCCTCTCGCCCCACCAGCCTGTCTCTGACACACGTCCCTTGAACACCACTCCGTAGCTGCCCCGTCCCACCTCCTGGTGCAAAGTATAGATATAATCCATCTTAGCAGCCTTCCTCTTTGTTCACTGCATCAAATGCAAAATTTGCTGGTACTTTCAGTTGTTCAGTGATTTGTTCAATTGTCCTGTTGAGATGTTACAAACGTAATTTATATAACCACAAAAAAGCAGAACAAATTTCAAAGAGATATGTAATAATGTATCAAAATCACATCAAACAAAACATTAAAAAAAATATTTTAAAGAATTATTCTAGGTTCAATACAATTAAAGCTCAGTTGCCTCAGCATTTTTGGCATAATATTGATTACAACAACAAAAAACATAGACCCTCCTTTTCTTCAAAAAAAAAGAAGAGCACAAATCTGGGTTACAGTGAGGCACTTACAATGGAAGTGAATTGGGACAATCCATAAATGTTAAAGTACACACTATTTTAAGAGCATATCCACAAGACATAAACAATATTCATGTTAGCATGATTTTAGTGATAAAAACGCTTACCAATCTTTTCTGTGTAAGTTATACCCAATATTACAACTTAATTTCCATGATGATGTAATGTCAACAAACCCAAAACACTGAAAAAACCAATTACGATTTAAACAACTTTAGTTCTGCATTGTACTTTAATTCCTCTTCTTTTAACAGAAGAATTAATGGAAGGGCTTTTATAAAAATTATAGGCTTTGCCTATAAACTCTCCAAAAATGTGCCCATTCACTTTCAGTGTTAAAGCCTCACTGTAAACTTGATTCTTGATTTTCTTTTTTAACAAAAGGAAGGATAAGTCTTAAAAAAAATGTTGTGGTAATCAACTTAATGCCACAAATGCTGTTGATTTAGCTTAGCGTGTATTGAACCCGGAATATTCCTTTAAAATATTTAAATGAAAACACACTCCGTTGTTTCTATATGTTTTTGGCCGAGAGGTGACGAAGGCCTTATTTGGACACAACTATTGCAACTGTACAAAACTGTACACTTTACAGTTTTTCAAAGTTTACAGCCCTTTTATAGGATGGTTACATGTTTGCCTTAGTATATAAATTTTAATCTTCTTTTGTGAAAACACAAACAGATATACACACAATCGAATTAAACTACTCTAGCAATAATCTGAATAAACTAAAACTTACCCATGAAATTGCGGCACGCGGATAGTGTAGTTGTTTAAAATTGATTTGTTTTTGTTTTTTTGTTGTTGTTGTTTGTTTTCAATCCATACATAAATTACAATAAGAACCTTTTAACAACGTGTGCTCATAGGACTCATAACGCAAGTCAAATGTAAACAGCAGTTCCTTAGTAACACTCCCGTCTCTTTTAGATCTTCCCGCTTATGGTGCTGTTCTGAGTTTCTATTGGCTAGATGTCGATTCAGACAACAGAGTTCACCAATAAGCTACGATAACACAAACATCTTTTGAAAAGTGACCAATCAAACTCTTTCACATGAGTCGAGCAGGCTTTAGCTACTTGAACTTCACATTGAAACTAGTTGTCAACACTGGTGTTGGTCTCTTGTAATCGAAGTAATGTCGATAATAAATGATGATCCTGCGCTGTACCGTGAATTTTTAAGTGCATATGTTATGGTCCGTCCAAAAAGTATGCGTATTTTGTCCGTCTGTGCTCTTTTTCCATTGTTTTTCGAAACATGCGTTAGGCTAGACGGACGTGTTTGACCGTTGTTCCGCGTACAGCTGTTTTTTTCAGTCGCCGCCGCGTCAGGTAAAACAAAGAACGTTGACTTTGAAACGCACGTCTCAAATAGTTCTATGCGTTGCGCTGCATCTATATTTGTAGAGCAAGAACGCGTTCGGTTTGAATGGCTTCTTACCGCACAAAACGGGATAACGTTAATTTAGAACCAGTGGTTGTATTCACAGTCAGAATCATGACTACAGCTCAAACATGGGATAAGAACGCCAATAATTCCTTTCCAACTGTTAAAATGTGACAAAAACGCTGACACGAGGTGGTCCTTTAAGTTAAGATCGATCGACAGCATTTGTTGTATAATAGTATTTACCACAAAAATTCATTTTCTTTAAAAAAATAAAAACATCTAGGTTCCAGTGAGGCACTTACAATGGAAGTGAACGGGTCAATACGTAAACATTAAAATAATCACTATTTAAAAAGTATAGCCACACGACATAAACCATATGCGTATCAACATGATTTTAGTGTGATTTAAAAAAACGCTTGCTAACATTTTCTGTGTAATGTTGTATCCAAATTTACAACTGTTGCCATGACGATGTAATGCAATAAACCCAAAATGGCCTCAAAAACAGATTTAAATTACGTTATAGCTCAAATAATACACGAGTTTTAGCAAAATAATTAATGTAAATGCTTTTATAAAATTGTAAGCTTCACATTTCTGCCATTAAACCCTCCAAAAATTGGCCCCATTCACTTCCATTGTCAGTGCCTCACTGTAACCCTGATTTTTATTTTATTTTTTTAAAAGGAGTGAAGAGTCTAAATAAAATGTTGTGGTAAATTAATTATCCCACAAATGCTGTCAATTGAGCTTAACTTGTACTGAATCCGGAATATTCATTTACTGCTTGTCTAAAGTTGCATAAATGTCAGATGCAAAGCCTTCATGAAAACCCTTGAGTACATCCGGACACTCTGAACAGCCTGTCAAATTTTCACATTATAGAAAACCAATCATTTTATTCTTATTTTGCTTCTGTGCTTACTATAGTAGCAGTCATGTCTTACCAGTTACCAAAGAATTGCTCATTGTTCATCCAGTCAGTGAGGTTACCTAAGATATATTCCAGCTCTTCATTTTCTGAGTATCATATTTCCTTTTCTATTCTATAACTAGATAATTTGTGATCGCTTTATCTAAATCTAATCATATAAATATACAATATGCGAAGAACCATATTTCTTCTTTTTTTCTATAGCCTTGTTTGAAACAAAAGCTATATTTTAGGTAGAGTAATACACGCAACACAGCATGTCCTCTGTCATCCTTCAACATCTGATCTCTCTCACCCACATGCATCAGATTTCTTATATTGTCTTTGGGTTATTCTGATAAAATAAATTAAGAGTCTAGTATTATTAGGCATCATTGAAAATGATTGCCAAGTGCTTCCCATAAAACATGGTTGTGTCTCACAGTGGGACTGGGACATACCTCAGTGGTCCTCATGACCTCATATAACAATAAAACTTTGCCCTGAAATGATGAAGGGAATGAACAACATTGACCAGAAAGGCCTCCAATCATACTACACAGAGGTGAATAAATTCAACTGCAGCTTCTAAGATTCAGCCACAGCAGTTATATGATGTGGCTCAGAATCTGATGAGTTTCCTATGTGGTAGCAAAGTACATTTCTGTTTGTTGACTGTATGTATAATATCTAATTCCAGGCCTACAGGAAGGAACAATATGCAAATACATGGGACAGGGACTCAGGTGATTGGATATTTTTGTTGTTTATGATTTAGAATGAACTTATTAATGGCTGAAAATTGGACTCATCACATTAATAATTGTGATGCTTATAGGTTCATTTCCTCTGTTACACAAATGCTGGACAAGACATGCTTTAAATAATCACTATGCAAATTTGTAGATTAATTTCAAATCAGGATTTGTGTTTATTTTTGCATCTAATCCTTGTTATTTAACAGTCTTTGTAATAACATGATTAGGAAGATCAAAGCAAGCTATTGTTGCACAAAGCAATGAACCAGAGATCCATATTAGCTTGTCTTACCCAAATGAGTTTATTAAACAACTGGCTTCTCCCAATGCTGAGGCACTTGCAGTCATTATGTAATTCAAAATAATTACCTACTGGTATTACAGTATTTTGCTTAAGATCTGTGGTTTGGCCCACTAGAGGTAAATACAATGAAACCCTTGAACTTACACTGGAAGAATTAATTGCCTTACTGTAACCAGATTTGTATTTTTAAATTTTTTTAAGAAAAGAGACATGTCGAAATGTATTGTTGTGTTAATCAACATTATGCCACAAATGCTGTCGGTTGAGTTTAACTTGCATTGAACCCTGATACAATTCTGCTCTATTTCTAGGTCACTAATACAATAAGCAAATTTGTGACACTGACCATGTTATCTTGTTTGTACAACAGGGTTCCCACATGTCCTGGAAATCCTGGAATTTTGCAGTGTAGTTTTCCAGTCATGGAAAATGAGAAAAATACCTAAACATTCATTTGTCCTAGAAAATATTAAAATATAATAAAACTGTTTGACTATGGCTAACATGGTTTTTGTTACATGTACAAAAACATGATAATGATCAGGATTCGGGATAGTTGTCAAATGTACAAATTAGTATAATTATATATATATATATATATATATATATATATATATATATATATATATATATAAGGATATTCTCCCCTTTACATTATTTTGTCATCAGATCAATTCTTTTACTTTGGAATTGTGCTTTAAAAATGTACAAAAATGTACAAAAGCCTTTTCACTGTTCTAACAATACATAATTTCCATTGAACATGGATTGGATCTGTTGAACACATGACAGGCCAAACTGTCAAGAAGTCAAAGGCTGCTGCTTTCAAAGTGTTTTGGATGGTTTCCCTCATCATGTATCCTATTAGTGCCGTTTTCACAACTGTTATGACCAGATATGGTGTTTTTTCTGCATTAAAGTAAGAATGAGAAATAATATAAAATAGGGTGCCCAACCTATGTTTTGTGGCTATTATTATTTCTGGATTGTGCATTTAAATTCACAGCGTTTTTACAAAGTGTGAATTAATTAAATAAACCATACATTTTTCTATATCTGTGTTTCCGTGCTTATGGTATATGTTAACAATATGGTTGACGGTCAGACTACTGATATTTTGAAAATGAGTTCACAACTGGAGGTTGTTGCGTAGTGATTCTGCCTTTACAACTTGGGATGTGAATTAATTTTTAATAATAATTGAACGATCTGAGTCCGCTTACCTGTGGTTACGACCCTATGATTTTTGAGATGTGAAAAACAGGGACAAAGTCACTGAATACAGTCATAAAAATGGCATCAGCTATAAAACTGGGAATTTCTCATAATTTGACATATTTGGGACAAAAAAGAATGTTTGAATGCACACATAATACAATTTCAATATGTCCTAGTGTGATTATTAAGCTGCAAAATGCTGCAATTTAATTAAATATATAATCTGCATGTGCTTTGCACTTCAGAATGAATGTGTGGAATGTATTCAGACAAAATAACCACAACATACATAATTTACATCATTGTTTTTGCTTAAATATTACACCTGTTGGGCACATGAAATGTCATGGAAAATTGTGCCTTGTAGAGAGTGGGATCTCTCCTTCAATTTAAACACAAATTGCCCTTTAGAACATTCTCAAATCATCCTGGGATAACATGACTATCGGGGTTTGCATAAACCTGTACATGCTGTCATTAAGCAAAAGGGGGACACACTACTTACTAAGAAATTCTGAAATGTATGTTAATTCAACTGTTATGCTGATAATTTTTAATGAAAAATAGTATTCAATTAGAAAAATGCAAAATAGAAATAATCATAATTGGACATTTGAGCCCACTTCGTAAATGGCAAGTTGGAGTTCTATTCTTATTCCTGCAGTCACAATCCTGTCTTTCCTCTGTGGTGGCTGTGAAGCCTTACCGTCCAACGAGACTTCCCTTTGCCTCTGGGAGACTTTGTTTTTCTCCTGTATGCACTGCTCAACTGTAAATTGCAATTCAAAATGTGCAACTCATGCTCCCAAGCCAGTGTTTTGCTCTTTAAAGGCACATGTTATCAGCTAAATTTCTGATAATTAATTAAGTGATGGGAAAAATGTTTGGTCATATACATCCAGTAGATTATTGGGTAAAACCAATTAATTTCTTGGACCATTACAAGGAAAGGTTTACAAATTTAATGATGCATATTTTTAGCCTACATGACCTAGGTCATTACTTTTGGGGTGGAGAACAGGTGACGTTGGTAATGTCTGTATGTCAGCGTTGATTAAGGGTTGTATGGCTGTCCAGGTTGTGCGTAATACCACCCCTTGGTGTAGCCCCAACCACATACACTGGGGTGGGGGAGCTGAACAAGAGGAAGGGGTGTGTTGTTATAAGAGGGGAGAGAGAGGGAGCAGGCAAGCAGTTGAACAAACCTTGAAGCTAAAGATTGGACATAACTGCCACACTTCAGGGACTGAAAGTGAGAGAGAGATCGAGTTTAACCTCTATCACAGACTGCAGGTAACAGAAGGTGACAGTGATTCCTTTCTTGAAATATTTCATTTAATCTAATTTCACAGTGACAGGTTGCTGATTACGCCTATATTGTTGTGTCGTTTCATTGCTTTTTGTTTGTTGATTTGTTCCACTTGTAAAAGTGCTAGTCTATTAATTATCCTTTATATTTGTTTAAGTAAAATGCTGTTCAGTAGTGACAACCTATTGTTTTAATAATGTGGGTGTATTAATTGAGCTAACATTAATGTGGTAAGGTTCATGGTCCCTGGGTGATGTTTTAATGATTGGTGCTGCTCTTTAAATATCTATTTATTTTCCATTACTCATGTCCTTTTCCCATGAATCATCATTGTTTTCAATCAGCTAACGTAAAAGCTGCACCAAATGACATAACAAACTCTGCATACATTTTGTTGCTTGTAAAGTTTGGTCAAAAGGTTTTATCTCTTTTTTCATAAGATAGTTCTTTATTAGAATAAAACAGAATATAATATGCTTGATTGTGTTGGTTTTAGAGGTGAATTAATATGGGCTCCCTCAAAATTCTGAGTCCACTTGATACTGAGAGTGCATAAAACATTGTAGACTAAAGTCACATTTGTTCAATTTTAAACCCCTATTGGCTTTGATCACAGACACCTCAGTGGTTGCGATGGGATTCAACACTGCAGAGAGAGGCAAAGTGATTTCAAATCTCAAATAATTTCTAATTTCATAGATATGCAGTGATTTTCTTCAGCTGTAATTAAACTATACATAATGCAACGTTGTCCTCAGAGACACCCTTTAATCAAATACATAATAACAAAGCATTTTCTACACATATTTTTATTCCAACACTTTGTGTAATTGCTGCCTACGCGGAATAGCAACAATTGCCATACTGATGCTACTGAAACCACAACTAATTTAAATAACAATCAAAACAAGAATACTGAAATGCATAATTGTAATATATGTAAATATGTAGTACATGGGGGTTGCACAGTTTTCTGAATCACCTTTAATCCATGCATTCTTCATGAATGTAAAAGGCACAAATATTAACTTTCAGCACTGTGGCAATTTTATTTGGTGTACATCATATTAATATAAAAAGAGTGACAGTCATTTTAATATGAATAACACACATGAAAAATTTGCATAATCTCAATTTGTGTGTAAACTTGAAATTTCAAGTAGCCTACATACAGTTGGATGACACATAAATTATGTAAATTGCTGATAGATAAAAGATGTACACAATTAATGGGAATAACAATTCAGTCAAATAAAAAAATCATATCTATATTAAATATCTTTTTAACTTTAAATTATTTCTCAACAAAAATCATATTTCTCATATTGGACTGACATAGTGTTATTTATACCAATCAGTAAGCTGGTCTCTGGCTATGTGTGACAATATTACTGGTGCAGGTGATGCTCTGACATGTTCCCCAATTTATTAGACCTTTGTATTATATATACCCTGTGTTCACTATGTCTCAGCATTTGCTTCCTTTATTATCTCCATGCTTGTATGTGTGGATTCATTTAAATTCAAGGCAACTTCAAGACATTCATCGCATCTAAATAAGTCTTACAAATGCACAGATTATATGTCCCATTATAAAAGTCATTCAACAATCCTCATTTGGATATGAATTCAAACCTGAATGCTGCTGCTTGTAATTTTGTGTAATTATTCAACTTTGCACTGCATTAAGGTGGCTACTTTCCTTCAGATTAATTACCTTTGCCATGTTAAATTGATTTGAACCCAAAATCCATTAGAGCAGAAGTGTTGCATGCATAATTGCTTACATCTATTAATTAGGGTTGTAGTCTCTTACACAGCCAAGTGTAAATCTATTAAATCAATTAAAGCCCTCTGTGGATTTCCCAAATTATCAAAATTTAAGCTCGAGCAACTTATTCAATATTAGATGCAATGAAAAACACAATTATGAGCTGCAAGGGATCAGAATAAGTATAAGGTCAACTCTGCCATTCCTAATCTCATATTGATTACAATGACATAATTGTGAATTGGATTTTATCTCATATGGGTGTTAGCTGTTCCCAAACTTGGATAATAACTCTATAGTGTCTCTAGATGGTTTTCATCTGTAGCTTCCTATATCAGTATCCTGAATATTTCTTAATTCAAGGATTCTGAGACTGTGGACTATGATATACATTGAACTTTTATACTATGCTTCTACAGCTCGTTGTGAGTGTTTTATTCAAGTTCAACTTACTTCTAAGTCCGAGTCATTTTGATTTCACATTGAAATTACAAACAATGTGAAAAATGTGGGACCTTATATCAGCCATACCTTCTAAAATGTATTCATTTGGAAACTTTCATCTTTGGTTTTGATTTAAAATAAGGTGACAGTGGCATTTTATGGGATATTTTTCTTCGTAAATGAAATATCATGCCAATCAGTCCTTGAAAAATAAACAAATAAATAAACTTCTTGCTTCCTCCCTGTTGACTATTTAGTAAATTCTCTTCTTATTGTCTTAACTGCTGTTTTGCCAGTGAAGAGGCAATGTGTGTGGAAGGAAGACCATGATCATTTGCAGTAGGACTGCAGATTCATAGCCCTCTGGCAATCGTTGTTCTCTCAATTAAAGTAGCCATGCGAATCACCTCCTTCCACAGCAAAAATAGTTATGACAATGAGAAGACGCTATTATTTTGATATGATACTATTGCGAAGGGCAAAATTATAATTGCTAGATGCAAGGATCTAACCACATATTCAGGATTGGGGAAACAAAATATAATAATTGATTATATTTGGGGGGTTCTCCTTTCTCCTATAAACAAACAACAAACAAATTTTTTTTATTATTGTACACTGTAAAAAGTGGTTGGTGTTTGTTGTGTGACTATGTATTTTTTACTTGAATCAAACCAGATCATTTAGATGTTACAACATACAAAATATTTTAGGTTAACATTTTTTTTAACACAGATTTTGTACAATGCAAAAAGTGTCTGATAACCAATATGAAAAACAGATTGTTTTTAATCGTTTTCTGCTTTTAGACACAGTAATAACTACCAAATTATTCACTAACTGTGAACAGCCTGCTTCACAAGACTAATATTGTACATATACAAAATAATTAATTCAGTCTGTTTTATTAGCAATAAACACTACAATACAAAAAGTAACAAATGCTTTTCAATTAAAACATTTCACAACCAATTTTATCCTTATAAAATCTAAGACAGTGCACAGTTGCACAGTTTGCCTAAACACTATGTGAGTTCACCTAAGTTTTAGTCTAACTTTATTAGTAAACCTATTATATTAAAACCTAGATATTAAAGAACAAATCAAAGTGTAAATATCAGTTAAAATATCATTCTGAACAAAAGTTATATTTTGTATAATAAATACGTCAAATTTCAGAATTTGTCTTCCACCATGTCAGTTCGTCTTTGTTTTAAGTCTTACTTTGTGTTTAACTTTATCAGTAAACCAGATTTTAATGAACTAATAACTGATAAAGTGGAAATACCACTTAAAAATATCCATTTATCTCTAAGCAAAAGTAATTATATTCTTGACATATATTGACATAGTTGACTGAAAAAAAGAGAACAATTACAGAACAAATTTGCAGATTTGCAATCGCATTGTGAGTTCATATGTTTCAAATCTTACTTTATCAGCAAACACAATATTTGACAACCAATAACCGATTAAGTGGAAAAGTGTAAATAACAGTTTAAAATATAAGTCTACCTCTGAACAATGGTCATTATTATTTGTTGATATGAGTTGGATAAAATATCCAAAATAAGTAATCCACTACAAATGAGTAATTACTTCTCAAAAATGTAATCATATTACTTAACTGATTACCTAATTAAAAACGTTATCACATTACTAATTATTTTATTACTAAATCACTTTTACACTCTTTTTCTGCACTTTTTTTGTTTTCCACTCAAATTCAAAATGTCTGTGTTTCCTCCTCATTCAGTTTTGCACACCCTTTAGCTGTCACAGAAATGCCAATAGACGTACATATGAATTCATATTTTAAATTTATTATACAGTACATATCATTTTAGCACAAGTAATGTACTTAAAAGTAATTACTTTAATTTAAATTAGGTAACTGTAATCTGATTACAAGAATGTAAAATGTAACACATTACAGTACTTTATTTGACTAAAAAATAAATAGATAACAGTAACTAATTACTTTGTAATCGGATAATCCCAACACTGACGTCATGATATAGTTGACTGAAGAAAAAAAAAAAATTCCCTTGCACCATGCAAGTTTATCTTTGTTTTAAGTTTAACTTTATGTCTAAGTTTATCGGTAAACCTGATAAAGATAAAGTAAAAAAAACAATAACCGATTAAGTGGAAATGTGGACCAGTTAAAATATCTGTCTATTTTCAATAAACGCAATTATTATGTTGATTCTTGACATTTAATGCCATAGTTGATTTGGGGGGAAAAGGAAAATTACAGGACTCAGAGTGGGTCCAGGAAAAGCAGCAGGCATGACTTCACGGTAGTGGTGACTCAGTCCAGTCTTCTGCACTGGTGCTCCTAAAGCAGTCATGATGCGGGGACAGAATGAAAATGGGGTTTGGTGTTTACTGTAGAGGTGATACAATCAGGTGGCTGCAGGAGAAGGCGAGCAGACTGGTCTAATCGGATTAGACACATTCCCTTATATTAGTCACTTTATGCGGGTAAAGGCTGCGTACAGTGCAAGAGGAAATGTATCACCACAATAGGACTAAAGGGACCTATAAATGATTCTATGTTAAAGAGATAGTTCACCCAAAAATGTTAATTCTGTCATACTTTATCCACCCTCATGTTGTTCCAAACCCATATGACTTTATGTGGAACACAAAAAACGTAAAGCAGAATTTTAGCATCAGTCACCATTCACTTTCATTGTGGTAAAAATGGTAAATGTTGACTGAGTCTTACTGAGTGAATAGTGACTGAGTGGTCAAAAATATCACCTAAAAACAGTATTCTTCTATCCGCATAACAACAGAGGCACAGCATTAGTATTGCACTTGACAGTTGCTGTGTTTGGTGGTTCGTTTACTTTCCCTCCAGCTGCTTCATGTTTCCCATGATCTCCAACAAACACTTTTAATAAGAGGTTATAGCGGGGGATGATCATAAAAAGTATTTCTCCAAATTGAACTGTACTAATGATGCAAGGGATTTAATTGATTGGTATTTTTTTTGGTGTAATGGTTTTTGATATTCTTTATTCAGTTCTCTGGATACCATGTCCACATCAGGGGCTATAATTATTTATCATTTTTGTTCACGCATCAGACATAAGACAATCTTAGAATGCTTTTATTGTCCACTTTTCATCACAACTCTGAAGTTCACTGAAATATTTTTGTTGGCTTTCAATAAAGAAAGCTTTTAGAGGTGTGTAGTTGTGCGTTTCTCTCCTAATGCGGTCGTGACTAATGTGCTGGCGCAGTGCGTGTGTCAGAGTTTGACGAGAACTGCATTCCCACTCATTTTCTTCTCATTATGCCACACGCTAATTCAGATATTAATTAGGGCCTATGATGAGTTTCCTTAATGAATTTCAGTATGTGTGGGAGATAAAAAAACAGATGGTGGCTTGCAAAGTTTACTATGGTATACCAATGGTAATGGTATAGTGGTGATAAATACCAATGAAAGACCTCATTTAAATCAGCTAATTGTTGTTACACTTGTGTGAATTTTACAGATATGTTGGGAATTTGAGTCCCAGATGTTTGGTCTTGAATGTGATTTTCATGAAGTGGTCTTATCAGCAAATGGTCATCACGTCTCTGGCTTTAGGGGGAAACTGCACCCAATTCTGGAGTTATCTTTAAAATGTCTGATTATCAACCCCAATATCTGGGATTAGCGAGAATTCATTTAGCTGATTGACAACAGAAGGGTCAAATAAAAGTGTTACCAGAGCTGATTAGCAACAGGTCATTTTGGATTTGAATGTGCATATCCAAACACATGAATGTCATTGTGAATGGTACTACAGTCATAAAGGAGTGTACGAATCTGGACAAAGACAAACAAGGTGAAAAAGGCAGATTGATGGCTGATTCATGTAATCAAATATGACTCATTTCAGAATCCCTGGCACAGCCAATTTATAGTATATTTCATAAATGTTTCAGGAGTATTTTCTAAATTGATCTTGGAACCACTTTAAATTTGCTATGTTACTTTATGAAAATACGAGACACTGTCTTATCCAATGTAATGAGTTTGGAACATTCAGATAATCATACAGTTATTATACTCACTGTTTGATAGTATCATGTAATAAAAATTAAAAAGTGAAAAACAGTGACCAATGTTATTCTTAACCTTCTGCTTCTCTCCCTACTTCATTTAGTGAATCCAGTGGCTGCTCTGACTAATTTCCTGCTCGATTTGTTTATTCCGGTGTATATTCTGTCAAGAAGTCATGAAGACCCCATTTTGGAACTTGTTACTCTTAAGCTTGTGCGTCTCGGGTCATAGTAACTGCCAAGGGGACTGTTTAACCTGTGGACTCCTCCTACCTGAACATCAAGCATTTAATACATTGGTGAGTGCCACGTATACCTACTATAAAAGTAGAGTAAAATTAGCCTGGCTAGTTTGAATACAGCCTCTTGCAATCAACACAACATATGTTTGTTAAAGGGATAATTCACCCCAAACTGAAAATTCTTAAATGTTTTACTTACCCTTATGTTTTTCCTTTTGTGATCTACAATTGTGATCATGAGGGTAAGTAAATCACAACAGAATATTAACTTTTAGGTGAACTATCCTTTTAAATCATGCTTTAAATGGGTCATGACAGGCCTTTTTTTTTTATTATTTTAATATGTTCCTTGTGGTTTACTTATAAGTAAGTTTTTCACACAAAAAACAGTCATATATTTGTAAAACATTATAATTTTCCACCCTCGTTCTGACCCTCTGTCAAAAACACAGTTTTGGTGCTGCTTCTACTTTAAGACTTGACAGTACACGCCCACTGTTACGACTGGCTCTCTGCTCATGACTGACATGCTCTTCTCTTGCCATCTCACTGCTCACCGCTGCTTGGCAGGCTATGGAAGTGATTAAAGGTAAAGTAGGTGTTGATGTCTTGTTGTGGAGGCGGTCAGATGCTAATGTCTACCACAGTGTGACATCACAATGTTGAGGAAGTAGAGAATGAATCATTTTTGCAGCTTGGTTTGAACAAATGCTCTTTTTGCAGTGAGTAGGAAGTTTCGAGTTTTGAAATTTACAGTATGTTTTTATAGTACAATGACCACTTATATGTCAAAATATCAAGGAAAATTTGATTCCTCCTGTCATGATCCCTTTTGTAGGGAATCTTGAAATACACATTGTACTGTATTTTAGGTTCCAGTTATTTGGTATGCATGAAAGGTGCTTTCTTTAACAAGAACCTGTTGTAGAAGCTATTGAACCAACGCAGCCTCATAAAAATTCATAATAATAGTAAGATGGTGAAATCATAAGAATTAGGACTGATGGGGACTTTACTCCCATAGACAAAACTAAAACAATGTTATTATGATTTTTTTCTCAGTTTAATCTCTAAACCAAATCATAATTTAAAAAGAAACATTATGTTTGCATACCACGGAAATAAGAAAACATCTAGGTTTAGAATGAGACGAGTGATACGCATTGCAGATTATTGACATACATCAGTCATTTGTATAGCCTACATAAATATGTAATGAGTAACCACATTTGTTCACAGACATTTTCTTTCTTAAAAGATAGGGGGATAGCTACCTGTTTAGGAATAAAAGTATAGTGCCTTTTCATAATAACCAATTCTTGTGTGATATCTTACAATTTTGCCATCTTGTATGAATTATTACAAGTTGTTGTGAGACTATGTTTATTGAACCTATTCTCTTGTTATATTATGCACTGACTGTGCCATAATAGTATAATTTAACTGCTACAACTTTAAATGAAATACATAATTGTAATCCAGCAAAGACGTCTGTTAGAGTTCTTACAGCAGGAGCAGAATAAGCAATCTTACGAGGAAACTTCGACTTTGTTAAAAGTTGCTTGCTGTAATTAAGTTGCTAATGACTGTGCAGACAAACAGCTGTGACTGGGGTGATTGGGGTAATGCCAGCTCATAATTGGCTGCTGTGGCTCAGTCAGCTGCTGATGCTGTGGGTAGGAGTGATTGACATTTGGTGGGGGCGCTCTTGTTGTGGGAAGATGGGTCCCAGGGGGCTTGGCTGGTTTGCCTAGCTGTGACACCGAAATGGTATCAAACCTTACAATTTCATCAACAGACTCATACACTGGCATATAAAGACACATATTCACAGTCGCAAACAATATTAAATTTGTGTGTGTTCCATATAGCACATGAAATTCTATGTGCTTTAAAGGAATAGTTCACACTAATTCTGTCATTATTTACTCACCCTCGTGTTGTTATTAACCCATATGACTTTCTGTGGAACACAAAAATAGATGCAGAGAATAGGTATTGCCTGACAGCCTCATTCAATTTCATTGCATCTTTTTTCCATACCAATGAAGTGAATGGTGACTGAGGCTACACTCAATAAAATATCTCAACCTATTTTTAAGATTTACGCATTTCAATTTTATTACAAAGTTCCATCAAATTTAATTGTGTAATGTTGAACAAAATGTAATTAATAAAACTTGAAATATTAAATTTTATTAAAGATTACTCAATTACATTTTATGGAATTTTGTTATGAAATTGAAATGCCTAAATCTTAAAATGATTTTTTTGAGTCAAACATTGTGACTAAAATCTTTTCTTTTTTTTTAACATAAGGAAAAAAAAAAACATATGTTTTTGAAACAACATGATGGTGAGTAAATGATGACAATTTTCATTTTTGTGTGAGCTGTCCCTTGAACTGTCCTGAAACGTACTGTGTTTTTCATCTCCTTTCTGATCATTCGTCTCAGAGAGTCATTTGCCATCAACATTTAATTTGCAATGGCCAATTAATTCTCATGCATGCAACTTTTAGTTCCACTTCGGCTTTGCTATGAGCTGCTAGACCATTTTCTCCATATAAATGGGGGATAATAGACAAACAGCTTCACCTGCTAGATAGTCATCCTCAAACAGTACCAAACGGAACATCATATGCACATTATGTGAAATGAACCAGCATTTCTATACAGATGAGCACTGCTGATCACATTCACGAGGACATTTTTTGTCCCATTCTACTTGATTTTATTTCTTGTATCAACACCTACATAACATTTCATATACATAGTCTGTAACCAAGGCCATATAAATTATTTGAAAAGTTGGGGGTATCTCTAACATAAGAAGGGGGACAAACATAAAAATTGCACACACAAAAATTAAAAGAATAATCAACAGTATTTGTGTCTTGTTTCCAACTAAAAATAACTAAACATTCTTAAAAATAAGATAAATATACTTTAAAGTAAAAATGTGTTAAAAGAAACATATTAAGGGTGCTGTAAGCGCATTTAAGGCCGAAACGTACATCACGCAAGTACGCAAACGCAGAAGTGAACGCTTGGCCAATGCACGGGCAAATGTGGTCCTTCTGTTGTACATTACCTGTGCTCTTGAGTTGCTCTGGTGGTTACAAACCTCAGACCACAAGAGGGCAAAATATTTTTTTAACCGTGTTCGCAAAACTGGTGCTGTGTCTAAAACTAGGAAATACTGCCTTCGGAGGCTGGGTTAAAATAAGGTGCTTTTCAAACTAGTTTCCTAAAGAGTCACTACGCCACCACAAAGATTTAGAGCGCATTGTGAATTGGGCAATTCAACACTCTTCGAAAAGATTCCGCCATGACATTTGTTGATTGAAAGAAGAAAATCCACTTTAGCGCCCCTTGCGACGATGCTGAGAATGCAACATGAACTTGTGTTGCGTTATGAATTGAGCGCTGACAAATTTCACATAATAACGGCGTGTGAAATCGAGCTTGCGATTAGCAAGGTTCAAGTACTTGCGTAGAGTATGTTTGGGCCTTTAGCCTTTCTGGGACTTCCTCGAAACTGAGCAGTTAAATTAGACATGCACACTTTCCAAAACCTCTTCACCCACAGACACCGTTAAGACCAAAGAGCAGCAGTGCGTCTTCTCAGGGTTGCCAAACACAAAATTAGCAAAAAAAAGTGCCCTGAATCCGAATGTCCAAAACCTAAAAATATGTGGACACGCAAAATGATTTACAGGAAGCTCACCAAAGTCTTCTCATTGGCCGATCAAAGAATGTGACTGTGGCCTAATGACAGATTTTTGATTGCTGTTTACACCATAGATATACATATGTAGATGCCTTATTTGGCTGGTTTGAATATAAGTGAATGGAAAGCCTCCGACCGCTGCATAAACTGCTTTTTGTGTGTGTGTGTGTGTGTGTGTGTGTGTGTGTGTGTGTGTGTGTGTGTGTGTGTGTGTGTGTGTGGAAACAGTTCATCATGTAATAAATTGACTGACTAGGTGCTAATTTTCTATATGTTTTCCATTATATATTTAGTTGTAGAAGACTTTATTTGAAGGTTGCTACAGGAAGAAAACCCTGTTTTAGAAGTGAAGATTTTTTTATATCATCTTAAATATTGCCAAATGCTTATGGAAAATCAGATAATCTAAATGTTAATTGGAACTGACAATAGACTTTGCAGACTGTATCTGTCAATTTAAATTAATCATGTGTTGATGCAGACGTATAGTGGTGCATAGAAACCTATAGCTTAGATACCTATGGTTTACCCAGTCTAGTGATTTCACAAAGATCAGTGATATATTTCAGGAGGCTATTTTCATAGATTTACATTTATGCATTTGGCAGACGCTTCTATCCAAAGCAACTTACAGTGCCGTTATTACAGGGACAATCCCCCTGGAGCAGCCTGGAGTTAAGTGCCTTGCTCAAGGGCCCAACAGTGGCATCTTGGTGGTGCTGGGGCTTGAACCCCCAACCTTCTGGTCAGTAACCCTGAGCCTCAACCACTGAGCCACCACTGCCACGATAATACTTTATACTTTACAACTAAACTAAACCAGAGATCTTCTATACTATGATAACAACCTCCGCATTTTTAATATTGGAGAGAGTGTAACAGGGTTGTGTCAAGAAGGGATCCCTCTCTCGTCAACTTTTCGTGCATGCACATTATTTTAAGATGCTTTCGCCTGTGGGGGCCGTGGAAGCTCAGTGAGTATTGACGCTGACTACCACCCCTGGAGTCGCGAGTTCGAATTCAGGGCGTGCTGAGTGACTCCAGCCAGGTCTCCTAAGCAACCAAATTAGCCCGGTTGCTAGGGAGGGTAGTCACATGGGGTAACCTCCTCGTGGTCATGATTAGGGGTTCTCGCTCTCAATGGGGCACATGGTAATTTGTGCGTGGATCGCAGAGAGTAGCATGAGTCTCCATGTGCTGTGAGTCTCCACAGTGTCATGCACAGCGAGCCACATGATAAAATGCACGGATTGGCGGTCTCAGAGTCTTGTCCTCTGCCACCCGGATTAAGGTGAGTAACTGTGCGACCACGAGGACCTACTAACGGGGCTTTTCCACTGCACTGCACAGTACGTCTCGACTCAACTCTGCTCGCTTTTTGGGGGTTTTCCACTGTGGATAATACCAGGTACCTGATACTTTTTTTAGTACCACCTCGGTCGAGGTTCGAAGTGAGTCGAGCCATACTAAACGTGACGTCAAAACCCTGCAGATCACTGATTGGTCAGAGAAAATCGTCACTACCAGCATCACTGGATTTGAGACACCCGCTAGTTTTAAAGTTAGCAACAGCGATAGCAGTATAATTTGTTCAAGCAACCTTCGAATTGTAAAATGAAATGGCTGTGCGCAAAACCACGCCCTGGTCAATAAATGAGGAGCAGATGTTCCTCTCGTTAGTAGCCGAGGAGAGGATACAACGAGAGCTGGATGGGGTGACGCAACTATGACGATCAGCCTATTATCCCACCCACGTTGAGGCTGCACTAAACTGCAGTGGAAAAGCAAGCTCAGAAAAGTATAGCGAGCAGAGTTGAGTCAAGTCGAACCATAACGTGCAGTGGAAAAGTGTTATATGTAGTGGGAATTGGGCATTCCAAATTGGGAGAAAAGGGGATAAAAAAAATAAGAAGGTGCTTTCACTTGTGCTTTTTTACTCGCATCTCAGCGGATTCAATGATGGAAAGCATTAGAAACTTTAATAATATCAACATTATTATTAGCATTTTTATAGAGTGACAATTTGCACTGAAATACAGAGGATTCTTATACAATGTGCTGATTGATGTACTTCTCCAGTGACCAACAATATCTCATGACCGAATGTAGCAGACGTAGAGCTAAAGTTATCAAATTTATTATGTGAAATATTTATTTTAGACCTTGAATTTATCATCAAAACTGACTGTTCATCAAAACAGCATCCCTTGCTGCAGTGCAAATTCAAATTGACACCATGTACGAAACTCGGGAGGATGACGAGAGAGGAATCCCTTCCACAGACATCCAATAAAAAATAAAAAAACGACAACAACAACAAAAAACATCCTCGTCTCCTCGCCAATGTACCGCCCATAGAATGTCTATTGCCACTTTTCCACTGCACGTTTTCTGAGCTTGCATTTCCACTGCAGTTTAGTGCCGCCTCAGTGTGGGTGGGATTATAGGGTGAACGTCATAGTTCCCATTGCTCACCAGTTTAGATAGCGTCCATTTGGTCGAACCACTTCCACTTTTCCTTGATTGTTCTGTAGTCACTTTACATTTTTTTTGTACTTTTTCCTACACTGTTGGTAGTTGTGTGCGGCCAACAGCAGAGACACTTCCTCAGAGACTTTTTTGTTTTGCTCATTGCTAACGAGTGAACCGTCTGCACCTCCATACACACTTATTGACCACGGCGTGGTTTTGTGCACAGCCATTTCTTTTTTCACAATTCGAAAGTCACTTGAACAAATGATAACTTTTACTAACTTTAGAACTAGCGGGTTGATGTCGCGTGTCGGAAATCCAGTGACGCTGGCAGTGACGATTCTCCCTGACCAATCAGTGATCTGCAGGATTTTGACGTCACATATAGTATTGGCTCGGCTCGCTTGGAACCTCGACCGAGGTGGTACTAAAAAAGTATTAGGTACCAGGCATTATCCACAGTGGAAAACTCCAAAAAAGCGAGTCGAGTTGTACCGTACAGTGGAAAAGACCCATATGGGATTGCAGCGTGATGCTATTTAGGCTAGGCTTGAAGGCTCCCCTATATAGAAGGGTTCTGACTAAACTAGATTTATGCTTAAAACAAGAAGAAAAAATTGAAAAGAAAGAAAAATGATTTGCCAATGATATAAGAAAAATAAACGTAATTAAATTTTCTGAAAAAAAAAAGAAATTGAATTAACAATTGTGCTCTCTCAAGTACATTTATCTTGTTTTAAGGTTGTTCAGGGTTACAATGGCTATTCACTGTATATAAGCCTGTTTATAACCCTATTTCTTTAAATGTATCTGTTGGTTTTCAGGTATGTATCTTAGAATGTGAGGACCAGGCATCCCCAGCCTTGACTTGGGATTTGTGTTACCAAGCAGCGGGTCTGAACCAGCTTTCCCTACCATTACAGCAGGAGAAAACATCAAAGCGCTCTGAGAATGAAGTGGAGCCTCTGGCCACGGTGAGCATAGAGAATGATAATGGTGTGGAATATACAGAGGCTTTGGAACAGTTTCGACACGCAGCGCAAGCTCTCCGCAGCCAGCAGCCTTCAGAGGACACCTCACAGACACTTGGAATTTCATATGACCCAGATCTTGACCCTGGGACAGAGCAGGAACAGGATGGTGTTGATGTGGAAGAGGAGAAGAGTGGCGAGGCGGCCGTCAGTTTATCCAAACGATTCGGAGGCTTTATCAAAGGCCGCCAAGGGTTTCGAAAGTTGGTGAGCTCAGGGAGGTCTTTGCAGAAACGCTATGGTGGTTTCATAGGGATCCGGAAGTCTGCCCGCAAGTGGAACAACCAGAAACGTGTGAGTCAATTACTCAGGCAGTACCTGAGCATGACGGGCCGCTCAGGTCGATCGGGCCGCATCTCTGCCAGAAACCGAAGACAGGATGAAGTGTAGTATAGCCTCTGGTCTTTTCACACCTCAACTTGACTGCTCATCAGCCATCAGTAACTGTGACCATCTATCATGCACCACAGCCAAGAACGAGATAAATCTGTGTTTAATGACCAAACAAGGAGAATATTTTTCATGACATTTCCATGGTGCCGTTCTTAACATAAATCATTATTAGGCTAAATGTTGCTGATGAGAACAACTGATTGTTAATTTAAGAAACAATACTTTTCAAATCAACTATCAACATATTGTGAAAAATAAAGAAATGGCAAAGCAGTTAAACTTGAATTGAGCATGTGAATCAGTTAAAAATGAGAGCAGTGGGACGGGTTTTTTTGTTTTGGGTATTGAGGCGGCCCCAAGCAACCGACCACCCCGGGGCCTCGTTTTGGAAATTTTTGCTTTAAAAAAATGAAACTAATTTTAAATTCATCCTACCAGACGTTGTAGCCAAGTACATTCAAAATGTTTACTGAAACATACAAATCTGGTTAAAGATAATGAATGCATGTTTTCCACAACACAATGATAAAAAAACATATTTACAATATTTATTTTTACAAATCTCTCTTTTTTTCTCTTTTTAATGAATAGGGTGTGCAAAACCTACTACACTCGCTACCATGTTGGAATTCAGTTGTTATTTATCATTATTATAACCCAACAATTATGAATTGTTGTCCAGTTTGTCATTATAATTTGATACAGTATTATTATTATTACTTTGAGGATATGTTGTATATACAATAGTAATATATTCCTGTCTTATTTACTTTACTTTCACCTGGAGCTTATGCTTGTATTCTTATATCACTGACGCTGCAGTGTTTTGTTCACCATGTTGCAAAAGGCTGTATTTCATGTAAGCATCATAGGCAACATTAGTAGTAATACGTTAGAGCAGAAGGGGGGAAACCATTGCTGTTTATCAAGCGCTGTAACTTTGCTTGGTGCAGAATAATCTGGAACAATGTTAAACATTGTTAACAGTCACTTCTTTGCAATCTGAACATGTTCAGAACGTTAAATGATTGTGACACCTGCGCAACAAACAATCAAGACAAAGCGCAACGAATAAAACAGAACGCAGGTGTCTCGACGTGTTTCTGAGACCTGAAGTTATTTTTGACTTGTCTAAAAATATGCCGGTCCTATGAGACACTGAAAAAACAGCGAGACGCGGTGCAGCAGGCATGGACGTTAGTCCAGCGCGTGTTTACATAGTAAAACAAGGTAAACAGAGCAGACGCGAGCAAAAAATACATTCGTAGTGAACGGCCCATAACTATCCTTTCGCGCGTACCTGTGAGTGAGAACGCGTGGGCGAAACAAGTTAAGAAAGCCTGTATTTTTTTAGAAGTTACAAATCCGAACAAAAAGTCTTACTTTAAAAACCGACCCAACCCGGCAGACATCTAACGTCAACTGCTCTGAGAGCGCTGACAAAGGAACAACATGTCACCCCTCAAGCGGTGTTTGCAGAGCTATCCAACAGTGCGGGGTAGTTAAAACCGCTAATTGACCTGACTGAGAGAAAAGCGCTTTATAGTTTTCCTTTGCACATTGTATCGTGCTAAGAGTGGTTGTTTTGCACAGATGGATAAACGTCCTAGAAAAATCAGTCTGTTTTCAAATTCTGTATTTCCCCCACAAAATAGCTGATTGTATTCCGTCCAAAATAAATTTATAAAAAGAAATAGATGCAATTTGGAGAACGGTGTGACGTTTCTTCAAGAAATCACTCCGAAAATCAAGTGATCTATGTCTGCGTCCCGAAAGAGGGCAAGAATGCCCACTACATGACACACCCACTCCAAGTAACGCTCCCCTTGGATCACAAACCCATTATGTTATGTCGCGTTTCCGCCTTCTTTAACAATTTATACACCGATCAACCACAACATTAAAACCACCTTCCTAATATTGTGTAGGTCCCCGGCCCTTGTGCCGCCAAAAACAGCGCCAAGTGTTCTACTCACCACAATTGTACAGAGTGGTTATCTGAGTTACAGTAGACTTTGCCAGTTTGAAGCAGTCTGGCCATTCTATGTTGACCTCTCTCATCAACAAGGCGTTTTTTGTTTTGCACCATTCTGAGTAAACAATAGAGACCGTTGTGCGTGAAAATCCCATCTGGCACCATCAATCATGCCACAGTCCAAATTACTGAGATAAAATTTTTACCCTATTCTGATGTTTGATGTGGACAAGATAAGCTCCTGACCTGTGTCTGCATGACTCTATGCACTCAACTGCTCTTCTACCACACGATTGGCTGATTAGATAATCGCATAGAAGATTGTTGGTGCCTGATGGGCTGATTTGAATATTTCTGTAACTGCTTATCTCCTGGGATTTTCACACACAACAATCTCTAGAATTTACTCAGAATGTTGCAATAAACATCCAATGAGCGGCAGTTCCGCAGATGGAAACACCTTGTTGATATGGCGATTCGATAATATTCAATTGAACTTTAACATTGCGGTACTTTGAGGTTAGGCTTAGGGTTGCGACGGGACTCCAATTAAACAACAGTGTATGAATGTGACAACCAGCTGTTGGTTGCAACCATAGACAGTCTTTTAAGGGGGCATAACTTGTAGTGGGTGTGGCTTGTTGTGACCTTCCAGGTTGCAGACACTCTTCTACAAAAATGTCCCTATTGGCTCACAGATATAACTGAAATAAGATAAAATTGGAAAAAAGTATCCTGAGAAATAACATTTGTCTCTGTCAGTCCTAAGCTACGAAACAAATTTATTTTAAAACATTTTTTTAGGAAACCTGTTAAAAAACAGGCACATTTTTTAAATTCCTCTTGGTTCCAGAGAAATAGCATCTTTAATTGTTTGGTTCCCACCTCATTTTCAGGCAAGACTGACAATGAGATAGCTATTTCAATTTAGCATGCATTCCACCTTTCTGCATGAACATATTATACAAATGACTTCATCTTAGTGCTTGACAGACTCTCCCTCACATAAATAGTTATTGGAGAATGCTTTGAAGCCACCAACATGCAAAGAATGCGCAGATAGACTTGTACTTTTACAGTATTCTGTAGTTACATGTAAGATTTTATCTGTTAACATTTTGGCCTTGTGAACTATTTTTTATTTCAAACACATTCTGCATAATTTTTGAATAGTGAGCTTTTCTTTGAATCCTTTCCACTTGTACATGCACTGCACACAAAAGGCCAATAAAACAATTTTACGATTGTTGTTATTTGTCATGCACAAATGACAAGCTTTTGAAATTTACATATTTTATCTTGTGTCTTTTTAATCATACATAACAATATCTCTCTTTTTTCCATATAGTGTTACACTTTCAAATCCTTTAGATGTTCCCTATGGTATCATCCAGTATTGTACAAGTAAGACTTTAACACTGTTTGGAAGGATGACAAGAAAATTACAAAAGGAGCAAGCCTCAACTGTTCTCAGGGCAGTGTTCAGTCAAACTCCCTTGAACTTAGCTTCGCAATAGCACTTTGGTATTCAATCAAAAGTTTATAGCTGCACTTTTATCTCCATCAATACACTCTAGCCACTAAAATGGCTTACATCAGTCACATCGTTCACTCAACACCACTTTAGCTTTATATCTGGCAGTTTAGATTGATTAGGAAGCGCTATGGCAAACAACCTTATACAAACCTTGCAAAACAAAGTTGAGAAAAAATTCTGAGTAAATATGTAGAAAAAACAAAACAATACATGACATTACACTTTTAGAGCTTCCAGGCTAAAAAACAAAACAAAAACAGAAATAGAAAAACATCATGAAAATCATCAAAATACATTGTGCACAGTATACAAAAAACAAAACAAAAATCAACAAATCACTTCAATATCTCAGTTGTGGATGAAATGCAGGACTGGGGCAGATAAACACCTTTTTCCAGATTCAGGGTTACACTTTATTCTTGTGAAAAGGCAGAATTCACTTTGGAGGGGTTGGGATCCTACTACTCCACATATTCTTGACAGCTATTACCGGCACTTAATCTGTGGGAAAACATAACAAAACACTTGACTCTGGTACAAAAGTGAAAAGAGGGGTCCTTTACAGTGCAGAAATAGTTGGAGTATAGAAGGAAAATTAAGATTCTTCCTTGTTTCCTTTAGTCTTTGTTTTAGTCTGGAAATCGCTGGCAGGCTTTCTTCCAGCGACAGGCAGTGCACCACTGGTCCCTGCGTTCCACGCCATACACTTTTCGGCACTTTTTGGCCTCACCTCGGCCCTTCCTTAGAAAACACAAAGAGTAAACAGGAAAAGTGAAAATATGCAGTTGTATATGTAGATCTACAACACTATTTAAAATAACTTTTGTTGGCTTAACCTAATGTAGTTGATCAGTCATAAAAAATAATATTTGTGACTTAAAATCAGTTAATTTACCTGGACTTGATACCACATTTTAGGTTATGCAGCAATATTTTAGTGTATTTGTATTTTGACCAAATGCTTTTTTGTTTACTACAAAGGACAGCATTCCACAGAAGCCCTGAACCACACTTTGGAAAACAAATTCACTAGGTGAAAATAGTTTTTTGTGCCTTCCTGAGCTTATGCCCTACAAATATATTTTTCTTTCTAAATTATTTTCTCTCTAAACAAAATAAATTATCTAAAAATTTTTTTAATAAAATTACAAAATATATATATTTTTCCGTCTAAACTATAAACTATATACAACTATAAATACACAGATCAAGTACCACAGCTGTCATCTGTCACCCTGTAAGCATTAGATTTCATGCTTACTAATAGTGGCACCAGGTGGCTGAGGTTGGTACCACATGCCAATAAGCAAAGAAATAATAAAAAAAAACTTATTGTGCGTTGCCTCTTGGAGAAAAAACTTTTAGTGCCTTCCTGAGCTTATGTTCTACAAAAAAAGAATTTAGGTCTAAAACTTTTATATATATTTCGGTCTAAAACAAAATGTTTTGTGTAAATACGTGAATTTTTTTTTAATCACAAGAGTGGTTCAGGGTTTTTGTAGCATTTAGCTTTGCAGTTCACTAACAGTCTAATACCTGAATGAACAGTGCCCTCTGGAGGGAGATGCACTCATGGTCTGTGATCTTGTGGGGGCGCTGTTACGCTGTAGCCACTGCTCTCCAACACTCACTGACCGGCTGCGAGATGATGGACTCTGTGATGAAAAGGTCAAAATCATAACCTTATGGTCAAAGACATTCCATTTGTAAAAAAAAAAAAAAAAAAGACAAAAAACAAAACAGATGCTGTCATGCACTATAAATAAATGGCTTTTGTTTAGACAGACCAACCTGAGGTTTCTGCTGGACATCACCAGGCATGGTCCAGCTACAAAAGGTGGGTGAGCCTGGAGAGACTGTGACCTGAATGGGCGTGCAGGCCTACAGGGAAAAAAACAACAACAAAAAGGAATAGTTTTACTAAAAAACACATTTACGACTAGAGGTGGTCGATATTCTGGTAGACATGATAAATCGGTAGAAATTTGCCAACATACATTTTGGAATATCATCTCGGTAATGCAAAATTGTCACACGAGACATGTGTACAGCACATAACATGTACGTGGAGGAAGGCAGAAGGACTGCTCATTCCTCAATTAATTTGAATGAGAAAATGAGAGGAGATTATGAAGGAAAAAGTGTCACATATCCCTATTTTATTCTTTGATTTATATATTTCAAGTTAAATGTGTAAAAATAACTTCTTAAGGTGTATGAAGCACACATGCAGAAAAAAGCACACCTTAAGAAATATTACAATTTATATGACAAGCCCTTAACGAGACAATTAATCATCATAGCCCAAAATAGACAATTAATCGTCATGATTATTCATTTGACAATTAATCGTCTGCCAAATTTCATAATCGTGACAGCCCTAGATGTCAATGTAATTTTCTAAGAACAATTATGAATTTACAAAACAACATGAATAAGTCTGTTTAACTTCTAACAGCAAAACCGCCATTTTGAAAAAGTGAGACCTTACCTGATAGAGATGTTCAGTGTGAATCTGCCACACACTGCTTGGAGCCGACTGGCTGAGAGTGCTTGACTGGACTAAGGTGGATTGGCTTAGTGTGGACCCAAAGGATGTCCAGACCCCGCTAGAGAAGGAGGGAGCAGGAGAAGAAGTGTCCTCATCTTCTGAGGAAACTTCTGTATAATAGAAGTCTTCTTCTCTGAGCTCTGAGCCCCCACTGGTTGAGAAAAGACAAAAAAAAAAAAAAAAAAAGAAGAATAGGAAACATTATTTGTTGCTAATTTCAGCCCCAGTAAATAAAGTAGTTTTACATGTTTTTTTTTCTTCAACGTAGTGTAAAGAACATAAGTACACTATCATTGTGCCTACACATACTTTTCTTTACAAAACATAAAATTCGAATTAGCATTTTGTTTATGGGTTCGATCACATAGAGAATTTGGCAAACAAGTGGTCTGTATGCATGAGAACACGTAATTATTACTGATTAAAAAACATCCTAAGTGGATATCAAATGAAGTCGGTTGAGAGAATGCACAGGGTGTGTAGAACAGTAATCTAGAAAGGGTGGCTACTTTGAAGAAGTTAATAGTTTTGATGTGTTTAATATTTTGTCACTACATAATTTGCCATTTCAAGTGTTCTATTATTCTAAAACGTGTAAAATAATTATAATAATTAGTGCTGTCAGCCAATTAAATGTTTTAATTGTGATTAATTGCATCATGTTCTGTAGTTGAAAGAGCTGAAATTTGACAATATATATTTATTTTCCTGGAAATGAGTGCATTTTGATAGTTCATTCCAAAACGTAACAACATGATGCTTTATTCAGATTAACAACTTTTATTGATTCACATATATGAACATAAGTAAAACAAACAATATATATATATATATATATATATATATATATATATATATATATATATATATATATATATATATATATATATATACACACAGAATCAATCTTAACCCCCACTATTAACCCTCCCCCTCCCAATCCCACCCTGACCCCCAACAACATCACAGTGGTCTCAAATGATATAGACACACACACAAAAAATAAATAGATAAATACAAAAATAAATCACATATACATAAATGACAAATACCCACCCAATTTCTCCACAAACATGTTGTATCTTCCCATTCTTCTAAATGCCACTTTCTAAAAGGCCGCCACATCTTCCAATCGCCGAGCACCACTACTGAAAAGAGGGAGTTCCAGCCAACCTCCAGACCCTTAAAATAATCTGCCTGGATCATGACACTGGTTAAGACCCAACTTTTTATGTGTCTACTTTCAATGTCGATGATTGCCCCATCGCCCGAGATACAGAGTCTGGGGCAAAATGATACCGAGTGCCTAACATATCGCAAACCAGACTCTGAAACTTCTGTATCTCAACAAACCCCCCAAAAGACATGGGTTATATCTCCATATAGGTCAACGAGTGTATTAACCCCCCTCGCAATCCACTATGACCAACAGAAAGGGGACTTAATGCATAGTAGTTTAGGGTTTAGCCATAAGCTTCTGGAAACATTTAGATAACAACAACAACTTACATTTATATAGCGCTTTTCTCAAACTCAAAGCGCTTTACATAGTATGGGGGAATCTCCTCAACCACCACCAGTGTGCAGCATCCACCTGGATGATGCGACGGCAGCCATAGTGCGCCAGAAAGCCCACCACACACCAGCTATTGGTGGAGAGGAGATGGTAGAGTGATGTAGCCAATTCAGGGATGGAGATTATTAGGAGGCCATGATACATAGGGGCCAGGACACCGGGGTTAAACCCCTACTCTTTACGAGAAAGTGCCCTAGGGATTTTTAATGACCCTAGAGAGTCAGGACCTCGGTTTAACGTCCCATCCGAAAGACGGTGCTTTTTTTTTACAGTATAGTGTCCCCATCACTATACTGGGGCATTAGGACCCACACAGACCATAGGGTGAGCACCCCCTGCTGGCCTCCCTAATACCTCTTCCAGCAGCAACCTTGGTTTTCCCCAGGACGTCTCCCATCCAGGTACTGGCCAGGCTCAACCCTGCTTAGCTTTAGTGGGCAACCAGGCAATAGCTGCAGGGTGATATGGCATATCTGAATTAAACACTCTAGACACATTTGTTCATAGCGAGTGCAAATGTGAAATATTGTGGTGTGATTCATCTTCTCTGGTTAGATTGATAGAAAAGCAATGGCAAAATAAGGGCAAGAAATTCCTGTTCAATACAGAACCATGGAGGGGCTCCAGGTGGAAGTGACCAATGAGCCAAATATCTGAGACCGAACACATAATAATAAAAAAATTCTTGGGTAGGCCTATCCCACCTTTGTCAATCGGCCTATGCAGCTTACGAAAATGTAATCTGGGTTGCTTGCCATTCCAAATGAAGGACTTCACTATGCTCACAAATTGCTTGAAATAAAAGAGGGGGACATCTACAGGGAGAGACTGTATCAGATAGTTGAATTTTGGAATACAGTTCACTTAAATAACATTAAACTTCCCAATCATAGATAAATGCAATGAAGCCCAGTTGTGCACATTGCTCGAAAACATTTTTATTAAAGGGTAAAAATGAACTCTAGCTAAATCAGACAAATTTGTAGGGAATAAAACACCCAAAGGCTGTTACTGGACAGTACGATGTCAAAGCCAAAGCTTCGGATTTAGACCAGTTGAATTTGTATCCTGAGAACTTGGAAAAGGAATTAATAATTCTGTGTAGGGAAGGCATAGGTCTGGTAGGGCCAGAGACAAATAATAAAATATCATCTGCATAAAGCAGAAGTTTATGCACCACACCTTCCACCCATCACCCCTGGAAAATCATCCTCCTTTCTTATCACGGCAGCTAATGGTTCCAGGGCAAGTCCAGAGTAAAATAAACTGAAATTAATCAATTTGTTTGTACTGCTGCTACAGGGTGTCTATAAAGTAAATTGATCCAACCAATAAATGTGCTCCCAAACCCATACATTTCCAAAATCTCAAAAAGATAATCTCATTCTACCATATCAAGCATCTTTTCGGCATCAAGTGAGATGGCAGCTATTGGAGTCTGATCATTCACCACTGACCACATGATATTGATAAAATGCCTAATGTTATCAGAAGAGCTACGACCCTGAATAAACCCCACTTGATCTATATGTATAAGAGATGTCATAATTTTACTTAATCGATTAACCAAAATTGTTGACACAATTTTTACATCTAACTAGATTAGGGAAATTGGACGGTAACTTTTACACCCGCTTGGATCTTTGTCCTTTTTAAGAATCAGACTGAGCCGGGCTTGCGTCATAGTTGGCAGAAGCTTTCCAATCTCTATACAAGTTTATACAGAATTATAAACTTAGGATAAGATCTAAAAAAAATTCAGCTGCAAAACCATCTGGCCCCGGAGCCTTGCCTATAGGTAAGGCCTTAATTACCTCATCATGTTCCTCTAAGGTTATAAGATATTTTTTTGCTCAGACATCAATTTAGGGAGTTCTAATGGTCTAACATTAACATTTAGAAAGTTTCTAAAATCGTCATCAGTAGATGAATAAGTGGAACAAAAAAAAATTAATATTTCTTGTTGCACTTAAATCTGTTTTGAATACTATTCTGATGCTAGTGAAAGTTTGTAATATGGCACTTTTCGTACCAATGTCTCCTTAAGACGATTTGCTTATGTTCTCCTCTTTTGTAAGTTGCTTTGGATAAAAGCGTAATATCAATGTCTGAGGTAAGAATTCCACAACCAGCAGATTTCACTGAGGGAATGGTAAAAAAAAGACACTCTCTGCTTTATATATCTAGCCAAAAGCATCCCTGATTTGTCCCCAGACTCAAAATATGACTGTCTAGCCCTGAATGACCAAAACTCCACTTTTCCAGTTCTCGTGTTTTGGATTTTTTGATGAATGAGGCATACCGTATGATCCAACCCCTAAAAACCACCTAAAGTGCCTCCCAAGCCACACCCACAAAGGATACGGAGGACCAGTTGGTCTCCATATAAACACTGATTTCAGTCTTTAGCATTTGTTGGAAATCAGGATTTTGCAAAAGAGAAACATTAATGCGCCAGCTGAATGATTTCTTTTTCTCCATATGTGTCACCACCTCTAAACTCACCAGGGCGTGATCTGAGACGAAAGGTGCGTACACACTTCCAGCGACTTTGTCGCTGCAGGTCGCCAGTGGCTGGCGGTGAAGTCACTAGTGGGTGTTCCCACTACTGTTTGCCTAGTAACGTTTATAAATGACATTCACGGATGTCATTCCATTGCTGTTGACAGCGAATCCCTTTTCTTGCCACTAAAAACAAACATGTTGGCGGGAAAAGACTAAATATAAATGGAATCAGTACATAAAATGCTTTATGTCAAAGATGAATGAGAAACAAGGCGTGCTGTTTGCCATAGCGGCTGTTTATCTGCGGCGAAAATGCAAATGCCGTACTGTCTGGGTCCATAAAATCCCCACAATCTCAGATACACCTTTCCACGCAGTATTTTTCTTAAAAATGTCCTTGTACATGGGAAGAGACATATCATAGAGCACTGGAAATTTTCTAACAGCAAGAATTAGCCTTTCATCCATCTTTCCGTTACTGCAGGAGCTGAGAGAGAGCGAGAAGGATCACGTGAGCTCTCCATTCTTCTCTCCTATTGGCTGTCGCTTCCATTAGTCGCTCTTCATTTGAATAAAGTTGAACTTGTCTCAACTTTGTTGCGTCGCTGGACACGCCCACATCTAGTTGCCAACGGTCGCGACAGCTCGTGTCGCCGGAAGTCGCTGTGCTCTCATAGAAAATGAATGGGATGATGTCGGTGTCGCTGGCAGTGTGTACGCACCTTTAAGGTGTTTCCAATTGAGCAATCGACAACAGATGGAATGAGGTAGGGCTGTCAAAATGGCTGAAAAACTAAATTAGAATTTCTTAAATAATAGTAATATTCAATTATATTTGAATTCTAAAGATATAACTTTATGTTAGAGGACAAACAGTACCGTATTGACTCCTAAACCCACAAGAGGGCGAAAGTGAACGCAATGAGCAAATATAATCCAAATCAAGCATCGCATTTTTTATTGACATGAAATGACAAACTGTTATTCTGAAACTATCCACTCACTCATACATCTACAAATTGTTTATCAAAAACACCAGACGGTCAACTTGATCTGCAGCAAGGGTGGAGCGTTTTTGTTGACAATGTTTCCATCTGATGAAAACACACACTCATCTCTGACCGATGTGCCAGTAATAACCTGGACTGTTTTAATAATGGCTCCTCGTCATGACATTCTCGAAAAAACTCTTCAGGATGAGAAGACTGCATGTGTGTTCTCAAGTTAGATGTTGTGGAGTGATATAGCAGCGTTTCTTACACAACTTACGCTGGTTTTGTCAACAATCTCGCCTTCGATACTCCAGAAACCGAAGAAGCGCCACATACACCAAAACATCTTAAAAGTGGCTTGGGAAGAGCTTGTCCAGGATTTTCACCATATCTCTGCCCTCCTCATGTTCAGGAATTCCAACAATTTGCACGTTATTCCTCCTAGTGCAATTCTCAAGGTCTTCCAACTTTTCAACTGTGCCTTGGTTGCCAATGGATCCATGAATGCAAATGGAGCCAATTCCCTCTCCGATGACCCCAGATAATCGATCCGTCTCTCGACGTTCGCGATTCTTGTAACCAACTAAGACAATTTAATCATTCAACGTATTACAAAGAGATTCTCAAAGTCTGCAACAACTTTTGTCAGCATCACAGATATGCTCGTCATTTGACACTGATTTTCTCCCACTGCACCATCCAAATTGAGTCCCTGGTCTGCAGGCTTGTTGGAGGTTCAGCGTCAGCACATAAGTGTCTTTTTATATCTCCAGAGCCTGAGGATTTTGAATTCTTTGCCATGTTGACTTCAAAGAACAAACATGTAGTAGGATCTGTCGAATCTCACAATTTATCCCACAAACATAATTACAAACTAGCAAAGCATGCACAGATTGTGATTTACTCGTCTGCTTCTCACATGGCATCACACAATCACACCTCAACAAAATGCTTTATTAATATTTTCCAAACAAAGCCTTCTGCAACATAAAGAAATAGCATCAATTCAAGTAACATTAAACATTCCTCACTGTCTAAGTTGGAGTTTGACTAATTTAAATAACTTATCATATCATTCCTTTCTATTCTCAATTGTTCTAATGAATTAGGTGGTATGTGCAGACATACTCACCCCAGGTGAAGAATGCGAATGTGGCGTTTCATTCCAACTCGTGATGTCAGCACTTTCCCACAGCCAGGCCACAGACACCTGTATGCTCCCCTGCTCAAGCTCTGAGGGTCAGAGAAAAAGAAAGTGTGACTCAGACATATTTTTAAAATGTCACCTAAAAACACTTCCTATTCACCCACAGGTTCAACAACCTGACAGTCCTGTCATTCTTACTTTGCATCTTGTGACATCCGGCTCATCACATGCAGCTTGGTCCATTTCCATGTGCAATCCCTCATCTTTCAGTTGGCCAAGGCTTCTGTCCATCTCAGTGACAGATGGAGAGGGGGCTGGACTTACATTGCCATGGTCCCAGCTCCAGTAACCGCTACTGCCACTGTCGGACAGCTCACCTCCACCACACTCCATGTCCCCTAGAGTCACAGACAAAAGAACCAGAAAGTATGAATAACAAAAAGCTCTCTTCTTACAGTGTTGACTAGATCCATTTTGGTCAATAAATTGAAAAAGAGAACAATGTTCAACTTTATACTTTATTAAATTCCACTTCACAAACATTTCAAAATTAGGCATTCCTTAGACTGTTCCCTAACATAACATAGGCAAAACCACAGAATTGTCTGTTAGCAAAATACACTAATGAGCCAAAACATTATGCCTTATATGCTGTTGGTCCTTCGCGTGCCGCCAAAACAGGCACGACTTGCCGATGCTTGGACTCAACAAGACCCCTAAAGGTGTCCTGTGGTATCTGGTGCTAAGACATTAGCAGCAGATCTTTCAAGTTCTGTTAGTTGCTAGGTGAAGCCGCCATTGATTGGACTTGTTGGTCTAGCACATCCAATAGATGCTCCATCGTGTGCCCATTGTAGGTGCTTTCGATGGTGTAGATGGGTCATCATGGGCACTCTGACCATTCTATGGCTACGTAGCCCCATACGCAGCAGGGTGCGATGCACTGTTGTGCCACATTCCACCTGTAACCATCATTAAAATTTAGTAGACAGGATAGCCTTTGCTGCCCTCACTCATCGATGAGCCTTGGGCACCAAAACCCTGTAATTGGTTTGTGGTCTGTCCCTCCTCGGACCACTGTCATTAGGTACTCACCACTGCTGACCGGGAGCACCCCACAAGCCTTGACATTTCAAATATGGAATCATCTGGCCATAACAATTTGGCCCTTGTCAAAGTCACTCAAATCTTTGCTGCTTCCCATTTCTCCTGCATTCAACATTTTGACTATGAGAACTGATTGTTTGCTTACCATCTAATCCACTCAGACCTTGAAATGTGGCCTTGTTAGGAGATGATCAATGTTATTCACTTCACCTGTGAGTGGTCATAATGTTTTGGCTCATCAGTGTATATTGCATAATAAAATGAAATATTAAACAAAACATATTTACATACATATACAATGGCGTCCAAAATTTGGAATAATGTACAGATTTTGCGGTCTTGGAAGGAAATTGGTACTTTAATTCACCAAACTGGCATTCAACTGACCACAAGTCAGGACAATACTGATGTATAAAACAGCACCATCACTATTTAAAAAAAAAAAGTTACATTTGATAAAATCTAGACAGGTCCATTTCTAGCAGCTATCACTTCAATACCTTATCCTTGAGTAATCATGCTAAATTGCTAATTTGGTACTAGAAAAAAGTTATTTGGTTCACTATATGAAGCTTAACAGTGTTCGTTTTTGAGTTGCCACAGTATGCAATACACTGGCATGTCTTAAAGTCAATATTAGGTCAAAAATGGCAAAAAAGAAACAGCTTTCTCTAGAAACTCATCAGTCAATAGTTGTTGAGGGATGAAGGACATACAATGCTTAAAATTGCCAAAAAATAAAAATAAAGTGAGGACAGAAAGAGATGTGGAAGGCCAGATGTACAATTAAATAAGAGGATAAGTACATCAGAGTAGCTAGTTTAAGAAATATACGCCTCACATGTCCTCAGCTGACAGCTTCATTGAATTCTTCCCACTCAACACCAGTTTCATGTACAACAGTAAAGAGAAGACTTCGGGCTGCAGGCCTTATGGGAATAATTGCTAAGAAAAGCCACTTTTGAAATAGAAAAACAAAAGAAAATGTTATGACATTGGACAACAGATGATTGGAAAAAAGTGTTATGGATCTTAACTCCACGGAGCTTTTGTGGGATCAGCTAGACTGTAAGGTGTGTGAGAAGTGCCCGAAAAGACTGCCACATCTATGGCAAGTGCTACAGGAAGTGCGTGGTGAAATGTCACCTGAATATCTGTACAAACTGACAGCTAGAATGCCAAGGATCTGCAAAGCTGTCATTGCTGCACATGGAGGATTTTTAGATGAGAACTATTTGAACCAGTTTAAGAAGTATTGAACATTTTCTTTCAAATTGTAATAGTCATTTTTTACTTTAGTTATTAATGTCCTGACTATACAATGTGATCAATGGAATGAAACTTGGTGAATAAAAGTAAAAATGTATTTCCATAAGAGCCAAATCTGTACATTATTCCAAGTGTGTGTGTGTGTGTGTGTGTATATATATATATATATATATATATATAAAAAGAATGTTTTGATTCCATTTTGACATTCCAACAAGGGGACTTAATGGAAATTCCAGGGTTCAATACAAATTAAGATCAATTGACAGCATTTTTGGCATCATGTTGATTATGACAAAAAGAAATTAAACTCGTCCCTCAGTATGTATATATATATATATATATATATATAAAAATAATTGTGGTTACAGTAAGGAAATTGAAGTGAATGGGGCCAGCCCATAAATATTAAAACACACACTGTATAAAAAGCATGGACACGTGATAACATTATTTTAGTGTGATTTAATTCGCTTACCAACCTTACCTGTATAAAGTTATATCCAATATTACACCTTCATTGTGATGAAGATGTAGTGCCATTAAACCCTGTAATCTGGTAAACGCAGTAATGCTGGTAAATCCCTGATGTGTCACGCTAAAATCATGTTAACAATTAAAATGTTTGTCTTGTGGCTATACCATGAAAAGTGTATTTTAACATTAATTAATTGGCCCCCTTCGTTTCCATTAAAAGTGGCCTTCTGTAACCGCAAGTTTTTGCTTTATAAAATAATAACACCGGGACAAGCTCAAATTATTTTCTGTGGTAATCAGCATTATGCCACAAATACTCTGGACCAGAGCATGTGAGCGTAGCGGAGCGTGAGCGTAGCGGGGAGCGGAGTGGTAATACTTCCTCCTGAGCGGAGAGAGCCTTTCTGAAGATTCCGCTCCGCTCGCTCCGTCCGCTCAGCGCCGCTCGCTCTACCCGGAATGCCCTATTGTGATTTGCTAGTTCGAGAATCGGTGAATTAGCTAAATCAATAGTGGGTTGGTTATGGAGTTCAAATATTGTTTTAAGGAAGTTGCGAGCCTTATGCATAAATGCAAAGTAAAAATCACAGTTAAGAACGAGCAGGGAGGAGAAATTGAAAGCGAGTGTGGAGAGACTGTGAGAGTTAGCAAAGATTCATATTGGAATATAAAGCGTCACATTGCCAGAAAGCAGGAGGATGTGCTACGAAAACAAGGTAGTGCAGCAAAAGGTGAGCTATAGCCTATACCATTCGAAAATAAATGAATAGATAAATGGGTAAGGTAGGCTGTTGTACTGAGCCCCTCTCATGACATGCAGACAAAAATATATTGTAATATACAAATTAACATTTCGTTCCCAACTTCCCATGAATTAAGAATTCGTTCTCTCATTTAGGGTGGCCACGAATTAAATTCGCTTCTACAAATTCTTAAATCGTTCCTGGTTTAGTAAATCGTGGCCATGTTGAACTAATTAGTAGGCTACTCTCGTTTTATTAAAACAAGGAAACAAATTATTACAACGTGGTCATGATTTACTAAACCATGGATCGAAATATTATATTGTTAATTTTGTACGATTTAAATAAAATTAGGAAATTAATTATTAAAACATGCTGACGTCAGGTTGGAAGGAATTGTTAATTTGTTATGCAATCATCATATCAGTGCAACTAAAAATAACCTATAGCCAACTCACAATATGAATTAGCCTACATAATTGTTGTTGATGTAGCCTATTTTTAAGTTGAAATTAGACAGAAGTTATTGAACCACTTGTTAAATTTTAAAAAAAAACTGACCCGAATAATTAGGTAGGCCTATAATTTAGATGTAGGCCTAGGCAACAGAAAATGTACTGTACGCTATTATAATGTATGCAAATTCGTTTTTACAGAAAAAAATGCTACCAATCAAAGGGAGATAAATAATTTTTTTCCTCTCCTGCGTCCCCAGACTCCCCAGTTCTGAGCGCGTGTTTTCCGCCGCTGGATTACTGTCCCGGGCACACCGCATGAGCCTGAAACCTAATACTTTGTCCAAACTAATGTTTCTAAAAGTAAATTCTAAAGTGATGTAAAGATTGAGACGTTTTTAAATAGACCGCAATTACCCGCAGTTATATTTAAACTTTAGAACGGCGTTTCTTTTACTAATGCCAGTAAATCATCCAGGTGTGCTTTGATAAGATGTTGTTAAGTGCATTTCACCTGTGTGTGCTTTTATGAGCATGATAGTCCAGATGTGTTTTGTGAAGTTCTACATGCATTTCATCTTGTTTGTGTGTGCGTCGCATTTTAATATGCCTGTTTTGCAACTGCAGTTATGTTCACGGAAATAAAATAACTGAAAATCAAATATACCTTTTCAGTTATTGCATTTAATAGGCAAGTTTGCCAAAGGGCTAGACATGTTTTATAATTAAGTTAATTTAATGCATTTAAATGAATAAAAAGAACAGACTTTTATTCAGAATCACCCCGAAATAACTTCTATTTACAATCCTAGCTACTGTAATTTATACATGTATTCCAGATATTCATTACAAAGTACAAACAGAAAGCAAGTAGCCTACAGAGACATTTTATGTCTGAGCAGGATCTGAGCGGGAGCGTGAGCGATTCATCAGTGGAGCGTACGCTTGGGACGCGAGCGACTGAGTGGAGCGCACGCGCATAGAGCGGAATACTGAGCTGAGCGTCACACCGCTCCGCTTCGCTCACATGCTCTGCTCTGGACTGAGCTTAACTTGTATTGAACCTGGAATATTCCTTTAATAAGCAATAATAATATTAAATAAATAAGTTAAATTGTGTTTAAAACCTTTATCTGAGGAGATACATTTGGGAAAAAATGGGCTGCGTCAGTTTTTCAAGCATAATCTGCAAAGTTTTCAGCATCTATTAGTTTAGATCTAGTTTCCAAAAGAAGCTCAACTCACCTGGGAGGAGGTCCCTCTGTGGTGGGCTTTGGACAACTGGACTGCAGGACAGACTGGTAAGCACCATTGCAGCCATGATCTCATCCATCTCCACTGACCCAGGACTCCTGAAATATGGCATGGCAGAATGGCTTTATAATCACTATATTAAACATCAGTTTGTTTATATATTCACTAATCATGCACATAAGGCATACAATGACATATTTCACAATAACAGTTGAAAATGTTCATACAGTTAACTAATCTAGTAAAATCACATACATTTTCCTACAGAGGGCCAGTTATCTTAATTCTGCATAAATATAACTAATCTAAAAATTATTATATGTAAACATTCTTGATGTGGTCACAGCCTGTGCAATACAACCATCTAAAGGGATGATCTGGATCTGTAGATTACCTGTAAGGTAAGTCCACACCGGAAGACCGTGGGAAGGAAAGAAGCTTTGTTTGTTGTGAGTTGGCATCGGCAGACCACTCTCTCTCTGGGCATGTATTCATCTTCTGTACATTCGCTCCTTCTCCTTGACAACAGCTCTGCATGCAGATCTGTGAAGAGTGCATTTGTGATGCATTTCTCTTTAAATGTATCACAAAATAATAAATCATTTGTTTTATTTTTAACTCAAGTTATCTGTTCTGTTGTGATACATACCAATCTGTCCTGCCCCTCTGTGCTCGTCTGTACCTCATCCAGTCCTGCCCTGGATCCCACCGCTGCCATGATGTGCCCTCTCAGAACTGAAACAGGCTAAACAGTTGGCTTTGGCTCTCCTCACAAAAAGCTGAAAGCAGGGTATTACATGTTTAGATGCTATGCATACTGGGCAATATTTAATCTGAATGTCAAAATAGCTAAAAATAAAACAGAAACCCAAACATGCTAAATAAATGTAAACAACAACTTATATTAAAATCATGCAACCGTTCACCACTTTTACCTCAGATATAGGTAAGAAACTGTATAAACAACAAAACAGGCGATAGATTTCTGCATTTGGACAAACAGCACACTGGGATACTGCCTTTACATTTTTCAGGCAACACACCCCCTGAATATCAGCCTCTCAGATACTGTAACTCCGGATTTGGGAGTGAAATCATGGAGAGATCAAAACCCTGTATTGGAATTCAGACAGATTTTTCCTTGTTTATCAACGTAAATTATACAAACTACTGTATGCATCAGACAAATGTCTGTTATACATGCTGTTATTTCCATACCTGCAATTACAGTGCTTTCAAGGACAGAACTGTATTGATATTACTATTATTATTATTACTACAGTGTATTGAGACAGTTTTGCATCAGTCAGGGGTTATTCAAACTGAATTAAAGCAAGACTCAACGACTAAAACAGTAGAATAGGCTTTGTTTCAAATTTTGTTTTGTAAATAATTTAAGCCTTAGGTGTGGTATCTGCGCTATTTTATATTTTTGTTGTAAACTTGTAACAATTTGAAAATCTCCCAATAACATTCTAAGCTTCAGCGATGATGCAATAAAAATATGTATGCAATAAATTCCAAAAAAGGTCATCTTTTTGCATATTAAATTGTATTTATATGATTAAAGCACTAAAAGTACACATATGGAGGATTGTCTGTAATCTTTTTTGATAAATAATGTTGTAATAATGTCATTATTGGCAAAACACTTTATCCATAAATGCAGATTTTTCAAATAGCCCCCCTTCTTATGGTATTTAAGAATTGAATTAAAACAATATGCAATAGCCCTGACAAGAATTTTCTTTTAAATACTGTTCTGTGCACACAAAAAAATATACAAATAAAAAAAAGCCAAAAAAAAGACCTGATGTAGCATTCATTTCCACAGAACCAAAGCCTAAGCTTAAATAAAACACGGATCCTTTTTCTGCATTGCAAGCGCTGTTATATTTCCTTAGGAAATGCAGCTAGCTAGTTTATTCTGGAACAGCTGAATTAATATGTGCCATTTTGTATAATCCAGTTCCACACTTTGACTGGGACGCTCGTTATGGGCGTTTGCATTGAGCAAATAACAACCTTCCCATTTTGGTCGGAAAGTGTGTTCTGATTGGCCAAATCGGTTTCCCGAAAGGCACACCCCCACCAGACAACGTGTTCGTACACGAGATTCAGCTCAAGTCCGTTAATATACACAAACAATTGGCAAAATAATAGACAGTTGCAATGATATAAAACACATTTGTGCAAACAATAATCTCGAATGTGCAGACATTAAACAACAACAACATAAAGACGTGCATTAGACCGCCAAACTAACTTCATACAGAGAAACTGATTTTTTTTCTCGAAACAGAAAAGCGGAAGGACGACATATACAGGCTCTACGACCATAAAGAAAATGTCTTTAAACATGCCATAAGAAATCCTTAGAAAGTGTTGGCCATACCGTCACATTCTTACCTTGGAAGTTTTTGCAGGGAGAGACGCTCCTGCCTGCTGCTCAGCCGTTCGTGCTTTTCTCTGTCTGCAGTCAGTCAGATATTCTGGGGGCGTCATGCGCGCGCAGTTTACGTGCATTGTTGTTGGACGGCAGCTGCTTACTGCAACATCTTTAAGGCACATTGTTTATATGTCTTACAGGGGTGCTACACGAATAATAATGCGTTATTGGTTATAGGTAGTCATATCTAGTCATATCTGTAGTATTATTACGCTATTCTTTGATCTGTGTGATTGTAATGTACTGTTATTGAACTGTATTAGTGTATGTTGTCTAAATGCGACGTGCATAATAATTCCTTCACTCTCTTAAAACGAATTGACACTAATTTAAAACATTGATTTTTAAACATAGATTATGTAAAGGGGGCCTGGGTAGCTCAGCAAGTATTGACAATAACTACCACCCCTGGAGTCACAAGTTCGGTATCCTAAGCAACCAAATTGGCCCGGTTGCTAAGGAGGGTATTCACATGGGGTAACTTCCTCGTGGTCATGGTTAGTGGTTCTTGCTCTCAAATGGGGTGCATGGTAAATTGTGTGTGGGTCGCAGAGAGTAGCATGAGTCTTCACATGCTCTGAATTTCCACGGTGTCATGCACAACGAGCCACATGATAAAATGTGCGGAATGACGGTCTCAGAAGCGGGGGCAACTGAGACTTGTCCTCTGCCACCCAGATTGAGGTGAGTAATGTGCCACCACGAGGATCTAGTAAGCAGTGGGAATTGGGCATTCCAAATTGGGGAGAAAAAAGGGGATTTGATAGCTGTTCCTCCATGTTTGTTTTTAATATTAAAATATATTCAGAATGAGCTTTAATGCCAAGTATGCTTACATACACAATAATCTTGTCATGGTGACAGAAGCTTCCAGTGCAAGAGAATGCAACATATATATACATACATAAAAACATACATTTAAACATATATACATATAAAAAATAAATAAATATAATATAACAGATAAAAAAGCGAAATATACAAAAGTAGTCAATCCGTTTGAAGAGAGTGATTTAATAATTATGCATGTCGCATTCAGATACATACACTACCGCAGTTCAATAACAGTATATTACAATCGCACAGATCAAAGAATAGCGTAATAATACGACATGACTAGATATGAATATCTATAACCAAAGACACATTATTATTATTAGCTCATTCTGATATATCTTAATAAAGGGCCTAAACTCTTCATTTCCATTTTCAAGCAAACAGTTTAATATATTTGACACTGTAGCATTCATAAATGTTTTTTTATTGAAGATTAATAAAAATGAACAAAATAAAAATCTAAATTTCCGCTTAATATGGCTAAATTTCTGCTTAATATTTCAAGACATTTCCATGATGTGTCACCATTCACCTACATAATTTTACCATCCTTATTTTGCCTATTTCCTAAATATTCCATAATTATTGTTTATTCACAAACAGACATTTGGAAGAAAACGTCTGACATGTAATGTCTGGGGATTATAAGCTTTCTTCTGTCAGCTGACTCCAAAGGGCATTTCAGGTCTGGACAGCACAGGCATGATGGGTTTCAGTCTCTGAATCCAGTCTGGGTTTTGTGTCATGTGACTCTACATTGACCTAGAATAACCCAGGCGAAGAGGTCTTGATTTATACTGTTTAACAAAAGGTTGCATGTTAGAACTGATATTTACTACATGTTATGTAACATGGAAGTACAGTTGGTAAAAAAATATATATATATAAAACTGGTGAAAAGAACACATAAATATTATGAATCACAATGGTGCCTTTTCATTATACTAGAAATGTTTGTCTGGAATGGGAGGAACAGCTTCCTCAGCAATATCAGCCATATCAACCACAGCGTCTGTATGAAACAAAGCTTCTGTGTTCTTTTGACTTTTGGTTTTCCAGTTCACTGCAGCATAGACAACAGTCGGTTCTGTGCTAGTCAAATATTGTTCACTTTGAGTTTGAGGTGAAATGAAAGGCTGCTCCAATGCCTGGTTGTTTACTAGATTGTTGAGGGCTGTGACTGAGTGATTAACAGCAGGCTCCAGCAGCTTTACCATTGCTAGAGAAGAGCTCTCACTCTCCCCATCAGCTTTGTCACTTAGAGGCTCCCTAATGCACTCATAAGGATTTTCTTCATTCAATTCAAATTCCATAAGAGAGTGTATGTGATCTGTTGGATACTTTGCAGCTGGAATACAGTCATAACTCTGGGATGTAACATTCACACTGTCCCATTGATTAAATGAATGTCTCAGAGGCTCAAGGTGAGCCATGGGATCTGATGGGAGGGAAGGAAGTGGTGGGATTTTAACACATAGTGGACTTGATGTTCCCATCGAAACTTCAGGAATTTGAGAGGAGAGGGGAATCAGATCCTGGTTGAAATGTGAACGACCTGTTAAGAGAGGAAGTCAGAACTAAATGAAATGTACACCAACAGTGAAAAGTTTGGACACATTTGGACACCCAAAAATGAAAATGTTCTCATTGTTTACTCACCCTCATCCCATCCCAGATGGGTATGACTTTCTTTCTTTTGCTGCACACAAACAAAGATCTTTAGAAGAATTTCTCAGCTCTGTAGGCCCATACAATGCAAGTGAATGGTGGCCAGGCTTTTGAGGCTCCAAAAAGGAGATAAAGTCAGCATAAAAGTAATCAATATGACTCCAGTGTTTAAACAATGTCTTCTGAAGCAATTAGTTGGTTTTGGGTGCAAACAGACCAAAATATAACTCATTTATCAATGTATGTCTTGCCATTGCAATCTCTATGCATGATCATGATTTCAAGCTTGATAACACTTCCTAGTGCTTGGCGCTAGATGGCGCTATAGGAAGTGTAATTGAGCTTGAAATCATGATCGCCATAGAGACTGCTGTCAAGATGTACTGTGAAAAAGGAGTTACATTTTGGTCTGTTCTCAACCAAAACTAAATAGATTGCTGCAGAAGACATTAATTAAACCACTGGAGTCTGATGGATTATGTTTATGCTGACTTTATCTGCTTTTCGGAGCTTCAAAGGACTGGTCACCCTTTGCTGTAGAAGAAAGAAAGTCATATGCATCTGCTGGCATGAGGGTGAGTAAATGATTAGAGAATTTTCATTTTGGGGTGACTAACCATTTAAGTTTATCACAATCTTTTGATCTAAAGGCTCATGCTTAAATGCTTGAAATTAATTTGGTATACAGATATAAATTATGCAGACATTTGAATTCATTTTCAAAACTTTTTTGTCTACTTTTTGATTAAATATTTAGATACTGATGTGATCAAAACAGTGGATATTGCAATACTCCAATATTGCACGTTTAATTAAATTGTATACAAAATAGAAATGCCATAGGTATACCGACCATGTTCAAACTTGTTTACATTTCTGTTGAACTGCTCAGTAGGTGCTTCCTGAAAGAGGACATCAATTTGTGAGAACATTTATTTATCATTATTTACCTTTCTCTATTTCGTGTCAAATGCAATCATTTTTATGCTGGTCCTATTTAGGGCTGGAAAATAAACCTTATCATACAATGTTTTTTTCTCTAACTACATTCTCCATCACAGTTTCATTTCCTTTAGAAGAGTAATCCAATAACTAACAAATTACTCTCTTGCTGATTCATAGTAATTTACCTCCAAAGGATTTTAATTGACCACAACAGCATAGATAGTGTTCAATAGTGCAGTGGAATCTCAAAAGCACAGAAAAGAAAGTTTCTTCCAATGTAAATTGTCATCAGTGACCGTATATTACTATAACATTCAGTCTTGACTTTCTATATAGTATATGCTAATGGTCAAAAGTGTATTCCTTTGCAACACAATGTTTAAATGCTTATAAAAATCTTGAAAGTACTAATTTACAGTATAGACTGAATTCTGAGTGCTGTTTTGTGTCAGTCTCTTACATTTAGTGGAAATGCAGTTGGGCTATTTGTTTTTCTCGTCTGTGCAAATGCATGGGGGATTCACTGTCACTGTCAAACATACGGGATACAAAAGAAAGAAAAGTCCATTATATTGTTAGAAATGTCACAGACATGTCTGTTCCAAATGTTTTGCATGGTTTTTTAATTAATGCAAACATGAAGTTATCAGTTGTCCATCTTTGTGGTTTACATCAGTTTAAATGTGCTGGAGTGGACAAACAGGTCTCCGATTTTCTCACAGTAACACAAACATTTAAAAAAAGTTCTGCTATCCACGCTGTGTGACTTAGGCACATAGATTATGAGCACATCAAGGTCCCTTGATCTAAACCTGCTTTAGCACATTCCTTTGAGATCATCCATTTAAATACTCACTGCATTCTAGTGTAATACATGGATTACATTCACACCCTTTTCCTGGGTGTGTTTTGAATAAGCACACCACAAGATATGCAACTCTTAGCTGACACATACTTATATCACATTATAATCTTTATCATAATAATATTTTCAGTATCCCCATAAAAGAACAATAGTATAATGCTTATTCCAAATAAAAGACAGATATAGTATAAAATATATATTAATTACCTGAAACATCTTGTGCAAAGACTGTAGAGTGTGATGTAAGTGATGATGAAGAGGACAGACACAATGGTAATCTGTAGGGAGGAAGAACAACCTGATAACCAGGTTATAATTCCCTCCTCAACAGGAGCCATCACTCTTCATCCAGTTTCTATAAGAACGGTGGTAAAGAAATGAATTAAAACCTTGAAATCATGGAACTCAAACAGAGATGTTAGGCAAAATGACAACCTGATACATTGATAGTGAATGGTGACTAACATACTGCATTGTGTGTTCCGCGGAAGGTGAAAAAAGTAAATGTTGACAGAATTTTCATCTCTTTAACACAAACAGACAGTCTAGAATGTAAAGTGCATTACCATTTACAAAATATAAGCAAACACAGCCAATGAAATGTATACCATTTTGAATAAAAGTTTAATGTATACATACTTAGGTATCCAACTTTGTAAAATTAATTTTAATTTGATTATTTTACAGCAGCTTTGTTCACAGTAGCCACAAGCACTTTGTTTGGCATCATAATTATACAAGCCTGTAGCAGTTTGGATTCTGCGAGACATTTCAGATACTAAAAACTATAAACATCTTTCTTCTATCGTTCACTCTTTATCTGCAACAATTAAAAATAAAAAAAGTAAACTTACCTTTTACATCAGTTACATGATAAAAGTAGATAACCTGTTATTGACTTGCCTTTACTGTGTGTCATTGCTCTCGCAGCAACACACTGATCCAACAAGGACACTGAGTCACAAACTTCCTCGTTTTGCATTCCAACCTCTACAATGCCTAATTCTTATCTCCCTCTAAAGAATTCACCTCTCTCGCATTTTTCTTGTCATTGTGATTAACTTAAAATATTAAAGTTTGATTTAAAAAGTAACATTTAAATTAATATTTAATATCTGTATGATAATTTTTGTTTTTAATGATACTTAATTAAACTAAATAGTTGATCAGCTTTTGAATGGAACCCTGCTGCCTCCTCATGTATTTTAGAGGTATGACACACAATGGAGTCCAAACATCATAGACCACTAGTGAAACTGCTTCTATTTTGCATTATTTTCAAATGTAATCCTTGAATTGAAAAATGTGTATGAATTTCAGAATTATTTGTATCTGGTATGTCTGCCTTATGCTTTGCAGTATTAAGCTGTCAAAACCTGATGCTTTATGTTATCCCAGCATGTTTCAAAGAGCATCTTGAAAGATTCAATGTATGCAAGGAACAAATTAACTTGGTTAATGTCACAAATTTGCTTGTTCGATTAGTGAGCTATAAATAATGCACATAATGCTATAAATGCAATAAATATAATTACAATTTTTTTACAGTTTCCACAAAACTTTTCTTTGGTTTACAAATTTCCAGATTTATTTACTGTTTTATTTCTACATTTAAGTAAAAAGAAAACAAAACCTAGATTTTCAGTGTGGACACTATATGTTGATAATGCGGTTGACCCTTTCAAGAAAACATCTGGTCTGATGTTTTCTTGAAAGGGTCAAAGGGTCAAATGTTATGTTATTATTATTACAAAGTTAATTAGTCTCAGTTAATTCTTCAACCTGCTTATTAGCCTTGATTTTCATATATTCTATGCGGAAAAAAATATATAGAAAATTCTTTCACTAAGTCGCCTACAGCTTGCTCACTGGGGTTATTAATACAATTATCATTTAATTATTTTTAAACACTATTAAAATCATATTTTATCTAAATTACACAATGATGATTAATCGACTTTATAGACATTACAGTTTTATCGTCTGTTAATGCTGATAATCTGTAAAGCTGCTTTGAAACGATGTGTGTTGTGAAAGGCACTATACAAATAAAATTGACTTGACTTAAGTACATTTTCAAAAGATACTTAAGGATCATTCTTTAGACAGCTTAGATCTATAAATAATATCATATTTTATATTATATTTTACTAAAAGACAGTTGTGGCAAAATAATCAATAAGGCAGCTAAGGTTCATGAGAATGGATCTGAGGAAATGAATATTAATATGCAAAATTCACCAAACATTTGTAAGAACAATAGAATTTTACTGTAAACACATTTAAAATACAACGGTATCTAAAGAACCTTTTGATAAAACACAGGGTTCAAACTGATATTTCTACCAGAACGAGGTAGAAATAATTTGATATGAGGAATCAAATACAGTTAATAAGAAAGAATTCATACAGAGAAACAAGGCAAATAATTTACATTAAAAGCATTGCAGTACTTCATTTGTTCAAGAGAAACTAAAACAACTATAAATGTGTTCCCCTCATCCACCCTTCATCATTCGATTTGGGCCCAAACTCAGCTTTACCCCTTAATTTGAATGTTTTTGCTTTGACAAACCCTAACATATTGTCCCAGACTCGAAACAGTTTTCAAGTAAATAGGCCATTTATACAAACCCATACAGTATTGGATCTCAGAGGAATGTTGGCTAAGTGGTTGACTATCCTGCCTTGAACAGTGAGTTTATTTGTGGGGAAAACCCACTCAGTATCTGTGCTTGATATGATTTGTAAAAGTATTTGATAGTTAAACAATACAATGCTTCCCTAAGGCATATCTGATATCTGTGATTTCAAAATGTGATTATAACAGGACTTTGCATGTCAAAATAAATAACGAAAAAAATACTTCATCCCATCACATTACGCATAATAAACAAACTGCACAAAAATAAATTAATCTGTTCAGATCTGGTTATGATGATGTCTGAAGGCAGTTTATGATTTATTAATAGGCCTATTTATTTTTTCAATATTTACTATATTTCTGGTGCCACTTTACAATAAGGTTGTATTTGCTACTATTAGATAACTAAGTTAGTTAACATGAACTAACAATGAATAATAAATTTACAGGGTGTAATTCAATTACAAAGCAATTAGTTAAAGTAATTTAATAACTTTTTAGTCAAAAAATAATGTAATGCATTACATTTGAAATTCTTGTAATCAGATTACAGTTACTGACTTTCAATTAATTCTATAACATTTAAGTATATTATAGGGTTATGCTTATTTCTAATATATTGTTTATATAGAATACATGAATTATGACCCTGTAATCGAGTCATCGTGAAGGAGAAATGTGATAAGCTGACTGTATGACTTGTGTGAAACAATGAACAAGAAAGAAATATAGACATTAATTTGATTTTGTTAAACGGAAATTGTGTTAGAAAGTAACTTAAAGTATAAAGTAATTAGTAATGTGATTACTTTCTCCAGTAAAGTAATCTAATTACATTTTAAAGAGAAATAAGTAACTTATAGGCCTATTTATTTACCCAACACTGTTTATAATGTTAAAGGTTGTATATTTTAGCATAAGTTATTGCTTTATGAACTAACATGAACACAGTGAACAATAGTATATTTATAAATTAACATTAGTAAATGCTACCTAATACGTTTACTAATGTTAATGAATAGATCCTTATTGTAAAGTATTGCTATATTTCTTAATATTTATACATTATTAAATACATCTGGTTGGTGCTGTATAACTAAGTAGGCCTTCATTGTTAAATACTTTCTATATTTTTTTAGTCATAAACTTTTTTCTTTAGCTGCTTTTGCACTGCACCTCTCATAAGAATTGCAGTCAGGACACTGCACAAAACCAAGACGAAGAAAGACCCTCCAGCAAGTAAGATAAAGTGTTCTCCATGCACCTCTAAGACAGACTGCTGGTGCACCAGAAAGTCTTTAAACAGTGCTTCCAGCTGGCACAGAGTACACATGGCCAGGAAGATGTGGAAGATCTGATGGCCATGGCCCACAATGTCAAATCTCCCTGGAAAGAAGCGCTCTGGAATAGGGCAAGAGAAAAACAGTGCAGCTAACATGAAGAACACAATTTGAAGGGCATGGAACATTAACACCGGCTCCTCCCAAGATCTGGTTGCCAGGCGATGTGCTACAGGGCTGATGTCGAGCATGTACGCCAGGCTCGTTGGAATGATCTGACAGATCTTCCTACAGAGGGGGTATGGGCGGCGGTAATGGAATTTGGCAAAGCAGCAGCTGGCAACGGACAGCCAGGCTAACACAGCTGCACCAGGTAGGAACACAGCGCCCACCGGGCTTTGTCTCCATGCATGCTCAGAACAGTAAAAATAAAGGCCTAATGCACAACCATATTGGTAAACTGCTACTCCAACATAGTCCAGGAAGAATAGGGAGTAATGGACCAGCTCAGAGTGTGACTGCAGCAGATGGGCGGCCACGCTGCAGCTAAGGTAGATAAGCGAGGAGAGCACGTACAAAAGCAAAGGTAAAGAGGCCGCATTCACAGTCAGCCCCCACGCCCCTGTGAGGAAAGAAAAGCGGAGTAGAACCACAAGGATTGCCAGCAGGTGTGTCCACACATTGAGCGACTCATTGTGGCATTGGAAGAGGCTACAGAAGTAGCTCCGCCATTCCTGATTCACAGGTCGGTAGCCAGAAAGGATGTATGGCTCGCGGAAAAGGCTGGGCACATCAGAGGCAAGCACGGTGGCCTGAGGTAATGGGAGAGAGGGTAACCAGATTGAAAGGCGTGGTAACTGACCTAACTGTTGTACTCGCAATGTCAGTGTACTCAGACAGCCCAAAACTTTGCTTGACATGGTGAAACTCAGGATGAAGATTCAAATATGCTGCAAAGAGAAGCAGAAAACAGCATGAGGGTAGACAATATTTATTTAAAGTCAGAATGGCATGATTCAGGCAAAGAGCCTGACAAAGAACCAGTTCTTGTTAACTAAACCTCTTACAGCAGATTAGTTAATAACTGGCTCTCTTGCATTGTTCATTGTGTTTACTAAGTTCTCACATTGCTTTCTGCAGTATATATGAAGCTCCATAGCTCAAGGACCAATCCAACAATCTCTCAATTCAAAAACACTGGTTCTGTCTCAAAACCTAGTGTGCTGCCTAGACAGCTTGTTTTTGGGTATACAGTTGCATTCAAAATTTCTATGATGCCCAAAATGCTGAAGGCAGGTAAGAAAAGATCTCAGAATTCTCTGATTATAAATCTGTGCTAATATCTGTGTAGACACCACCCTAACACTATTCAAACTCCTGTCTGTTCCCACACCCACACAAACTTCCTAGCACTATATACTTCAGTCTTAAGAAGTCAACCAATGTATTGAATTTTACACTGGCATAAGAGCCTAAATCGACATGTATAATCAATAAGATGCAATAATTACACTTTTAAACGTGCCTTAATTGTCATAGATAAATCATTAAAGTACAAGAACTTGTCAATTTATACACATGCATCAAAATGTACTTAAAACAATGTTGGAAACTATCTGTATGTAACTTCATAAGTAAAAAACGATATAGACTATAGATCTATATTATGAATTTGTAATATGAAGCTCCTCACCTGTGAGATACCTTAAAAGTCGCTCTTTTGGCTGTTCTCATTGCCTTTTTAAAGAAAAAAGGGGTTTCCTGTTAACCCGACATTAAATCCCTTTACTTAACTTGTGCATTTTTTAACCTTGGCAACTTCTCTGTCTCTGTGACAGTCTCAAATGAACGACCTGTTGTGCCAGCGGCTCATGAGTTTGGGCGTGGTTATAAGTGGCTCTCAAATATGACTCAAAATGACTGAGCAAAAATGTTCAGTTATGATATATAGTTACACACACACACACACACACACACGCATATATTTAGCAGTATTGTAAACGTACATTTTCATAAAATTCAGATAATAACACTTTGAAATTAAAATGCCTAACTACCCATTTTGCTATAAATTCATAAAATTACAAAATGGCCAAGAAAGTAGAAATAAATAATATATCAGCATAGTGCACCGAAGGTTATATAAAGGGAAAACGGGCAACACGCTATCAATACATTGGCAATATCAGCCGCTAGGTGGGCTCAAAAGCGCAGATAATTGTCGTTTATTATAATCTTTCATATATCTGATTTACAGACTGTTTTAGTGACGGCTTCAAAGCCTTTGAAAAATTAGTACCGGGAAGACGGAATGAAATTGGTTCAGGTTTGTTGCCTACAAAAAACATTATTTAGTAGCGCCGCAACAATTCCTCCACGCCTTGCGCATGCGCATGCGCATGCGTATCGTTGCAAAAGTTTTCGCGCGATAAGCTGAAATGGGCAGGGCGAAATATCACTGCTGTGGATTTTATTGGACATCAGGATCAAAGAAACAGGACACGCTGGTGAGTCGCTGAAGTATTGGCCAATCAGAACTCCGATTCCCCTGTGAGACAACACCGACTGGCGCGAAAAAGACACACAACAGTTCTGCTTCCGACACGAGGTGTTCTGCACTGAGCATTTCTTGACATCTTTAGAAAGCTTTACACAAAAATGGCTGCTGAAGTTGTGGACGACCAAGAAATGAGAGAGGCCCAAAGGGATTATCTGGATTTTCTTGACGATGATGTGAGTATAACGCATTTATTACAGGTTTATAGCTGTTAATCTCTATATAGGTCGATGATGTACAGGAATAAAGCCCCACACTATAATGTAACATGGTCTGATGGTTTTCGTATTTATTGTGCTCGAGTTTGTTGACAACGTTTTCTCCCGCTTTTACAACATTTTCAGCAAGACCAAGGCATCTATCAGAGCAAAGTGCGACAGATGATCAGCGACAACAAATCCAGACTCATTGTTAACATCAACGACCTGCGCCGCCGCAACGAAACGCGAGCAGTCAAGTATGTGTTCACCTTCTTTTTTCTTTTCTTTTTTTTTACACTTTATAGTTCTGAGTTCATGTTATACATGCAAATATAATTATTACAATCGTATTAATAATAACAGAGTGTTTATACAAGCAGCTGCACTAATTAATGACATGTACACGTAATTTTTTTATTACCCCCAGAAAACACAGAACGTTCCCCTAAACTTGGTGCACACGGTACGATATTGGCCAAGATTCTACCATCTGAGACACATTTCGGGAATCCTAAAGTGTTTCTGTCGTCGTAGGGATAAATCGGCAATCTTACAACATTCAGTGTGACATGTTCACCAACGGCCGATTAGCCTTTGATGATCTTTAGCCCCGACGAAGTTCTGGAAGTGTCAGAAATTAAGTATCGCAGCCGTGTAGTGTGAATGCTATTTCGACGGCAAGACGAGATATTCCGCTCCTCTCGCGCACCCAAATTCACTTGGAAAGAAACCTGCTCCTCCTCTGCACCATAGCAAATTTGTGCCCAGTTATAACTCTACTCAAGCTCTTTCAATGTTTTTTTCTTCTTTTCATTTTATGTAAAAGATTTAATGAATAAATAAGCAGAAAATACTTGGAGAAAAGTTCACTTCAGCGATATGAAAGCATTATTCCCTGAATTAAATAAGAGCTTACAAAACTAAAATAAATAATACACTTCTTAGCATGTTTTTTCTTTACATTTATCATGCATTTTCTTTACAAATGTATTTCAATTACTATTTAACTTTTTTTTTTTATTATCCCCTTTTCTCTTCAATTTGAAATGTCCAATTCCCACTACTTAGTAGATCCTCGTGGTGGCACGGTTGCTCACGTCAATCTGGGTGGCGGAGGACAAGTCTCAGTTGCCTCTGCTTCTGAGATAGTCAATCCTCGCATCTTATCACGTGGCTTGTTGTACATGACACCGCGGAAACTCACTGCATGTGGAGGCTCTCCGCGATCCACGCACATCTTACCACGTGCCCCAGTGTAAACAAGAACGGCTAATCGCAAACATGAGGAGGTTACCCCATGTGACTCTACCCTCCCTAGCAACCGGGCCAATTTGGTTGCTTAGGAGACCTGGCTGGAGTCACTCATCACATCCTGGATTCAAACTCGTGACTCCAGGGGTGGTAGTCAGTGTCAATACTCGCTGAGATACCAAGGCCCCCACTATTTTACTTTTATTAAATTTATTTAAATGTCTGTAAACTTCTTTAATTAAAATTCACACCACTCAAATAATATATATATATATATATATATATATATATATATATATATATATATATATATATATATATATATATATATATATATAAATATAAATATATGTATAAGTATATTAGATATTTTAATCCAAATAAGCAGATACAATTGGATACAATAATAGAAATCTATTTAGTTTTTGTGGATTATCCATAGGGAATTTGCAGGCACGATATATTATCAGCCTATATGAATTTTAGAAATGTTGCATGACCGATAGGTTACTAATCTAAAAGAGGAGAAAGACATACTATTGCCCACCTTTTTTTTCCCGCTATGTGAACGGAGAAATTTGTAAATTTTATTTTTATTTCCACAATTAATATTTGCTTGTGGTAGCTAACTATTACTATAGGCTACCTCCTGCACTTACGTTCATTCTCAACATCTTTGTATTTGTGATCAGGTTGTCTTATTATAGGCCTATTAGACAAAATCCATCTTTTTATGTTAGCCTATGCTCAAGATGGAGTGGTATTGGTGTGGAAATGCTGATGTCCTGACTTTCAGAAAAAAATGCTCCTCCGGGACAGGCAAATCTCACCGTGGCACTTCTAAATTACATGCAACGCTCATGTAATGTGTCACATTTACAGATCGGGACGATTGGGACCACATTCCGCTACAATGTGTATCGTAGTCTGACATAATGTCGCACAGTGTGCCATGGCGATATCAATACGTTCAAATCATACGGTCTGACAAGAAACAATCTTTTTTTTTCTCTCCCCAATTTGGAATTTGGTCTAAGACCTCGTGGTGGCATTTTGACTCAATCCGGGTGGTGGAGGACGAATCTTAGTTGCCTCCGCATCTGAGACCGTCAATCTGCACATTTAATCACGTGGCTCGTTGAGCGTGTTACCACGGAGACATATCGCGTGTGGAGGCTTCACACTACTCTCTGCGGCATCCACACACAATTCGCCACGCGCCCCACCGAGAATGAGAACCATATTATAGCAACCACGAGGAGGTTACCCCATGTGACTACCCTCCCTGGCAAGTGTTTTAATTTGGTTGCTTAGGAGACCTGGCTGGAGTCACTTAGTATGCCCTGGATTCAAACTCGCGACTTCAGGGGTGATAGTCAGCTAATAGTCACTAAGCTACCCAGGCCCCCTGTGAAGCAACAATCTTAAAGGACTGTAAAAATCCTGCAGTATATAGCAGGCTTAACGTAGGTGTGTAGTTCTCATTTGGTTATTTTTTATTTTGATGAACCAACTCCTAATTTTCTAGGAATGTTCTTTTTCGTTTTTTTTTATAACAATTAACGTCAGAATGTTCTTTGAACCAATTTTTTTTTAGTTGTGACTCTGTAATTACTGTTTAATTACAAACAGTTTTTCATAGGAACATAAAGTGTGACCATATTTTTACTGAAATGAAAATTGTCCGGTCCTCAGGTTGCTGAATAATGCATTTGAAGAGCTTTTGGCATTCCAGCGTGCTCTGAAAGATCTTGTGGCTTCAATAGATGCCACTTACGCCAAGCAGCATGAGGAGTTCTTCGTCGGCCTTGAGGGCAGCTTTGGCAGCAAGCATGTCTCCCCCCGAACCCTGACATCTCGCCTGCTTGGCAGGATGGTGTGTTTGGAGGGCATCACCACTAAATGTACGTCCAAGCCTGTTTAGAAGCACATTGGTATTTTTATCCCTTAGTCTATATTTCTGTGTAAAGTTTAATGACAGCGTTATCTGTTGATTTTAGTCTGCTGAAAAATGCAGTGTGTGAGTGTTATTGTATTTACAGGCTCTTTGGTGCGGCCCAAGGTAGTGCGCAGTGTGCACTACTGTCCAACCACTAAGAAGACAATGGAGCGCAAATACACAGACCTGACCTCACTGGATGCCTTCCCTTCAAGTGCCATATACCCCACCAAGGTTCTGTATCATGTCCCACATATGCCACTTAGATATTTATAGAGGAATAATCTATTATTAGGAAACATTAATAAATAACTTTAATAACTAACAATATGCATCTATCTCTTTTATTATTTTTTTATATTTTGATCCATTTAGGATGAGGAGAACAATCCTCTGGAGACTGAATTTGGTCTATCCGTCTATAAGGACCACCAAACCATAACAGTTCAGGAGATGCCAGAGAAAGCCCCAGCTGGTCAGCTGCCCCGCTCTGTGGACATTATCCTGGACAATGATCTGGTGGACACTGTTAAACCAGGGGACCGGGTTCAGGTGATTGGCACCTACCGCTGCCTGCCCAGCAAGAAAGGCGGGTTCACCTCGGGCACCTTCAGGTAGAGCCGCACTGTCTACAGTTTGATTCTTTGAACAAGGAGCATATTATAATTAGTAGCTAATAAAATCAGTTTTCTTTCATCATTTACTCACCTTTATGTTGTTCCAAATACTAGGGCTGGTTAAAAATGTCAATTTCCCGATGCATCACGTCTCATGCTATGTGACTAAATATGTCTATGATTAGTCACTGGCTAGTAAATGCTCAGATTTCTCTCACTAATGATTGAGTAGTGTAGAGGAGAAGTTATGAGCACCAAGATCTTTTTACTGCGTGTTGAGAGTAAAAGTTTGGTTTAACACGTTCTGTGTAAAAAGATGAAATCCACGTGTCCACGTCATTGTATAATGTCTATTATACCTTGAGGGGTTGCCTAGAAGGTTTCTTTATAATTAAGAGCATAAGCTGAGAGTTTATTTTATATCTAAGCAAAATGGACATTGTAATAGAAATGCATATATTTGAATCAAACTGAATTGAGAGCATGTGTATCGGAATCAGATCATGAAATCTGTATCATACCCAACCTTATTAAATACATATGACTATCTTTATTTTGTGGAACACAAAAGGAGACATTAGAAACTGACAACTTATATTACCATTCACTTTCATTGCATAATTGTTTCATACAATGAAAGTGAATGGTGACTAAGGCTGTAACATCTCCTTTGTGTTCCATGGAAGAAAAAAGTAATGAAGGACTGGAACAACCCAAGGGTGAGTAAATGATGACATGATTTTCAACTATACATTTAATAAATAACAAATTATTTGACAATTTATATTAAGTGCATCATATGTGCTGTTAGGATAATCACAATAGATGTCGTAGAGGAATTGTATTTGTACTAAATATCAAATCCATGAGATTGATAGCCTGTCTCTGATTTGTTAGTCACATTCTGAGTTAATGCATCTTTTCTCCACAATGTGTTTTTGCTCAGGACCATCATGATCGCTTGCCATGTCAAGCAGATGAGCAAAGAAGTCTCTCCCTTCTTCTCAGCAGATGATGTGGCCAAGATCAAGAACTTCTGTAGATCTCGCTGTAAGGTGAGAGGATGGAATTTAACATCTAAATTTACGTGTTTTTAAAGATATTGCAAATGTTTCCATAATATAAATACTTTGTTTGTTTTTCTTTATTTTAGAATTTGTTTGATCAGTTGGCTCGCTCCCTGGCTCCCAGTATTCATGGTCATGAGTACATAAAGAAGGCGATCCTTTGTATGCTTCTAGGAGGTGTGGAGAAGGTTTTAGAGAATGGGTCACGCATTAGAGGAGACATCAATGTGCTTCTCATAGGTATGCATTTGGTTGGACTTTGCACATATGTGTAGAGACATTTTGGGTAAAATTACTGGATCAGAATTGCAAACTGCTTTCAGTGTTGTTATACATGTAAAAATTGAATGTACAGGAAATAGTTGCTTTGATGGTTAAATATGTATAATTGTATTAATTCTATAGCATTTCCCTTCTTTTTAATATGTAATTTGTATGTGATTAAGTTATGTTTTCAGTCTATCTTTGAACAAGTTAAAGCAGTACTTGGATAGTTATTATCTCTTCTCTCTATATGTTTTTTAAGGCAGTGTCAAATATATAATTTTTTTATTAAAGAGGAAATATTTGCCCACGGAATTGATTTTCAGGGGTATTTTTTACATTTATGAGGGCATAAAAACATATAATTTTAAAAATCTTGTTCTCAGGTGACCCCTCAGTGGCCAAATCTCAGCTGCTCCGTTACGTTCTGCACACTGCTCCTCGTGCCATTCCAACCACAGGCCGAGGCTCTTCGGGTGTGGGTCTGACTGCAGCCGTCACCACTGACCAAGAGACAGGTACTGCGATTTAAAGGACCATAGATAAGTCAAGGAGCCTACACTGTAAAAAGCTGTAACCTGCAATAATTACCTTGAGGAGCTATTTCTACCTGATCTAACCCATATAGTAATTAGTCTTGTTAGTGTTATTAATTGTATTCAGATTGATTTAGTGATGCTAAATAATATTTTTTATCTGAATAAAACCGGTTAATTTAGATGTTACCACATTTTTTTTCAGAGTACAATGTAAAAATGTTTTGTCAGATAACCTAAAATGCTTTATGTGTTAACTCAAAATGTATTTAATCTAAAAGACAAAATGTACCTGACAAATTAGTTTACACTAATGAAATACATTTTCATGGGTTAGATATAGTAGAAAAAGATCCTTGAGGTAACAGTTGCAGGTTACCACTTTTTTCATTGTGAACACCTGTATGTACAATTGCTTTGTATTTCTGTCTTGTGTGTGACCTCAATCTTCACATCAAGTTGTTTATGTCTCTCAGGAGAGCGTCGTCTTGAGGCTGGTGCCATGGTGCTGGGGGACAGAGGGGTGGTCTGCATTGATGAATTTGATAAAATGTCAGACATGGATCGTACTGCTATCCATGAGGTTATGGAACAGGGCCGCGTCACCATAGCCAAGGCTGGCATCCACGCTCGGCTGAATGCTCGCTGCAGTGTGCTGGCAGCTGCCAACCCTGTTTATGGCAGGGTAAGTGCTACATATGGTCATCTTAGAAACAAATCTCAAGCTCAGAGTCTTAATGTGTTAAGTGAAATAGTGCTTGCATCATATAATTATGTAATTATAATTATGAATTAATTATTAATTCAAAGTTCAATTTAGTTCAGGAAACCAAAGAACAGTAATCTGAATTATACAAAGTCGTTGAAAGCCAGACAAATTCAGTAATTAAAAAAGTGACACTTCACCTCAGCAAATGTAATCTTTTGCTATAGAAACTGTAAATAGGCTAATGTTCAGACAAGTGGCAAAAATATATATTTTTTAAGTTGTTTAATTTTTTATATGCTGAACAATAGGGATGTAACGATATTGACGATATCGCGCTATCGCGGTGGTAAACGTGTCTCGATATCGTCGTGGTTGGGTTACAATATTAAAAGGACAGGTGTCCGTCAAAAAGCAAGAGGATTAAACACAGTCCCGCGGAACAAATCATTGTTAACTACATAGAGCATGATCCTTTGCGCTGCGTCGTCACAACAACTGTTGTTAAGCCAATAGGATTGCACGCTGTCCACACAAGCTCACAGCAAGCCAGCATGGCCGACAGCGATACTTGTAAGGATAAAAACAACAACCCCGAAGTTGAGATTGTGCCAGCCCCTGCAGCTTTTAAATCAGATGTCTGGAAACATTTTGGTTTCGCCGTGTCAAAAAACGCAAAAGGAGAGAAGGTGGTGGACAGACAATGGACTATGTGCAAGCACTGCCACAGTAAACTGCAATACAACACGGGAAACACAAGCAACATGCGAAGTCATCTGACGACCCATCATCCCGAAAAGTTTGCAGATTCTCTGACAAATCAAGTCCTGTCCGGTCAAAAAACCCTGAAGGAGGCATTTTCAACAACTATGCCACACAACAGCGCAAGGGCTCAAGAAATCACGAGGTACATCGCGGAATACATAGCGTGTGATTTACGTCCCTTTTCTGCAGTAGATGGCAAAGGATTTAAAAGGTTAGTGGCCAAGCTTGAGCCGAAGTATCACATGCCGTCGCGGGCTCATTTTAGTCAAACTGTGTTCCCTGCTCTTTACCGTGAGACAAAAGAACGTGTCATGTTGAACCTTAAACAGTCTGAGTGCATTGCTATTACCACTGATGGGTGGACTTCCAGAGCGACTCACAGTTACATCACTATTACGGCACATGTTTTGACGAGTGAATGGGAAATGCAGAGTTACGTTTTACAAACTAGACAGCTTAGCGAATCACACACTGGCGTAAACATAGCCGAAGTCCTTAAATCTGCAGTCAAAGAGTGGGGGCTGGACAAGATTGGAACAAGGATCGCTGTTGTTACTGACAACGCAAGCAACATGCGAGTAGCAGTAAAGGAAGCCGAACTGTCCCCTCACATACGGTGCTTTGCGCACACACTAAACCTGGCCTCCCAAGCAGGTTTAAAGGTTAACGCAGTGAGCCGCCTCCTCGGTAGAGTCAGACGTGTAGCAAGTTTTTTTCACCGCAGTTCTACAGCCACAGCCGTGCTGACCACCAAACAAAAACTACTCAATCTCCCTGTACATAAACTCATTATTGATGTAGTGACAAGATGGAATAGCTCTCTGGACATGGTGGAGCGCTACCTTGAACAACAACAAGCTGTTGCTGCAGCCCTACTGAGTGATGAACTGAGACACAAGTCACGTGAAATTGACACTTTGGACACATCTGACATTGCAAATGCAGAGGATCTTGTGAAGATTCTTTTACCAATAAAAAAGGCCACAACTGTTCTCTGTGATGAGTCGCAACCAACAATATCTCTCATTTCACCACTAAAACAAATGATTCAAGACAGCATGGCCACAGATAATCACGGGTCAAATGCCATTGCTCAGATGAAGGCAGCCATTCTGAAGGATCTTACTGACAGATACCAAGGAGAGGATGAAAAGTTCATGCAGGAGAGCAGTGCTTTGGATCCACGCTTTCGGACCTTGCAACATCTAGGCAGTGGAGAGAGAGAGGACGTCTTTGAAAGAATAAAGTTCAAAGCATCACAGATGCAACAACAGGTAAAAAATGTTAACGCTGTGCCATAGAGAAAATTGAGAGAAATACAATAAAATGTAACAAAATGCTAATATAATGTCTTTTTATCATTTATGAACCAGGACCAAGATGTGCTGCCCAGGAGCCCACATCCAGCAGATCTGGACGACAGCAGCGCTGAGCTTTGTGCCTCCTCTTAAAAAGCATGCCCTTGAGGACCTCCTTGGCTCTTCTTTTAGCAGTAATCAAGTCACAGGTGGAATTCAGGCAGAAATTGACTCTTACTGCAAAGAAGCATTAGTTTCTCTGTCTGCTTGCCCTCTTAAGTGGTGGAGAGACAATGCAGGGCGGTATCCTATTCTGTCTTCATTAGCAAAGACCTACCTGTGTATACCCGCTACCTCGGTGTCCAGTGAAAGGGTATTTTCAACAGCAGGGGATATTGTAAATGCCCAGAGGTCTCTTCTTCTCCCTTGCAATGTAGATCTTTTGATCTTTCTAAAGAAAAACTTGAACATAAGCTAAATGATAGGTCAGTGTTTTTTAAAAGGCTTTTTGACTGACTATTTTATTTAAGTTTAAGTTATGTTCCTAAATACCAGTTTTAAAAGGCTGCTTTTATTTGCCTTATGCATAAACCTGACTTAACTTGATCTTTGTTTGCACTTAAAGGGAATTCCCTATTGTTTACAATTGTTCTAGTTGCTTCTTAACTTGAACATTGCACAGAAGAATCAGTTATGCAACCAAATATTGGTTCATGTTCCTGACTACAACTTGCACTTTAAAAGCACTATGTGATCAGTGTTTTATGTTGTCATGATCCATAAATACAACAATAAATTGCCTGTTGACTGGCAAAAGCAGAATAAATGTCAGTATTTTTTCACTATTATCATCACAAACACTATCGTGAGCTATTTAACAATACTGTGTGCTTTTCCACAATATCGCAATAAATATCGTACCGTGAGGTCAATATCGAAATTGTATCGTACCGTGAGATTTTGATATCGTTACATCCCTACTGAACAACTGAAAACGTAAAGTAATTACAAAATATGGACGTGCGGAAAGTCAGTCCAAAACATCAGATTAGAAAAGCTACTGTATGCGCATTATGGCTGAAACAATTAGTCGCCGTTATCAACAACGTTGCCAATAAATGTTTTCATTTTTGAAGTGTCATTTGCTCATTTGAAACTCTTAAAGATGATGCATAAGAGAAGCATTTCAACTCTAGTGCCTGATAAAGGAGAGGAAGAAAACATAACTCGCTGTCCAGATGGACTCCAGACTTTCCAAACAGCTTAAGGTGATCAAGATTGCAAAGTATTATGGAATTGTACAAAAATATGAAATAAGTAAAAACAGAAGAAGTGTCGTCGTGAAATAAAGCTGGAGCAAAACTTGCATGTCAGTGTCTAAAAATGAAGCACCCCATCGATATAGACACATCCCTCACATGCCCTTGCTGTAGCTTCAGATGATAACATGATTTTGCAGTGAATTATTTACTGAATTAAGCTTAATTAATAGTATTTTTTCCTGAAATTTTGTGAAGGTTTTAAGAGGTATTTTTTTAAATCTGCTTTTGTAAATGGTAAATGGTCTGCACTTATATAGCGCCTTTTTAACCTTAACGGTATTCAAAGTGCTTTACACTGTGACTCATTCACACATTCACACACACATCTCCAATGGCGACAGAGCTGCCATGCAAGGTGCTAGCCTGCCACTGGGAGCAACCTGGGGTTCAGTGTCTTGCCCAAGGACACTTTGGCATGTGGAGTCGTGACTTATAAACATCTTAACTCGAGGCACAAGCTGAATTGTCAGTTAACGGCTATTGATTTATCATTGCAATAATTACTCAAATAGTACAATAATCGTTCTAATAATTGTTAGATTAGTCGATTGTCAAAATAATCATTAGTTGCTGCCCTAATGCATTTGCAGTGTGAAGAAAGCTATAGAAATTAGTCATTGCTAGTCTTTTCCATTTTTTCACCCTATGCCAATGAATTTATTTATGTAATTTCTGTTTGTCTCTCTCTCTTTTTGTGCAGTACGATCAGTATAAGACCCCCATGGAGAACATCGGTCTACAGGACTCCCTGCTGTCTCGTTTTGATTTGCTGTTCATCATGCTGGATCAGATGGACCCTGAGCACGACCGTGAGATCTCTGAACACGTGCTGCGCATGCACCGCTACAGGGATCCCCGCGAGCAGGATGGAGCTGGTAAGGTCTGATAGATAGAAACAAAGAGGACCTGAATATCAAACTTTGATACCAAATATCAAACCAGAAAACAGTTTTATGTTGTAGTGTATTGTTGACTCATTTGATTGTCCGTGTTACAGCTCTAGCTCTGGGTGGTGCAGTAGAAGCATTGGCTACTGAGGATCCTGATGCAATTCAGGAGGAAGAGGAGGAGCTACAGGTGTATGAGAAACACAATGCACTCCTCCACGGCAGCAAGAAGCTCAGGTATGGAAAAGTACCCACTTTGCTTTCTTCTGTAATGCAAATCACAAGCTTGGCTAATTAATCTTAGATTATGTTTGGCTTACAGTATTACCACATGCATGGCCTGGTATTTGGAGGGTTTGATATGTTTTGCTTTACTAATTTAAATTTTTAAGAAAGAAAGTCTTGTTAGTTTCGTGTTAATTTTGCATGAAATTACATGCTGATCTTCCCATTAAACACTGTTAATGTAGTATATATGAAAACCCAATTATAACACTATATTATTATAATATTATTAAAGCTAATGAATGAACGTTACAGCTAAAGGTTGTTGTTGTGGTCTTCTTAGGTACAGAGTGGTGAGTAAGGAGTTCATGAGGAAGTACATCCACGTTGCCAAAGTTCTGTCTCCTGTTCTGTCCCAAGAGGCAGCCAATCACATCGCAGAAGAGTACTCACGACTGCGAAGTCAGGAACAACTTGGTTCTGACATTGCACGGGTACATACAAACGCATGTACAAAAGCTTTTGAGATGGTTTCCTGGCCACATAGTGGTAGATATATCTGATCCTAATAGATTTATTATTTGATGAAGCTGTGCTATGTTCTGTCTCTCAGACATCACCCGTCACTGCTAGAACCCTGGAGACTTTGATCCGTCTCTCCACAGCTCATGCCAAAGCTCGAATGAGCAAAGTCGTGGAGCTGGTAGACACAGATGTTGCTGTGGAGCTTGTACAGTATGCCTATTTCAAGAAGGTCTGTGTGTCTTACCATATTATAGCTTCTTTCTGTCACAATTTCTTACGAAGTTACTTTTTAAGAATTCAAAATGTTTTTAGCCTCAAAACATAACGTTTGAAGACACTTAGTAGTAGTTTCTAAATGTCCTAAAAATCCAATAGAAAGTTCCCATCAATAACAGGAACATATTCCCAATCTTGTCTGTTTCTAGGTTCTGGAGAAGGAACGAAAGCGCTCCAGAAATGGTGAGCAGGACACAGCTTCAGAGGAGGAGGAGGAGGAGCAGACACAAGAGACACCCCGGCAGCAGAGAAAAAGGTATAATATTCTACCTCATTAAACATGAAATTAAATTTCCACATTTTAATATGAATCTTCCCGGATAGTGTTATCAGCTGTAATAATAGTAAATGTATTGTGGTGTTTGGTGCCTACTGTATTATGAGTAAGCTTAAGGCCCCTTAGTGGCCAGCTGAATAAATCGAATCGCCCAATTTAATTTGTTTTGTCTTATAGAAGGCGCAATTCTGAGCGCAGGCCATCTCAGGGCAGTGAGTCATATGACCCCTATGACTTTAATACTGAGACTGATATACCAGAAAGTAAGTTGAAACATAAATGTTTTTTTTATGTGTATTACATGGGTATTATAAATGGATCTCAAAGGAATAGTTCACATCAAAATTATCATTATGCAATTTCTCTCATGTCATTCCAAATACGTATACTGTTGTTATTTTGTTCTATAAAACAGAAAATGAGAAATGTTACTCTCCTCCTCTTCCATACAACGATAGCCCATAGTGACCCAGTCGGTCAAATTTTCCAACAGATATGGTCAATGAACTTATGGTTAATGGAAAAGGGCTGCATGATGATTCTCTAAAATTCTCCTTTTGTGTTCCATGGGGAAAAAAATAACAGCATACAGGTTTAGAATGACATTAGGTTGAGTAAATAATGATACAATTACAATAATATTTTTATCTTGCTAATTTAAATCATTCTGTGCTTATTCTAAAATTTACAGTATTTATTTTCTTATTTTATTAGTTCATTCCCCAGCTCCTGCAAGGCAGGGTGAGGAGCTCATGGACACACCTGATCAGAATGGGCACACAGAGTTGTCTGCTGACAGGTAGGCATTTTAGATTTGACTGCTAAGATTTTTTAGATCTTTTACACTCAGCGTTTTTAAAAGGCTGAGAATTTCTTGTAAAGTATCTTTTCTGATTAAGTTCTAATCTGAAACTGCGTTGCTGACAGGTTGCTGATTGTTTCACATCAATGTTGGTCTCACGTACTATGTGTGTTTGCTCTAGGCTGAAGGAGTTCAAAAGTGCATTGTTTGAGGTGTTCAACTCTGCTCACGCCCAGTCAGTGGGCCTGATCGCTCTGATGGAGGGAATCAAAAAGAGCTGCCCATCACCATTTAACGAAACAGAGGTCCGTGCAGCTCTCGCCCGCATGCAGGATGACAACCAGGTTATGGTGGCAGATGATATCATCTTCCTTATATAAAGAAGGCGTATTTACTGGAGCACAAGAGAAAACATAAAGTTATAGATTCAAGTGTGAATCTTTTTCAGATAGTTTGCAATATGTGTGCAATGTTTATATTCATATGTTTCTTTTAAAAAAAAAACCGAAATGTTATTCTTTCAAATACATTCCAATTTGTTCTCTTACAATAGCCTGTTTTTATCTTAAATGTACACCTCATTATTCAGGAAATACATGGTTCTGTTGTTCAATTCATTCTCTCTAATAGACTGGATCAGTGACTGCAGTTTTTGTTTTTTACATGACAACTTGTAAATAATAAAAAAAAATTACTTTTGAGTTTGGCATGCCACTGGAAATGTACAAATAAACATCAAAATAATCTATAATTTACTTTGAAATACTCAGAATACAGTTGTTCTGTTGTAGCCCTGGCATAGTGCTCTTGACACATTACACAGTGCTGCCCTACAAAAGAATAATACAGTGACACAGTCGAACACAGAAACTGAGTAAAATGGCTTTAAAGGTTTTGGATTGTCTAGCCAAATGTGTTGTTAATGCACACATGTTAATGCGTTGATTAGATACATGAAGTAATTTTTGTGCCTAACATCCATCAACAATGAATTGATAGATGACCTCAAAAATGCATTTACTACAGTTTGCCTTTGTATGACCTCAAATAACTAAGCATAATGTAAAGGCAAAGGGCAGTGATTGCTATTTCATCAGATTATTTCGTTTTTTTCCTTTGGAATTAGAGAGTACAATTGTGTTTATATTAAGTTCTTTGTTTATAGATATATGCACAAAAGCTCCAGGAAAACATAGCATTTATTTTCAGAACATTGACATTTAGCAGAAATACCTTTCAAGAAATCAACTTAACAGAAAAGATGTTTGGTACGATTCAATATGATTTCAACAAATATATTGTTTAAAATGAAGATAAAAGATTGGTTTTCAAATTTGTTGAAAATGGTTATGGTTACTCTTCTACAGTACCTGTTTGAACTTGAGGATATCTGAATATTCATTACTTTAAAATTACCTTGACACCAGATTAAAGTAATTGTATATATAGCTTGGCAAAGTAAAGTTAGTTCTGAAACAATGTCTAGGATCATTTGTCCGCAACTTGGTATGGTTATTTGTTCTCTAATGCATGTTTATACATTTTTACATGTAGTTTAACTTTTTGGTGCCAATGGATATGCTTGTACAGTTTAACTGAAGTTGCAGTGAAATGAATATGGTGTCAAAAATCAAGGGCAAATGTCTACAATATAGACGTATAATAAAATAATGTGCATGCCACAATTTTTTTCAGACTGTATGGGTCATCAAGGTGTAAAATGTAGTTAGTAGCCCAATTTAAAAAATAATCTCTACAGTATAGGATCAGACTTTGAATAAATAACATTTCTACCAGTTTCCAAATAAATATAACTTTCATGCTAAATAAACATGCGCAGCAGGGAAAAATGTTGTACAAAGAGGCTTCCAACAGTATGTGGGAGGAAAGACATGACATTAATATTATGTTATCATTTAGTAAAGTTTTGAAGATAATAATTCTAATCTCAACAGTTGTAATAATTAAAAATGTCACTCACCTTTATATTAAACAATAATACACAGAATAGTTTAAATAATTATTTGATTGAAAAAAGTATTTGATACAATTGGATATTACAGACTTTTAGCAGTATTTAATCAATGAACAGATTCTTTTTTAAAGTTTGTGTACTTAATGTTCAATTTACACTAAGCACTTTATTAGAAACACCTGTACACATGCTTATTCATGTGATTATCTAATCAGCCAATCGCGTGGCAGCATTGCAATGTATAAAATCATGCAGATATGGGTCAGGAGCTTAAGTTCATTTTTACATCAACCAACAGTATAGGGAGAAAATGTGATCCCGGTGATTTCAACCATGGCATGATTGTTGGTGCCAGATGGGCTGGTTTGAATATTTCTGTAACTCCTGGGATTTTCGCACACAACAGTCTCTAGAGTTTACTCAGAATGGTGCGTGGAAAAAACCATCCAGACTTGAGCAGCAGTTCTGCGGACTGATGTGAGGTAGGCTACACTGAGAATGGCCAGACTGGTTCGAGCTGACAGAAAGTCTACGGTAATTCAGATAACCACTCTGATGGTCTACAACAGCAGATGACCACAGCGGGAAATTAATTTGGACCATAGTGTTACTAATAAAGTACTCAGTGAGTGTGTATAGTTTGGCCTACATATTTATACATGTCAATATATTGTCTACCAAATGCTGAAATACTAATGATAAAATAAAATTTGTAAAATTAATATTTCACACTGTACCAAGCTAATTGTGCATTTCACGCATCATTTGGCTTGTTTTTGTTGTTGTTGATGATGATTATATATAAATGGTATTTAGCTTTTATTAAACATGTTTGGTTTTGTGTTGATGAAGGGTTACTTGATTCTACTGATGGTGCAGTACTTACTGCGAAAACTGAAACACTGCTTTAATGAGACCAAAACCACCAGTCACAACCCCATTTTGACAAAACATTTAGGCTACTGAGTTTTGCAAAGCACATTATGGTGCTCACGTGTTTGACTTCAGTCTGTCAATAATGTGTTTTTTTTTTTTTTAAATATCCAAAGGCCATTTAGCCTAACAGTGAACAAATGGACAAAAGTTCAAACTTTTATGAAACATAAATCTATGCTACATTGCGTAACACCAGAAAGCCACATGAACCTCAAACTTTAGGTTTGGTTTAGACATCCACAGTCATTATAGCTACTCTCTGCCCTCGTTACCCTTTCAGTCTTGCATGGACAGAGTCTGTCTGAACCATTATGACTGGATTGTTTCATTGATGCCACATGCAGAGCAAATGATGCAAAAAAAAAAAAAAAAAAAAAATAGCTAAGTGCAGCTGATCATTTATGCACTTTTCTAATCAAGCATGTACATGCTTCAAGACACTAGCATCCCAGCTTTTTAGAACTGGCTGTCACAATCTTTTAGATACATGCTTCGCAATAAGATGCTCCAAAAAATAGTATTTTTTCAAATGTTTTTCTTTGACTGAAACCCCCTAAAGCGGCAAAACGTGCAATATGACAGATACATCATATTCATTATTCTTATTATGGTATGTCTGATGTCCATATATGGTATAAACCCACTGTGGAGCTCTACATTTACCATGAGACAATATTTCATGCAGGTATTTCTATCTTATACAATACAACCTTTAACACACCATTGCGTTACCTTGTCTGCTTGTGCTGTAATTTCAAAGAATGACTCAGAAGATGCTATCATATGCTTGTGGTTGTGCTTTCTGTTGGCTGTTGGAACTTGCAGTGTTTTAAGAACCAAATCAGCAGTTTAGTGACCTAAATTGAATTTAGAGTGTGAGAATGTTTCATGTTAAAGAATTTGGCTGTAGCTGCTTTTGGGAGTTTTGGTTAATACATTGGAGTGACATAATACCTTTATTGAATGTGTCAGAACTCATAATGTAACTCCTGAGTGCTGCAGTGCTACAAGTATCAGTGGGTTTATTAATACACTACATTGGTTTCATTGCATACTACGCACAAATATAACAATGATTTGCCAATTAACTGTAACACTTCAAGTGCTCTGATACCATAAAAAACGATGGCGGTAGAGTGTTACCATTGTGCTAAATTATACTTTAAAGTGATTACAATAAGGATAGATTTGGTCTGTATAAAAACTGTATATTCCTAACTAACTCATATGACTTTTCATATGACTGTTTTTTCAGTGGAACACAAAAATCAATGTCGAATTGAATGGGGACTGAAACTGTCTCAATAGGCAAAATGGATACTGTTGTTAGAGTTTACACAACTCTACTGTTAGCTCAGATCTTTGAATCCAACAGACATCTGAGACTTTGCTATATTTTCTTGTGGGGGATGTCCACAATCAGGATTATTAACATGCATTTGTGTTAGTTCATTTTATATCATATGGGCGACATTTTCTCAGAAATGAGTCAAAAGCAGGAAGTACAAAATTGCTTCACTAGCCTATATAAACAGCAGCAGATTATAAGCAAGGCTCTCAAACACTTGCTGTCCTGCGTGGGCTGTAAAGTGCTTCAGATCAACTTTGAAGAGCAACCAGGGCACTGGTATTTGTACTCTGAAGATGCAGATCCAATCGGTGAGTTTGTCGAATCCAATACTAATTAATTAAGCTCTCTTCTTTTGTTCCAGTGACTAGTTTATCTCAATAAAGTTATTCTTCATTTGAGAGGAGCTTTAGCAAGAAATGTTGTAATAAACTGGTTGGTTTACATAGGGTTCCCACGGCCATGAAAACCTGGAAATATCAGGTAATTTAAAATTGTGATTTCCAGGCATGGAAAAGTCTTATCATAATCTTATCTAATCAATAAAATCATGGAACTATTTGCCAGGAATGTTATGCTGAGCTGTAAAATATTTAACTGTCTCTTTGTGAGTGCACTTTCTATAAAATATTTCTATAAACTGTTAATTGGTCTAAAAGTGTGGGCACCATGTTTACAGATGGTTTACTACTACTTTAGTTGTTGGAAGTGACATTTGATTTGCAGAAGAGAATTTTGCAGAGTTAGCTGTTAGTTGTTGTTGTTGATTCAGATGCTTTTGAGCTCGCAAATGTTAAGGGTTTACAGGGCAAATGTAGAATATTAGCCAGAAAAGTTCTTGCAACATGCTGCAATCCTCTAATGTCTCAATTGCTTCAGGTTTTCAGAGCTGTGCTGCTGCTGTACTTGCTTGCCTTTTTACATGATGTAGATGGTTCTTCTGGGAGAAGATTTAAAAAGGGAAAAGGAAAATCCAATGATTTGGGCAGACGCCTAAAGAAAGAACATAGGATCATCCTGGATCCAACTCTAAACATGTCATCTTTTGCCTCCCCATCTCCAAGCAGGTCTTTGTCACCATGGACATATGAGTGAGTTTTTATTCAGATAAATCACTGTATACAGTATGTTTGTCAGTTTTTATTTGAAATAACATGTGTTGTTGTTGTGCATGAAAGATCTATGGAAGCAACTTAATCAAGAAGTGTTCCTAATGTGTAAATAATGCCATTTTTTTTTTTTTTGCTATTTCTAATAAAACCATGACATTGTAATTCAAAACAAGAGCAAAACAATGCTGTTCTGTTTGGTTGTATTAATGTTACTTTCTTTGTTGTTCTCTCTTTCAATTTAGAATTTCCTGTGATGATTCACGAATCCCAATGGCAATTTCTGAGGCAAAATGTGAAAAAAGAGGCTGTTTAAATGAAAATGGGGAGGAAGACTTAGGACTGGAGTCTAAACCTATATTCTACCAGATCCACGTCTTGAGGAGAGAGAAGGGCACAAAGAAGCAGTACTCCCTTAAACTGGAAAGTAAAATCATCAGTGTGGGCTGTACATGTGTTTTACCTGTTGTTGTGCGTCAGATATAGTCTTATACTTCACTCCATAATTTTTTTTTTACTGTTAGATTCTTGTATTAATCTGCCTTTACATTAATCTTCTGAAGCATTACTTTGATCATCTTTGTATTTATTATAATATTCCCTTGATTAAACTGCATTCATGGTCCTTGCTTTATCCATGTTTCTTGAGAACATCTTTATCTGAAGCAGTTTACAAATGCTGCTCACAATAGTCCTCAAACTTCTTTCTGATTGTTGCTTGTTTAGTATTGCCTTTACATTGTTAGTTTCAGTACAAACCTCAAATGAATTAGACATTAAATAATCTGTTTTTAGTGAAGAGAAGCATTTATTGACTTTGCAAAATCACAGAATTTAGTCATCTGGGCATTACAAACACATAGAGCAAGTAAGTTCCATTTTATCAAACGATCTGGTCAATTAACGTCAATTTCTATTGCAAACAATAAAACTTTTTTTTTTTTAATTTGCAGCCAACATCACCAAAACAAACTCCTTTTACTTTGTATAGAATAAGTCATATAAATGAAGACCAATGTCTAGAAGAAAGCTAAGTGACATGCCAAGCAAAGTGCACCATTCATAAAGCTGAACATTCAGAATTCTTACATCTTCCAATCAGTATATTTAGTTGTAAGTCATTCTCTTAACACCTGAGTACATTCTCTATTTGTTTCTGAGATGCCATTATGTGTTTTAAAGTTACATGATACAAACATAATAAATGACAAAGCTTAATGTGCTTTTAATTTGTGCTTAAATTGTCATGGTGCTCCAATTGTTCTCCATGAGAGGGTATGAGGTATCAAATTTATTGGCATCTAGAATGTTCTAAACTAATATTTACATTGTCACTTCATTTCATCATAGCAGGAAATTTAATTTCCCTGGATTATGGATGCATCACTTAATAATGATGATTAGGCAATAATATGCATGCCTGAGGTTCTGTGAAATTATAATATATATATATATATATATATATATATATATATATATATATATATATATATATATATATATAATTTTTTAAAAATAACATTAAGTCGTTTTGATGTTGTTAAACCCTACAAAAGCTTAGAGTGTTGCAAATTGTGTTTATCATTGCCCAATAAGTCCCCACTATTGAGATGTATTGGCTACCATTTGCTTCGTTTTTTCTCTTCTCCAGTTTTGTCACCATATTTCTTGTCCCCATGACTAGCCTGTGCCACAGGAAGTGGTCCTGTGCAGCAGGCACTCCTCTACCGGCAGGCCTCCTCTTTCAGCTCTTTGTTCTTCCTCACCTCCTCTGCGTGTTTGTCCTAAATAGACACAAAAGAAAATTTTGCCATTCATACATGTGTTAGTGTGCCTGAGGAAAGCAAAATAAAGCAGCATAAACAAAGAGTTGGAACAATCCACCCCATTCGAATGCAATATTAATACTGATTCTAAATTTAGCAAATTTGCATTAAAGGCAAGGATCCCAAATAGTGTGTTTGGGTTTTACATTTAAACATTTTAAGTTTGAAATTTTTGGAAATGGTAAAAATCTAATTTCTCTGCTGGTCCAACCAAGTCTGTGCTGGTTGTTGCTGGTCTGGCTGATGCACCACCAAACATTCTGTAATAATTATACATACTTTGCAACAGTTGTGTTTAAAAAAAGTCCATCTCATCTATAATTCTTTACTACTTCTCACTGCTATCATGAATTTCCATTTGTGTGTACCATTTCCTGTAGTCTTTTCAGCATGGCTGCAAACAGAGCCTCACGGTTCTCTTTGATGACCTCCATCTTTTGCTCCAGCCTCTCTTTAGCATTCTTGATGAAGTTGTTGTTCTCCTCAAATGCCTTCTGGATGACCTCTCTCTCATGCTCTCTCTTCTCAGCGAGATGCTTTAACATCTCAGCCTCCTGACACTGGAGAGAGGAAAACAGTCCAGAGATAAAACTCCTTGGATCAAGTCAGGCCAACATGATTGTTTGTGTATTTGAGTGCAAATTCTAACCTTCCGCCTCTCCTCTGCTGCTTCCAACTTCTTCTGGATCTCCTCCAGAGAGGGGTCCTTTCGTTGGGGCATGGATGTGTTGAGGTCTGGGACACCCTCAAATGAGGGTGGCTTCAGGATTACCTCAAATGCCTGGCCCGAGGTTCGCTTGTTCAGCTCAATGACCTCCATATCTTTGATCACACACCAGTTGAGATCCACAGCATCTTTCAAAAAGATCACATGTTGGTTTAACTGAGAGTAGGTGGCAATGTTCATTGTATTTATGCCTCCGATTAACTATAAGCAAGAAATATCATTGCATTGCTGTAGTACCTGTTTAGAACTGAAGATATGTAAGGAAAGTGTCTATAAAATAATGTTTTATTTACCCTCAGCCTTGTATGTGGGACTGTCTGCAGGGTTTACGTTTATGCAGGAGCATAGAAGTGACACTAGAGGGAGCTCCTTCACCTTATCTCGATATGCTGAGAGATATATGAATATGACAAAAGTTAGGCCGCTCTGCATCTTCTCAAAAAAAAAAAAAAAAAAAAATTAAATCAGTTAAAAGCTGCTGTAAGCGATTAAAAAAACATTACACATAAATTGTCCATACTGACTCACAAATATCACTCAAATCATCTCCTAAAACAGTGGTTCTCATTTTCTTTTGGTCACGAACAATTTTCACCCCCTCAATGTAACAGAAAATGATTAAAATTTAAAACTTTATGAAATAAAATATACAATATCAACTGCATTGTCTTTCGACTTTATTTCACGAAAAAAAAAGGTTTATTTAAAAATACTACAAATACTAAATTAAAAGTTACACTTAATTGAAAAAGGATGTGAATGAATAAACTTTGTTACAATACCAACATTGTTCTGTTATGCATTTATGCATGCTTTGTGTTACATCAATACGCTAAACATTTAAATGATGCCTATATACTTTCAATACATACATACAAATAAAAAAAAAGAGAATACAATTGATACTACTGCAGGACAAACTGCTGGAGACATTTATACACTGTATAGATCTTTTTATTAAAAACGAATAATTGCAAGAATTCGTTCCTGTGAATGGAAATCCGCCTCAGCAGTATCTATAAATAATTTTTAAACTCCAGTAAACTTCTAGTAACAATAAATAACTGTGATTGTCCAATCCTGGCCAGCGCTTAGAAAAGTAACAGAACCACGTGACACTGTTTCGCGCTGTTTCAGACCTCTGGACAATAATTTAACCCTGATTAATTGTTAGGTACGTAACCGAGACGTTCCCTTACGACTTCAGTCCACTTGACATTGCGTTTACCAACGCATATTGGGAACAGAATCCCATCACTAATGAAGTGCTGGTGGTGGCGTAGTGGGCTAAAGCACATAACTTATTCAGAAGGTCGTTTGTTCGACCTTTGAGCAAGGCACCTAACTCCAGGTTGTTCCGGGGGGGATTGTCCCTGTAATAAGTGCACTGTAAGTTGCTTTGGATAAAAGCCTCTGCCAAATGTAAATGTTATAACAACCTGATTGCAGGTGGTTGTGTAAATGTGTCCTTAAATAGGGGGCATAAGTATATATATATTTGGGCTGTTGATTTTAACACTTTAATTCAGTGCGATTAATTGTATTAAAAATAACATGTTAAAAAATTAATGCAGAACATCGCAACAATGCAAGCTTGTAGTACCACCTGTTTACTCCAGAGGGCAGTAATTGAAATGTTGTGTGGCAGCATGCAGTTTATACTGTGAACAAAACAACACTTCAGCAGACAGAAGAACACAAAGACGTCACATTCTTGCATTACAAACACTTGATGGAGAGCAAATTTGAACTAAGGGATCTCAAGATGTTTTCTAAGTATTAAACTAAATTTAACTTGACACAGTGACCTAAAAAAATTATGTTTATGGCGCAAAGCACCCGAGACGCTACACAAGCATATCTGGTGCTTGTTGAAATTGATGGGTCCTTAAACAAGCCCTCATAATAAATCTCGAACTGATTGACAAATTCACTTGCGAAATGGATTGCTGTGAACTGTATGCCAATGATTGGCTTATGTTCAATAATATGGTAGTAAACATTACATTGTATTCTAAAGCCGTTTTTTGTATTGTCTTATCAGTGATTAACTCTTCTGCCACAAGAATGTAATGCATTTTAAATATTTGAATATATATATATATATATATATATATATATATATATATATATAGTGAACCATCTGTGCTTTGAAGGGTGTGGTCAGGACCTTGGGTACATAGCCTTTCCTGGATTTGACAGTGGCTCTTGAAAGACCTGGCCCAAATTCCAGACAAGAATTGTCGACTAATAATGCATGTAAGTCACTGACCCGTTTTACTGAGGCTAGAGCCAGCAGTTGTGCAGTCTTCATAGAGAGCATACGCAAATCAACAGAGTTCAAAGGCTCGAAAGGGCGCCCTGCGAGAGCTTTTAGGACTAAAGTTATGTCCCAAGACTGTAGCGTGCCGAGGTGGGTTTAATCGTCTTGCTCCTTTAAGGAACTTTATGATTAAATAATGCTTTCCTATAGAGGCACTGGTTTCATATGCGTGATACGCAGATATAGTTGCCACATACATTTTGAGCGTTGATGGGGTGACTCCTGCATCTAATCGCTCTTGAAGAAATATTATGGAACTATGGGGCAGTTTACTGGGTCGTTGCTGTGTGAGAGACACCAATCCGTGAACACCTTCCATTTTAGTGCATAGAGGCGTCTAGTGGATGGTGCTCTGGCTTGTAATATGGTGTTCATGACTGAAAACGTCAGTTCTGGTGCATGTAGTACGCTCCGTTCAGGGGCCACACATGCAGGTTCCACAGCTGGGGCCGGGGATGCCAGATTGTGCATTGCGCCTGAGAGAGGAGATCCCTCCTCAGTGGTATTTCCCATGGTGAGCTGTACAGCATCTCCATCATTTCCGGAAACCATGGCTGGTTGGCCATTTCGGTGCAACTAATAGAACCGTTTCCTTGTCCTCTCGGACTTTGCATATGGCAGAGTGGATCAGGCATACCAGAGGAAATGCATATTTGTTTTTCACCGGCCATTTGTGTGCCATTGCATCCCTTCACAGCAGGGCTTGGGACTTCGCATAACAGAGGGGACAGTGGTCATTCTCCACTGAGGCAAATATATTGATTTCTGCTTTGCAGAATATTTCCCAAATCCTCAGTATAGTTTGAGGATGAAGTCTCCATTCACCCGATATCACCCCTTAGCGAGACAGTAGACCTGCACCGTAATTCAAGCAGCTTGGAACATATGTCACTCTCAGGGAGAGATGATGCTCGCTCCATAGGAGGGGGTGACGCATCATTCTCGACAGTGGCGGTGAATGAATTCCGCCTTATATATGCCACAACTGTCATGTTGACTGAGCAAACCAGGACATGACAGCTCACTATTTCTGACTGAAAGCTTTTAAAACTAGAATTACAGCCAATAGCTCTAAGCAGTTGATGTGCAACACCCTCTTCACACCTGTCCAGGTGCCAAAAGTTGGGCGTCCATTGCACACCGCCCCTCCAACCTGCGTTGGAAGCATCCGTGGTCACCACTTCCTGCCTGACAACTTGGGACTTCAAGTATCAGAGGGGGCAGTGGGTATTCTCCACTGAGGCAAATATATCTATATCTGCTTTGCCATATATTTCCCAAATCCTCAATACAGTTTGAGGGTGAAGTCTCCTGAATTCCGCCTTGGCGGTTTATATATGCCACAACTGTCATGTTGTCTGAGCGAATTTGACAATTTGATATTTCTGACTGAAAAGCCTTTAAGGCTAGAAATACAGCCGATGGCATTAGGCACTGCGTCACACTTGCCCAAGCGACACCTCACTGGTAAAAGGAGGAGCTGTCCGTGGTGCTAAACAGCGGGTGGATATAAGTCATTGGTACTAAGCACTTCGCAGCACACAGCGCTTCAGCCAGCACCGAAGAGGTCTCATGTGTAAGAGACCTAATGGAATGACGCCACAACAAATTCCAATGCTTCTGAAACAAGTTTCAGTGGAAATGTTCTCCCCAATTTGAACTAATATGGACACTGTAAAATGGTTGAAGCAGTAAAACTGTGCTGGCATAACAAAGCCTCTGATTCTGACAGTAACAGCCAATTGTAGAAGTAGTTCAAGATGCGCATGCCGCTCAGTCTCAGAGAGGCAAGAACCGCATCAATGCACTTTGTGAATGTACGAGGAGCCAAAGAAGTCCAAAGGGCAGTACTCTGAATTGATACACTGTTCCCTCGAACGCGAATCTCAAAAACATCTTGTGATGTCGTACAATTTGGATATGTAAGTACGCATTCTTCAGATCTATCAACGCAAACCAATCGTGTGGGCATACATGCGATAAGATCCTTTTCTGAGTAATCATTTTCAATAGGCGCTTTATAAGTGCGCAATTTAAATGTCTCAGATCCAGGATTGGCCGAAGCCCGCCGTCCTTCTTTGGAACAAGAAAATAATGGCTGTGAAACTATTTTTGTGCTTCAAAATTTGGCACAATCTCTATTGCGTTTTTCATGATGAGAGGTGTATTTCGGTTCGTAACACTGGCGCATCATCGGACGAAACCGTGGAAGACAGAACACAGTTGAAACGGGGTGGCCAGTGTGCAAAAAGTGTCTCAAAATTTTTTAAAACATATAACCATGTTCGATAGTTTTCGCACCCATTCTGAAATACCCGTTAGGGCTCGCAACACATCCACGTAATGGGACAGATTGCAATTTGTTTTGCTCACCGTATGATATGATGCGACGCTCACTATAGGGAAGCAGTTGTGCATAGTGTGTGTACTTTGAAGAGGAAAAAGGGGGCTCTTTATTGAGAATGTGTGAGCATCTCGTGCATTTGCAACGAATGCTGTATTCTTTTTACACTTATTGCATTTTTTATTGCATTTATTTGAGTGCAAGTCACAGAAACAACATTATGAACAACAATATCCCTTTCCCTCACAGTGTGGACAATCTTTCTCCATGAGAGCTGACTCTGCGTGGGCACAGCCCAGACAGAAAATGCAGCTCTCATGCTTCTCTGATGGCGGGATGTGTCTCTCGCACGAGGAACACTTACGGAACGACATCTTGAAAAAGACACGAACACGTAAGTGGCTCTTCTAGATATATAAATATAAATATAGATTTATATTTATAGAACTTATATAATATATTTATAACACACAAGTACAATTTTGCTTTAAAAGGATACTCTAAACCTGCCGACGCGCTGCAGAGAATTTAGGATGCTGAGGTCCGTTCACCAGCGAAGCAGCAAGTGGCGAGGCGGAGTGATGTTCGCCGGAGCACTGCAGGGGAGCGGAGAGTCTTCTCGCTGCCATGAAGATTCCGTCCGCTGACTCATGTGTATCGACAGCGAAGGTAGAGGGCTTCGAGACAAGAGGTAATCGCTGTCTTGAGGGAAGAAATTCTGAGGAAATGGGGTTTGTGCACCTGTTTTTTAGCGGTCAGTTCGCGCTGAAACGAGCAGTCAGTTTCACGCCTAAACAGGCGGGCTCAAACACCATAGCCAATATTAGAATATTGCCGTTATTGTAGAGAGGTTTCAAATAGGTTGTGTATGAATGCACTCCCAATATGCATAGTAAACGCAATGTCAAGTGGACTGAAGTCATAAGGGAACTTGGCGGCGGCTCTCTGCTAATCTAAACAATGGCGTAATTTTGTCACGGGAGTACATGCTTGGCTAAAACGATAGAAGACGGGTGGGTTAGTGTTTGAGAAATCCTTTTGGAAACAATTCTTACTCTCATTTGTGCAGCAAAAAATCACAACAGCATTTAGGGACTGTCAGTTGGACTTTTGTAGCCTACCTGCCAAGATCATGTTTATTCTTTATTGTGTGAAGTCCACAACCTTTCAATCTGTCCTGTTGAGAGAGAGAGATAGAGATAGAGAGAGAGAGAGAGAGAGAGAGAGAGAGAGAGACTGTGTTATTCAGTTCACTGGTCACAGGGGTTCACTTTATACCTTTAACAGAGTGACTATTTGCGCTCAAATAGTCTGGTGGAAACAAATTGAAGACAAACTGCACCCTCAAGTGTAGCTGCAGTGGCGTAATGTGTCATGGTGTGGATGTGCTTTTGCATGCACACACTGTAAAACAAATTGTAATGGTAAAAGACTGCAAAATTGCTACAGTAAAAAAAACACTAATTGGTAAATGGGCAGATACCTTAACATTTATGGTAAAAATTATAATATATTGAAAAAGTTGTAAATGTTGTAAAAATAAAATATTTTAAATGTAAAAATGGATATTATGTTTAACAAGCGAGTACATGTACTTTTTATAATAAATTATTGTTAAAATTACAGTTAAAAAAACAATTACCAGTATTCCTTACGTTACCCAACACATATCAATATATTTTATGGGAATAGTTATTTCTTCTCATTTTTAATATAACTTATAACTGGGGTTATATTTGATATAGTTTAGTTAATGTTTATTGCATTATTTTAATTTCACATGTGTTACCCTGATGGTGTTTAGTGTTTGTGTGTTACACTGAGCACTGTCTCTGCATTGTTATTGGTCATTGCTCTGGGAAAGGCCACTATTGATGAACTTCATGTCATCATGTACATTTCTGTAAATACTATGGTGAGAAACAATACATTATAAATTAAAAAGCAGATTTTGACAGTTTCAGAAGTAGTTAAAGTATTAAGTTTATATAATTTAATAACATAAACGGTAATACACCGCAAAATATACAGGCATCAAAATTACATACCATAAAGCCTGAAGCGTGGTAAACATATTTTTTTACAGAGAATTTCTATGAACCACAGCTGCCAGTTTTTTATTGTAAATTTAACAGGATTTTTTTTTACAGTGCATGACCCGGGTTCGATTCCCACTTTTTCCCATCCTGTTTCCTGCCTCTGCCTACTTTTAAATTGGCTATAAATATTATATTTATTTTGATTAGTAGAAGCTGCGCAAACCAATCTCTCCTCAACTCAAGGAAATTAAATGTTCTAAAATATCAGAAACATTGCTGGGATAGAAATGAAATCTAATGAAATGTTAATTCTCATAGTTTCTTAAAATATTTGAAATGCAGATCCATGGAAATGAGACGTGTCTGAGGGGCACTGGTTGTATTGTAATGTTTAGGGACACTTGGAGAGAGAGCAGCGTGAATTCAGATGAGGAGCACCAGGGAGTGTCACACACAATATCTGTATTGTTACTCTGCCATCAGTGTGTCTAAAGATGTCACTTGCCACCATTCAACAAAGCAACTAAGAATAGTCATATAAACATGAATACACATCTACCCAAATATCTAGAATACATTTTATTTTGAATAGGTTTTAAAATCAAAGGGCATGTTCTTTAATACCCCATATGAGATCTGCCTAGATGACATTTGACAGCACATATAAGAGCTCAATGAAAGGGCAGTGTGATGCATTGTTAGACTTGTGCAACATGACAAACTTATAGCCAAAAGAAATGGTCGTCTGGGTGGTCACCTGGTCTATGCCTGTTTCACCATATAATTATGAACAATTATGTACCCACATAGAGAGACACTACTGTGACTGAAGCATTGCCCTCCCCTGCTCACGTAAACTCACACACATTCACTTCTCTCTATAATTACACAGAAAATCTTGCATTTAGATAAATTACCATTTAACGCATATATACAGTAGTTGTTTATTTACGCTTTGTCGGTTGTAATAGAGGTAAACAATGTCAAACTGATCATATCATAGTAGATCTTTATTGCATTTATATCATAATCTTTGGCACTATATTAAAACATCACTATTACAAAATAAAAGCATTCATTCACATTGATGAGACCCATTACATAATGCTGAACGGTTGCCCGAAATGGTATATATACAGTACATAATGTCAGGATAAAAGCATTGATTTCTTCTCAGATGGCTTTAGAAATACAGATAATAAGAAATAAAGAAATAAAAAAGAACACGCACAATAAAACAGAGTATAACAAGAGACAAAATCAATCTGTATGTGTTTGTTAGCGGTTGTTTACTGACTCCCACCTTGGTATCCTGGTATGACATAATCTTACTGATGCACTCCTGAATAATGTAATCTTTTAAGACATCAGCGCATGACTATACAATAGAAACAAACACTTTTGTGAATCCTTCCTGTTTTCATGCATACAAAAGTTGCATTGCATGCATTACTGATGGCAGACACAGCATGCTGTAAGAACACGGAGTTCCCACTAGATGTTTGGTGTGGCACATTCAATCCTTATGCCAAAGGTAACCTTTTTATAAATGCAATTTGACTTGTATTTATCAAAGTATCAGATCTCATTCAGTCCATCTCAACTCATTTGATTTTGTGGTGCCGACACTTACCTTCTCTCCTTGATGAGGTGTTGTCCCTATCTCCCCCTCTGATGTCCTTCTTTTTGCCTTCCTCTCTTTTGCACCGTGTCTGCTGCTCCTCGGATACAAGAGCTTAGGAGCATCAGCAGCACTACCCCTCCTACTGCATGACATCACCTTCCAGGGCAGCCATTGGACGAGGTGAGTGGCAGAGCGTGGTGGGCCAGCATCTCTCCATCAGAGAGAAGGACAGGGGATGTTAACTCTTTGTGCCTTGCTGCAGGTGTCCATGCAAAATATAAGATGGGTGCTGCCTAATGCACAGATGACAAAAAGAGGCACTCTGACAAAAGAGTTTGTCTGGGCTTCTTGAAGAGGCCTGAGACAGTATTGAATGCTATTAGACTAAAATAAAAATATACATTTATGCATAAGATGTTTTTTTTCAAAGCTGCTTACAATGCATTCTCTAAGCTACATTTTTAGAAATGTTTTATTATTACGTGCATTCCCTAAGAGTTGAACCAATTACCTTATAGTTGCTACTGCCTTGCTCTTCCTGTTTAGCTACTGGAACACAATAATTGTACAACATTACAGTTATAATAATTACAGCAATTATAATTATATTTTTTTATTGCATTATAATTACAAATATGTCCCAACCAATGATACCAACAAAAAAAAGCAATAACAAAACACTAACCTACCACCAATTATGATTATGACCATCATGTATTGAAAATGTATAGACAATTTAGTTTTTAAGACAATTGCTGTACTAGAAGTCTATTGTTCTCTGAGATATGCTGTCATATTTTCATATATACTCTACGGCTATGTCTGTTACATTTGTGATCCTATGTAAATGAACCAACGCCCCTTCTCTACTGCTATAGAACTCCACATCACCTTTATGACGTCACCCAGATGTCTGACCGCAAGGCACAAAAGACATGAGCACAAAAAGACAAGAGAAGGAGAGAAAGAGAGGAAGGGGTGTCAGGAAGCCTGAAGGTATGTCTAGCGCAACTGTTAGGGAGTCATGTACTCACGTAAAGGGATTTTTACTGTTCTGCACTGCAATAAATACTGAATTATTCTGGTAACCGGAAAGATCTTCAGTCAGCCATTGCTCATACTCTAGTGACCTAAACATTGACTGGAAAGATAGAGTAAGACAGAGAGAGAGAGAGAGAGAGAGAGAGAGAATCACAATAAGAGATGAGATGATGACTTCATAGCCAATAAGAGATTTTAGAACATATCCTGAATGTGAAGAATAGCCAGATGTTTTTCTCTAGAGTGGGATCCAAAAGTAAAATGGGCCGTTCACACCGAACACGAACATCCACTAAAAATGATAAACACGGTGCAGATAGTAGAACAAAGTGCAGGTTTCTCGAGATGCAATTTTAATAGTGGAAGTTGAAGAAACATTTTAAGATCCAAAAATCACACAATGGCCACATAAATGTAATCCATACAACTCCAGTGGTTTAATCCACATTTTTTAAGTGATATGATATTTAATTTGACATTCACCATGTTAGATAATCCAAATGGTCTGATTTCCTTGCTTCCACTGAGGCACATTTAATATGCTCTTTGAATCATTCTTAGATCATGGATCATTAGGTTTTGCCATGCTCAAGCTTATGTTATCATTTAAGAACAAGGAGGGACATAGTACCAAATGCATGTTTTGGACCCCACTGCATATTTTGAATACTCTCAACAAGTCAAGCCACTTAGAATTAGGACCCCATTGACTGCTTTGTAAGCACCACATGTGATTTTTCAGACATCCCCCGGCGCTGTCTGTGCATTGATTTTGGGGGTGGCATGGTGGAAGCATGGAAGCCATTGGGACTAAGAAACCCAATTAAATTCTACTAAGGTGAGACAAAATTTTGGACAGCTACTGAGATTCCAATACTCACTCTATCAGCATTGTGCCCATGCACTTGAAATATTGAAATAGTCTTTGGTATGAAAAACACCTGCTGTTTGCATTGTATATTCAGGACGCCCCCATACCTGCAAATTTATGATCATACAAATTTCATCTTTAAGACAAACATGTAAACTCAATCCTCTTATGGTTGTCTACTTACTACATGATGCATATACCAAGTATGACTCACTGTAGACAAAATGTTCATGCTGATCAGTATTATTAATCATTATCAGTATTCATAATCATTTAGTAGTATTATTGATCTTTTTTATTTTTTGTTTTCACTATGGTATATACTTAAATACACCCTGCAAATGTATTATATTCAGAGAAAGACTGAATATGACACCATTCTCCAAATTTTGCTTTATCTCCTATGTCTGATAACTACTACAAAGAATGAATACACTTGTACATTTGTATGAATACAAATTAACTGTAATTTGTAATTAACTTGTGTTTTGCTCCGTGATTTTACAATGGGGAAAAAGACATAAATTGAAAGTCTTCACTCAATCATGTAGAACTGTGAATATGAGCATTGTAATCTGACATCATCCTGTGCCTAATGATGACTTGACCCACACACATATTGATTCTGCTTAATCAATAGGATTACATCTTTAAATCCAATTAAAATGGTTTTCAGTTTGTCATATTGAGGCAGTCCAATACTCTCTGACAAAAATCTAAAATCAGCTTTTGTCAGTTGTTTTGCTGGTTGTTTCAGTCTGGGTCGGTTACTTACTCTACTCATCATTTCTCCCTTCACTGCAGTGCTTAGGTTGAGAACCCATATCAGAAAAATGACACAAGTTGAGTAACCAGACTGGACAGCCGTGTACATTGAAAAAACAAAGTGTGAGAGAAAGGGAGAGGCAGAAATGGAGAAAGAGAAGATGAGATTAAAGGGCAGGAAACAGATTTTATTCCCAATGAGATTTGTAATTAAGATGTGAGGATCTTAGTGAATACTAAATGTGCCTTTTCTTTTGATTTTACATTAAGATATACAGAAACTCAGGACTGTGGTGGAGGAGAGAATTTGCTCTCAAATACTCAAACTATAGCAGATTTTGGGACTCTAAGGAATGTTTACACCACTTGATATTAACCCCCCAGCATCCCTCTTTTACCACTCTTGGACTTGTTGACATGCCAGATGCTCTCCTCTCTCCTCAGGCTGTTACCATGGTCACAGTCTTGCACCATTTACAACCATCTGGAAATTATTGACAGCTTTGGACTATGGGTAGCTTTGCTACAAAGTTTTCAACGCTTGAATTAATGAAACTGACCGGAAACTTCTCAAAGGTAATATGGGGGCCAACAAAAACATTAGCCTATGTGTTTCAGTTGCCTTTAAATCTAACATTACAATAAAAACAAATAAACGCTTTACTTTATAAGTGGTTAACCTCAATTTTTCTAATAATGATCATCTTTGTGACTAAAAAGAATAAAAAAAATTATTCCCAGTTCCACGGATATCAGTTTTCAAAATATAGATTTTTTATTTAACTTTTTAGAGCCCTGTAGAGGGACCAAATGCAATGTGATATGTGCTCTTATGTTCTTAAAACACTTTTTCCAGATTTTTCCTCCTGTCAGTGACCCTAACACCTGAATGTCATCACAAAAATCACTGCCCCTCACAATAAATGGCAAACAGGGGAATTAAGTTTGTATGGATCACTGCTGCAAGCTTGTAGTTTATGGGTGAATTGAATTGCATTCAATAATGAACTGTTTATGGAACGGAACCTCTCATGTTGCTTTAAATCATACCTGACCTTTTTTGGCCTATTTTCACCAACAATGAGCCTTGTTTTTTGTATTTCAAATGGCTTATTTTGCTTAGTATGCACATAATTGAAAAGGTTTTGGGCGAAAGATAGTGGTAGAGGATGATGAATAATTCAGCAGCTTGTGTTTCATGTCGCCATCATGTCAGGACACCAGACGAACAGGAGATTTGCAGATTGTGGGAATCATCATGTTCAGTCTAGGCCTAAACGTTACCAATCTTCCACCTTGGATTGCAGTACTTCTTTCTCTCGCTCACAGTAGTTCTGTTTGGCAAACATGCATGTATCTCTTGTACATTATCATGCAGTATGTAAACATATACATATGTACAGGTTCCATCCATCCATCCATCGTCAACCGCTTATCCTGTGTACAGGGTCGCGGGGGGCATATGTACAGGTTAAACAAAACAATTAGGGCCATCAAATGAATAACATGACATGGTGATTAATTATCAAAAGCATTATTAAAAGCAATTTATGGCATAGACTGTTTAATATTTTCTGAGAAAAGCCAACAAATGAAGACATATCTATGGCGGATGGGTAAAGTATATTGAATTTCAGTATGAAAAAGTAATTCACTATAAAATGCCTAATTACTACTTTAAAATTGTAATCAGATTATTGACTTCCTGATTTTTTCATCGAAAAAGTAATCACATTACTAATTACTTTTGAGTTGCTTTCTAAAACTCTTTGCACAGAAAAGTTTTTTTCGCTCAACAAATTCAAAATAATGTCTCTATTTCCTCCTTGTTCATTGACTCATTAGAGGACGCACTCCCTTTGGCTATCACAAAACATAAACAGATTATATATTAACGCAATTCATGTTTTAAATGTAATAATAATATTTTAGAAATATGTGTAACCCAAGTAAAGTAAAGTAATTAACTTAATTGAAAGTCAGTACACTCTAAATGATGCTGGGTTATTTATTTTATAATAAATAAAAGAGTGTAACTGTAATCTCATTACAAGAATTGGTAACTCTTTATTATAACAATACATGAATAATCATGAATTAATACCTGAATTAATACCTACTTCTGAATAAATAAATGACGAGTTAACCCTTGAGCAACTTTCGGGCCATTTTTTTATTTTGTGTGTGAGTATAAAAACAACAGTGGTATCATGGCATTTAAGCATGGCAACTGGCATTTAAATCCTGAAAATGAATGAATATTTGGTGGCTATGATCATGATTGATGTTGGTTAAAGTCAGTGAAAGTGAAAAATAATATTAATATATGTTATTTTTATGGCAGTTTTTTGACGCAGACATTTTTGTCCTCCAAGGACCTCTGAGCAACTTTTTTAAATTGACATACAAGGGTTAATGAATGGACTAATCTGGAACTATGACTCATGTTGTAATTCATGCATTAATAACGGTCACCTTACATGTTAATTAATGCATTAATTAACATTGGGGAATAAACTAAATCATTACATGAAAGAATGTGAAGTATTTCAACCTCAAACAAGAAAGAATGTGAAGTATTTCAACCTCGAATAAAAAATTATATTATTATTATTTTGGAAAAACACAAATAATAGGCTAATGATAATAATTTGATCTCAAACCATTTTATGTTATTCTCTGTGCCTTTCGTTTCATATTCAATCTACCACTCAGTTCACACTCGTTATCCATAACAGAAATTGACAGGCTGTCTGGATCAATATTTGTTTTTGTTATATATTTCTCAATATTTTTCATGGTTACTTTATGTATCATCAGAACTCAAAATAAAAATTCTAAATGATGATACTGATTGGATCATCATCATCATATATATATATATATATAATTATTGTTATTATTTTCCGTGGACATTTGTGCATGTAAACATTCAATCATTAGTTGTGTGAACTTTTCAAGTGCAGATAGTTCGCTTAATTTCTGCCTGGAACTACTGTATTTGGAGAGTTTGTTTCTGATGGGGCACTTATAAGCGGTGCTCTCTCGGTGTTGGCTGGTTGCTTGCCAGTATTTCCGATGGTAATTCTGACATTTTTAAGCTAAAGGTATTGGTTGTTTTGTTGGACTGAATTAAGGATTGAAGTCAGAGTCTTTATAATATACATTTTGACAACGTTATGGGGAGTATTTTAATTAATGTTGTTATTTGAACGTATTAGGTGCTAACATTAGCATTTTTAGCATTTCCGATTTGACATCAGGAGACAGAGATGAAACACAACTAATAAATAATTTAAAAGTGTTTTGTATATCTTAAAAAGTATGTTTGGATTACGTTTGTGTCTGTATATGTTTTAAAGGAGATGTTGTTCATTTAAAGAATCTTGGTGGAAGATTGACACTTATTACCCCCTCATTAAAGGTATTTTCCCTTAAAATGATGTTTTTTGTCATATATGCTGGTGGATTAGGATTTTCAAATAAACAGATGTTTTAAAAAAAATTTTTTATCTTTATTTCACTGGTGCATGTGTATTAAATTATTTGTTAATGTAGCATGATGTCATGACTTAGAGGGGCACATCATTATTCACTTATTATTAGGCCTAACTACCCATGAAGTATAATCAAGAGATGACTTGTTAATGCAGCATCATGTCATCATGACTTTACTCGGTGTGGCACATCATTATATAAACTTACTATCAACTACACTTGTGATGCAGAAATAGCCTGAATTTGGATCATACCTGTCAACACTCCCGCTTTTCCCTGGAGTCTTATGTATTTCACACCCATCCCCATCCCTTCCGTTTTGTTATTTCTCCCGGGAAACTCTCGTAATTTGTATCACATCAATTATTATCCCAAGGTTGTCCAGTTGCTAGATCTTGTATGAAACGAATCCTACTCACACAATCGACACATCATGCAAATTTCAACCAATTTGTGACCTCAACCTGGCAACCTACATCCCAGTTGAGATGTTGATATCTGCGCAGGCAGTAGACGCGGGAAGTTGAATGAAGCATCACTGGTAGATGGGAGGAGAATACTCAGGTGGTGCTCCGGAGAAAAAAACAAAATATACTGGTACATTTAACAAGAGCTGGACGAAAGAATTTAATTTCATATCTCGAAGCCATATCGACAAGGCCCACGCCTTTTGCACAACGGCACAATTTGTATGTATTTAGACTGCCTCTGCCACCCAGCACCACTCAATAGTTACAGATGTATATACATCAACATTGTATAGCTATACTGAATTGAATCATTCTAGAACAGTGTCTCTTTTGGGGTATTTTCAGTCATTATAGTTTGACTATTTTTTTTCTGTGTGTTATAAGAAATTGAAAGTGTTATTAGGAAAAAATGGCTTTCATAAACCACTGGCGCTCCACTGAGCTGCTTCAGTATGGAGCTCAATGGAAAAATTAACTCCCTCTTGTGGAGAAAATAAATGTGCTGAGAGTATTAACTACTGATGTGCTGGTCCAATAGTTTTCGAAGTTTTCGAACATTTTCCACAAAGTAATTACCCGTTCCAGGGTATGGAATGAAGTCACTATATGAATTGTATCTCTCTCCCCCTTATTTGGTCTTCTTTTCATTGCAGTCAGCTTTTCAACATTAGAACAAAGGTAAAGAACTCCAACAAAGAGCAGTGTGGTACCAATGAAAGGGGAGAGGTGAAGTAGGCCTATACAACCCAAGTGACTGCATCCACAAGCTTCTATAGAGTCTGGGCGGAAAAGTCATACAGGCCACCGCAGTGGGTGATTGTGGACAATGTACCACCCTGTGACACCACTCTCTCTGCATCTTTGAGTGCAGATTGTCAGTATAGACTCTAATCAGCAGGGTGTAAGATGGTATTATCAATGGTCTTACCCAAATAAGCCCACACGGTCTCTGCACCTACAGAATTTCACAGATTTCTTGTCTTTCACAAAGATCTATACATCCCTTGCCCCTTGCATGTTTGTTTGTAAATTACTTTGGTGCATGTGATTATACTACCAGCTTCAAATAAGAACTTTCAATTTGTTTAATACATGTTACCATATTTAAATCTGTTCCACAGATTTTAATGTAAAATGCAGAAAATCTAGAATAAAAAAAGAAAATAATTTCCATAGACTAGGGCATGTTCACACTAATTTGTTGAAGTTTCAATGAAAGTGCCTGTTTTCATTGGAAGATAATGTCCTTTCCAGTGTGGATGAGAGGCGTAAACTTAGCAAATATATTAAGCAAATAGAGTATATGACAATATATGTAAAACACACTTATAATATTTACGTTCAAGTAAGGTATTCACTGATGTAAAAAGTCACGTAACTGTACGTATTTTGCAACATATATTTCAAAATAATACCTAAAATGATCGTTTTCATATATATAACATATTTATCCAAATAATAGTTTAATTTCAATATTTACATATATTACCAAATATATGAACTATGATTTTCTATGTATTTTCATATATGGCTGTATATCAGATTTTTGTATGGGCAATATAATTTACTTAATCCTAAAACACATTTTACTTTTCAATGGAAAATATTTGCAATAGGTAAAGCAATAAAAAAAGAAAAAAAAGAAATGCAGCTTATTTGATGAATTTGACTTTAGTAAAAAAGTAAAAAAATAAATAACTCTTCAAAAGGTCCATGACATGAGAAAATACATTTTCTTGATCTTTTCAGATATATGATTGTAATATAATAACTAACTCAAAACTGCCTCCTCGCTGCAAAAAGAGCATTTTTTTTTAAAACAAGCTACCAAAATGACTCATTCTCTACTTTCTCCATATTGTGACGTCACACCGTGGACATTTGCATCTGACTGCCTCCACAATAACACATGAACGCCAATTTTACCTTTAATTACTTCCGTAGCACGCCCAGTAGTGGTGAGCAGTGAGATGATTAGTAGAGAGAGCATGTCAGTCAAGAGCACAGAGCTCATAAGAGTAAGAGTGGACGTTAATGGTCAAGTCTTAAAGAAGAAGCAGCACCAAAACCGAATGTTTTTGACAGAGGGTCAGAATGAGGGAGGAAAATGATCCTGTTTTACAAATATAGGACTGTTTCTTGTTGAAAAAACAAAAATAACTTCACTAATATTATACATGTACCTCAAGGAACAAATTAAAATGAAAAAGGCATGACCTCTTTAAAAATAATTATTGTATGATTGAACACAAAGTTTTTAATTGAACTCCTAGACTTCTCTGTGCTTGTGTTTTTAAAGGTGCTTGTACTTTTATCGTTAACATGTCTCTTCCTATTAAATTTTAATTAATGATGTCAGTTCATCTTTAATTTTAGCCTCCACTGGTGGTTTTGGTTTGATACTTGAAATAATTTCTAGATTTTACTGATGGGAAACATTTGCTCTGATTCATGAGCTACAGGTTAAGCAGGAACAGAAGCAGACCAAATTGTTAGTTGACACAAGGGATCTCTTTTGAGGTTCAGGTAGCTCAGTCCGCCTTCTACACTTGTGACACTGACCTCTTGATCAGGGTTAGTAGAAAACAGGTCTTAAACTTCATTCCAAGAACTCTGTGTGGAATTTGATCATTTTAACCTGAAGTCTATAGTTTGTGCATGGTTGGGAGGGTTACTTTTTAAATGTATTCCACTACAGATTACAGAATAGGCCTACATGCTGTAAAATGTCATTCGTAATGTATTCCATTAGATTACTCAAGGTCAGTAATGTATTCTAATTACTTTGGATTACTTCTTTAGTACTGATCGATTTTTTCACTTGTTTTGACCATAATGCATGTTAAAAATACATTCTCTGAAAAACCTAAATATCTTATGCAGCGTTGTTTCTAAAACAAGATAAATATAATTGAATTGAATTGCCTGGTAACACGTGCATGTAAAATGGCTAGAAATAGCATTTTAGCTTAGCGTAAAGCTGACAATTTACACAAGGTTTATTTCTATTTCTTCTGCTCCAAACTTCAAACTTACTTCTCTGTCTGCTCATATGAATATAACACATCATAAGAAAGTGTTTCACCGCTGTTCAAATGCACTTTGGATCGCAACATTGATATGTATAAATGTTTTCCATCTGAAAGGACTAAATATTAAATGAAACAAATGACAATAAAATGCAAAGTAATCTCTTCAGTAATCAGAATACTTTTTGAATGTAACTGTATTTTAATTACCAATGATTTAAATTGTAACTGTAGTGGAATACAGAATACAGGAAATTTGACATTCTCTCTTAATACTCCTTTACAGGATATCAAAGAAAATTGCGTGTCTGGTTGGGTGTTTTATAAGTCTTGTGTTAATGGCTGAGATGATTTACATGGTCAAGCATGTAGAAATCAAGTGGGAAATGTTGCTCAGTTGATGCTCTTTCATATCTCTGGATGCTTAATGTAGTTCTCAGTTATGTCTCATGTTTTTTCCTTAATTTGTTTTAGGAGAAATACAAATAATTTATTTTTTTTTTTTCATTTTTAAAACAGAAAAATAAAATATAGAGCTAAAAATTGCATGGCTCAGGTAATTTGGTCTTGGAGGAATTTGGAGAAATATTCCTATTTAAATCTCTGACTTTAATCACAGACATTGGTATCAATGAAAATCTGAGCACAGTTAGAGATATGGTTGAAATCTTGCTGAAACTCCAGTGACACTTGAGATGGGGTGGTTTTCACAGGAGAAACCCCTGTAAAACATAAGACTTAAGCAAAGGTCTCCATTTAATATATAATACATTGCTGTCTAGAGGAAACAATTGAGATATTAGCAAGATCTCATTTGTGATTTTTCTTTCCTTTGGGATTATTACAAGGTAAAAAACAATGATTTGTTCATTCTTTTTTTTTTTTTAATAATTTTATCCTCTTTTCTCCCAATTTGGAATGCCCAATTCCCACTACTTAGTAGGTCCTCGTGGTGACGTTGTTACTCACCTCAGTCTGGGTGGAGGAGGATAAGTCTCAGTTGCCTCCGCTTCTGAGACTGTTAATCCATGCATCTTTTCATGTGGCTCATTGTGTATGACACCACGGAGACTCACAGCACGGGAGGCTCATGCTACACTCCGCGATCCACATACAACTTACTACACACCCCATTGAGAGCGAGAACCCATTATCACGACCACGAGGAGGTTACCCCATGTGACTCTACCCTCCCTAGCAACCGGGCCAATTTGGTTGCTTAGGAGACCTGGCTGGAGTCATTCAGCACGCCCTGGATTTGAACTCACGACTCCAGGGGTGGTAGTCAGCATCAATATTCGCTGAGATACCTTGGCCCCCTGCTTTGTTCATTCTTAAGAATTAGTTTTTTGCAGTATTTTTACCTTAAAACATATGTTTAATGTCATTGCTATTAAATACATTGAAACAGCAATGAGCAATCACTCTACTTGCTCAGTTAAGTAAGGCTGAGTTTGCTGTAAATTAAGAACAGTGGCACAAGCTGGCTTATGTCTGAGAGCCTTGTGGCATCTGAATATCCTGGAATAATTTAATCAGATGAATATAAATTTGCCTGTGCAAATTTCACCATTCAACTAATTTTGGTTGAGTTGTTTAAGAATTCCAAACTTAATTAAATCTATAAACCCCCTTTGCTCTCACTGTTGTCATCAGGGAAAAGAAGGTCTTCCATTTTCAGATGCAATGGTGCTATACTGAATGTTAGTAGAGATAAGACTACAAATCTCAAATTGAGATGCAGTAAATTAGTCAATTCATTACCAAGCATATGCACAGAATGCTGGTCAAGGAGCTCAGTGACTAGATCCAAGAGCAAACCAAGCTGTTTAGACAGATTACATGGAGTGACAGGAAACTCATGCAGTACAGGATCTATGCTGCTGGTATCTCTACAACAATTTGATATATCTATGACATACAGATGTTTCATGCAATAGTCTGCCAACACTCCTAAAGAGATAACCAAAGTATGTGATGAATTTGAGAATATTGTGGGTATTTTTTGCCTGCATCACAGCCCGATCATTTTTTAAAGGTTAAGTGTGCAATGTCTGTGTTACTCCCATCACCAGACTGAACTGCAAAAGAATGACTGTTTTCAAACTGGTTTTCCGAACACCCCTTTCATCTTCCATTGGTTGGACAAACAGATGGTAATGCCCCAAACTCACACCATTGGTTGAGTTAATGTTGCTTTGTTTGGCTGGTCGGGATGTTTTGAAATCACAGCAGAGTCACCAGACTAATCACACTATTAATTGTACAACAGTAGGCTGCTGAAAAGGGTCTGTGCTTACTGAAATTTGAATCACTGCTCCCTAGTGGCTGAAGTTAGAAGTGTTGAATAGGCACGTGTAAGCTTCAGTTTCTGGATGAAATATCCACAATATGGCACCAAAGCGAGTTGTAAATGATGTAATTTACCTTATTTTGCAACGTGGAAGTAGGCAAGAGGATGCATTTCCAGCAAGTGAGAGAAAGTTCCACCATTATTGACCACAATGTAAATAACTAGATAGATAATTACAGCAGAATTTAATGATATAGTCTTAAAGCAGTATAATATCCTAATGTTGGATACATTTCTAACGTTATTATTATTTATAATAAAATATTCACTTGTTGCTTTGTGTTGTTTTGGAGAGACAATCATAAAATCTGCTTCTTACTTTACCGAGAGCAGGACGATGCAGTGCTTTCATGTTTCGATAAACCTTCATTCATATGTGCCTGCATAAAACCCAATTATACTTTTATTTATTTATTTCCAAAGGTAATTTTTATTATGCTATGCTGAATGCAAGATCTGCATGTCTGTTTACAATACACAGAAAATAAAGTGAGAATGCTCTTGGACAAGAACGGAAAGAATGTGTATATTAGGGTTAGGGTTAGAAGTATCAATAAGTATTTTTGTATTGCTGAAATGGCTGGAGGTGATCCACATTCAAGTTTGATAATGGCTGCGGACTAGATACGCCGGATACTCTCAACAGGAATGCACATTTTATTAACCCTAACCTAAACCATCACCCTTAACCTAAATTTTAGAGTAAAACATTTGCTTTAAAGTAAAATAAAATGCAACCTCTTAATTCTGCTCAACTTTATTTCCTGGTTCCCATGGAGCCAGAACCACTGTCTCTAAGGTTGCTAGCACAATGCACTTTTGTCTAATGCACTCTGAAAATGGCTAGAATTTCCACATAATTTGCTACAAATCACTTCAGGTGGGAAACTAGACTAAAAATGTGCACAAAATGGTAACTGCTACATGTAAAATACAGAAATCATAGGCTTCTTTCACAATTTAGCGGTTTTCTATTAAAAAATACAAATAAAAATCTTTTTAAAAGATTGGTGCAGGATTAAGGGAAACATGAAGGGGAAAGACATATGGAAGCAGAAAGAGAGAGGTGGAAGAGGAATCCATAGATCTGATGGATGATGGGGGGAAAACGCTGATCAGGGGTCTTTAGTGTCAGACAGGAAAGGAATCTGCAGGGTATGATCATAACATTGAACAATGACTCCACTGTTCTCCTGGTTTTCATCATTATTTATTTCTTTCCAAACGCCCACCAATTCATTCTACACCATACTTGTTAATTAGAGACTGCCTGAAAACCAAGAAAACAGACCTATTGAATAATATTAATGTAATGACTGTATATGGCTTCATTATCTATGGATTGTCCATGATTTTCAAAAAACAGGGCTATCATTCATTATCAGTCTTTTTTCTTGTTGAATACCAGACTTTCAAGACAAACAGCAATTGAATGGAATTAGGAACAAATGAAAACCATGTTTATGATGAATGCAATGGAGAAACAGCTAAGTGATTTTGTAAAAGTATTTGTTTTTGGTATTGGCTCAATTGAATCAATAAACAAAATATTGCCTGGTATGGCATTGACTGATGCAAACCCTCAATTGAATAGGTCTCATAGACTGACCTAAATACACACTGTCCACTTTTCATTTATTTCTATGATTGAGGTTTTATTTCTAATGGCAGTTTGTTCTTGAGCTCTTGGAAGTTTAAATAGGCCCTACAGCAAAAAGTGTCTTCATTGCCTAAGCTCCAGAGATTTACATCTCAAACCTATACTGCTTATATCGGCCCATGCCTAAATGCTGTTACATGAGCCGGTTTTAAAGGAATGCTGGATTAAGCATGCACTTTCCCAGTCTTAGCAGAGAGTCAACAAAGAGAGCTTTTTATTTGAAAGACTTCCAGGCGCTTGATGCACTGCCTGTAACGGGCATCAGTGAGAAAAACAGACCCAAAATCAGAGTTCAAAGGATTTATTTACAATAAATAAGAGCAGTCACTGAGCTGTGGAATCCTCTGTGTAAGACCAGCTGACACGCAGCACACTGGTAAGCATCCACAATCCTGACACGTGGGCAGAGACGAAGTATCCTCCTTGGAAGATACGCTGACACGCATTAAAGTGTACCACACACCCATCATGCCGGCAAAAAACAGATACACGAGGCAGGACCAACTAGGCAGAGAGAGAGTGAAGTTAGTTCCTTAACAACAAACAACAATCTGGCAAAGATACTGAGAACATGAAGGGCTTTAGAAGGGAGTGAATTAGAGGAGAACAGGTGTTGCTCAGCATGCTAATCAGTGGCATGATCAGCGTTCCCCAGGGAACAATCAATGTTCCCATGAAAACACCAATCATGCATGCCGGCTGTGCCTGCGAGACATGAGGGAGAGAAAATGACAAATCATACTAAACAAACTGGCAACCTCACCGGAGCCGTGACACTGCCCCACCCAAGTCTTTCAAATGTCTTTCCATGTAGACATTCTCTTTTAAACCACCAGTCAGTTTATGGTCTATAGCATTCCTAGGGGCTGGCATAGACTCTGTAGTGTACAGTGTCTAATACATACCCTTTCTGATTTCAGTTAAATGTGAATGGGAATATAAACTCCACAACACTTTGGAAAGGGCCAGTGCTTCATACAATGTCTTGAATGGAGACGTAAGTTGAGATGTGCGTGGATGCTGCGGAGAATAGCGTGAGCATCCATGCGTGCTAGGTCTCCGCAGTAACGCGCTCAACATGCCACATGATAAGATGCGCGGATTGACTGTCTCAGACACATAGGCAACTGAAATTCGTCCTCTGCAACCCGGATTGAGTCACTATGCCACCACGATGTCTTAGAGCGCATTGGGAATTGGGCATGCCAAATTGGAGAGAAAATGGGAGAAAATAATTATAAAAAAGGTATATTAGTTTGTTTTCTACAGTTTGTAGAATTTAAAAATGAATTATTTTTATACGTACGTCTGTTTGTGTTTCTGTGATAGCTTAAATGAAAGAGTCATTGTAAGGGAAAAACATGTGATGCTGAGTGTGCGACTTGCGTTCAACAATGAAAAAGGTGGAAATATAGACATTATTTTGAATTCTTTAGCAAAAATACAGAATGTTTTCTGTAAAGATTTTTTAGAAAGTAATTTATATTCAAAGTGAATTTGATGATGTAACACAGTTGAAGGATGGGCAAGGAGGAGGCGAGAACCGGCTTGTCAACATAAATTATATTTTAATGAGAAACTCAAAAACACATAAACAAACACACATGACGGACATGTCCGTAATTCTCTCTCTCTCGAACAATCGTCACCGGCCGCCTTTATCCCTCGCGCGCCTCATCAGGCTGATTGGGGACCGGGCGCGCGATATTCCGACCGGCCCCGCCCCCCTCCGCTCCACAGATGAATTTTCCAACGAAGTAATCATTAAAGTAATCTGATTGCTTTTTCACAGACGTAATTCATAATTTGTAGTGGATTACTTTTAACAGTAAATTGCCCAACACTGGTAGTGTCTGTTTTACTACTGTATTTCTTAACATTCCCAAAGGATGAGGAATGTTCTTAGCTTGAATTTGTCTGGTCTGATCGACCAGTTAGGCACTGACAAAAATATGGAACATCCAGCTCTATGTACCTTTATTTTTTATATGTTCCTGACAGGACTAGCTGTCAAGTCACAAATCAACAAATCAGCTCTAAAAAGACAACTTGGCTGGAATCGCTAATAAGGATTACTGATGCAAAAGATAAACAGTTATATGGCCTATTATCAAAGTTGTTGAAGCATAAACAAACTTTATGGCATGATTTGTGTGATTATTTCCACAAATTTACCAATTAACAATTAACTAAAGACTGAAAATTAGGCTATTATCTATCCTCTTTCATTTACTGATGATCATAAAGCATGCATAACTTTAAGAAGGAAACAAAATGGCTTAATAATTGGAATAATTATTCTTTAAACATATAAACATGTTACAAAATTCAAGGGCACTACCTTTTTTTCTGTTTGGTTCCACTGGCCCCTTAAAACTAACAAACAACTATTGTTTATAGCAGGACACAGGCTCAGTCACGTTCTGTGTCAAGGTCAGCGTGAGTATCTTTCTGGACATTAGCGACAATGGAAAATAGTTCAGAATATGGACCAGCAGCCCTGGACATTCCCACTTAACAGCAGATGTCTGATCTCGGTCACTAGCAGCCAACCTGAGATCTATATTTACAGCTGGCCTTTCCTGTAAGTAAACCAAAAGCATTGAGTGCCTATATCTGTTGGAAGCAAAAACATCTTTCACTTTAAGTTTAGTGCCTAGTCTTATAATTGTCTGAAATTAATTAGTTAATTTTAATACACTGAATTCCTCTAACAAGATTTGTATTTGTTTAATCTGTTCTGTGGTGTTTCTTGTTCCTTTATATATAAAAAATGTAGAATGTCAGATTCCAATCTCCTGGCGATGTCTCCAAAGACTGATTTACTATAAACACTCTTTATACTGATTATACACTTGCTCTTTCTTTGGCTATAGTGAATGCAAGTTTCCAAACATTGGTGCTGTGAATCAAAGGCTTAGGCTTGGTTTGAAATTTGGTAGAGACATATTGCGAGAAGGATGATTTTCATAATGTTAGTATTTAAAAAAGAAACCCCACACACTTACCTGACAGTAAGGTTCATATTCAAAGGTGTTTTTCCTTTATGGACTGAAGCAGAATCATCCATTAATTGGGCAGTTTGCAAGCCCAGGATGTATAGTTTTCTTTATAATTTTTTTTTAACTTAGACTAGAAACATTTATAAACAAAGAAGCTTGTTTAAATTATTTCAATGGATAGAGGGAAATCTGCCCATGTAGTCTCCAGATAATTGATTAAAAAAACCAATTGTGATTGGAGCATCATGAACAGCTCTGAGAAAATGTACTTTTATGCGTAGCTTCAGAGGATGTAGGACAATAATTTACACATTAAAGATTACACTAAAAATTCTGCTGCTTACTGAAATTCAAACCACAGCCCCAGTGGCTGAAGCTGGAAGTGTTGTTGAATGTATGGGCATGTATCCAGATGAAATGTCCAAAGAGTGACACCAAAAGTGAGTTGTTTTCAGTTGTAAATGATGTAGCACAATCAACAGAAATGCATAACCTAATAGCCATATGCACTAATCCAAACTCAAACACTCAAACCTAATCGTCAGGGGGGAAAAAACGTAATATAGAGCAAAAACATTCACCTCATCATTGATCTGCCCAACTCGGCAGAATGGGATCAGTGTTAGGGTACTGGAATATTTGGTATAAACATTTCAACTTACCAGGTGATAATGTTGGTGTCACACAGGAAATGTGTTTATTTCACTCCACAATGGCAAGACATTGTTTCAAAGCAATGGAAATCATACTTCAACAGAAAATTAAACTCTAATATCTATAAATTTTTTGAGTTATCATTGTGTAATTTAAATGTGATGTCTGTTTACAACATATTACATGAGGAATTGTTTACCTTGGCTACTCATAATAACAAGTCGAGTTTGCTGTTAAAACCAATGGAAAATTATATCCAGAAGTTCACAGAGACTAACCCAGAAACCAGATAGGAGACTGCAGGCAAACAAGGACAATTATGTGTGTTGAATGATTTTGATTGCCTCTCCTATTCCAGGGGCCCTAAAGAAATGGCAAAAATTTTATTTAAAAAGAAAAAAAAAAAGAAATTAGAAGTTGGCTGCACACATATAGTCCCAAGTGTGTGATGTCTCAGGACACACAAACACTTTACTATTAAAATAATGAAACTGATGTGAATTTCTTATTTATGAGAGACTATGTTCTCGCTCCCACTGCACAAATTACCTTGACGAAGTCAAAATTAAATAACACTCACCATCCTCCAGCTTTTAAAGCACAAATGGTGCTCAGCAAACCGTATGAATCTGGATGTCCAGTTGGAAGGGGTTAGATTTTAAGTGAACACATTTCAAACCACGCAATTTTTGTTATGACTGCTTTTCTTGACAGATTTGGGTTATAAATGAAGAAATACTCTAAAAGAGTGCCCTTAAAGGGCGGGTTGTTGTTAAAGGTTTCTACAAATGACTTTTTATCCACAATTATGTATACATTTAAGCCAACTGTCAATTACTAGCTTTTTAAACAAAATGCAAATATTTACTGTACAAATTATTTACTACCCAGTGTAATATCTACTCCAGCGTAATGGGTTAACGTTTGTTTTGGAGCACCTATTACTCGCATGCTGTTTGAATAACCAGAAGTTTTAATTCGACAGCACTTTTTAAACCAGACTGCACACCTATGTTGATTTTGGCAGCTGCTGTCTCCTTATGGTCTTATTGCTTTGGCTTCTGTTTTAGAGCCCATACACCATTACGTTTGCTTTCAAATCTTCAGTGGTGGAAGTATGGAGTTTTAAAGCTAAAGCTGTTGACTCTGAATGTTAAGTTGGGATAGGAAAGAGTAACATCGAAAACAATTATACACATCACCTTAAAAAATGTCCACCATTCGAACGCTATTCATTCTTTGATCATTTATTTTAAGAATAAGCATACTATAGATTTCTTCCTAAGTGCCTGCTGGTTAAGTAATGGGGGTTAGCGGCAAGCCAGTAGGTTAATTCTATAAGGCATGCTACCAGATTCATTGTTCTCCCTGAAACCTCGTGATTTCCTTTTAGAATCTAAGTGGCAGTGAGCTGCATTTCTCCAGTCTTCTGCAAGTGTCACACTTGAGATGGTTTATAGGTTCCCTGCACCTCTTGCAGGTCCCTGTGGACTGATTTAAATTGATGGCTTGTGCTTGGAATGCTGTAGTAAAGCACTAGCTGTCCTTCCTCCACTTTTATGAAAAAATGGGGCTAAACTAGGCTTACAACAAGGGTGATGAATTGGCTGCAGTTTTTCACAGAAGAAGATCAAAGGCATTATCTTGGCCAGTGTTGTTTGTGTAAGTAGGGTGGCCAAATCTGGCACCGGATTCACGACTCAGGAACTTAATCAATGCACTTTGGAGTTAGGGTTCTTCTTTATGAGTGACCTGAACTAATCGGGTAAAATCAGTTGAACTTGTTACCATCTGCCTTTTTGTTGCTCAGTGCAGGAAGGGGGGAGGATAGAGGTGGAAGTATTATCAAAGTCTGTGCCATGTTCTCTATACTGTCCTGTCAAACATGGGAGCATATTTCTTCACTCCATGTAAACATTTGCGTCTTGTTTTTGGAAGAAGGACTGCCTTGGCAGTATGCATAAGTTTTGCTTACACACTTTTTGTATTTTATTGCTGATTAAAGACCCATTAAATTTGCCAAATATCTTTTTTTTTCCAATATCTTTGAAAAACTATTTTCATTTTCTTCACAAACAGCCTTTAGGTTAGGCATTCTACTTTAATAATGTAAAGGAGCACACACATTTTGGAAGAAAATATTGCTGGACAAAGGGATTTAAAATTACTAATTTTCCGAAAGACTTCTGTTAACATTTTAAGATTCTTGATTGAAGTTATGTTATGGTTATTTTAATTGCTATGTCAAACTAAAATGGCACACATTCTGTATCTTAAAGGAATATTCTGAGTTCATACAAGTTTAAGGGAAAGTTCACCAAAAATGACCATGAAAGTGAAAGTGGAGATTTATAGTAAAAAAGGACATAAATATTAATCTGTTTCTCACCCACACCTATCATATTACTTCGAAAGACATGGATTAAACCACTGGAGTCTTATGGATTACTTTTATGTGGCCTTTATGTTATTTTTGAATTTCTGGTCACCATTCACTTGCATTGTATGGAGCTACAGCATAATGTGGCATAATGTTGGTTACCACAAAAAAAAAAAAAAAACATACTTATGAGTATTTTACGTTTACGGATTGGCCTTCCATTACACATTATTCTGATATTAAAACAAAAAATGTTTTTAAATGAACTTAGAAACAAGAAGATTTTTTTTAAATAAGTAATTAAGCTCTGTATTTTAGAAATGCTCTCTTGATGTTTGTAGATAACATCAAAGATTTTCTTTGTTGCGTACTTTCTGTGGCAAATGTTATTTAAAATAGGATTTTTCTCTTTCATGTTTAGTTTTAAGGTGCAAATAATTTATGACTCTTACATTTTTGTTCAGTCTTTAAAGGTCAAAACATGACAGAGTTCCTGTCTTCAGTTTCAAAGCTTTTTTGCTCCCTCGTGTAATGCAAATATCGGCCCTAACCTTCCGACTTCCACTTGCTACAATTTATGAAGACGCACGAAAGGAAACGCCTCTTTTACTGCACACTTACATTTAAAGGGGGCCACCCTTGTCAAGGATTGAATCTATGGACAAAATCTCCAGTGACTCCTTCGAAGGGACAGTTCCTCCAAAATTAAATATTCTGTCATCATTTACTCACCCTCATGTTTTCCAAACCCATATAATTTTCCTTCATTGTGGAACACAAAAGGAGATGTTAAGCAGAACATTCAGTCACAGACAACATTCACTTTCATTGTCCTTTTGTGTTCCACAGAAAAAAGAAAGTCATGTGGGTTTGGAAGAACAGGAGGGTGATTAAATCTTGACATGATTTTAATTTTGGGCTGAACGAAAGAGCAATAAAGTTTGTGCTATGTTAAGAAAGTTTCATTATTCCCCCAACCACAAACTGTCTTTATAAACCACCCATTTTGGTCATCACTCGCAAATTATTGTGGTGAAAATCCCCTCACATTTAGAGAAAGAATGGAACCCATCTGGCCACATGGTTCATCCCATAACAACATAAGATAACACAGGCATTCTCTATACAACATAGACACTTATAGTTCATCTTGAATAAATAACCAATTAATTTACCCTAAGTTCTCTGAAGCAGGAGAGGACCTCAGATTTTAGAATGTTGTCAGTTCGCCAAAGGACAAAACAAACAGATGGATGTTCTCACAGATCCTTTAGTTCTTACTCTGAGATTTGGGGAGCTGGTGAATGCAGCCTCTGTGAGAAAAGACAGATGCATTAAGAGGAATCAAAACAGAAGCACAAAGTTAATGTGTCATGTCTCAATCAATGAGAATTGGGCAGCTCAAATACAAGACAATCTTTCTTGATTTAAAGCTTCATGATGCTTTAAATCATACTACTGGGTTGGATTTAACCTTAAAAGTCTTAACCTGCAAAGGTCTGTGAAAGTAAGCTACATGTAACTTTAGGTCAACCCAGAAGAATGCTGAACATGCTTACTAAAAATATAATATGATTGTAGGAATGTTAATGTTTTGAAAATCTTTATGGTTTGTTAAAGCAAACATCTATTTACTTTGTAACATTCAAAATGACAGTCACTGCAGCATGCCAAACCAGTGTTCAATCTTCTTTTCATGTCATTAATAGTCACACAAATCATTACATGAATTCCATTTTTAAATTCTCAGCCAAGAGAATACTGAAGTGCTGATGTACTTTTAAGGCAATGTGCTGTATGAATATTGCAATAATGATCTGCCAAAGATTGGGAAGCACATTTAGATATATGTTGCTTGTCACCTCAACGTTATCCTTTACGAGGATACATTTATCAGCCATAGACGGTGCAATGATGCTGCCATGTGCACATGCATATAAAAATGCTTTGAGTGCTTAATTTTGACATAGACCTGGCCTAAGCCTGTCAAACTTCCTCAGATTCAGCAGTTAATATTACAACACTGTGGTGCTCTATGAGTCTATTCCAAAACTTAGTGAGCTGCCCTACTGTCTACATAGGCAATATCCTTACAGTGAAGGAACCTCATATGTTTGGAAAGTTCTGCATAGGAATGATGTGAAAATGTAATGAAATGTTACAACAATTATTCAATTAAGACAAAAAGATTAAATATTTCATGAGGGTTCCAACAACGGGAGATTCAACTCACAGTTTATGGCTATAGGTTATGGCATTAACAGGTGCCAACAATCAGCCTGTGAGGAATAAGGTGAATACTAGGATTGCCAACTGTCCTGTATCATCCAAAACATCCCGTATTTTGACAGAAAAGAAGATGTCCCACGGATGGCTATTAATACTTATTTAAGCGGCAGAACGCATGAGACCCTCTGTCTGACAGCAAAACGTCCCATAATAAAGCGCTCAAAATACTCATATGTCCCGTATCCATGAGGCAAAATGTTGACAATCATAAAAGTGAGTAAAACCTAGATAGCACACACAAATGTTAGTTCATATTTTAATCTCCTGAGACACTATCATGACTGCTGTATGCATTTTCCATTCCCCTTTTTGATTCGTAACTAGTAGCAGCTACTTTGTCTAAAGTAAATAGTGTTCCTAAAAATTAATGTCCACATATGTGGGGGGCCTGGGTTGCTCAGCGAGTAAAGACACTGACTACCACCCCTGGAGTTGCAAATTCGAAACCAGGACGTGCTGAATGATTCCAGCTAGGTCTCCTAAGCAACCAAATTGGCCCAGTTGCTAGGGAGGGTAGAGACACATGGGGTAACCTAATGTGGTTCTCGCTCTTGGTGGGGCGCTTGTTGAGTTGTGCGTGGATGTCGCGGAGAATAGCGTGTAGCCTCCACACGTGCTATGTCTTCACGGTAATGTGCTCAACAAGCCACGTGATAAGATGCATGGATTCTCAGATTCGTCCTCAGCCACCTGGAGTACACCTGGATTCACTATGCCACCACTAGGACGTAGAGTGCATTGGGAATTGGGCAAGTCAAATTGGGGAGTAAAAGGGAGCGAGAAAAAAAATCCACATATGTGGACAGCCGGACTAAGTTGTGAAATTTTAAATAATAACAAGATATAGAAAGTCAGATAAAACCAAATTATCAAATTGTTTATTATATTTCCAGGACTGTTGGTTATTTATGTTTTTGAGACTTTACAGACATTACAGCTGATATTCTGTAAAGCTGCTTAGGAACAATGTGTATTGGGAAAAGCAAAAAAAAAAAAAAAAACTATACTAATAAAAACTAGTTGACTTGATTTTCCTTTTCTGTTACAATGGTTTTTTTTCTATTTTGGCAACACAATCTCAGTGTTCTCTCTTTGGGATGTAATCATTTTACATCAGAAATTAGCAAAATGAATTCTGATAATAAGTAATGGCTATCATCGTCCATTCAGTACCAACCATGTTAAAATAAAATGACATATTATAAATTCAGATTCTATGAATGGATTGCCATTGTCTCATGTCTGCCAACAATGTTGAGTGGTCCAAACATCATCTGCAGCCTGAAACTGAATGTTTGATAGGAAGTTTTGATTAAATGTACTTGGCTTCATTGGAAGGCTATAGGATACACCCTTGATCCCTATTTAGAGAATGGCTTAACCTCCAGTGTGCTGTCTGTCTGCACTGGTCTCAGAACAGTTTGAAATACACATTATTTTCATCCTAAATCCATAAAAATCTAAAAGTTTTTTCTCAATATGATAATGCACAGTAAATATAATATTTCTAATGAAAACCTAGTGCTCTTGTCCACTATAGTGTATATTGTGTGTATCAGTGTGCCGTTTTGTGATAAATTGCTAAAATAAAATAAAAACTGCCATCTTGGATGAAATTAGAAACTCTAATTCATGCTAGATAGCTAGAACCAACCTAAGATGGTTGGCTGGTTTTAGATTGTCTTAGTTGGTTCAAGCTGGTCTCCTAACACCCCCTCAATATTTATACCATGTCCAAAGGAAACATATAAATGCTTCATGCAACCCCCTCAATGATCAAGCCAAATCTATGCCCAAATCTATGGCACACTATTTGGGCAGCTGATAATTACCACCACAGCTCTAATAAATCTTTACATTTAGAAATTTTAATCATTAACACTTTCTTGTCATGAAACACAAAGGCAACAGTTACTTTGAATAAAATGTGGACCACTTCTCTTTTTCACACCCAGTATTTTGCATTTTGCTCAGGATGTAGACACTCCTTGACAGTCTGTGTATATGAGTTTATGAATACAAGGCTTTATACCGTCCTTGCGGTGGAGCACAACCAACTCCCACTTTTAATTTAAGGTGGAGAAAAAAGAAAACAAAGTATCACATGGTCTTTGTGAATGCAGTATCCTGTTGCAGTTGTAGTTTTTGGTTTAGAATGCCTCGAAAAGAAAACACCTTTATGCTTATCTTGTAATTAAATTTTATGCACTTTAGGGCACTCCTGATTTTGACTGGTTTAATTTCACTCTAAACATCTTAAGGGACTCATTTTCTTAAACATTCACATTGCAGGTTGGGCTGCAGCCACTATTAATCAGTTCTTTTCTTTTCTTTTTTTAACATATATTATCTGATTTAATTAAACCCAACCAATTAAACCAAAAGTGAAGCATGTTTGGCTTGTGTGGGGTTTCAGTGCTAGCTCCTCTGTGGACCTTGTGGCAGGGGCGCTAGTGCAAAACGATAGTAAAGCGAGAACTTATTGGGGGAGGTGGAGGTAGAAGGACGTGGATGGTCTCTCCCCTCATCCACTTGCACAAAGGAGGGCTTTCTTTCCTGATGCCTTTGCTTTCTTAACTCCTACCTCCATTAAACCCCTGCCCTCCACAGTTCACTAAGAACACAGTGGCTTCCCAGTGGAGAACCATTGCTCTGATTGGTTTAAAGACACAGCAGGAGCACAACATATTCAGAGGACCTCAGCGGACCACACCAAACCCTTTCCCGGGCTTGAATCCTCTGGGAAGGACAGCTGGAGTATTTCACTTCTGCACCATGTCAGAGTGAAAGAGTCTTACCTAAACAGAGTCATTCTAGCATTCTGGAACATTAATCACATTATTTATATAATTAATCAGCTACTTTGATCTTAAGTAGAGACTTATCAACTCACACACTGGCTCTGTTCATTTTTACTGAATTCCAAAATAAGCAGAGTTATAATGTGTTTTTATTTTTGGTGTTTTCTCATTGTAATTCACTCAGGATCCAAAGGGTCATATGCATAAACAGCAGAATATTGTGGAAATGTTACGACTGTTTTGATTTGTCTTTCCAAAATGAATAGAAAACCGCATGCTTGTTTTAGAGCAAAAACATAGTAAGGGTTTGATTTTCCCACGTGAGAACAATGCAAACAGCCAACATTTGTGACCGCTAACTGCGTGAATGCTCCTGAACGCAGATGGTAAACATTAAAAGCAAAATAGCTTTCTCTTAAATTAAAAGAGTTGTGTGATTAAGATGTTTTCTCACAGCAGTTTCAGCTCTGCATATACACTGTGCAGTGTATGGAATTGGTAATTAAGCAAAGGTTTAACAGGAATCCGGTGTGTGTGGTTTGATACAGCACACATACAGTATGTTAGAGGTTACTGTTCATTTGTTTCGTAATAGCAACAGAGAGGAGTACTGCTACCATCAGGGTTTCTGGAAAGCTTCAAGAGAGATGGTGGAATTGAATCCTATTTTCAATACTGATAATGCAGTGATATATCATGTTGCATGATAAAGTGAAAGAGACAAACACATTTTTTTTTTACTTAACCAGGTCCACTAACACTGATACATTAAATAATGACAGGATAATCACTATAAACACTGCACAGATCTTTTTAAAAGAGCACTGACATTCTCTAATGGACAATGGGCTACATACTGTGACATATATATAGTCTGCTGGTGAGATAATATAGAAATTACGTATCATAATATGACTAAGGGTCAGTAACAAAATCTATATTTTTATACTGACTGGAATCTGAATTATCAGATACGTTACATGTGTTTCAGAAAAATCGCTAATACAAATTTTAGGGGTTCAATACATGTTAAGCTTAATTGACAAAATTTGTGGCATAATGTAAATTATCAAAAACATTTACATTATGCCACTTTTTTTTGTTCTAAAAAGCAAAAATCTAGATTTTAGGGTTTATAGACATATCGTCATGGCAACGAAGATATAAAATTGGCTATAATTTTACATGTAAAAGGTCAGTATGTGATTTCATCACACTAAAATCACAAGCAAATTGCAAATTGTTTTATCTTGTGTCTATTTGAAACACTGAGTATATTAATGTTTACACATTGGCCCCATTCACTTCCACTGCACGTGCCGAGTCGAAATGCAATTTTGTTGTAATCAACATTATGCCACAAATGCTGTTGATTGAGCTTAACTTTTATTGAACCCGGAATATTCAGTCAAGGCTACTTGACCAGTTAAATCATGGGGTGAGAATTATCACACATTTAAGAAGGCAAACAGCAATTTGCAGTATCATGACACTGTGAAAATAATTCTTTCAAGTTAAAGATATGGTGACTGTGCTAATCTTAGAAGCAATGAGTCAAAGATCTGGTTTAATTAGACTGTGTTTTAGCAGGGGATTTCAGCTGTCATTGAAGTTGATTGAATGTATTTATGTTAACTTTTGGAATGTGTGTAGGAACACTAGCAGCGTGCTGGAGGCAGAGTACAGGGCAGTGCACTGGGGTTTAATGCTCTCGGTTACTCCAATTAAACACTGCTTATCTCCAGCCATGAAATCAATTGAATTTGCCTTTTTTTAATAGCACAATTCCTGTGATCTTGTAAAATACATACTGAAGGTGGGTGGCATTCCGCAATCTCTGGCATACTCAGGGTGCTTCTAAGTGCAAAATAACAACATGCAGAGAACACACACCACTAAACCAAACAAGACAGCATGACCCACTGGCGTTAGGATGGCGGGCCAAGGCAGAAACAATGTAAACACACTTGAACTTCAGAAAATGCAGATTCAGGCAAAAGATGCTCCCATGTTATTAGTTTTGACACAATGTTTTTAGACTTCGTCGTATATAAAAGTTCAGATGTTCAAAGCAGCGGAGGGGGATACATATCAACCTAAGTGATATCAAAGCCTGTGATTTTAACATAACCCAGTGGTTCTTGTCTTTTTTGTTTCAGGACCTAGATTTTCACTGAACATCAAGTGGCAACCCAACACAGTACTTAAATTGTTTGTCTAACAATATGCAAACTTATTAACATGAAATATTGGCTGAATAGAAAAGTGTTCAATTTTGTATTGTATAAACTACAACAGAAGTATGATTTACCAGCATATAAAGTAAACCCAAATTGAATGTATTCTAAATCATATTTTCTTTTATATTGCAATGGTTTGTAAATGGTTTTCGAAGATGAGGGTTTGTCAAATGACCTGTCCATTTTGGCATCTACCTAATTTGACCAGCTCACCCATGTGACATGAATTTGTGCCAAAAAACCATAGAGTTTGATTGGATGCCCATTCTTCGACTTCACAACACAAGATATGGGAAGTGTATCCATGACCCCCCTTTTTAAGATAAGCTTATTTATTTTGTTTACTAATTGTACACAATGATTTGGTTAGTTGCACTTTATTGTTTGCATTCACCATTGTTTTCCCCTGCTCGCCACCACGACCCTGTCTGAACAGACTGATGACCCATTTTTGGTTGATCATGCCACCATAACCCATGTCTACATCATTTCTCACAAATCTCTGTGAATCCATGTGAAGAATGTGACTAGCAAAATACCTACAGTTTGTTATATGTTGTGTACTACAGCTTTTGTTTAACTAATTGCAAATAAACTGTCCCCTAAGGAATTTTAATCTGTTGTGCAAAGTCCAGGGACTTACCAGTGCTTTCTGTTTCAAAATGAAAGTCAGGAAGATTCAGTGTTGGCTGAAGTATGATATTAATGCCAAGTTTAAAGGAAAATCTCAGCATATAATACTGCAGACTACAGTCAAAGCGAAACTGGAAAATGCCATTTTTGTGGTTGAATGACATTAAAATGCAATGAATATCAACATGATTCAGCAAAATTGCACTTTCAAGTTCAAAAGTGTCTCCAGCTTTCTGTGGTAAACAGACAGGGATAAAGCAAGATTTTGATGTGTCTGACACAAAAGAGTTTGGTAAAAAATATTAGTAATATGAATAATAAACTATTTGTGCTATTCCAAAGTATAAACTGTGGAGGGGAGTTTTAAAAGACACACAGATGCATTCACACACTTTTTCCTCATGTCTGGCCAAGAAGAAAGACCTCACTCAAAAACCAACCTTGAATACCTTAAACTTTATTCACATCCAGAAAGCAATAAAGCCTTGAAATGTTCCCTTTCATGTAGAAAACAGTAGCATTTCAGTAGACCATATGAAAGTGTTTTCAACCAGACATCTTATCTCTATAACACTCCTGTGATTGCTCTTCTAAGAATCAATTCAACTTTGAATTGCCGTCTCTCTGGGCTCCCAGAGTTTTTTTTTTTTTTTACATTACCACAGTCATAACTGAGATACTTGTTGTCATAGCAGCATTCATTGCTAATGTAAACCTCTCCAGACAATCCACAATAAGGGCTAGTGATGCTAGATACAATTTAAAAAAATTTGCTGAGGCTGTTGATCTGGTCCAATAGACCGAAGCTGTCTTTGATGATCAGGCTAGGTTAGGTCATGTCTCTTAGCAGCCCAGACCCTCCCTGGGACATTGCTTTGAGATCACAGCAATTATATTCAATGCTATCTTAGCAACCTTGAGATGACAGGAAACTGTTTACTCATTTTAAAATCCAGGACTGGAGCTGCACTGCAATTTTACCCTCAATCTTAACTTTTTGTTTACACCCACAAATAATAAAAAATAAGATTATAGAAACAAGCTTTATTGTACAACAGTTGAAATCAGAACGTGGTTCCTTATAACTGTGTGTGAGAGAGAGAGAGAGAGAGAGAGAGAGAGAGAGAGAGAGAGAGAGAGAGAGAGAGAGAGAGAGAGAGAGAGAGAGAGAGAGAGAGAGAGAGAGAGACGCTCAGGAGTAGTTTTCACATTATGACTGCGTAGACGATGAACAAAAAAACTAAAAAGAAAACCGGACACCTCTCATTAGTGTTTGACTGCGGTTCGTGTGCCATGGGAATACTGACGGGAGCATCTTTAGAGACTAATGGACATTGAGCAAAATGATGGCTAAATTAGTGCTAAATATTGACGCATGGAAAGTTAGTGGCTTTTTTTGGACTTTGCGTAAAAGCGCAATTTCGAATGCGAAGTTGTTTTGAGTTTTACTTCAAACTTTTTTTACTTTTTTTTTAACTCTAGTTTTAAATAATTGGTTTTACTTTTAAATCATGGCACTATACTATGCTCTTATATTTACTCTATCGACAATATGTTTTCCTGGAAATATTTCTGGAGCAGGATCTTATGCACGATACACTCAACATGTGGATCAAAGTCAGTCTTTACCAGCTGGATCTAAGGTGACCAGTAGACATAGGTAAGATATGAACTCAAGAGTTTATCATTAAAGGGATTTCATACATGCCAATAATAGGATTGATAATGTTATTAATAATGAACATTAATTGAGTAAAATCAAATTCTGCCTGTTTATTAATGGCTGTTAATTGGATGCTGCCCAGCTTGGTGTTGGATGGGCTTTTCCCATGTCACATTATGCATTAATGTGAAATTTGTGAGACATATGCTAAAATGAATAAAATGGTAAATGTGGCCTTAATATTCGAAGAGATAGACTTATACACTACATAAATGTTCATCTGGTAACCTAAAAATGTGCCTCATGTGGTAACATGGTTTTATCAGATCCAGAAATATAATGACTGAATCAACCTGGCTACTTAAGCAAATGAAAGTCATGTTTAAATGTCAGGTAGTACTAGAAATAGTTTCTTAAATTGACCCTTTTTTCAATGTGCATCTTGTTTAGCAATGCAATTCAGTGTCATTAAACCTGTTACACATGCTAATCAATTGTGAGCATGTGTGGTGTGTGAAACAGCACAATTGGAGTGGGGGTAAATGAAATAGCGTCAGTTTTAATTTGTCTGATCCTCATAATTGGGTAAATATTGCCAGTGCTAATAAACATTCAGACAAGCTTTTTAGGATCATTGTGGCATGATTGTGTGCCATGCATGTCTTTTATTTAAATTCAGCTGGTATGACCATACTACTGTAATACTTGCTTGTGGGTGTTCTCGGGGCTTAATCCTAAAAGACTAAAGAAATATTAAAATAAAACCCTTGTTCAACTCTTACACTACTGTTGTAAATTTGAGCTCAGAATGGTAGAACTTGAAAGATTGTCAGTAAGTCTATTAAGAAAGCAAGGAGCCATGTGAGCTACTGTTGGACTGGCCAGCCCTTTTTTGGCTTTACTGAGCAGGAGTCAATGCATGTGCATTTGGACTGTGACCAGTTTTTTTTCTTCTTTTTTTTTTTTTTTTGTTGTTGACTGTAGCCAGTTGTGAAGACCTTAAGTGTACTTATCCTGGCACTAGCACAGCCAAGTGGAGTAGAGAGGTTCTGCAATGTTTGGGAAAGAATGTGTTTGCCCTTGGCACAACTTTTTAAGGCTGTCTGTTTGAACTAGGTTTTGTTTTTACAGATGTGTGTAGAATATTATACAACTTGTGGTTGCCGAAAACCTCCTTATGTGTGTTCCACTATCTTGAATGGTCACAGCTGCATGCGTTAGAATTTTTGATTGAGTTGTGCTGTGTCTTGTATGCTACATTATGCCTCATAAACAGCTGGTATGTACAGTGCCAGATGCTTTCTCTGGGTCAGGTGCCAGTAAAATGAACCTTTTTTTGCCAAGCAATCTGTTCTGAAGCTGTTTCTTAAAAACAGATGTGTGATGAATGTAATATGCATTAATTTTTCCCCATAACGTTAATTTTACTGGCATACTTTTCTTCAAATGGCAAAAGTCTGAATATGTGACATGCATTTAAAATGACCTAATATAAATTGGCTTGTTTTGTATTTAATTCGCTTATTTTGTAATGTTATGTATCGCACAGAATCATAAACAACTAGTTCCTGCTATGATAACACTGCTGACATTTTTGTGCTGCTTGAAGTCTCCGAAAACTTATAATGATGACAAACTATTTTGTTAGCTTAATCCTTGATGTAGTGTATGCAAATATGTCCTAGCAAATTGTGCAACATGTTTTGCTTGTTGAGAGTATGTATAAGCATCCAAAAGAGTTTGCTGAGCTCAGCTTTCATGTTAAACATTTCATTTTCAAAGCGGAAATACACACTTTCTTACATCTAAACCATAATTGCAAACATTTGTGAAATTGGATAGAAGTAAATTGGATACGGGAGCAATGTAGGGACATTGACCAAGCCAATACAAATATTATGGACAGATTTTTTCATTTTAAACTTGGTTCTGTTATCAATTCCTGTGCTTCTGAATTGTGCACATTATTCTCCCGAGACCTGTGCATGACTGATGTGTGTATTTTCCATTTCCCTTTTGATTTGTCACTAGTAGTACCTAATAAACGAAAGAAAATGGAGCAAATCATTTTCCTACAAATTTATGGCAAAATATGTGGACAGCAGGACTAAGTTGTGAAATTATAAGTTATAGCAAGCTAGGAAAGTCTTGTTTGTTTTTGTTTATTATGTTTCCATGAGTGTTGTTTTTTATATTTTTGAGATGAAAGTTTAACCCTTTACAGACAGCACAGAGTCTCCTGAACTGAGATCAGTCGGTTTAAATTAATTATAATTACGCATTGCATATAACAAAGTCAAAATACAAACATCCACACATGTGTGCGTGGGGTAGCACGATGTTAACCCTGAATTGTTGAAATGCTGGTCTGATTCTATGTGGTAAAGTATGTAAATAAGTTTAGTGGAAGAAAACAGTGAGAGCTTCAAAAAGGTGGATCTGACCTGTAGGTTAGATCTTTGAAATGTAGGGTCCCCCACAATGTGCATGGTGGTTACTGCCCTGGCTAAACATTGGTTTACTATTTCTGTATATGACTACTCTTATAATAATCTCTGTCCAAGCTCTGTTTCTGTTTGACATGTTGAAGAGATGCTGCATTCCTTGCCAAATTGGGTTCTGTGGATTTATCCCTGTCAAGGGAAAGTGTCTATATTCTGCCCCTTAAAATGAGATTGTCTTTTAGTCTGAGGGACACAGGCATCACGTTGTAACTTGGCACTTTCGTCTGGGCCTTCCTGTCTATGTGGACAACTAGTAAATTGTATTTTATGCAGGCAGGTGCATCCTTACTGCTGCCTGGTTTAAAAATGACAACATTTCAAAATTTTTATTTCAGTCTAACTTAACAACCATTCTTTGTTAATTACCCAATGGTGAGAATACTTCGTACGAGAATGCTGTTGGAATAGGAATATTTTTTTAAAGTTGAAGTGTGTAATTTTTAGATGTAAAAAATTAATTCTCCCACCCCAGCTTAACATGCATAGCCTACAATCAAGCCATTTGTGGGTTGATTTCTCCAAACACATTAAACAATGTGGCTCTGTGGCGAGACATCACTCTGTTTCATTGTGCATCCTGATGAGAGGTATGTTTCTCAAAACCATCGTTAGCTAAATATGGTCACAAGTTCCATCATTACCAACACAGTTCAACGATTTGATGTTTCCTGAAACCATAGTTCCAAAGAAGATTCGTCACGTAAAAGCGAATGCAGCCATTTAAAGGATTAAAAGACTGTTAAGAGAAATCGCTTTAACACACACAGATCTGTCGGAAAACATGACTTATGTGTCCTTGTTAACTTATAAGTGAATTTCTTATATGTTTTTGAAGAGTGCACATATGCCTATGTGCTCAAGTGCATCAGGGGAACCCCAATGTCTGATGTAGAGGGAAACCCTACTATTGCAGTGCAATTTATCTGTTGCATTACACAGCCGATTTTGTGCATTAAACAGCTTTCTGGAGTATGTGTAAATGCCCTATTATAATTTAATATCCACACAAAATATTACTCCTCCCTCTCTGTAGCATCATTAACATCAGCTCTCAGTTTGAATGATGGAGGTACGTCATAGTTAATACAGTTTCAGGAAACAGTTGTAACTAGCTAGTTAATTTCTCTAATGATGCATTGTACTATGCTGGTTAAGCAGTGAGTTACAGCAGGGTTGGCTCAACCAATGGCGTGAGTTTGGAGCGGTACTACTATCTGTTTGTCCAACCAATGGAAGAATGGTGGGGTGTTTAGGAAATATGTTACGCCATTATGTTTGCAATTCCATTTGGTGATGCTAGTGGCACAGAAATTACACACTTAAACTTTAAGAGTGATCTTGTACTGAAGCAAAATGGACTGTGTGGACATGTGAGACAAAGAAGCCTTTGTGACTCCAAGTGTTTTTATTTACTTTTGATCTCTTTTGATCTTACTTTTGATCTCTTTTTACTTTATAAAGCTGAGAACTACACTGCTATTTCCTGTTTTCTAAGTTCCATGAACTTGAGTATTATGGGGTAATATATTAACTCTTAAATTTCGGTCTGTTCCTCACACATCACACTATATGGCTTCAGAAGAATTTCAATCTAAGGCACAAGTGTTATGGATTAATTTTTATGGTGCTTTTATGTGTGCTGAAAAAAGTCATACTGGTTTGAACGACGAGGGTGAGTAAATGATGGCTGAAAAAGGTCAGTTTTTATTTCAGTTGTTATTAAAGTCTGTCAGTATCATTAATCTAATGTTAATTGTTGTCCAGAGGTCCTGACCACTACCGAAATGGTGCATAGCCATTGATGGCACTGTATGATACTTGTTACTTTTTTCAGTGCTGGCCAGGATGGGCCAATCACAGTCAGTATTACTGTCAGTAATGCTGAGGCATATTTGCATTCACAATAAAATTCCTTGCAATTATCAGTTTTTATTAAAAACACCTATCTTGTGTAAAAATGTCTTTAATGAGATATATAACGTTCTGATAGTTAAATGCGGATGAATGGAGGATTACATTTTTTTATAGTTATGTAACACATAAAGTGTTACCCGAATAACAACCTAGGGACAAATATATATATATAATTAATTTATTTTTACTTATCAGGAAAAACTTGAACCGAAAAAATTGATAACCACTGCTTTAGTTCATGCTGCTCTCCATAAGTACATCAAGAAATGTGCTCTTCTTTGATCAGTGTTGAATTACTTAATTAATGCTGGCTGAATATACAGGTTTGTGCCTACTTGCTCATATTTTCCATTGCCTTAAAAAGGTCATAATTGTGCATATACCTGTATGTTTGTAGTAAAACTCAAGTTCTCTTTTGATCACATCCCTCACCCCAAATTACAGGCACAGTAGGATTCATCTGCATTCAAATAATTAACAAACACAACATTTTTTTTTTGATGATGCATTATGAAGAATTTATTGATTATTATAATCCACAAAGAAGCACACAGATTTATGCTCCAGATCTCATCTGAGACTGAGTGTGTAGAGTTTGAAAGGCACAGTTATCCATGGTGAACTTGTGTACTCTCAGTGTCCAGGCCCCATTTGTTTGTATGTGAGACAGCACTTGCAGTTAATGTGTTGAGACATTCCTGTCTCAGCAGTGCTCATGATAACGAATGATTAACCAGGCTCAATGAGTTATTGTGATAAACCAGAAGCTTTGGATTCCCGCCTGGTTTCCATCCCATCTAAACTAGCTCTATGCGCAAAAATAGCAACACTTATCACTCTAATCAGAAAATGTTTTTTAGTTAAGGAAAATATGGTTTTTACTCTGAACATGAGGACATAATAGAATGCCATATGGTCTTTTGTTTACAATATAAAAATATGTTTTTTTTTTAATAAATGCATTATTCATTATGAGGTACTTATTCTAAATTCTGTCTACTGTATGCCCAGTGCCCATTTTCCCTGCTTATATCCAGACAGCTATAGATCTCTGAACAGGATGGAGATTACCCCCCTCATTCTCTCACATGTTGGGTGGATGTCCTAAATAGAAATCAATCTAACTGACAAAAGTGTCTAGTATATTCTGAACTAAGCAATAAAAACCTTGCTAAATGCTTGCACCAATGCAATGCTTCTTGGTTGTTATGGTTAGAGTAGAGTTTGGGGTTTAATTGCAGGGTGACTTTAACTCGAGGACCAGATCAAACAGTTCATTGTAAATAACCGGCTCGATTTGTTCATGATTTGTTTCAGTTTGGGGTGAACTATTCTTTTAATAAGTATAGCATGCCAATGCTTTGGTTGTATATACCAACAGGAACTGGTGTGCCTATGTAGTGACGCGGACTGTAAGCTGTGTAATGGAAGATGGCGTAGAAACCTATGTGAAACCTGAATACCAGCGCTGTGCTTGGGGCCAATGTTCTCATGTGGTTTTGTAAGTATTTGTGCACTTAAAACAGCCGAATTGCATCTGATTTACTCTTGGTCTCCACTTTATATTATGATTGTGTCAAACTAACTAAGTTTGGCCCATGTCCCTCTCTTAACTGCACGAATGTCCACCAGAACTATGTGTGGAATGGGAGAGGAGTTGAGAATCCACAGAAATCTATCACTTAAAGACATTGTCTATGAGACACGAACAAGACTAGATACAACAGGCTCAGGAAAAGGGATGTTTTATCATTTAAAGTGCCAAAAAGTAATGTTGTTGTTGTACTCATTGTTTGTTGGCAAACAAATTTCAGTTGTATGTCCAAGAAGTGCCCCTTTTTCTTGGATCTCAATAAATCTCAATACGACTTCAAAGAAAGCCATATTAGAAAGCCCCCTATAAAATACAGAAGCCACATCATAAGAATGTATGGGGTATTAACAATGTTCTAACAATAGTAACAACTGAACTAGAAAAATGAGTAAGACTTACAAAAAGCTTGCATGAGCAAAATAAACATTTCCAATGATTTTAATATTGTTTCATGTATTTGTATTGAGAGCTTTGACTGAATAAAATAACAAAAACAAGCCCAGAAACAACAGCTCAAAGATAGGAGAACAAGCCTTTATTGTACTTGGTGGCCTAGCAGAGTTCTGACCTTTTGAATGGTGATACATAGCCAAGAATATGAATGGAACAGGACAAATATTTTCTGTCTGCTACTTGAGCAGTAGCATTAGAGACTCTTCAGTTAATCTTGAAAGATGATTAAATTAAAACCGATGGCTTTCACTGACAGTTGCAAAAAACTAAATAAAAAAGTACTGCACTGGAAAAGTACACTTATTTTAAGCTTAAAGGGACTGTTCACCCAAAATGAAAATGCTGTCATAATTTACTCACCATATTGTTGTGTTAAACCTGCATGAGTTCCTTTCTTCCATGAAACACAAAAGGAGATGTTACACATAACGTTTAGCATTAGTCACTATTAACTTTCATTGGATTATTTTTTATTTTTATTTTTACATACTGTACAATAAAAATGTATATGGGGACTGATGCTCCTTTTGTATTTCACAGAAGAAAGTCATATAGATTTGAAACAACATGAGGGTGAGTAAATGATGACAGAATTTTCATTTTAGAGTGATTCTTTTTTGGAGCATAACACATATAGCTCCTATTCATTTAATTAAATCCTCTTGTTTGAACTGAATATTATGAAATACCTCACACCACAGGTATCGGACTTACAGAAAACCAAGGTACAAGGTTGCCTATAAAATGGTGACAGAGTTGGAATGGAAGTGCTGTCATGGCTATTCAGGAGAAGATTGCAGTGACGGTCCTGGTGGTTCCTCTGTCACACAGGTCAACACAGGTAGACCTACTTCTACATCTGGGTCTAACACAGGACATGGCCAAAATGGGGAAGCAGATATGGCATTACACAAAAAAATACTTTAAAGAAATGTTCCAGGATTAATCAGATCAATTAAGATCAATCAGCAGCATTTGCATTATGATGTTGATTACCACAGGAAAACATATAAAGTGGTCATGAATTGCAATTTTTTTATAATTGTATTATTTTTCCTGAGGTCTACTGATAATCGTATTGTGGTGATGTGGGCGTGGCCCAGCGATATCTGTGGAGAGCGAGGCCGGGAGTGGAAGAGCGGTAAGGATTGACACCTGTGGAAAATCATTCCTCTCCCGGCCTTGCTCTCCACAGACGTCGCTCAGCCATGTCAATCCTTACTGCTCTTCCTCTCCCGGCCTCGCTCTCCACAGTTATAAAATAATAATAGTTTAATAATATATGAAAATTTTACACTCTGTTTTTGGCCCTCAATCTGAAATGCTCGGTTTTGGCTAAGCGCCTCCTTAAAACCTCAATGTAAATGCCCACTATTGTGACTGCCTTACATTGTGCAGCCCCTCAAATTCAGCCATATTTGTCCCTCAACATTATAAAATTTCAGGGTTTACACCTAACGTACATCCAACACATTGCATCTAAGTTTGTTAAACTTTTCATCTCAAGCACAGCAGCGCCACAAACATAAAACAGTTTTTAACTGCCCCATTCTTCAACAACAGTTCCTTTGCAAAGCTTGAATCATATTAGGACTGGTTCAAAAAGAATCCACACTGATGAGCTAAAAAAAATGCACACACACATAGTCCAAAGCACGGTGAAATGATGCACACATATACTGTAGGAGCACTGAGGCGCACCTCGCTGAAAACAAACTGAAGAAACGGGTAAAGATGTCCATCTAGTTCATGTTTTCATACACCAACAATTAAAAATGGCACAGATGTGCAAAAGAATGCATCCATGATGCGTTTGTGCTAAAAAAAAACAAGAGTCAGAGCAGATGAATGAAAGAGAATGGTCTCCTTTTCAGATTTGTAAATTGACATTGTGTATTTTAAAAGCAACGAGACACATGACAGTGGTCAAAGAGTTTGTTTAGTTCATGTTTATATACAAAATAATTCAAACTAGTCCAGATGGGTCCCCTTTGGTGTTCAGGAATAGTCTGCCACACAAGGCCTGCTCTCTCTGAGCGCCAATGGGAGGGGCCAAGCATGCGATGATGCATGTTGTGGGATATGCAAATACAAATGAGCAATGTCTCATGATGTCACAAACTGGCAGATTTAAAAATGAGAAATTGCAGCAGGGTGGTAACTATAAACACTCTTTTTAGACTGGGGAGGAAGTTTTGAGTTCTTTGAGTACAGTTACCTCTTATATGTCTAAATATGAAGGAAAATTAGATTCTCCATTTCATGACCCATTTAAACGTGTCCCTTGTCAAAAATCATGGTTACAGTAGAACAATTATAATAGAAGTGAATGGGGCCAGACCATAAACGTTAAATATATTGTTTCAAAAGTATAGCCATAAGACGCAAACGTTAAACATATTAACATGATTTTACTCTATATGTAATAAAATCTCTGTTCAACATGATTTTAGTGTGATAAAATCCCTTACAGGGTTTATCAGTGATATGTTGTTATGACAAAAAAGTTGTTATCATATTAAAATCATGTTCAAATGTATAACGTTTACATCTTGGGACTGCACTTTTGAAACAATGTAAATTTAAATTTTTATAGACTGGCCTCATTCACTTCCATTTTAAATGGAATTACCTTTAACAGCAATTTTTTTTTTTTTTTAAAGAGATGAATCAAAATTATATTTTTTGGTTATCAAATTTATAAATTTACATTTATGCATTTGGCAGATGCTTTTATCCAAAGCAACTTACAGTGCACTTATTACAGGGACAATCCCCCTGGAGCAACCTTGAGTTAAGGACACAATGGTGGTGGCTGAGGGGATCGAACCAGCGAGCTTCTGATTAATAGTTATGTGCTTTAGCCCACTACGCCACCACCCCTTTATATTACAAATGCTGTTGATTGAGCATAACTTGTACTGAACCCGCAACATTCCTTCAAAGCAAGAAGATGAAAACAATTATTGATTTTCCTCAAAATATGTGAAAGATATAGTTCAGCCAAAAATTAAACATTCTGTCATCATTTTCTCAGCCTCAAACCTGTATGACATTCTTTCGTATGAGGAACACAAAAGGAGAAGTTAGGCTGACAACCTCAGTCACCATTTACTTTCATTGCATCCTTTTTCCATACAATGAAAGTGAATGGTGACTGAGGTTCTCAATGACATTCTGCCTAACGTCTCCTCTGTGTTCCATAGAGGAAGGTCATACATGTTTGGAAAAACATGAGGGTGACTAATTGAGGACAGAATTTTCATTTTGAATTGAACTTTCCCTTTAAATAATTTATTTCTTTTTAATTACCTTGGTAAATTCTACATATATTGAAACAGTGATCGATTTCCTTTGTAGGGAGAGGTGACAGTGACAAAATTAGACAACTTGAGGAACAGGTTCAGAGCTTGAATAAAGACCTTCACAACCTCCAGTCTACTTTACACATTATGAATAAGAAAATACATGATGAGTCCCGAAAGGAAGGCGTTAGTGGTGGAAACAATCTGGCTGATGCTGCCCAGCCAGAAATGAGGGAGACCATCCACAGCATTCAAACCAAACTGGATATGCTGGACAACATGACACAAGTCCATGACAAGACCCTCATCACCATCAACAACCACCTTGTGGGTGGTAATGGTATTGGAAACGAGCTAGATGGTCGCTATGACACCTTGAAAGAGGAGATTCTCAGGGAACTGGAACGGAGGGTGACGCTGTCCTGCTCAGCATGCCAAACTGGAGTTGACGGCATACAGAGACAACAGCAAGAAGACAGAGAGAGGATCAGAGCTCTGGAGAAGCACATCAGTGTGATGGAACAGCACCACCGACAATCTGTAGAGATGCTTGAGAGGGAACTATCACGTTCTCAGAGTTGCTGTGATTTACTGACTGATCTAAACAGGAGGGTTGGTGCCATGGACAGAAAGGTGAGTTCCACTGCAGAAGCATATGATATTATTAGAGGACGTCTTGAGAAAGAGTTAAGAGAAACAGGTGGAAATGGAGGCCGAGGAAAAGCATTCGATGAAAAGATGAATGGTCGTCTTAAAGACCTGGAGAGAAGACTGAATGGGACTGTTAGAAAAACAGAGCAAAAATGCTCCCATACTGAGACAAGTATGAAGGAGTTTGTCCAGCGAGAGATCAATCAGATCAAGAACTCTGTTCTCAATCAAAATAATGATCACAGTCATAGAATATCTACTATAGAGAGAGATGTCCAAGTCTTGAGGGATTCTGTCAATGATCACAAAAATAATCTTGAAAGGTTGGGAAACAAAACATCCGATCTCGACAGCAGGCTTAAATCGACGATTTATTTGTGCACTGAGACATGCAGTCCAAAAGGGAGTGAGACAGAAGATACAGTGAAAAGTCTGGAATGGAAAGTCATTGCCAATGAAAAGGACATTAAGACATTTGAAACAAAGCTGAAGGACTTAAGTGTGTCTGGTGACTCCTTAATGAACCGTATTTTAGATCTAAGCCATGATGTCGAAAAAATAAAGGATTTTACAGGGGACAATGGAGAGCACATAAACAAAATTATCAAAGATGTGGAGAATCTGGGACGTGATTGCAATGTTTGCAGTTCAATAGATGGTGAACTTCATAAGATAAGAAACATAACTAGCAATGTTTTTAACACATTCCAGGGAGAAATTACTGACTTGCGCATTAAAGTAGACTCTGATGAATATGCTTGCTCGCAGGTATGCTCAAATCTGCAGGAGGAAGTGGGTAAACTCAAAGAAGAAGTTGAGAAATGCACAGAGCAATGCAAGAGTAGCATGATCGACCATCAGAGTAAAATAGATGATCAAAATACAATAACTTACAAACTTGGCAAAGACCTCAAATCCATTCAGGGTGAACTCACAAGGACAATCCAAACATTCAACTCCATCAATGACACTGTGAAAAGTCTTAGTAACACCATAAATAGGCACAACAACACTATTTATGATCTTGGAACGTCTAAGGACAAAATTAACTCTGAGTTAGATCAGATCCAAGAGGATTTGAACAAGCACATAGAAGACAGTAAAGAGCGCTTTGATGATATTGGGCATGATATCAGTAGCTTTAACAGCAACGTGATGAACGAAATAGGTGAATGCAAGCATTCTCGAGATGGGCTTGAGAAGAGGCTCTTGAAAATGGAGGGTGTCTGCAGCAGACTGGATTCATTGTCAGAGAACCTTCAGAGGATCAAAGAGGGCTTGAGCAAGCACGTATCTGGACTTTGGACATGTGTCAGTGGGCTAAACTCCACAGTGATCTCTCATGGTGAAGCTATCAACAGCATTCAGAACATTCACATAGAGAACATTCATGGCATGATGAACAACCTCAACTCTTCAATACTACATGTTCTCAAGGAGTTCCAGACCTTCACTGAACAGGACTTTACTGGTAAATTCCTGTTAGATGTTTGGCTCAAAGACAACCCTGCTACTCAAATCTTTTCACATGTACAGTACATTTAAATCTGTTAAATTAAAATGTGTATTTTCTGTAATAAAAAGATTTTATAACTGATCTCAGTATGGGTAAAAGAATGCATAATTTGTGTCAATTACATATTATGCAATGTTTATGATCAGTTTGATGACAGTAATAACAAGTCTTCCATTTTTAATGAATAGTACATTTTCAGTCTTTGAATGTAATGTCCTTTGGACCAATCCTCAGGACCTCCTGGACCACCTGGTTCAAAAGGAGAGATAGGATCCAAGGGGCCACCAGGGCCAAGAGGACCTCCAGGCCGTGAAGGAACACAAGGGAAAGTAGGGCCAATCGGACCCCCAGGTAAATACATGACATTCTAGATATGTAAAGTTTGTCAAGACAAACTTGGATGTTAGCTTGACAAAGCCTTGTCTAAAAATTGTTTTAAAGCTTGCATGGTTATGCAGACATTACAGTAAGACAAACAGCCAGCTAGCTAGATAGTCAGACAGTCACATAAATAGAGAGCAGAGAGAGAGAGAGAGAGAGAGAGAGAGATAGAGATAGATAGATAGATAGATAGATAGATAGATAGATAGATAGATAGATAGATAGATAGATAGATAGATAGATAGATAGATAGATAACAACTGAACTGGCCTTTTGTGGATTTGTTTCCCTTTGATTTTTTGGAGAGTTGCTCTGTGCCCATAATTGAGTACTGTTACATGTACTCTATTTGATGAAGGATGAACTTCTTGCTCGTAAAACATGTACTTTCTTTAGGTATGCATGTAAGTCTATGGGATTATTTGATGTTTGATTGTAAGATCAGTAAAAAAAAAAAAAAAAAGACAACACATTAAATCATTACAGTTTAGAAGTATGTACCAAATTTGGAGAATATAGCTTGAAAGCTCTTGGAGGAGTTACACATTTTGAGTTTTCCAAGTTTGTGCAATAAAAATATGTTGGCTTGACAAAATAATACAAATAATTAGGTTCCCATGGTCATGGAAAACAAATATCAGGGAATTTTCTAATTCAGATTTCCAGGTCTGGAAAAGTCATGAAAATTGTTAAAAATCCTATAAGTGAGGGAAATTTCTATAGTGAATATACTGTATATTCTTTTCTAGTCTTCCTCTGCTCTAAAATATCTCATCTTGTGTAGATTAAAACTTGCTTACAAGCCAATTCATATTTCTAATATTTAATATTTCTATGTCTCCTGTATAGGCCTCATAGGTGAACAAGGTCAGTATTTCCAGTGTTCCATTTCCCCCAAAGAACATTGTATTATGGAATAGCAAATTTCAGTGCTATATTTTACGGCTTATATATCTACTATCACTGCTATGACTAATACAATTACCACTACTAAAAATATAGTAAATATTTGGTTTCCCTGCTAACCAGGACCTCCTGGAGATGATGCCAATGTCCCAAGACTATCTTTCTCAGCAGCACTTACACGACCACAAGATAATGCAGGCACTATTTTCTTCAACAAGGTCATGGTCAATGAAGGAAATGTATACAACCCTGATACAGGTATGTTACTGAAAATATGCTGTATATAAATCTAGGATTCCTGTTAATTTGTTTAGGCTTTATGTAATTCTTATGGCGACACTCTTAATCATAAGTTCTCTCCCATATGTATTTTGACAGGTATGTTCACTGCACCAGTAAATGGGCGATACTTTTTCAGTGCCGTCCTGACCGGTCACAAGAATGTAAAGATTGAGGCAGTCCTGTCTAAATCCAATTATGGTATTGCTCGTGGAGATTCAGCTGGCTATCAGCCTGAGGGTCTAGAGAAACCCATGGCCGAAGCAAAACACACTCCAGGTTCCTTGGTCCTCTTCAATATCATACTCCCTATGCAGGAGGGAGATACTGTGTGCATTGACCTAGTCACAGGTAAACTTGCCCACTCTGTGGAGCCCCTTACAATCTTCAGTGGAATGTTACTCTATGAGGACACAGACATATTATAAGAACCATCGAAGGAGATGTCAGGTGTAAAAAGTAGTATGTGGACAACTGGTGAAAATCCTATTCAGAGACTTTTTTTATGAGCAATTTTACATATATTTTCGGTTATCAGAACAATGGACTGAGATTTTTTTTATATATGGTTACATTTTGTACGTTTATTCTTGTCATGAAGGACAGATCATATTCATTTATATGAAGAGCACAAATGCAATTTATTTTTGTTAACGGCACCACACCGATAAGTACATTATTCCCCTCTCACCTTGAGGCATTCACCACTATGCTTGGACACTACAATACACCTTAAGAAAATACTTCAAAAGAAGAGAGAGTCAGTTGGCAAACGTAGATCTGTTATGATACTGTGGTGTGGTTTCATTTTAAAATTAGTTGAGTTTACATTCTCAAAGTCTCCATTCAGGGGTTTTTTCTCCTTGAGATGAATGCCATAAATATCACACATGATCTTTTCTATTATTCCCCATTTCCTCTCAGTGTTATTCTTTCATATTTGTGGCACATTTTTTTCACTTACAGTAACCTCCAAATTTGGAAAAGTATGTATAAATGGACAAGCACAAATAAAGCAGGCTATGCTGTAAAGGAACAGTTTTAGACGTTCCAGAGGCTATAGGTCAGGAAGCCTCTCTAACCCATGCTTTTGTGACTATTCCAAAGAAAACCATCAAAGTTGTTTAAGCTAGATGCAAAATGATTCCATTCTGGCAAGCTTTTTGTCTTTGGATTTTTATTTTCTCCCTTCTCACTGCAGATTTTTTTCTAAATGGACTAATTTTAACAGCTCAAAACCTGTATCTTTGCCAGAAATGCATTTGTGTGACCTGAGCTGTCTTTGTCGTCTATGCCTGTTTGATGTTTTCTTTAATACAAGGGATTAAAAAGGACTTTGCATTGAAGAGTGTAGCACTGTGAGACCAAACACTGGCCATTCAGTCCATTTCAAACTTCAAAAGAGAGGAATTCATTAAAATGTCTTGATAAATATTACTTCACAATGTTTCATTTTGCAGTAAACCAGCTAATTTGCATGATTTGGAATTGGGACCAGATTATATCAGCTGGTCATTCATAACCTGAACCGCACATTCACAAGCGATAGTTTCATGCCCTCCTTACCTCTCATCACTAGTATTACTATGCAGTATTATAATACAGCAAATAAACTATTTGACTATTACACAATCCAAAAGTCCTCATAATTGTTTCAGCCCATACTTTTTTAATGATCACTAATTTACTGAAAGTACTCAGAGCATTGACTATACAATATCATTGCAATGCTGTTTTTTAATAAAAAATATTTAATTTTACACACCTTTCATTTTTAGTAGAGATTATTTTCCTCTTAACAGCCAAACCATCACTCAACTAGATTTTTAAATTGTATTGAGTGGTGCTTGCCTATGCAAAAGTTGCCGCCACAATGCTAGAGTATAGTGGATGGTTTAAGCACATTGCTTTGCGGTTTACGAGGATGATATGTGTAGCTGCTTACAGGCCCAAGAACCCACAAGTATGATATTTTTCCACCTGTGTGCATAAATGCAGAGGGTTGAGTTACATGCTAAGGTTTATGCTGCCTTCACGTGTTTTCAGAATTATAGTTAATATGAGTTTAACACCCTGAAGTTGCACATGAATGATCCCTCAAATCGTAATTACGACTGGGAATCTCTGAGATAATTCTGATAGCCGAGATTCCGAAATGGGAGGAGTCGTAAACCATCAACACGGCAGAGGAGAGAACAGTTTCTGTAGTAAATGACAGGTTTTATACATTTTTCTAAATATAGCTAGCATAATTATTAGTGCTTGCCATTTCAGCCATATTAATTTATGGATATCAACAAACATTTGATGCATGGTGTACATTTTTATATCATGTATATAGCTTGTAATAGACCAAATGTGTATTATTGTCAGCAAGCTAACTAAATATGGTGTCTTAAAGTTCCTCAAGAAATATGTATGACTGAACCTGGCATCGTCCATGTTTCACGTTCTTTCCGACAATAAAGCACTTGAACGCCATACTCATAATTACCACTTATGAAGTGGAAAGTAGGATAATTCCGAGAGCACATGGACCTGAGAAGCACGTACCTCCAAAGTTGTGCATAAGTTGTGCATGTCACGCATTCAAGTGGGAGAATCACAACATCACAAACTTTGTTTTGAGGCAAAAAGTATTTGAAAATCGGACAAAGACAAAGGTACAAGGCGGTTTACTTACCGTCTTTCATGAGGGTACAAACTACAATCCCATGAAGCATTGCGAATTATGTAATTGATTAAAAAACTATGGGCATATATAAAACTATTGATTTTAGGTTGTTGATTATAAGTAAAGAAACTATATATTTTACGTTTATTGCTAAATTTTACGATATGTAAAAATAAAATGATAGTTTATGGGTTAATGGATACTGACTCACATCATTCACAGTGAGTCATGAGAGTGGGCGGTCACTCTGAGGCATGTTTCATGGGTTTTGTTGGCAGCAGTTCTCTGATTGGTGGATCTTTCTGTGCTGTACCAAGGGTAATGTAGTTGTTGACCATACATTTTGCTATCAAACACAATTTTTAAACAATGACATTGAAATAACACAGATGGATTGCTTAAACGGAAGCATCGATGAACAACCTCAGCCAAGAGTAGGTCTGTATTTTAAGGTTTATAAGTTATCGTTGAAAATAAACTTGTCTATGGGATAAATTAATAGGATTTTTACTAATGATGCTTGCCTAAGCTGAATTTATCCCTATAAATATTGATGTTGTGTTGTTAATGTCTTTAAAGCTGCTTGAAGTCCTTTCAGCTGTTCTGCTAGATTTAGTCCCTGAATTTGCCACTGAATAGTAGGCTAAATGAATAAATGTAAATTTCACCACCCCTATCCCTTCAACACGCCCTCTCTCCAAAAACCACCCTTCAAACGACATGTCAGCATGGGCATAGATTTGGCTTGAACACTGGCAGTTTGCAGAGTGAAGCATTTACATGTTTCCATTGATCTTACAAATAATAGGGGGTTTGTTTTTATTATACACCCCCCTCCCCACCCCCCTCTACAGCCCCCTGAATCTACGCCCCTGCATGTCAGCCAACCCGATGCCAGCGCAAGCAGTGAATGTTCTCTTATTGGCTAAAAAACGCGGGCCGCTCACTCGAATCTTTTTGTTTGTTTGTTTTACAGAGCATACAGATGTCACATATACAGGTGTGATTTCTCAGGACCACAATTTGCGGTCAGTGATTCCTGTCAGATAGCAGAGACAATGTACACATAGTATTTTGCAAAATAAATAAATAAAATAATAATAATAATAATCGCTTGCGGCGTACAATTTATGCAGCCCGCGCGCCATCTTGTGGACAATCGTACATCTTCCACAAGATTTCGTGTAGAGGTCTAAACGTGCCCTTATTCTCAGAAGTATTGAGTGCGGTCAAATGTGGTTACTGATTAAATTATTCATGTATTTGACTTAATGGTAAGAGAACCACATCCTATATGAGCATGGCGCGAGTAAGCCTCTCTTTGTGATAGATGTAATTTATTGCACTTACTCAAACAACAGTACTCACACGCTCAAAGACATTTCAATGAAAGCCAATACGATGATTCACGACAGGCTTCTCAACCCCGGTCAAGTGATATCTTAAAAGTGCGGTAATTCTACCTGGCACAGCAACTAAATAAAGAAGAGGCGGGTACAGAAAGGAGGGAATTCACTTCTTGAAGGAGTTTTTAGAGAATCCATGGCGTTCTGTTACCATAGAGACACGCAGCAAGCATAGAAAGAGACGCGGTGCTTGAAAACAATGTTGCACGTAACAGTTACATGTTGATTTTAGGCGTTATCGACAAAAGGTAAGTCTTAAATGGAATCTGATTGTTGTTTGACACTGAATGTTGTTTTGTAAAACAGATAAAAGTTCTATAAGCGATTTAGAAGTTACCAACTTAAAAAAATCGTCTAGTCAAAATGTTAATTTTGAACTCCAATTAACATAACAAGTGAAATGCCTCCAGATAAGATCAAATCAAGTAAAATATTTATGGAACGGTGCAATTTGAATATTTGCAGGTACATGATGATGTCGTGCACTGTAGCTAAGGGTCGCCTTGAAGTTTTGCAGATCTATCGGCTGATTCAGTGTGTCCGGGCGGGAGATAAGCCGTACGTAGAGAAGTTAATCAGCATGGGTGTTAATGACCTCATCAATATCACTGAACCGCGCGAGGGTAACGGTGTCCTGCATCTGGCGTCGATGGCCAACGACTCGGACATGCTGGAATTCCTCATAGCTCAAGGAGCCCGTCCAGACGTGCAGGACAGGAGAGGGCGGACGCCGCTGATGATGGCCGCAGAGCTCGGACACGACATTATCGTGTCTCTCTTGGCCAAGAAGAACGCAGACATGAAACTTTTTGACAAAGAAAGGAAAGGTAATGTTATACATGTAATTTAGGATATAGTTTACTAGCCTAACTCGTATGATTTTCCCTCTTATGCGAAACAAAAACAAAGATATTTTGAAAAAGATACAAGGTGTTTTTGTCCATACAATGTAAGTCAAGGGGGTCCAAAACTTTCAAAATCCAAAAAGTACATAAAGGCAGCTTAACGGTAACCATATGATTTGAGTGGTGTAATCCATGTCTTCTAAAGCATATGATTGCTTTGGGTGAGAAACGGATAAAAATTCTTATTCACAATATAGCCTGGTTGGCATGAGGGTGAGTAAGGGATTGGTCAACTATTACTTTAATTAGCAGCGAAAAGTACTTTTGACAAATATGTTTAAAATGAAATCCACTCACATGGGATGAAGATATTAGTCATATTAGTGGCTTAGAAAAAGCTGTTTTAGTCTACATGACGGCAGTGTACTTTTATGGTGGCCGTCATGTTAACGGGACAGTCCACCTAAAAATGATAATCCTCTTATAATTTACTTAACCTCGTGCCATCCCAGATGTGAATTACTTTCATTCTTCTGTCTCTGCTGAACACAAACAAAGATTTTTAGTAGAATATCTCATCTCTGTAGGTCCATACAGTGCAAGTGAATGGTAACCAGAACAGATTAAGTCAGCATAAAAGTAATCCATATGACTCCAGTGGTTTAATCAATGTCTTCTGAAGAGATCCAGTTGGTTTTTGTAATAGAACAGACCAAAATATAACTCCTTTTTCACTGTACATCTTGACAGCAGTCTCCTTGGTGATCACAATTTCAAGCTCGATTACAATTACTAGTGATTGACGATGCGCAGAATCAATAGGAAGTTTGGAGTCCTGGTCACCATTCTTTTGCATTGTATGGACCTACAGAGCTGAGATATATTTTTAAAAATATTTGATTGTGTTCAGCAGAAGAAAGAAATTCATACACATTTGAAAAGCATAAAGGTGAGTAAATGATGAGAGAATTTTCAATTTTGGACGAATTAACCCTTTAATGGCATTGGTCACTGATACCTTAGCATTTGCACGGTGCTGCGTCAAAGCTGACAGTTGTCAGTATAAAGTGTCTAAAGCATGGGAAAAGATGCAAATTAAATGGTGCCGAAGCTGTCAGTTCCTTACTTTCTGAACAACATGAGGGTAAGTAAACAATGACATCATTTTCATTTTTGGGTGAACTATCCCTTTAATACTTGCCACAAAGTTAAAAGTGATCATCTGTATCTGGCAGCATCCATCTGTTTTAGAGGTTTATATGTAGTCTATCTAATTACAGATCAGGGCATGAGCAGTAAAACTAGTGTGTAAATTGATTAATCTGTATTCTGGCTTCTCTCCCAGGGGTGCTCTTCTACTGCATACAGCCCACCAAAAGGCACAAGCGCTGCCTCCAGGTGGCCCTAAACGGCAATGCAGATGTGAACAATATTTCAGCTAATGGGATGCCAGTGTTCCTGCTGGCCTGCGAGCAAGCTCAGGATTGTGAAGGCATGTGCCTCAGCATCCTAGAGAAAGGAGCAGACCCCAGTGCTACAAATCAGGTAGCAGATTGCAGATCAGTAGGATTGCTTCAGTGTGCCCATATTTCATGAGTTATGTAATCAAAAATGGTTTATTTAAGTTCAGTTTATCCTGAGCAGGATTCAAACCTCTGACCTTTTGAAAAAGATCAGGCATATACAGTTAACCAAAAACCCAAGGAAGGTATCACAATGATTGCAAAGGAAGACATGGCTACCACCACAGCATTTGCACAGTACAGCTTCACTTTCACCTCAGTATTGGAATGAACCTTACTTTCAATTAGATTGCAATTTGACGTGTCTGTCTACCATGACAGGTCATATACTAAATGGCAAAGGAAACTTAGAGAGAGTTATTACCAGGTTACTTGGTAGTCTCATTTAGGTCTGACCTTTCTTAAAAGAAACCATTATTATGTATCATACAGGGTGTCAGGGCTCCAAATGTTTTTATTTCATAAAATAATTGGTTTATCCTAACAGTGACATTCACTTTTGAGCCCATTTGTTCTGAGTTAATCAGATGAAAGGTCTGAGGTCATCTACAATAAATCATTGAGTCATTGGGGTATGCAATAAATGCTGAAATCCAAAAAAACTGACAATTGCAGCAAGTTAGAGAAGTTCACTTTCACATTCACTATTTAATTTAAATGTATTGTGTCAATCAAAATGTACTGTCTAGCATCCTTCAAAGCAATTTGAGGACAGAAATCATCATTTTAAAGTACACTCTTGTGGCAGATGTTTGTAGATTGATATTGTGTGTGTGATCCCCCAGGTGACAGGTCGAACAGCTCTGATGGAGGCAACAAAAGCAGGAGCACTAAATCTCGTGAGAGCCATCCTCAGGAAAGGAGGAAATGTCAACGCTCTGGATAAGAAGCTATTCCATGCAGCTCACTTTGCAGCTGAAGGAGGCTTCTTTGAGGTAATTGTGACAATTATATAAAAGTTATTACATTTAAAAAATATAAAATATTGCTGATATATTTACTGTTCTTGAATAAAATTATCTTAACATTAGGGTGTAGGCATTTGGCTTTCTCCCAATGATTACAATCGCTATTAACTCTAGTTTGGTTCTTAACAGATCATTAAGGTGCTGTCTGCATATGCTGCTGATTTTGGTGTGGTAACTTCAGAGGGGGATACACCTCTGCACTTTGCTGCCTATGGTGGCTACACCGATTGCTGTAGCTTTCTAGCTCAAAGAGGTAAATCAATTTATTTTAAGTATTTTATATAGAATAATTAAAGGGATAGTTTACCCAGAAAGAAAACCTGTCATCATTTACATTTACATTAGATTTACCCTCATGCTGTTCCAAACCTGTATGAATTTGTTCTGTGGAACACAAAAGGAGATGTTGGGCAGAATAAAAGTGAATGGAGGCTGTCATTCTGCCTTACATTTTGAACTATCCTTTTAAACCAGTGGAAGAGAGGTGCTTGTAAATTCTCAAATTATATAGAGGCTGTCCATAGTAAAATAAATTCTATTGAATATAACTGAAAACAAGAAAACTGGTAATAATTCTGTTTTCCTGTTATAAATGTATTCCATATTTTTTTATTTTATTTTATAAGTAAAGTTAATTTTACTTTCCTAAATAAATAATAAACTCCACTGATCTCATCTCCTCAAATAAAGCATATAATTCTATGACAGAGTCACTTCCAGTCCTCTAAAACATCTAAATACATAAAATAAATGACCATAATCCTCGAGAAATAACCTTAATAAATGCACTCATTCATCCATTGAATATTCATAGTATGGGCAAGTGAACATGATATGCCTTTTTATTATATTAATATGTTCCTTGAGGTTCCCTTATAATATTAGTATCATGTGTTTGTAAAAGATGATAATTTCCCACCCTCATTCTGACCCTCTGTCAAAAACATTCCGTTTTGATGCTGCTTCTCCTTTAAGTCTTGATAGTATGCCCACTGTTATGATTGGCTCTCTGCTCTTGACTGACCTGATCTCTCTACTTAGCATCTCACTGCTCACCGCTGCTTGGTGGGCTACAGAATTGATTAAAGGTAAAGTAGGTGTTGATGTGTTGTTGTGGAGGCGGTCAGATGCAAATGTCTACTACAGTGTGACATCACAATGTGGAGGAAGTAGAGAATGAGTTGTTTTGGCAACTTGGTTTAAATGAATTCTCTTTTTGCAATGAGAAGAAAGTTTTGAGTTCTGAAACATACAATATGTTTTTATAGTACAAAAGATCAAGGAAAATGTGATTCCTTATGTAATGCCTCCTTCAACAGCAGATTCCTGTTGACCCACATAGCAGTGTTTTGTTGTTTTCCATGGCAAAAATACTCTATTGTCGAATTAAGCCAGAAGATATATTCCATTCACCTCTAATTGCACGGAAGACGCTGTTGTGAAAATAGGGCTCACAGCATGTTACGTTTGAGTGTGTGGTGTGTAACTTTGGTACACAAAGAAACTCAGACTAGATTTTGGAGTAATTAGCTTTAAATGTACCTGATGCCCATTTTAAGTCACAAAAATCATGGATTGGAAGTAAAGACAGCCAGTATCAGAAATAAATGATTCACAAACTAGCTACTGACTAACGGCTTTGTTTTGTGTTTTCTTTTTTATATACATATTAAATGGTCAATTGACTTTTTGAATATTTTTTACATTTACAATTTTTAATTTAACTGATTGAGATTTCTTTTGGGACTTGTGTATTTGAAATTAACTGGTTGAGATTTTTGGACTTGGGTTATTAAAACCTAATAGCATTTTAAAATGTTTTACCTTAATTTTAGTTTATGTTGCCTTTGAGATAATTTTTTATTGATAATTTCTTTCATAAATCAACCACTGTGATGCCTCACGTATTTGTACAACCAAAAAAGCAATCGTGTTTCTTGATGTGGAACAAACATGATCAAGTTAAATATTCACATTTGATGCCTTAAACTGTATACTTATATTATGATACCTACTTTAGGATGCAATCCCAAATTGAAAAACCAAGAAGGCCTGCTTCCTCGTCAGATTGCTAAGGACTGTGGCCACAAAACTACAGTGAAAGAGCTAAAGAAGGCCGAACGGCTGCATGGAAAGTTCTCTAAAGGGATGGGTGGCACAAGTGAACCATGGGCTCTGACGCTCCACGACTGGTCTCATGAAAATGAGACTGCACTGAGAAGCGCTTTTGAGTCGGCATCAGACAGCTTCATGGACATAGAGACAGTATCCAGGGAGACATTTGTGTCAGTTCTTCAGGAACTTCAAGCTCCTATAGATGAGGACCAAATTCAGGCTCTTCTACTTGCCCTCGACAGGAGAAGAGAGGGCATCAATATTACTGATTTCCTAAGAGGTCTCAAATACCTTCCTAAGACACATGTTATGGCTTCATATGAGCCTAAGAAGAAGAAGGAAAGCAAGGGAGGAAAGACCAAAAAGAATAAGTTCAATCTACTGATGCCCATCTGCAAAGTCCCGCCTGATCTCAATCAACGGCGGGATGATGGTGGGCCCCCACATTTTATGATTGAGAGCTACCAGCATGCTACAGACATGCACAGATTTGACCAGGATCATCGACCGGTACATCCTATCGAAGATGACACAGTGTGGTACATTGATGATCCTGAAAAGATATACATAAATATAAACTACTGTGTGAAAACGGGAGATATTGAGTCTCTTAAGCTGGCACTCAAACAAAAGGTCCCTGTAGATGTTAAAGACTGCTTTTACAAGACACCACTCATGGCTGCATGTTCAAGTGGGAACTACGAAATGGTAAAGTTCCTTCTTGATAATGGGTAAGATTTATGAGCTTCTATATATCTGCTTAAATGGGTTAGTTCACCAAAACTAAATTATAACATTGGGTCAGTGTGGGGTAAGTTACTCAAAAAAAGGTAATTCACAACAAATTCCTAATTACTACTCAAAAGCTATAATCATATTACTGACTTTACTTATTACTTAATTGGAAAAGTAATCACATATCTAATTACTTTAAAATTACTTTTACTTTTCACGGAAGACGCATACAAGTTTACATATTAAAGTAATTTTTTTTTTAATGTATTCTACATATATAATATTATTTTTTAAATATGTGTAGCCCAAGGAAATTAAATGTAACTCAGAGTCAGTAACTTAAATGTAATGCAAGAATTTTAAATGTAATGCACTATACTACTTTTTGTAATAAAAATTAATTAGATCACATTAATTGCTTTTTAATTAGATTACAACCAACACTGCATAGGAGATTGTGAAATGTATATACATTGGCATACAGTATAAACTCTATGTAAAATTATACCTGAATGATGATCATATTACAGGGCTGACGTGAATACATGTGACCAGTTCAGCTGGACTCCTCTGCACCATGCCTGCCATGCCGGACAGTTGGACATCATACAGTTGTTACTGGAGGCAGGAGCTTCAGTGGATCCGCCCACTCTGAGTGGGGCTACTCCCCTAATGAGAGCCATTGAGAGCTGTAGGCCATCCTGTGTTGAATACCTCATCAGAGCTGGGGCAAAGGTCAATGCAGTAAATAAAACAGGTACAATTTAAATTCAAGAAAAGGACTGATGCAACTATTATGCAACCTCAACTACACATAAACCTGCTAGATCATACAAGTATAACTGTATTGATGCAGGAAACTATGATTAACTTTCCAAATGTTGCAGACGTTTCTCTCAGCCATTCTCACATTGCTACCTCATCTCTGTTGGAGAGTGGCTTTGAGCACCCTGATTTACAGTGCATTAAATCTCTGAGATTGATCAGTTTTTGCTCTGCTGTCATTTGAGTCTGGAACTTTTAATCATTTAATTGCAGAGCAAAATTGCTTGGATGTTGCCCATGCTTATGCAGACTTCAGGGTGGTGGATTTGATCAAGGCTAAGATTGATGCTCAACCCAAACATAAGGACAACAAGAAGGCACAGCCTGTCAAAGTCCAACGCAAACCAACACCAGCTTCCACCGCTGGCTCTACAAAAGAGAAGGTAGAATAAGTGTATGTGATTCACAATAATTACATCCCTGCCTTAATTCAACAATAATATTAATTTTCATGTCATTATCATTATACTTAAAATTTAAGTACCATCTGTATTATTTCCTATAGATGAAAATTTTACATGTATTCAATTGATATCCAGAGATAATCTGATTATATTAAGAATGCCAGAATGCTTGAAGAATAAAATATATTTGATTCTATTTTTAGTTATTATTTGTTTGTTCTAATACCATGGTAAATACCACTTTTTACTGACACCTACAGAGTGCAACAGTGCCTGTCCTCTTTTTCACCCATTTTGGTTGCAGAAATATTTTCCCCATTCATTTCTTCCATAGGGATTTCATAAAATCATTCATAAAATCATTCTAAGCCGTGAACCAAATGCCCTTTTTGCAGGTGTATTTTTCACCCATTCAATTTTTTCTTTGCAACTATAAGTTTTGATATTTATAATAATAAAGTAATAGTAGTAATCTGCTGGTCTCAACAAGACAGCCACCATGAAGGCGACCACTCTTAGGTAGAATAAAACAGCTTTATCTAAGCCAAAAAGTCTTCATCTCATGGAGTGTGCATCACTTAAACAGTTCTATTAATTCCCAGATGAACAAAAATATGTTACTTTTAAAATGACTTATGGATTGACACTAATTCTTGGTGTGTCATTTCAAATTGAAAAGAAAAACAGTGTAAGATCCTTTATCAAAAGTGTCTGGGAAGGAAAATGAGATGATACAGTAAATGACAGTCAAGCAAAATGTCATTACAGACAGTTCTATATTAATTATATGTACATGTAACACCAGACAGAGAAAACCCAAACAAAAGGTAAGTAAATGAGCCCAGGTATGTCCGATTATCTCGTGAGTCTGTTAGTGTGCTCAGGGGATCCCCACAGTACCTTTGTAGAAAGTCACACTGTTTCTCACTGTGTCATCACATGTGTCTTGATTATAGTGTTGACGCTTTATCTTCTCAGCAGGGCACCGTTCTCACACCGCTAGCCTCCTCAAACTCAGCAGTCAAGAAAGCGATGAAGAAAGACAGCGTTGTCGTGCACAGCACTCAGATCACCAGCGGCAAGCTCAACAAATTGGACATCAGTTTTGTGCCAAGAACGGTAAGCTGGATACCTCTCAATTACTGCAGCTCTGTTGAGAGAACTGTGAATCAGGCATGAGCCAAATTGCGATGTCATGTGGTACACAGATCAGGTCATTTTATTTTCAGTAGATTATAATATGTTTTCGCTGGTATATGTTCTAGACGTGGCAGAATCATCTGACAACCAGCCAACTAATCGAAAGGAAGGCGAGCAGGAGGCAGCGCTTTACCTATGAGGTGGACTTTGATGACTTCAGGATGCCATTCAATAAAAACATTCAGAAGAAGTCTGTGGAACTTGAACTCACTGAATGAAAGGCCAAGAACTTGTTGTCAACAAAAGAGAAGATGGTAAATATCTAAGATCTAAACTGCACTGGTGTAAAAATATAATTATTGGTGTTTGCTAAGGCATGGATCATTATTATTATTGCTCATATTTTGGGTTATGGATTTGAACAGACCTCCAGCCCTAATTTTTATGCTTTGCTGCATAGCCACGGATATGAATGATACCTCAATTCGCAGAACTTACAACAATGCTGTTTTGCTGTTACTTTTGTAAGCAGACAAGTAATTTTTGCAACTTGGTCTCAAAGAATCATGTTACTATACCTACATGTTTGCAAAATAATTTTTACATATAGTATCTTGTTGTACGTATTGCAGAACTTTTCACACAAGTGAAAAGTTCATACCATCACCTTTAGCCATGTTCCTCACAAAATGTTATACTATATGTTATTATGTTATAATGTTATTACTATAGTGCATGACTTGTAAGACGATATATTTTATCATTTGCATTACATAATGAACTAAATTTACAAGCTTGTTAGATTGTGATCGAAATGCTCTGTAGCCTTCTCTTGCGATGCAAAGGAGTGTCTTAGAAGGACCACAAAATGATGATGTTTTTAATGTCACTTTTATGACACTATCGTTTAGGTTTAGGGTAGTGAGAAAGGTTTTCTTGATTTAAAACTCACTAGAGCATTAAACGTCTAAACCTCATCTGTTTGGGAGACCTTTTAACTCGCTTTTAGTGCCACTCAGTGGACATTTCACTTCAGAACTGCCACAAGACCTGTAAGGGACTTTGCCAAAGTCACATAATATTTTTAATGAGGTCATGCTGGATTTTTGCCTGGCAGATGATAATATGGGTGAGAAAAATCCCATAGACTTACACTGAATAGATCTCGCAACTGCATAGCAATGCACTAACAACCAATCAAAACACCTTAGCAACCTCATAGTAATGCCCTGGCAACCACACATAACACCCTAGCATCATAGCAGCGAGTTTTGCACAGGCAAGCAACACTCATATTTTCTCTTTAGAAAATGTAAAAATCTAGTTTTAGTAACACACTAATATAAACAGTGGGTTTTGAGCTGTAGTTACTTAGGGATTAAAGACGCCATGTCTTACTGCTGTTTCCCTGTCACACATTAAGTAAGATTGATTATGCATTTATGAGAGGTAGGAGATGAGAGCTGCTGCCTACGTGCTGGCATGCTGTTTGTCTCTCTATTTCTCAGCGTCTGTCGTGTGTGTTGGGTACAGGCCTTTCACCACAAGCAGCGCTGCACAAAACCCCTCATGTTGTTTTCTCAGAAAGCCGAGCCACTTTATCCACATGCACCCTTTAGCATGAATCTAAAACATTAACTGCAGAATAAATGTGTCTAATATAGCCATATTGGAAATGTGTGTATTCATTGAGACTATGACTTCCTTGTTAAAAAGATTAGCATATGTTGTGTTTTGAAAGTTGTGTTAACTGGCTGGTTAACCTGTATTTTTCGCTGCTGAACAACATAGATATGCTGCCAGCTAAACCAACACCAAACAAGCATAAACCAGTTGGACTAGCATGGAAATGCATGTGGGTCTTAGCTGGTCTTTTCAGCAGGGTTAAAGAGAGACTTCCATTTCTAGTGCTGCAAAAAAAAAACAAAAAAAAAAAAAAAAACCTGTCCATATTATCTTTTTAGCATCTTATTTTCTTTGCAGATTAAAGTGCCGTCCACCAGTTATTGAGATGGCAGTGGCTTTGGAGTATGTGCTGTTCCACTACTTGATCAAAACCAACAGATGGCGCAACAGTGTTTACATATGATGTCAGTTGTGGAAGGCTGTGCTTAAGATCCGCATCCACTTTTGTGTTATAGCTCAGCACAGAGTACTGCAAAATGGCAGCTAAAACAATTGTGATTGTTTTGAGGCATACTCTGAGCTTTAAAATACCACGTGGTTCAGGGTTCATTCAAATATACAGGGATGGATTGTATGTTTTATATATGATAGCTGCCATTTAAGGCTTTTTGCAAAGTTATTCAGGTATCCTTTCAGGTACAAACTCTTGGATATAGAACAGTCCATGATATATTTTATTCCATTTTAAAACCAATAGAAATATACCAGCAATATGTGAACATGATTCTCACAGCATTAAATAAATAACCACATCAAATCGTTGCAGTGATATGTTTTACTGTAACTGCTTTACTGTAAGCTCTGTTGATAATGTCAACAGTGGCGTCTGAAAAACAGAGATAACGGCGGTTTGTATTTGTACAACGTGAATCTGATTAAATGCGCTCATGTCTGCTGAGACCAGCGTTTACCACTGAATTAGATCATTAGATGGCCTTGCCTTCAAGGTCCGTTGGGTATAGTTACATAACAAAATAAATTGACTCAACGAACAGCTATAAATCAAGAGCCTCATAGCTACCGAAATTATGGTGTTTACACATATCCATCTGATATCCCATCAGATTATCAAGCATTTATGATGATTTCCAGATACTGTATAGCAACAAAATAGAGAGTCAACATAATATATATATATGAATGTGAATGAGTGTGTCTGTGCATATGTACCAAATGTATATGTTTGACCGTACATGTTTGTAGAGCTACTGAGAAAAAGATGATAAACAATAACAGAGCAAACATGAGAGTGGAAGAGAGAAGTGGGGGTGGTTTAGAGAGCAAGTGCGTCAGAGTGACTGACTGAGCGAGGGAAGGACAGGGTGAATGAAACCGCTAGTGTGAGTGTGAACTCATCAGAGACATTCATCCCTGTATGTGTGTTACGAGACAGAGCAGTGCGGGGTGAGTCAGGTACGGAAAGAGAGCAGGAGGAGGAGTACATTTTTATTAAAATCAATGCTCTCAGCTTTAGTGTAAACAAGATCTTTAAAGGGTGATGAGCATGAACATGCAAATTGTGTTTTTGTTCACATAAGTGAACAGTTGGCTTCAAAAGTCTGATGAAAATAACAAAGGATTTTTTAAATTTGATTTAGAATTTTGAAAAATTTAAAACAAAGCAACATGACACGAAATTCTGAATTTCATGTGCAAGTTTTCACCTATACTATTATGTTGGTAATATACTTTGAAATAAAAAATAGAAGCATCAGACTTCAGGATTCTTAATCTAATTGAAACCTGGAAAATGACAGAAAGGATTTAGGAAAAATGTAAATAAACTAATAATATTTCAGATTTTTTTTTTTTTTTTTTTCAGAAGTCACTAATTAAGAAAATGTGTTACATTGACAATGTTAACACCTTTGTACAAGAGGTCAGATCTTGCCTCTATTGCATGCAAGATGCGCTTTGGAACAAATCATGCAGCGGATAACATGAATCATCAGGTTTGTCAGGTTTGGTTCTATCTTGTGGAGTGCATGCCAGCTGGAGAGCATGTTGCCATTAAAACCAAACGGGGACATTCAGAAAAAATTCTGAAATTCTTAGTTAATTTTTCAATAAAAAATGTCATCCAAATTATGACAAATTGTTTAGACAATACAAAAGTGGTTTTAGAAGTCAATATATTGTTTGTAACTGTCAGCCTATACATACGTTGCAGACGGATGCTTTTGTAGCATGTTACTGGTTTTCAGCAGCATAAACGCTGCATTGTTAGGACGCTGTGTCCAGATCTCTGAATTATTTTATGCCTCATCCACTGGGTTGGGAGGGTTACTTTTGAAATGTATTCCACTACATAATACAGAATTCATGCTGTAAAATGAAATTTGTAACATATTCTGTTAGATTACTCAAGGTCAGTAACATAATTTAAATACTTTGGAATACTTCTTCAGCACTGGTAGATTTTTTTATTTGTTTTGACTTTAAAAATAAATCTGCTAGTACAGTAATACAAAATACACATGTTTCAAATACATTCTCTGAAAAACCTAAATATCTTATGCAGTGTTGCTTCTAAAATTAGATTAGATCTTTTTTTAAGGATTTTTAAAATATTTTTACACAAAAACAATAGAAAAATTCTTATAAAGATTAACATTTTTGCCCTAATATCAAAGATCTTAATAGAGAAAAGAAATTATGAATGATTTTCTTGAATATGACCGTGCCTGGTAACAGGTATATTTAAAATGGCTAGAAATAGCATTTTACCTTAGCATAAAGCTAAATGTTTACATGATAATTTACACAAGGTGAATTTCTATTTCTGCTGCTCCAAACTTACTTCAAACTTACTTCTCTGTCTGCTCGTATGAATGTTACACATCATAAGAAAGTGTTTCACCGCTGTTCAAATGCACTTCCAATCACATCATTTATATGTAGAAATGTTTTCCAATTGAATAGTCTAAATATTAAATGAAACAAATGACAATAAAGTAATCAAAATACAAAGTTACATGTACTGTAGTTTGAATATCTCAGATGGTATGAATAGGGGTCTCGAGGCATGGTTAATTGAGTTAATATTTTAATTTTTTTTTACATAATTTCAGTAATCACAATAAATTAAAATTGACAGCCTAAACACATATCTATTCATGTTTTTTTTTTAAACACATACATTGATATATTGCAAAAATGTTTAATAGGATTTGTCATAACTATATGAATAGGTGTGTGTTTTTCTTGAACAGCTGTTTAGGGATCATATATTGGTGTGCATAGACAGTGTTGTTTTGCTCCAGCTGAAATTATATGCTTGGCCTGCTCACCCTGTTTTCAGGGATTAAAGTGTTGCAGCACTGGAGTGCTTTAATTTGACTCATACATACCCATGCACAGAGCTTACTCAGCATTTCAGTTCCTCCTGAGACCTAGGGGAGACAGAGAACTGTGGCCAGGCAGAGGTAGCTCAGCCTGGGTTGTTTGTGTTTTGTTTTTCAGTGCCTGACACAGTTCTGCTCCACTGCCAGGGGCCCCTGATCTGAGCACAGTCAGCTGGGTCGGGACTGAGAAGGACAACAGATACCCTCCCACATTCTCAGTTCAGAAACTGGGCATCTGCATATGCTTAAATAGGCACAGATTAACAATATAAATGTAGATCTCAGTTGTGTACAATGTCGTAAGGAAAGTGAAGTAGGGTTTTACCAAGTCTGGCAAATGAGCAGTGACTTTTTAAGCATAATCAGTCTCCAGATCTAGAGTTTTCTTTCATATACTGGATAGGTGAAGGTTACAGTCTGTGAGAAGTTTAGTAGGGGATATGTTTAAAACAGATGTGGATAGGAAGCCAAAACTAAAGCTGGATTGGATATATCAAATCTATATCATTACCTAATAGAATATTAAAGGTGAGGACTGTGATTTTTTTGTTACTATGCAGTTATATATATATATCATTTATTTTATTGTTTTCTTAGTTCAAAAACATCTCTCAAATGAGCACAGAAAGATTTTACTACCAACAGTCTGAAGTACAGTTGCTGTTGTAGAATGAAGGACTGTTTTGGTTTGAATCGCCACTCAAGTTCTGCTCCCTGGGACGTAGTGTACAATTTCGGTCGATAGAGGAAGATGGTAGAAGTTCAAGTACCTTGCTGTTGAGCATTTTCCTGCAATTAGAGTTTGCATTTGGAATCCATTCTTTGTAGTATTATTTTTGACCACCTTGGCCTTCCGATATTTTGCTGTCCTTCAATTACTTTGATAAATTCTTATCTACCCAGAGGGAAAAAACTAACAGCAGAGGAAAAGGTTTCTCTGCAGTTTTCCTTCATTGTTGAGAGGCCATTTTGAAAATTCATTAAAAATACATTACTGCATTAAAACAGGGCCATGAAACCAATGCCAGTGAAGACCTAGTAATACTCTGAATAATGCAATTACCACAGTGGTCATTTGGCATTTGAATGAGGCATATGCAAGAGTGCCATTGATGAAACCCAGAAAGACATTCAACTTTAATCTCACAACCAGATGCTGAGACGAAATAAATGATATTGTCTTGTTGCCATTCCTGCAGTCAGTGAATAAGATATTTTTATGAACCCTCCAGGGATAATATCAGTAATAATTATGTTGTAGTCAGGTATAAAGCAATGGTGTTGAGTTACATGCAGTGTTGGTGTAAGTGCGTATCTATCAGTGACAGGGTTCAGAGGCTGAACTCTGTGGAGCCAGCAGGGTAAAACTGCCAAAGATCTGCTCTGCACTCAATCGATTTGGCTGAGCTGGAGTGGGTCACGGCTTCAGAACTGAGGAGCTTAATTTTCACCGCAGTGGAGTCGTGTTCTGCTCCACCTCTGGGCACAAACACAGCCACATAAACGCATACGTACACAATCTTGGTTCATTAAGTGGCAGAGGGCACTGGTCTACCTCTGAGCAGCCCTTAAGGGTAAAGTCTGCCAGTAAACCACACTAGCAAAGTGCTGCATCTGGTCTGCAATAGGTATGTATTGCAGGTGCCAGACATGAAAACCTTGGTCCAGGTCTGTGCTATTGGATGCACTCAACATCAACATTGGGGCATTTATACTTGGTCAGCTCTCCTCCGATCATGAAAAAACTGCATACGCCCTTTAAGATGCATTCGATATAAATAGAGATCTGGCCACTTAAACCTCAGACATACAAGATGCAACTAGGCCAAGTATAAATGTGTCTGGCTGTTCAGGCCATGTATGTAAACTTTAGTTCTAAAAAATGGAACTATGTCAGCAAACGGATGTTGGGGAGCCCTGCAACCTGCACGTTAGGGGCAATCATGGATAAGTCACATGCAGGGGAAAATATTAAAGGGGGCTTTGGGCAAATATGCCTCCAAAATTGACAAAACATCCATCTTTGGGGGAATAGGTACCTGTTATAAAATTTTGGATTTGTAATCTGGTATACATTCCCTGAGCACGTCATTAAGAACACCTTTACACCTACTTATTCATGCAATCATCTAATCAGCCAATCGTGCGGCAGCAGAGCAATGCATAAAATCAGGCAGATACAGTTCAGGAGCTACAGTTAATGTTCACACCAACCATCAGAATGGGAAAAAATGGAATCTCAGTGATTTCGACCATGGCAATATTGTTGGTGCCAAAGGCTGGTTTGATTATTTCTGTAACTGCTGATATCCTGGGATTTTCACACACAACAGTCTCTAGAGTTTACTCAGAATGGTGACAAAAACAAAAAACATCCAGTGAGCGACAGTTCTGCGGACTGAAATACCTAGTTAAAGAGAGAGGTCAACAGAGAGTGGACAGATAGGTTGGAGTTAATAGAAAGGCTACGGTAACTCAGATAACCCCTCTGTACAATTGTAGAAAGCAGAACAGCATCTCAGAATGCACAACACATCAAACCACATCAAACATCAGAAGACCACATGTTCCTAACATGACTTGATAAATTACTTGATGTTGCTTTACTTTTATGGATAATAGGTAATAAATTCCCATTTTTATTCAGATGTGAATTTTTTATGAATTTATTAAATCAAGGATGACACTGAAATGTTTTTTAATGTTAAGAGAAAATCTCTCTTAAAGGAAAATAAATCCCCTAAAAATCTAATCCAGGGGGAAAATATTGCCCCTTATTTCTGACACTGGTCACATGGAAGGATCAACCATGAAACTTTAACACTAATTGCCATATGTTGTAGAGAGAGCATTCAACTGAAACGCTCAAGCTATGAAATCATAGCAAATTTAGCTTTCCAGTATTAGTATTATCACGGAGGTAACTTTTATATGCATATAACATGGAGTAGTTAATTGGATTTATACCTGTTTTATAAGGACAAAATGTTTTGCCAAGTGTAAATGGAATGTGCATAGCCAATCAGATAGCAATAGAAATCAATCAAAAGCGTAATAGGTAAATAGTATCATGGAATCTATGGCCTGGGGACCTCCGGTCTCACCTCTTCACATGGTTTCTTCACAAATGTTAGCATCTTGATTAAAAAATTAAGCTGAGTGAGGCTGGAGGTGATGCATGGCAAGAGAACCCCCATGTTTCCATGGCAACGTGCAGGTGTAAGCATCGAAGTCTAATCTGGTGTTCCATCTGTGAAGTTTAAGCATTTTTACACTATACTCTTTGCTTAAATCCATAACACACTCATTAACCATTACCTTTGTTCCGCTGATTTGTTCAACTAAGCCTACAATGATAATGATCAAAGACTGGCAGGTTTGACTCAGCAATCAGAATGATGCTCTACTCATAGCAGAGGAGGAAAATCTGAGAGTGAAAGACAGGGGAGTGATTGCACCATGTGTAGGAACATTGGAATACTGATAGCTTTGGTGACATGCTGAACTCTTCCCCACTTTAATCTAATTGGGAAACAAAACATACACACACATATACAGGCACACACAAACATATCAAAAGAAAATGAAATCAACTCAAAACATTCTTGAAAATTCTAACTAGACAAAGTGTACTACTATGAATTCTGGGCCAAAAACAAAGTGTATCCTACATAGCGGATAAGGCAGGGTTACTTGGCCATGATGCTGCCCAAACAAAACAGTGGTTGTAATGGCAAATGTGGCAACTGCTGAAATTTTGAGTCAAATTAAGTATACATTGAAATGCTCAGCGTTCCACTGCATTTCACGATAAGTCTTTGCATCAAAACTGAAGTATACTTTGGGCTTAAGGCTAACTGCAACACATGAGTTGCATTTGAAACATAACTTACTTCAACTGAAAAACAGCCAATGTTTCCATGTGGTAAAAAAAAACAAAAAAATGTTAGAATACTTTTCTTCATAAACTCGTACACTAGATAACATAGACATAATGTAAGTAGTGTAAAGTGTATGTTCACAGTGAATAGTACATAATTTAAGACAGAAATACTGTTTTTGATCCTGTGTCTGATATCCTTATTTTAAAAGTGTGGTCATTACATCTGCTCAATGGACACATCAGATGTTCTCATGCAGCAAAAGCAACTCAGCTGTTCCACAATTTCTTTCCATAACGCAAATGAGCAAAAGCATGCACACATTCATTGCTTAGCGTAAGTAGATTAGCAAATAGACATCCACACTGTACATGCATATGGAGGGAGGAAGTACACACACTCTGTGTTCAATTGGCAAACACATAAGTCTTCCTGTTCGTTGGCTAGAAGGGATATCACATTCCAGTTTAATGCACACAGGCATCCAGCCTGACAAACACAAAACAAAATTCTCTGCCCTATCAGACGGGATCTACTTAAAGGGATGGTTCGCCCATCCAAACTTGACTTTTTTTTTCGTGGAACATAAAAGGACATTTTTAACAGGATGTCCAAGCTGCATTTTGCCATGCAATGCAAGTGAATGGGATCCAGCAATTGTCAAGCCCCAAAAAGTACAAAAAGCACAATAAAATTACCATAAAAATAGTCCATATGACTCATGAGCTACTGTATACTTCAAGTATTCTGAAGCGTTATGATTGCGTTGTGTGCTTAGACATTCTGATAAATCTCTTTGTGTTCCATGGAAGAATAGATTTAAAACATTTGAGTAAATGACAGAATTTTCATTTTTGGATTTTCATTTAAGAATCTACTGTGGTTGCACTCTAGTACTGACACCTACATAAATACATAATGATGTTGTATGAGTTGGGATCAAATCAATTTAGGTAGTAATTACACTTTGACCTCTGTGCTACTGCATGCTGCATCAGTGCCCAGGGATCAATGTACCTCATGACCTCATGAAACAATATGAAACACAATTACAGCCACACCATTTTAATAACCACACATTTTGGTGCTTTGACGGTCGCTTCCTGTGCTTTCTGATGGTGTTTTTATAAACTTAATGTATAACCTATATCAAAGATGTTGCTTTTATTTTTGGATTGCCCAAACTGTTCTTGTTTGGTTGGAGTGAAAAGGCCTGAGATTTAATTAGTCATTTATAAAGAGGCTTGGTTAAGCTCAGATCAATACTGGTCAATATTTCCTCTGACATTTATCTGCACCAGGCCATTCAGAACCCTAGTAACACACTTATCAATGTTGGAACCCACCTCAAATCTAGCCAATCATTAACTATCAGACTGAATATCACTTTCCCAAATCATCAGGACTCTGGGCCTTGCATTCTAAATTGACCACTGAGGGGCCTTTACACACTTCACAGGGTTCAGTGGAGCAACTGGAGAGAAATCTGAATTACCCACTGTGGAAAATGGGTCATGCACATCAAAATAAAGGTGTTTTTACTAATGTTATTTTTGTATATTATTTTATTTTTTTATTAATTTACTTTTCATTGTTATTGTATTTATTGATTGCAACATTTCATCATGTATTTAATAATATAATTATATATTTATGTATTTAATTTGCCCACTACATTTCATTTTAAGGCATATTTCATGACATATATCATATTGTATTTAATTTCAAGGCATTTTTACATGGTTGTTACAACCGTGGCCTTTCTCTCTCTGTCCTACTGTGGCAGTGTGAGACAATTTCTGGTTGGCTGGGGAAGTTATTGTTTAATTGATTTGATTGGGGGTGTTGTGTATAAAAGTAACCACTGCTTGTGAGTTTCTTTGCTTTATCTTCGGTGTAGGTTCACCTCTCCAGAGTAGTCAACCAGACAACTTCCTTGATGTACTTACCTGCAGTTACCAGCTCCATGTTATGCTTGTTCTTCTGTTTAAATCCCCAATAAATTTTGCTTTATCTGTTCATTTGAATTTATTTAAATACAATTATTGAAAAAATGCATTTTGTGTCTGACTCCCCTTTATGTTGCGGTCTTATAAGCTGGCCGTAAAAAATAAATTGGTGGCACGTCCGGGATCATATGAAGCTGTTATTATGCGATTGAGTGTTCACCTTTTGTGAATGAGTTAACTCCAGTTTGGTAGTGTGTTCCCAGGATTATATTTGAAATCCTTCCTACGGAACACTATTTGTTGTTTTTTGTTTGTTATTCTGGGTGGAGGTTTAAATCTCTGTTTGGGGTACTCTTTCGGATCTTTGGTCTCAGAAACTAATTGTCTCAGAGCTTAATGTTTAATGCCACCCCGAGCCCAGTACACCTTTGAAGACTAGATAGGATTTAGTTAGCTTTGTATTTCTATAGTTAGGAACTGGAGTTTCAAATTTTTACTCAAATATTGTGACACCCTGTGGCTTTTCACTTGTGTTTATTTATTAAAAAGTCACAATATAGTAAACAGAGAAATACCTTGTTTAATTTGTTTATGCTGCTTTTTGCTTATGCCTACCTTGTTAGAGGATCTTCAGTGACTTTTAGTAAGTCTTCGTGGTTCTGTGATTAGGGAGGATTCGTAACAGGACCTTTTGGCTCATGGGATTTGTTGTCATCACCATAGTAATTTGTAGTCATGCCACACATTTGATGGCACTTCTTGCTTTGCTCTATCGAGTTAAGTTTTTCTGTTAACGGTTCACAGATTAAATATTTCTTTGGTAGTTGAAGATTTTTTATGTGTGCCTTTTTGTTGGCAGCTACTATTCTGGCTACAGGCTAGCTGTAATGGTGGTATTTCATGTCATTTTCATATTCCAGTCAAAAACTAAATTTCTTGTTTTATTTATTTAACTAATTATACTAAGTACACACAACCTGTCACTTTATTAGGAACACTATGGTCCTAATAAAGTGCTCAACGTTGTCTTCTGCTGTTGTAGCCCAACAACTTCAAGGTTTGACGTGTTGTGCATTCTAGTATGCTATTCTGCTCACTAAAACTGTACAGAGTGGCTATCTGAGTTACCGTAGCCTTTCTGTCAACTCGAACCAGCCTGGCAATTCTCTGTTGACCTCTCTCATCAACAAGGGGTTACCGTCCACAGAACTGCTGCTCATGTCTGGATGTTTTTTGTTTTTGGCACCATTCTGAGTAAACTCTAGAGACTGTTGTGCGTGAAAATCCCAGGAGAACAGTAGTTACAGAAATACTCAAACCAGCCTGTCTGGCACCAACAATCGTGCCACGATTGAAATCACTGAGATCACCCCCCATTCTGATGGTTGATGTGAACATTAACTGAAGCTCCTGACCCGTACCTGCATGATTTTATGCATTGCACTGCTGCCACACAATTGGTTGATTAGATAATTGCATGAGTAATTAGGTGTACAGGTGTTTCTAATAAACTGCTCAATCGGTCAGTCTATATATATATATATATATATATATATATATATATATATATATATATATATATATATATATATATATATAAATTCCTATTTGTATTATATGGAAAAATGTATCGTCAGCCTGATTCATATCACAAATTATACAGGTTGTTCAGAATCCTGACACAAATCTGAGGACTTACTGGCTGACTGTACATTTTCCCTTACTTAAGTTCTACCTCTATTGATACATGCAAAAAAGCCAGACATTGCCTTACAGTCACTTTTATTAAGGGTCAGTGTGCAGTGTATATTGTAAGCTAAATGTCTATGACAAAACACCACACACAAATATATATATATTTTTTAAACAAACATAACAATCTGAGCAGTCCAATAACTGCAGTTGTTTGTTTGAGTCATTTTTAGTGTCTGTTATAAGGATCCCTTTGTAGCAGCAGAGCATAAACATGTTTTTGGGAGACTCCTGAGTCACCGGTCAAATCCATTGCAAAAGTGTGATCCCCTGCTTCCTCATCTATTCCTCTAACACTCTCTCACTTTCTTTCTTCCTCTCATAACCCTGTTCTCTCCTTCCATCTCCCTCTCTCATTCTGATCTACTCCCACCCACTCCCACTGCAACTTTCTGTCTCTTTATCTCTGTCAGCCCCCACCCGTTTCCTCCAAATCTTTCCCTCTCTGGTTTAATTAAGGAGGGAATGAGTCTGTGAGTGATGTGTCAGAGAGCAAGGTCTAGTCTCAAAGACAGTTGATAATGCAACTGCTAATTCTCTCTGAGCCCAAAACAGGAGCAGGGAGTCAAACACTGAAGCTGGAAAAAAACAAAAAAAAACTTCAAAAGGCTTCAAAGATTCTCTTGGAATTCTTTAAAGGTTCTTTAATCTCCACATTACAAAAAAGAGAGCCAACTGAAAAAATCATAGTGTGATCTGCTTCGTTTTAAGTTACATTTCATGACAAGTAACTTTCTTTAAACAGTCTATGCTAATTACTGTAAACATGATGAGATAATATAACTTTAAAGCCAGTGATATATATATATATTTGTTTAGTAGCTATACATGTGTTTTTATTTGGTATGTACAGTATATACAGTATATACATTACTTTGCAAAAATCTTAGGCACATAAGATGTTTTGCAAAAAAATATATATATAATTTTTAAGATGGTAATTTATATCTTCAGCTTTATTGTGTTAATAGGAAATATACATTTGAGACTCCCAAACATTCCTTTGGCAACTAAATTAGAATAGAAGAACAGTGCCATTCTGAGTAAAGAGTTAAAGCGGCCCCAGCCGCTTTAACTCTATGCAAGAAACATAGAGAGAGAAAAGGCGCGGCTGGCATGGCCTGCTCCCATGCTTGGCACATCGCCTTGTTCCCCCCTGTCGGGGGTAAAGAACTAGAAGGCTCTGATTTTATGGGGCGTGGGGGAAGGGTATGTGCAGTCTGACACAGCTGGTCGAACCATTTTCGGCTCCTCAGAAAAATCCTGAATGAAACAGATGCATTTCCCCTCCTTTATACCGTATGTCCGGGGGCGGGACATGCAAATTCTGTCTGCCAATTTCTCATTGGCCACATAGATCAGAGATGCAAAAGGCACTCACGAGAGACCCCTAGTGTCGAAGTGAGCGATAGACGGGGAACCTCAAATTTCTACCTTTAAACCCTCCAAAAGTTGGCCCCATTCGCTTTCATTGTAAGCACATCACTGTAACCTCGATTCTGGCTTTTCTTTTCTTTTAAGAAAAGGAGGGACGAGTCAAATTAATTTTTTGTGGTAATCAACATTATGCCATAAATACTGTCGACTGAGCTTAACTTGCATTGAAAATTCCTTTAAGATATTTAATTAATTTGTAAATACATGAAAAATGACTGCTAAACATTTGGATAAAAACGAGGCTAAATTCAACAACAAAAAAGAAAATTCACTCTACTCAATGTAAGAGTGAAATGATATGTCTATGATATGTATGGTATTAGCTAAAGAAACTTAAGTGTGACTTTTTAACTTTTTGGTTTTCCCACAATTGAACATTTTTCTTCACAAAGAAAGGTCTCGTCATACAATTACTTTTGGCGAGTTGTGTGGTTTTTGTCAACAAAACATCCGCTTGTGGCTTCCAAACTATGTATGGTGGTGTATTGATTTGGGGTGGCACCTCCTTCAACAGATTTCTAATACACGTTGTTGACGTCAGAGCGGACGCCATCTTTGTCGAGGGCAGCGCCGCTCTCCATTGAAGAAGAACTGGAGAGGCGTCAAACACAAGCATTGCCTTTGCAGCAACTCAGTTCCTTCAGAAGAGGGTCGATGGTGGTTCGCTTTTGAAAATTTGCAGACATTTCCACTTCATTGCTGACGTTCATCCACCGACTACGGGATCAGGTAACCTTTATGTAAACTAGGGGATGATGGAATTGATTTGATGCGGTGACTTTTGTTTCTTCTTTCATTTAAATGTGTTTGACCAAAATGTGGTTTTACTTTTAAGTCGCAGCGCAAGCCTTGACTAGGAGTAACAGTAATGTTTTTTTGTTTTGTTTTGTTTGTTTTAAGCGCATTATGAAAACGAGCTTATTAATAGCAGTCAGTAATGTTTTATTTAGTTTATTCATTTAGCTAATTGACTTAAAGTTTGATAGCCTACACCATTTAGAGGATGTCCGATTTTGGCGTAAACTGGCAATCCTGTATTGTTTCTAAACACATTTGAATGGCGTGTTAGATGCGGCACGATGTGGGCGGTTTCTGCGTTTCGGCACCATGGACAGCGACTTCGTTCCCTCCACTGCATGCTTCACATTGCATCTCTCAATTCCATTGTTTGTCTGGCAAAGTTTTGCGCATTGTTGTTAATTCACTCTATCTGATTTGACCAGATGTTCGAGAAAAAACAAAACAAAAAACAGAAAACCATTTTTGTGAGGCTTTGTTGATGTGACAGTAGGCTATCAGGCCATTAATCACTTAAATAACACTGAAAATTAACGCCTTTGGTTTTCATTTTTTACTGCTAATAGTAGCAGCAGTGTGTGATCAGATTGACAGCTTTTCCCTACCTGATTTCTTACCTTTAAAAATATTGATAATACAGATTCGATCGTAGGAGGCGAAAATGAATCGAAAGTAAAAGTGATCAGCGATTGATTTTGGGGGATGTCAATATGACAAAGTGCGACAGGGTGGTTTAGAATTAATGTGTGTGTGTGTGTGCGTGCGTGCGTGTGTGTGTGTTGCAGAGGAAGCAATCGAGGTGTTTGTGTGGAAGACATTATGTTCAAACTTATGGAATGGAGTCGAACATATTCAAGTAAATTTAACCAAATAATCTCAACCTTGCCTTATGTACGTGATGAGGCAGCGGTAGTTATCAGTGCATGTCTTCCTGGTGGTAGACGATGGGCGGGGGCTTGTGCACAGGCGAGCGGGGGCGGATGCTGGAGAAACCCTCACTGAGGATGATTCTTTGGGTTCACTGATGATGCAGGTCCAAACCTCGAGCCATCTTTCCTACCTCGACCAAATCCTCACGTGTTGGCCTCACTATGATTACACAGTGGTATTATCTCGATCGTAAAATCCCTACATTAACTGGATATCTGTAACTACACGAAATGTGATCTAATCATCCAGTCATATATAGTGGAGCAGATTGACTTGGGTATGTCGGGGTACTGGAGAAGACTTGTTTTTCTGTCACGTGCCTTCCTTTGGAACATGCATATGTTAGGGGCCGTTCACACCGCGTTCTGTTCTTCTCGTTGTGTTGCGCTGCGTCTTATTTTTGGGTTTTCAGCGCAAGAACGCGTTCCGTCTGAAGGGCTAAACCATCAATAATTTGATATGGCCTATTCGATATATAGTTTAGTGTGCTGAAGGATAGTAAATACTCATTATCACTTACGCAGCCGCAAATGATACTACTTCACTACAATGAAATCAGCTTTCTTATGCGCTATTTGTATTCTGTTTCCTCGTTAAGGGCTGTGGTTGTCTTGCGGCGGTTGCGAGAGACAGGTTGGCAAGCTTCTAGCATGACTGTTGAATATGATGGTTTAATGCTGCTTATTGTGGCTTGACAGCAGAGCGCATGGGTTGTTCCCCGAATAAGTGGTGACTCACGATGCCATCTCAGACCTTGATTCATCTTGATTTATCGACAACAAGACCACTTAAATGCATGCAAGTCCCCCCAAAATTACAATTTCATGTAAGAATTTACTCATGCCAATCCAAATGTGCATGACTTTCTTTCGTCTGCTGAACACAAATAAAGACTTATAGATGAATATTTCAGCTCTTTAGGTTCTCACAATGCAAGTGAATGGTGACTCAAATTTTGAAGCTCCAAAGACGATATAAAGGCAACATAAATTCATATCTTCAGAAGCAATATGATAGGTGTGGGTGAGAAAAATATCAATATTTAAGTCCTTTTTTACTATAAATTCTCCTCCCTGCCCAGTAGGTGGATATGAAGAATGTGAATCGCCAATAACAAAAGAAAAATAATGTGAAAGGTAAAGTGGAGATTTATAGTAAAATGTACTTAAGTATTGATCTGTTTCTCGGCCACACTTATATAGTTTCGGAAGACATCGATTTAGCCTCTGGAGTCTTATGGATTACTTTTATTCTTCCTTTATGTGCTTTTGGTGCTTCAAAGTTTTGGTCACCATTCACTTGCATTATATGGACCAACAGAGCTAAGATATTCTACTAAAAATCTTTGTTTATGTTCAGCAGAAGAAAGAAAGTCATACACATCTGGGATGGAATAAGCAAGAGTAAATGTACATTTTTGAGTGAACTATCCCTTTACTAGATCATCAGCAAAACCAACAATATGTTCAAGATAATCAACATGATCCAGTGATTTATCTTGATACTATCTAGACTGTTATACACAGTCTAAGTATATGTGTATATGTGTGAATAATGATAAGAGAGAATAAAGAATAGAATCTGATCATAAAGACTCATACTTTATCAGTGATACACAAAGTTTAAATTAAATGTTCAGTAAACAATCCTAGGGTTTATTATGTGGTCTATATTTTTTACATGCCATATATATAATTGTTTTTGAAGCAACAAATGTGAGCTCAGTGGGCAGTGATTTACTGAAATAATTACCCCATTCCAATTAATGTGTCATTTGAAAATTGATTCATTCATTTTTGACACTGAGACATTGAAGTGCTTTGCTACAGTTGTTTTGATGTCTTGATTAATCACCTACAGTACATCATGATTGGTATCAAATTATTCAGATGAAATGTTTTGATGCACAGAGATATGGGGAAAAAAAGCTTAGACAAGCTTTAGCCTTTTGCTGGTAACTGTTTATGCTGCATTTACATGTGTATTTATCACCATGCATTTCTCGATTTCATATTCCTTATTTCAACACAGACTAGACTAGAGCACCAGAGGCAGTAGAGAATCACCAGCAGTGTAAAAATGAGAATTGATTTGCAATTCCACAGATCAAGAAGAGCATAAAGAGATAGAAGATTAAACACATACACAAAAGAGTAGCTTGCAAACAATAACATTGGCCAAAGTACAAAATGGCTACCAGAGATCTCTGTGACAGTCCTGCACAAGTGCACTTTATATTAAACACATCTCAGCCTGTAAGCTCTACCCACACATGTGGGTTTCCCTTCCATCACCATCATACCAATAGTGCTGGAGGTTTCTGTGGGTGGGAAGAGAGCTATTATAAATCAACATATAGAAATGTGTAATGAAAAATTAACTGATGTTGTCCTCTTTCTGAGAACACAGATTTCGAGAGATCACTTCGGTTAATAAGCACATTCTCAAACCTATTGAAAAAAGAAAGATTAGCAAAGTGCCAAAGGATTAAGAGCTTCTTTTTTTCTTATTTTTTTTGTTGCATTTGGCACATAATAGTGGAGGAATTGAAGCAATCGTAGTCTATGTATTTAAATTCTGGTTTAAGAACATTTTCATGGTATAAACCTAATCTTTATCCAATCATAACTAACCCAAAATAAATGGTGGTTTGTTACCATGTGAGGATATGCGTGAGAATAAAAATCCAGTTCATTGAGTGCTGTCAGAGGTCACACACTTGTCTGAAGCACGCCTGCTCTGGATTAAAACACTACCTCTAATCCCCTTATTCAGTGGGTGAGTTAGCTGGCTAATCTGTACTATCAAAATGACTATGTTGTAACCTGTGTCATCATTTGTCTTTGGTAGGCATCTACATTTTTGTGCCCTATTGTATGGCTATTTTTATGTTCTCGGCTACTTTTGCAGGCTGTGATTGTGAGCAATTTGGACAAATGTTATGGCATTTGTTAATTTGCTCATTACTGGAGTCTGAAGCCATTTTAGAATTGTGGCACTTTCACCATGTAACAAGAGTTTATTTATTGAATGCAATATGCAGCTTGATTTGAACATTTCTGCCTGTTGCAAATCTGCATTGAATATCCTTTTATTTATATGGTGTGATACATATGTTAGATACTTCTACAACTGCATTAATAGATGAGATTATCATAGATGATTCATGCTTACTCAGATTACATGTAAGATTGTAGACAAATTGGAATCAATTTGAAAAGTGGAATCATATTTCTGTTTTAAGTAGCATGCTATAGTAAATGTTACTCAGAAACTCCAGTTCAATATGAGCCTTGCTATATGTTTGCATATTTCTGTCTTAATATTATTAGACTGTTGACCCATGTTTCAAATACGCAAAACAGGGATTTGATAACAATACACACACTGGCTCATTCAAATAATTCAATAGGATGGTGAAAGATAAATGCACTATAAATCAAAATGGACCCTATTTACTTTACCAATGCACATGCCAGGTTTTATTGTGCATGATCCATTGGCGCACGTTATTATGAATAAAAAATGTTTGTCTTCGTAATCTTCTGTCATTCTATATGCAACGGCCAATTTTCACGATCCAATCAATTCCGATCAAAAATCAAGTGCCTGCCACACATTTTTTCTTGTTGGATATCTTTTTTTAAATACATCAGATTATATATTTAAAATGGGTTGCAAAAAATCACGGGGTTTCCATGCAAAAAATTAAGCACATTTCTAAAAATCTGACTTAAACAAATAAGAATTGTTGTGCTTTTCCATCCACTACATAATGTGCATTATCATGAGGGAGCTGCCTCAACATGATGGAGCAGCTGAATGACCTCTCCCTGCTTTGGGTACAGTTTTATTTGCATGATTGGAGCAAGTATCTCATTTTATTAAATGCATCCAGGAGACACTACAAAGTGTAATATCTGATATAATGTGGGCTGAAATAACTGTGATGCCCACACACCGCCAGTCTCCGCTTACCTGGGAGCACCCGCTCTCAAAACTGTTCTGGCAGATATTGAGGACCCACTTTATCGACCAGCTGTGGGTTAAACACTTCCGACTCACAAGCGCTATGTTCAAAGTATTATGTGCCAAGGTTGGACCTTTCGGTGGGCTAGTCACATCAAGCTATTGCACACTCATAACACATGCACGAATGGTCAAAATATGGCATAGTTTTGCGAATAAACCGTTTCCATCACCTTAATGCACATTTTGACTAATGCAAAACAAAGTTTATTCACATATCAAGCATTTCCATTCAGGATTTCTTATGTGCGATTTCAAAATGCGCATAAAAATAGTTGGATGGAAACCCACCTATTTTATGTTGACTTTTAAAACTTTAAGCTCATTCATCAAAAAAAATCCCCCTACACCTCTTCATTTCATGATCTCCACTTACTGAGCACTTTATTTGGTTTCACCTGTACACCTATTTATTCATGAGATTATCTAATCAGCCAATCGTGTGCCAGCAGTGCAATTTCAGTTAATATTTACATTAACCATCAGAATGGAGAAAAAAAGTGATCTCTGTGATTTCAACCGTGGCATGATTTTTGGTGCCAGACAGGCTGGTTTGAGTATTTCTGTAACTGCTGATCTCCTGGGATTTTCACGCACAACAGTCTCGCGAATTTACTCAGAATGGTGCCAAAAACAAAAAAACATCTAATAAGGGGCAGTTCTGCAGACGCAAACCCCTAGTTGATGAGAGAGGTCAATGGAGAATGGTAAAACTGGTTGGAGCTGATAGAAAGGCTGATAGAAAGGCTACAGGAACTCAGATTACCACTCTGTACAACTGTAGTGAGCAGAATAGCATATCAGAATGCACAACACATCAAACCTTGAGGTAGATGGGCTATGACCACAGAAGACAATGTCGAACACTTTATTAGGACCATTGTGTGCCTAATAAAGTGCTCAGGAGTGTATTTTTGTGTGAAACTTTTGTATTTTTTGTGGTTAAAGTAATTGTAATTGAGTTTTAACCTATACATTTTCAATAACAAACTAATTAAACACCATATACACTGGTGACCAAAAGTTTGAAACAATGTACAGCTTTTGTGCCTATGGAAAAATTGGTACTTTTATTCACCAAAGCGGCATTCAGCTGATCACAATGTATAGTCAGGACATTAATAATGTGAAAAATGACTATTACAATTTGAAAAAAAAATTACATTCTTAAACTACTTCAAAGAGTTCTCATCAAAACATCCTCCACGTGCAGCAATGACAGCTTTGCAGATCCTTGGCATTCTAGCTGTCAGATTGTCCAGATTCTCAGGTGACATTCTCAAAAGACAGGCGGTCTTTTTGGGCACCTTTCACATGCATTACAGTCTAGCTGATCTCACAAAAGCTCAATGGGGTTAAGCTCCATAATCTAATGTCTGTGTTTCTTTGCACACTCTAACCATTTATTTTTGTTTTTATGTTTAAAAGTGTTTTCTTTGCAATTCGTCCCATAAGGCCTGCAGCCCCGAGCCTTTTCTTTACTGTTGTACATGAAACTGGTGTTGAGTGGGAAGAATTCAATGAAGCTGTCAGCTGAGGATATGTGAGGTGTCAATTTCTCAAACTAGAGACTCTGATGTACTTATCCTCTTATTTAGTTGTACATCTGGCCTTCCACTTCTCTTTCTGTCCTTGGTAGAGCAGTTGTCCTTTGCCTTTGAAGACTTTAGAGTACACCTTTGTATGAGATTTTCAGTTTTCTGGCCATTTCATGCACTGTATAGCCTTCACTCCTCAAAACAATTATTGGCTGATGAGTTTCTAGAGAAAGCGGTTTCTTTTTTGCCATTTTAGATCTAATATTGACCTTAAGACATGCCAGTCTATTGGATACTGTGGCAACTCAAAGACAAACACAAAGACAATATTAAGCTTCATGTTATGAACAAAATAGTTTTCAGCAGTGTTTGATATAATGGCAAGTGCTTTTCTAGTACCAAATTAGCAATTTAGCATGATTACTCAAGGATAAGGTGTTGGAGTGATGGCTGTTTGAAATGGGGCCTGTCTAGATTTGATCAAAAATGACTTTTTTCAAATAGTGATGGTGCTGTTTTTTCAGTAATGTCCTGACTATACTTTGTGATCAGTTGAATGCCACTTTGGTGAATTAAAGTTCACATTTCCTTCTGAAACCACAAAATCTGTACATTATTCCGATATTTTGGCCTCCAGAATTTTAACTCTGTAACATAGATTAAAGGGGTAATCTAGCATTTACCATTGCTTTCATTCATTGCCATGACGATGTAACACCATAAAACCCTTTAAACAATTTTACAGCTCAGATAATACATTTTAGTAGAATAATTCATGTTAATTCTTTTATAAAAAATTATACGCTTTACACTTCTGCCTTTTAACCCTGCAAAAATTTGCCCCATTCACTTCCATTTAAGTGCATAACTGTAACCTAAATTTTTGCTTTTTTTTTTTTTTATATAAAAGATGGATGAGTTGAAATTATCTTTTGTGGTAATCAACATTATGCTACAAATGCTGATGATTGAGCTTAATTGAACCCTGAATATTCCTTTAATTGAAATGTTTATATAAAATAGCTTTGGCTAAAATGTACTTTGAAGAAATAAATGACTGTTTCCTGGATTCTGGGTTCCTAATTGCTTTTTAATGTCCGTTGTTTATGACTCCTCAAATTTTTAACACCTGCTGAATCTGATGCTATCATTCAGGTGTCATTTCTTCTGTGGATTTTGACATACATACTTTCCTTCCATCCCTCCTGTCTTATTAACTAAATAAATGTCATCTTCTAGAACCACTTAATAGCATCTGCACACTTTAGGAGATTTTCATGTAAATGACATTTGATGGCACTCAATTTGCCATTTTGCTGCAATGTCTGTTGTTGAAGTGTATTATTATGTAAATACAATGACACAATGTTAAGATGACAATCAAAGCGATAGTTTAAAACATATGCATACTGTACATCTTCTGCAGACATGAGTGTGTTTAAATGTGCTGTTGTTTTATAGTCCCTATAGAGTGGTCCTCTCTGTATCTGTAGAACGTGTCAAATAATAGCTGTACCCACTGTTGTGGCACCCTCATTCCTCTGCTGCTCCTTTTCATTTATCAGTACAACCCTATGAAATTGTAATAAAAAACAGAAATGTCACCTTCTTTATTTTTCACACACTCCAAGCACTCCCTCCCCCGAGTAAAGCCTGCCTCCCACATACAGCGGAATCCTTGCCATGTCAAGCTCATCGCTTGACATATCTCCAAGAACCTTGGAGCCAGATGGAGAGGCAAGGAGAATGGGGTGTTGGGCAGCGAACACAGTGTCTGCCTTAATGGCCGTGTTGTTAATAAATCCATCCCGGGGCTCCCCCATGAGAGGTAGTTTGGCTATGAGGTTTACAGGAAGCGAGGAGGGAGGGTTCTCTGCAGCAGGACTTGCTGCTGTTATTGCAGAGCTGAATACAAATGGTTTTGTGAAATTGACTCTTTTAAATCAGTCTGATTGGCTGTTGGTTCCCTGCTAAATCAGAAAGCCCCTTCATCCCAATGTAAAGGGGGGATATACATGAAGTTCTAGGGACATTGTAGTTTATGGCGCAACATCATGCGTGTGTAATGCACAAGCGTATGTCAAGAGAATATTTGTGATTGGAAGAATACTCAGCACGAGTTTAGTGTAATGTATAATTTAGATTGTTGAGAACTAATGAATGTCAAAGATCACAAGGCCAAAAATCTTCTGTTAGAATACATGGTTGGCTTTAATTTGTTTATCAATTTATTTTCATAATTGGGGTTCCTTATATATTTATTTTTATTCTATTAGATTTTTTTTCACCTTTTTCTCCCAATTTGGAAAGCCCAATTCCCAAATTGCTTTTTAAGTCCTCGTGGTCGTATAGTGATTTACCTCAATACGGGTGGCGCAGGATGAATCCCAACAGCCTCCACGTCTGAGAACATCAACCCACTCATTTTATCACACGGCTTGTTGAGCGCGTTGCCACGGAGACATAGCGCGTGTGAAGGCAACATTATAGCAATAACGAGGAGGTTACCCCATGTGACTCTACCCTCCCTAGCAACCGGGCCAATTTGGTTGCTTAGGAGACTTGGCTGGAGTCACTCAGCACGCCCTGGGATTCGAACCTTGCAATTCCTCTGGGGTGGTAGTCAGCGTCTTTACCAATGAGCAACCAAGGCCCCCTCCGTGGTTCCTTATAAGCATCATGATTCCAAGGTTAAATGTCCTCTGTTTGGCGCAAAAAGCAAGTTTTCTCCCAAATAGATGTTTTGAAGGTTAATGCTCTGTCAAGGTTTAAATCAACAAAATCAACCTCCCTACTTTAAACCTAAACCTAACCGATTGTGTGGTAAAAAGCAATTGTGACATGAGAAAAACAATTGCTGAAGCAATGGTGCTGCTGACACTTTTGGCTTACGTGTCGACTTGCATTCGCTTAAGGATTCTTACCACGGCCCTTTACATCGCAAATGTAACATGCTATCAGATGAGCTACCACACAACGTGATTGCACGTGAACAAGCTTGTAAGTGTAGTTAATCATTAAAAGTCATGCACTATAATAAAACATTTTTATGTCACAAAATAGCATTGGCTGATTATCTTCAAGTCATTGTTGTAGTAAAGCCTCTAGTGTTTATTTCACCAGGAAACTGGTGTGATATGAACAACAATTCATGTAAAAAGTATTTTTCAAAAATGTAGGTAAAGTAACAGGATTCTATGAGACCAGGTTAAAGATTTGCCACAATACTCCAATGATGGACCTTTTGTGCATTGTAATCAAATTTCAATATTTTTTTTTTTATCACTTTTAAAAATACATATTTTTCAAAAAGCAACATTTATACAGTACAAACTCAATGGCAGGGACTTTTAGATAGATAAGGAAGAAACCTTGGGAGAAAACATGTCTCAGTTGGGGAAGCCCATCGATAGAAGTGGAGATTCCCTAATTCACTGCAGTATAATCAAATGTAAAATAGATTGTAATACAGTAGAGGCCTTTTTTATTATCTTCAAATGAAATTTCCACAGACTTTAAATGAATGTGCTTATTTGTCTGTTTGCGTATATTACATACCTGATTTGTACAAGGATTGTGAACAGTAAGAGGTTACTGTATACGAGACACGTTAACAGAGCTCTGGAATCCCTCCATGCAATCCTCCACTCAGGAGGAAGGGAACTGATGCTATTATTCACTGCTCATGAGAGGAGGGGGCGGCATTGCTCAGGCCTGTCCTCATCTTGCTGGATTGCCTTGTGAATAATAAGCCATTGCCATAGTTTACATGTGGCCAGCTACATCCATTACTCCACAGCTTTCAATCAAGGGCAAGTCATAGCTGGAGAGAAATGGATGTAGTAATGATCTCAGAGTCCTCTGATAGCTCTCTAAATAATGCATCATCCACTGCAATTTATATCTTATATTTGTTCAGCTGCTGGAAACATAATTGAAACTGTTGACATGTATTCATTACCTTGCTAAGTAACTTGCCCTACCCTCTGATTTCATGTTATTTTCCTAAATACACAATGCAAATCCCATTCTTAATCAGTACTGTACCTTTGTCTTGTAAAATATCGAAACATGCTTTAAAAATATTATTTCACCTGAGAGGTAACATATGCAAAGAACCTTGAATGTACTGTAAGTGGATTTTGTCTTGTTTGATTGGCAGAACTGTGTTACATGTTTTAAACATACACTTCTCAAATTTTAGTAAATAAGTAAATAAACAATTTAAAAAAATCTGCCAATGGAACATTAACAAAACATAGTTTTTTAAGGATGTCATTTAAGATAAAGATAATTTGACAGGAAATTGACAGACACTCATTAAGAATAGGATTTTTTGCAGTGGTAGTTTTGCTCAGAGGACTGTGACTAGTGATAGACTGATATATCATCCAAGCCAATTTATTGGCTGATAGCCATGCTCTCTTGGCTGATTAACAGAAGTTTTAAAGCTCAAGAATGTAATTTCTGTGCCACTAGTGCCACCAAACAGAATTGCAAAAATGTCAACATTTCAAAATAGCTTTCTGAACACGTCCCTTCTACCTTTAAAAACAGATAGTCCCGCCCCCAACTCACGCCATTGGTTGAGTCAATGTTATTGTCTCTCTTGGGAGGCGTCACTCAAAATAAACAGATACATTTTCATAGCACCACAAAGACATAGTGTTAAAGGCTCTATTTTCGGCTTATCCATGTTTCGTGAGAGCACTAATTCTAAGTGTAATTTTCATGCTAGCGGAATGCGCCATTGGCCATTTGTGGGAGTATTTGTGCTACTGTAAGTATAGGCGTGCAAACTGTGGGTGTATTATATGTAAATGGCGCAAAACGCAATTTGCTATTTTCCTAAGAATTTGGTCATTGCGCTAAGATGTTTCAATACAAACTCTTAACTCAGCAGGACGCAATAAAGTTAATGTCCAAATTCTGAAAGTATTGAACATCAAGTCGTCACGCATATTGGTAGCGAAATAAATAACATAAGGCAAAATTGCCTTATTCACTTCTTCTATATTTGCATTTGTGAGAAATTACTGTCTTAGGGACTCTGATTTTGAAAGATGCCAAGTTTGATAGCTCATTGCACAGGAGTCATCATCATACATAACACTGCAGAGGGGAAATACCATAACCCGATTTCAAGGGTAACCTCGTAAAACACGTCTGTTTGCTCAGAGATGTAGAGGTCAGGCATGATAAGTTCATTCCATTTCAGGGGATAAAAGGTGAAGTTAGCACTTAGCTAGGCATGAGAGAGTAAGAGAGAATGGCCACTCAAAGCAGTATCAGTGTAGTATTTAAGCTTTGATTTAAATTTTTGATGAGGAACAGTTTTTTGTGCTGCAGAAAAGGGAGAGGCAGCACATTTGAGGAGTGAAAGCAAAATGGCAGCCAGCAAGAGTCGGAGGATGAGCGCACACACACACACACACACACACTGAGTCTTTGTAAATGATTGTTTGAACCATAGAGCTTCTCTTTGTCTCTGTTAACAAGCACTTTCCATTGTCAGTTAATATAACATAGACTCATACAGCAGACCAATTCTGGATGTTTATTTTATAAGCCATAGTCATATTCACTGCTTTAACAAACTTTATAAGAAACTTTCTCAATGTTTTAGCAGCTTTACTTTCTTGTAATCATGTCTAATCTTATAACTTTACCGTTTCTTTGAATATATAGGCTAGACGTGTTTTTATGCTTCCAAATCAATGTTTTGAAGTGATGCACACAGATCTCATCATATCTATGTTTGTCAGAGTGTTGTGGTTGATGTGAGTGGCTGAGGATTAGCATGGGGCCGATTGGTTTTCTGTATTGCCTGCCATTATTCAACAAGCAAGAAATAATGACAGCCATAAATTGAGCGGGAATGAGAGCATTTCCATGTTTGTAAAACGATACAGGAACATTGTTTTTGTTTCTGTACAGTGGTTTCCTTTCTGCATGCTTTAGTGAGTGGTAGAGCAATGGAAAAATGACAAAAAATCATTAGCCCAACCTAATCCATTATTAATGATACTGGGAGATATAGAAACTGAAAGTAGTGAACTGAAAGAAGAAGTGCATTATATATATATACAAATTCCTAGATTTTTGTACATTTTGCCCTCCACCTTTTCTACTAATACACTCACTTAGCACTTTATTAGGAACACCTGTACACCTAAATATTCATGCGAATTACACAGTTTTGTAAATTTGTCTTCTTATTTTCATTTACGTTCTAGTCAAAGTTTGAAATATTTTCTTTCATTCCGGAGCTGGTTGGTTTAGTTAATGGCTTAGAACATAGGGCTGACAACCATCCCGAATAATACGGAATCACCCCGTATTTTTAGGCAACAAAGTTGCACTCCGGATGAAATCCATACGGGATGCCGGTTGTCCCATATTTTAGTGCAGTGTTTCCCAACCACTGTGCAGTGAAAGATTGTCAGGTGTGCCGTGGAAATGATCAAATTCCACAAAATAAATAAATGCATGGAAAAAATGATTATTTCAGGGATCCAATCTCCTCACCTTTCGGAGAAATTTGCCATATTGAAACCATAATCGTCACTTTTGTGATTGTGAAGAGAAATTATTAATGTGCAAAAGTGACTGATATTTATATGCGTTACATGACTCGCGTCAGTGCTGCAGAATACATTGAAGTGTTTTGTGAAACAGAAGCAAGCCTCACCAAAATAATCTTTATTTTGCAGTTAATTCTACACAACTATAAACTTGAATAAATTTGAACCACTAAAATAGCTGGAATTGGTGCTTTTATTGGTGCTTTCTAATTCTTTAAAAATATATCCCAAGAAAAAATGCTCATGGACCAGTAATTGATTTACCTTACCTTTTGCATCCCTGTAATTTTTGCGGCATTGCAAGAACAAATCTACAAATTAGAAAAGTGATTTTCTTTTTTTCAAATTTGTTGTTTTTTCATTACCCATTTAGTGCTCTTCCCACATGTGACCTCACACATCATAGCCTACATATGTGATTTTTTTTTTTTTTTTTGCATAAGCCGAATTTCAAGTAAACATGCTACTAAGATGGACAGAAAACATATTGACGATGGTTAGCCTATGTGGGATTGTGGTGTGCCGTAGAATTTTTTAGTCGTAAAAAGTGTGCCGTGGCCGAAAAAAGTTTGGGAAACACTGTTTTAGTGTCTCTCACCCAGACTGCCAAGAATGTTTCATTTATCAGGAAAATGGGCTTGAATCACACTGTTTTCAAGTCAGTTGTGTGAGATATCAGCTGTTAAATGGTACACGGATGCTACACCTGACAGAAGCGGCCGGGGAAAATATAAATGAAAACCAGCACATGTCTTCTGTCGTGTTTTCATTGAGAAGCAGGATAATTTTGTCAAATATATAGCATTTGAGTGCATGATAATTGTTTATCACCATTGTGATTTCGAAAACACCAGTAATTATTCTACTTTGCATATTTCAGTGCTCAATCTGGAAGAGAGATTCCGTCAGTGGCCATGAAGTGCAAAACAAAACAACAAATCTAAAAACAAAACAGCAAATCCAAAGACAAAATAACAATTCAGAAACACATCAACAAATCAGAAAACATAACGGCCTCTGTGACCTTCGTGGAGGACTCGCAGGTCCAAGATTGGTCGCAACCTGCCACCTTTTTGGGTACGATGAAGTAAGGGCGGTAGAGACCCTTCTTCATCACAGCTGGAGGGACGGGCTGTATCGCGTCCTTGAGAAGCAGAGTTGTGATCTTTGCCCATAAAGCGTTGCCTTTTTCGCCACGTACAGAGGTGGAGCGAATACCGGCGAAATGAGGCAGGACCCGGGCGAACTGAGTCGAGTAGCCGAGTCGGATGTCCTGGCCAACCAGCGCGACGGGTTGGGCAGCGAAAGCCAAGGGTCCAAACTCGCCGCAAGGGGCACTAGTGGGACGATCGCTTTTGATGTACCGGGCGGGGCTTCGCGACGGGGGGAGGGGCAGGTAATAGCGTGTCGGGAGGCAGAAGAGTGTCCCGAGGCTTGGGTGCTGAGAAAAGACTCAAAGCACTTACCTTGCTCTGAGCACCCGGCAGGGGGCGGGTTACTAAGGAAGATGTCCCAGAGAGACGTCTTGGGAACTCGTCAGTGCTGGCCTACTGGGGCTGAGCAGTCGCGGGTCCGGAGGCAAGAGAGCTGCGCCGGGGAGCCGGGACAGTAGAGTTTTGGGGCAGGGGTGCCGTGAGAACGGCGCACACCGGCTGGATGACCCAGGGTGTGAGGAAATGAGAATGTGGGTGCCGCAGCCCGAAGACGGTGCGGCAAATGAAACAAGTATTCTCCTCCCAGCCCTCCACCGGGGGGCAGATTGGTCTTGGTACCAGCTCTGGAGCGAACGTCTGACTGCCTGGGTCACCCGTCTCAGGAGCGCTTCGGAGCTTTCCTGGTGCAAGAAGGGGTCCTGGAGATGGGGGGCATACGCCGCCTGCGAGGTGCTCGACGCTGGGTCTGAGAGCTGGGCCCAGGTTGAGGCGGAGCTACCTGTTGTTTAGCCGCATGGGGACGCCCTCGGTGAGCAGGTTGGGCTGGTTTGGCGGCGCCACCTCAAGATGTGCCATCTGCTTCTTCGCCGCTGAAAACTGCTGGGCGAAGTAGTCGACGGTGTCGACTGGCCACAAGGCCACAGCTGTTCGGCTTCAGAAAACACAACATCAAATCAGAAAACACAACAGCAATTCAGAAAAGACAACAGCAAATCAGAAAACACAACAGCAAATCAGAAAACACAACAGCAATTCAGTCGAAACGGAAAGGGTATGTACCATAGCTTCTCACCCGATTGGCTATATGAAGAACACCTAGTCCTTTCCTGACTGGTTCTCTGCCCAGTTGCACAATTATTTAAAAATTTATTGCAAATGTTAAATTATTTAAAATTGTGAGTGGTTTGTCACTCAGTAAATCAGTAATTGGACACTTTATAACACAGAGAACAAAAACAGCGATTGGGAAAAGATAGTTTTAGGTATGGTTTTACATATCGACGCTGTGTAAGCGTCAATCTATGGTGTGTAAGGGACCATCTAAAAATTCCAGAAACTGAGCTAAAACACCTGTGTTCAAGCTTTCATTCAATTGACTTACATATTCTAACATAACAAACACTTTTATTAAAAAAGCATTTCTCATTCTAAAGGTTGCAGTAGATTGCCAGTGTGATGGCTCACTTTCTACATTTGAAGCCAGCATGTCCAATTATGAGTATAGTGTTGAATTATTTTAGAAACAATATTGCTGACATTTTTACCAAGATTTTGTATTCATATTGTAAAGGTTGCAGAAGGCTACTAGTAGATATGCTGATTTACTCTGTGAGATTAAGCATACTGTGTGACCAGTATGCTTGCCCGGGCCACCACAAGTCTCGGGCGAGAGTGGAACCCTCCACCCACCCCTGAGCACTCGCGGCTTGAAGACCCATTCTTGGGGTCGGTGTGCATCTCACGGCCACTCACGGCTACGACCCCACCCACGAACCGTGAACCCTGGATGTCTTTCCTCCCTGGCCCTTTGGCTCATGAATTCAGTGGAGGAATTCGTAGTTTTGCCGGTTACCTTGGTAACCTCCTGTGATCTATTTTCCACGGCATGGTCTCCCTTCGGTAGACCCCTTTCTCCCTCTGCCCGTCACTGTGTTTGTAGAGCTCCTCCCCTCCGAGGCAGGACCTAACACCGCACCCCTTCCATGTGCGGCCCTGAGCCAATTTGAAGTATTTGCCAAATGTCAACCCCCGCTTCGGGGCAGGGAGTTGTCTCTGTGGGGTCTTTTCCCCCTGAAAGAACACCTTCGCCAGCACATATAATGAGCGTTAAATGGCCCCAGCTGAATCTATACTCTGTGGAGAGAAAAACATAGTGAGAAAAGGGCGCGGCTGGCGTGGCCTGCTCCCATATTAGATACTAGCTTAGTTCTTCTGACAAAAAGTCTAACTTTTAATTTACATTAAAAGTGAAGATAGAAATTTGTTTTTTCCTGGATGTTGTATTAAAGCATTTTTCATTTTAAGTGTATATGTGACCCTGTTCACAGGGTCACATCGAACATGTTTCTGTGTCCGTCCACATTGTTTTTCAATTGTTTCTATGTAAACAAGCTTTAGGTGGACCTCTTTAACCTTTGCGTGGCGTCTCATGCTGGAGCCTTGCTGGTTAAAAAGTGTTCTGTATTTAAAGCTGGAATGTCCCGTATATTTGGCTGGTAGAAAGTTGGCAACCCTACTCGTACTACTCAAAATAATATTATGTTTCCTCAGTTTAAATTTGACAATGAGAACAATGTGAAGAAAGGGAAGCAAATACACATTTGTTTTTCCAGCAGCTGCAGGAACAGCATGGAAGTAACAAGAAAGAAAATTTGCAGAAAACACGATGCCGAGGTTTCACCGAACAAGTTAACACTACTGTCTAATTTAGTTTTGCTTTTCCACATCACAAATCTACATAAAGATGAAGTACATAAAGCACTTTAAGGCAACTTCTGTTTTGGTCATATGTTCAGCAGCAGATGACAAATTTCCTGGTTATTTCAAGAATACTGTCAAAAAGAATTTACTATGACATCCTCTGACACTTTTGATGTACTCAGAATCTGAATGAGTTCATTCATCAGAGGTTGAGTGAGGACAAGTGAGAGAGAGATTTTACTTGCACTTTATTTTACAGTACATGTACTTTCAGTATACTTGCAGTGTATTTTCCCAAGAAAGTACAGAGTAATATTAGGTAGCTACATGTACTTAATTAAGGTTAGGGTTATGTTTAGGGTTTGTACCTAGTAATTAATATAGTTGTTGTAATTATATAGTGCATAAATGTATAACAGTACTTTAAAATAAAGTGCTTCTGAGATTTTCATATTAGTGTAATGCACTGGCACCAATGAGGGCTCCATGGCATATGCGCCATACTGCACATTCATCAAAAACATGTTGTACTCTATTACCCAAAGAGAGCTTACATCAGTACATAGACTGGGTGATGGGTCAATCAATTCTAGATCGACGTCGCTCCCTGATCTTTTACCAAGTAAGCAGTTGACATTCATTGTAGTGGTGAAGATGGGAGTGTGAAATAGTGTGCCTTCAGAGACTGCAGAGCATTGCACTGTAAAAGGTTCATCAGGCATTTTAAATGTAATTGCTTGAGTACAATTATGCAATTAATTTAGGCAGTATAGCTCTTTAAAACCATCTTAAATAACTGCTTGGAATTAATTGGATTTCTCAGTAATGGTATTGCGGGTGGTAAAGTTAATTAAAAATAGATGTCTTTAAATAAAATTTGTTTACAAGCATGTAAGTTTTGTCAAATAATTTTGTAGATTTTTGCCTTGAATAAGGATAGCAACATGGGAGCCCATGCACTACGGAGCTGTTTGGGGAAAGCTACATTAAAACGGCTGCTTCAAAAGTTCCAAGATACTCATAATTTAATGTAGTTAAACTACAGGAAAGCTACTTTTGAAAATGTTAACAAAAAGTAGCTAACACTGAAGCTATGTTCAGAGTATAGTATAGTATAGTATAGTATAGTATAGTATAGTATAGTGTAGTATAGAAGTATATTGCATAACTAGAATGTACATTTCCTGAAGAAAATGTGAGTGGTGCTTGCCGTGGCAAAACTCGTGAAACAGCATGTTATAACTTGAAAAGAGCAAAAATTATGGTCGTAAATAAATCAACCCAGAAGTCTGTATGATTTTCTGGTGCAGAAATATGTGATTTGTCGCTCGGTCGCTAGGGTAAGCCCGTGTGGTTGCTATGCAGTTACCAAGGTAATACAATACATGGCTCCTTTCGATCCTGAGTGAAATAAGTCAACCCGGAAGTCTGTAGTGTTTTCTGGTGCAGAGATATGTGATTTGTTGCTCGGTTGCTAGGGTAAGCCCATCTGGTTGCTAGGCAGTTACCATAGTGATACTAATGAAGTCTCCTTGGCATCCTGGTTGAAATAAATCAACCCAGAAGTCTGTACGATTTTCTGGTGCAGAAATATGTGATTTGTTACTCGGTTGCTAGGGTACTCTGTTAAGTTACTAGTGAGTGGCTTGGCAGCTGCCAATCATGAATCTCCAAAGGCTGCTTGTCAGTATGAATGATATAAACCAACTCCCATGCCTCTGTGACATTCAGAATGGAAGATATCCCTCTATGGATTTTGGTTGCTAAGGTGCTCGACAATGGTTGCTAGGGAGGGGCTAGGAAGTGTTCAGGTGATTCATGATTGGTTGTTTGCTGCCCCGAGTCAAACGAGACCACCCTGGTGTTTCTATGACACTTCTATCCGGAGATATCCCTTTGATGTCTTTCATTAGAAGTCTATGGGACTTGTTGCTAAGGTGCTTTAAATTGTTGCTAGGGCGTGGCTTGATAGCTTCACAATGATCCTGAGAGACTGATTGGTCATCTGAGTGAAATGAGCCTGCCCCTTGTCTCTATGACACTGTGATCCAGAGCTATGTTCAATATTAAATCCCTTTGAAATTTAATTTCATGGGCAGTCCTACACCATTGTAAGTCAATGGGGGCAACTTTGGGCAGCTCCTGCCCCCCAGGGGTGCAACATTTACCCCATATTGAGGTATGCTCTTACAGAGCCTGCCAGCCTCTTCAAATGTGGCAAATCACACGTTTCTGCGAAATCCTCGCTCGGAGCTGTGACGCGTCAAAGTTTGACGCAATGTTAAGTCTATGGGATTTTTCGGCCGCTTTTTTGCCCCTGGGGCAAACACCGTACCCCCGATCGCTTATAAAAGTCATAGCACACGTATCCTCAATAGGCCGTTCGATTTGACACCTCATTCGTGGGTCTACGCCAAACGGTGCGGGACGAGTTAGGTGGCGAAGTTTTGTACGGAGATATAATAAGAAGAAGAAAAATAAGTATGTGAGATTACAATAGTGATGCTTTGCAAGCACCACTAATAAAGTCATTTATAATGCAAAGCAATTAAATTATGATCAGTATTCCTCTGGACCACAAAAAATGAGGTTTATTGAATGATTCTCAATTAGGGTGGAATTAACATATACATTTACACCTAATACAACTAATCAACTGAAAATGAGTAAGTAGCATCACTGTTTTAGTTGATATTTTGCGATAGTTTGTTTCTGTAAAATCCACACTGTTTTAAAAACAGCTGAGCGGCACATTACTGAAAAATAAATAAGTGGAAAATTGCTACTTTTGGTTAATTCTCTGCTTAGGAGATATTTTGCAGTTGATGCATGTGGAAAGATGATTTTCTTTATTTTATAATTTAACTTATATAATATTATGCTTGAAATCAATTATAATCAGTTATAAAGGCATATACATATATTGGCATTCATGTAATCGTTTATCTAAACATTTATGTAATCAATTTACTTGATAATACTCAAAATGTACTCAGGGATATTAAGTATTGCTTTTTTCAATGTTCAGTGACTATGTTTTGTCCCTCATGATACCTAAGTGCTAGAATTAGTTAAGGCTTTGATAAAAACTGTTATGTCTTAAATGATACCACTTACACAGCTTTGGGCCCTGAATGTCATCCAGACCCAAGCTGAATGCGTTGCTTACTCTGTCAGAACAAAAACATTGAGATTAACCAAGCTTGCATGCAGATTGGTGTTATATAGGTTCGGACAAATATCTTTTCAGTTCTTCTCTTTTTGCTCTATGCATTGACTGCATCTCTGAGGCCTCAGTCTATCCTAATCCTTTCTTTTACTTAGTTCATTAGATGAGACAATATACTATAGACTTAATTAATAGATTATATCTTTAAAACCAATTTATTCAATATTCAAAATATAATTCTTTACTATTTTGCATTTATTCAGTGTTCATTATTATTGAATTTTACAAATCAATATTGTTATTCCTTCTACAATAAATCTGATTTATTGGAGTTATTTCCATCTGCTTGATCACCTTGCATCAGTAGTTTTACTCACTTAATGCAATTATTCAGTAAGCTGTTCCTCTATTCAGTAACAGCCCCCTGTGGATATCTTTCTAGCTGTCAAACCAGCCTTTTCTGGAATATATCCGTCAACCAGTTTCCATGACAGAGGGGGTTATAATTTTTCCTGGTACACCCAGAACCTCAGGGAATAATTTAATCAGCTAAACACAGCAGCCAGCACCTCACCACTGTTATAAAGTATGTATATGAGGAGGCAATGGGTTCCTTGAGAGCAGGTAATGTCCTACTGTCCTTTTCATGACATTTAATTATGCTGTGTAAATTAAATGACTTTATTAGCTGAATATCTTTGACCTCTGCAGTGCTTATTGTCATGTTAGTTGCTGATTCTCTGGATGTTATGGATTTGAGAAATGGAAAGTATTGGTTTAGGATGGGCATATACCAATGTAAAATGATTTCCTTTCTCATTTTCTTGGGTTGCTCTAACAAAACGACAGGGCTCCACATTTACCTGACCTTAAACATCACAAACATTGTTTACCTGATTCTGCTGAGCTTTTGTGTTAGAGATAGCCAACGTTTGAAATAGTTACAATGTTGCTTTCTCAGCTCAATTCTCTGCTGAAACTCACTACCTCTGCTTTGTACTACATACATTAAATACACTACAACTCGGACTGTGTCAGAGTGCAGTGGAACTGCATTTATAACGTTAACGCGGCCAAAGATGGCGATATCGCATTGAGAGAAATAAAAGAGTGCAGAAAAAGTGCTGTTACGTTAGCCGCAAATGCACAGGACTTTCTACCCCGTTTGAACTGAATAATTACGTCAGAAGCATGTACGACTCCTCAAGAATCCCTAACAAAAATTCACAGAATGATTTGATATATTGATTAAAATTTGTCATTTTTATATTTGAATGAGTTGTTAGACAAGAGTAAGATGTTAGGCTCAATAATAGACTATAATTTTTAAGAATTTAAATAGTGGTCACCGTGGCTGAGATGCATAGTGTATAGTAGAGCTATAAATAAGATGTTACTCTAATATGACAATTATGTGGTTTTTGTGATTTGTTTTCTCTGTTATCTCTATAGTTTATCAGCATGGCTTGCTTATTTAAAGGCCGGCTTGTCACTGGCACAGCATAATTTTTTTTTTTTATAAGATATTTTTCTTTGTAGCGTTCATGTAATAACTACAACTGCTTGACAGTGAGCTAACATGTAGTGTTAGATAAATACCAGAATAATGTTGTGCATATTAACTACATACATATTAATTCACCACTTGTGATGATTTAGTTCTAAGAAAGTCCAATCATGAAAATGCTTTTATTTTTTGTATTTATTTTTTTCATTATAACATTGGCAGACGCTTTTATCCAAAGTGACTTACAGTCGACTTATTACAGGGACAATCCCCCTGGAGCAACCTGGATTTAAGTGCTTGCTCAAGGACACAATTCTGCTTACCAGCTCTGTGCTATAGCCCACTACACCACCACCACTCCATATAAAATGCATATTGAAGAATGTAATAGTTTTAGGTGTGTCCCCCTTTTGCCCAAATGACAGCATGCAAGCTGGCATGGACTCAACATAAATCATCATATTTTGCAAAAACATGTTGTCACAGCATGATTTGAAAATGTTCCAAAGCGCATCTTGTTGCCGAAGGAAATCTGACCTATTGCCAAACAGATTTAACATGGTCAATGTCACAAATTTGCATACATTTGATTAGTGAGCTAGAAATATTTCTTCTTCATTTTACATCAAAAATGTATTTGCTTCACATTTTTGAAGATATCCCCCTTAGATTATTAGACTTTTTGAAGAGCAATGTATGGGTATTAGAAATATTAATTCTGAACTTTTTTATTAAATGTTTAATGTTTTTCTTTTTCCTTCCCATTTTTCGATTTATTTCAGCTTCCCCCAGATCTCCAGTAAGACCCACTCTTCCCAGTTGGAGACCAGCTCCACCCAGCCCATCCAGCAGCCATGGCAGATGATTCGGATATGCGCAATGAACTATCGGACATGCAGCAACGTGCAGACCAGCTAGGCGATGAGGTGAGGACATTAACGGCCTCTATTTAAACTTCACTGGTGGCCAAAAGTTTGGAATATTGTACAGATTGTGCTCTTATGGAAAGAAATTGGTACTTGAATTCACCAAAGTGGCATTTAACTGATCACAATGTATAGTCAGAACATTAATAACGTGAAAAATGACTATTTTAATTTGAAAACAAATATTCAGACCTTCTTAAACTACTTCAAAGAGTTCTCATCAAAACAATCCTCCATGTGCAGCAATGACAGCTTTGCAGATCCTATTTAGAACTATTTATCACTTGTCTCTGAATTGACTGATAATGATAAATCAAGAAGAATACTAAAATAAATGACTCTCATCTAACATTTTTGTTTAATTTAGCATTTGTTCATTTTTTAAGTCAATTTTGTTCAGCAGAATTTACATTTGTTTTGCTCCTCATCAGATTGCTGACACTATTAGAAGTTGTTTATTATTGCAAGGTTTTATCATCTGCTGATTAAGGCTTGGATGAATTGCTGGAATAGCATACATTATAACTGACTAGTGTAATTTAGGCCACAGATTTCTTTATTTTTATACAGTCTTTTCTGTGTGCTAGCCTAGGACTGTGAGTTGTCAGGGTCCATATGTGAATGTGCGTATGTGTGTGTCAGGTATTTTAGGAGGGTTCACCTGTACCCAACCTTACATAACGCTGTAGCATTTTCCATGTGTGTGTGTGTGTGTGTGTGTGTGTATAAGAGCTGGGGGTGGTGCTAGTGTGTGTTTGCAGCTTGATGAAGCTTCTCACTGCCACCCCACACTATGATTCTCACAGCTGAGCAGAATATTATAACGCAAACAGTACTCCACACTGCAAATATATCAGGCCTTTTTATCCATAGATATCTGAATTAATAAGAGCCATGACATTTGTGTAGAAAATGCTATAAATTACTCAAATAAACAACTACAAATATTGTGTTGAAATGTGTTCAGAATTCTTAAAAAGATAGCTCACCCCAAAAATGTTGTCATCATGTATTCACCTTCATGATGTTCCAGCCTGTATGACTGACTTTCTTCTGTGAACACAAAAGGAGATGTTAGGAAATGTGTTAGCCTCAGTCACCATTTACTTTCAGTGTTTGGAAAAAAGATGCAATGCAAGTAAATGGTAATTGAGGCTAATATTCTGCTTAGCATCTTCTTTTGGGGTTCTACAGAAGAAAGAAAGTTATACAGGTTTGGAGCAAAATGGGGGGTGGAGTAAATTATGACAGCATTTTTCAGTTTTGGGTGTCCCTTTAAAGGGATAGTTCACCCAAAAATAAAAATTATCTCATAATTTACTCACCCTCATGCCATCCCAGATTTGTTTGACTTTCTTTCTTCTGCAGAACATAAATTAAGGTGTTTAGAAAACTTACTCTGTAGGTCTAAACAATCCAAGTAAATTGTGATGAAAATCTTAAAAAAAGCACATAAATGCAGCATAAAAGTAATCCATAAGACTCCAGTGGTTAAATCCATGTCTTAAGTGATCCAGTTGGTTTTAGATGAAAACAGACCAGAATATAACTCTCTTTTCACTGTACATCTTGACACAGTCTCCTTGACAATCATGATTTCAAGCTGGATTACACTTCTTAGCACCATCTAGCGCATGCGTTAACAGGGTTGGGAGGGTTAATTTTTAAATCTATTCCACTACAGATAACAGAATACAGGCTGTAAAATGTACTTTGTAACATATTATATTAGATTACTCAAGGTCAGTAATTTATTCTAAATACCAGATTAATTCTTCAGTACTGGTAGATTTTTTCAATAGTTTTGTCTATAAAAACTCTGTCAGTACAGTAAGACAAACATGTTAAAAATACATTCTCTGAAAAACCTAAATAACTTATGCAGTGTTGTTTCTAAAACTAGATCAATCAAATTTCTCTTGTTTTAAGGATTTTTCTATATTTTTACAGGAAAAAATAAAAAAAACATTATCAAGAATATGATTTTTGCCCTAATATCATAGGTCTTACTAGAAAAAACTAAATTATGATCTTACATGAATTTTCTTGATTAAAACAATTATTGTATCTGGTAACGTGCATGTAAAATAGAAATAGCATTTTAGCTTAGCGTAAAGCTGACAATTTACACAAGGTTTACTTCTAGTTCTTTTGCTCCAAACTTACTTCAAACTTACTTCTCTGTCTGCTCGTATGAATAAAACACATCATAAGAAAGTGTTTCACCACTGTTTAAATGCACTTTGGATCGTATCATTTATATGTATAAATATTTTCCATCTAAAAGGACTAAATATTTAATGAAACAAATGACAATAAAATAATCTCTTCAGTAATCAAAATACTTTTTGAATGTAATCGTATTCTAAATTGCAATTATTTAAATTGTAACTGTAGTGGATCAATCTTATATTTTGTATTTTAAATACATAATCCTGTTAGATGTATTCCATTACTCCCCAACCCAAAGTGTAATCGAGCTTGGATATTGATTGTGTCTAGAGAGTGCAATGGCAAGATGTACAGTGAAAAAGGAATTATATTTTGGTCTGTTTTTCACTCAAAACTGATTGGATCACTTCAGAAGACATTGATTAAACCACTGGAGTTTTTGGATTAGTTTTATGCTGCATTTATTTGCTTTTTGGTGCTGCAAAGTTCTGTAAACCATCACTTGCATTGAATGGACCTACAGAGCTAAGATATTCTTTGAAAAATCTTTGCTTATATTCTGCAGAAGAAAGAAAGTTATACACATCTGGGATGGCATGAGGATGAGTAAGTGACGATTTTTGAGTGAACTATTCCTTTAATTTTTAGTTAGAAGAGAGAGACAAGGAGCTTTCACAATTCTAGTATTTTTGTAGGGCATTGATTTTGGCTCTTTAGTTCCCTCTGAGCTGAATAAACAAAGTCTCTTAGGCCATGTCCAAATGAAACACATGTGGGTTGATTTATCTACAATTATGCCACCCATTCCTGTTTATGAACATCAGGGTCAGAAATAAACCAGGGCTTAGGGCAAAAAATACCCCAGAATATTTAAAATGTGGGTACAAAAAAAAAATCCACCTAAACATTCCTCTTTTTTATGTATTATTTAACATTTGATATACTTCATAATATTTGTTTCTAGCCTTTTCTAATTATGGGTTTAGACACTGTATTGACCACTTTAATTAATTGATTAAATTAAAGTATTTTATATAAATGGATAACATGTAGTGTGTTCAAAATCTTTTATTATTTTTATTTGTTCCATTTAATGGCCTGATAAAAAAGAAAAGGCCCCTTAAAATTATCCCTGGGGGCAAATCAGTTCTTAATAAGGAGTTTATTACTTTTACAGCTTCAGAGGAATTGTGAAATTCTAGCACATAAATAAAATCAAAGCAACATTTTGTACGGAGTACAAGTTCACATTTCTGTTTTTGTAGTTTGTTCAACATTTGGGTAAATGCATGCTGTATAAAATTAATTAATTGTTTATTGATTATAGTGTTTATTAGAATTGCTTGCAGTGGTCTTTATCTCTGTAATTTCCTAATGAATTCTGTTTTTAACATCTCTTTTCTCCCCCCACAGTCACTGGAGAGCACCCGCCGTATGCTTCAACTAGTGGAAGAGGTAAGAGAAAGACAGCAAAGACATTATATTTAGCAAAATTATTTCTTGCGACATAAGTCAACACAAACTGCATAAGAGGACCCTTTATTCTAGAAGTGTTTAACATACAGTGGGGTCCTAGAGTCCACACTGAAAATCTGGTACTGAAAATTGTATTTTAAATAATAAAAATGAATAGAAAGCTTTAGGATTTAAAAAAATGTGAAATAAAGAAACATTATGATGCAGAAGGTAGAATTGAACTTTTCACTCAACTTTGTTTTGCTGACAATATATTCTGAGATGGAAAAAAATAATAAATTACAAAAATCCCAAGTGAACTGCATTATGTGGTATAATCCAGGTGAACCCACTAGGAGGGAATAGGGACAAACAATATGAGACATGATAGCCTGCCAATTATATTTGGGTATATTAATTCAACAACAACAACAAAGATTATTTATGAGTTATAAATTACATTTAAAATAATGATATGGTCAAACTGAGAAACAAGAGAAGGAATGTCAATGGAAACAGATCAATATGATGAGGACAAGGACCCTAAGATCCTTAGATCTTATAGTATATAACATATCTTACTTTTTGTATAGCATTAGTCTGCAGATAGACAGTTAAGCTAAGCAAAAGATGGGCTTTCCTAATCTTGTTTATCATGGGTTGAGGTTTTGTGTGTGTGTGAGAGAGAGAGAGAGAGAGGCAGAAAGGGAAAAAGGTGTGTATACCTGAGGGACAGAGAACTATAATGAAGTCTCCGCCGAAAATCTCAAGGTCATGTTGATAATCACGGCCCATATCTCTGCAAAGAGCACCTCCCCATTTCCATTACTGGCAAATGTGGGACATGATAAGTCTCCTTTGAATTGACAAATATACAAGTCGCCTCAGGATTCAGAGCCTGACAAACATGGACAGAGAAAAAGAAGAAAGAAAGCTGGAGAGCGAGGGCTGTATCAAATATAAGAGAGATCAAGTATAGATTGGCGCTGCTGACACAGTTGGTCTGAGATACAAGCTGTGTCAGCCTATCACTTGATAGATGGCAGCCATTTTCATGTTTTTAGTTAGACCAATCAAAACTTGCAGATATCTCAGCCCTAATAGATCAGCAGTATTCCTGTGTTTGGCCAAAACAGAGGTAAATCACTTTCATTATTTATGCCAGCATCGAGTTTGTTCCAGGCTTTTACTGCGGTGTGGAAATTCAGCGTTTATGGCACAAACAAATGAATCCCCAAGGACCCATTTAGGGCACTTTGTGATCCCATCTGAAGGGAGGAGGGTGCTGCTTCATGTCCACCTGATTTATGCACCACCAAGCCTTATGATTATCCCAAATATCGATATTATGATTTCCCTTATACTGCAGAAGATGCATTTCCTTGAAATGTCCCACTAAACCGCTGCTGTTTGTATAAAGTAGCTTATTACAGTAGAAGCTATCATTAAAACAGCTGAACTACTGTCATGGCACTCATAATTTTGCTATTGCTACTGTCCCAAACAGAAATCTGAAATATGGCCATTTATGAATATACAGTATATATCCTCCAGACACCCAAGCATGACTGCTGGTTGCATTTTCCATTTCCCTTTTTGATTTGTAACTAGTAGCCCTAAGAAACATGCAAAAAAAAAAAAGCCCCTATAGTTTTCCTAAAAATGTCTGTCCACATTTGTGGACAGTTGGACTAAGTTGTGACATTTTTTAATAATGCCAAGCTATAGAAAGTCAGATTTTAAAATCAAATATTTTATTATGTTTCCAGGAGTGTTGGTTATTCATGTTTTTGAGACGTAACAGACATTAAATCATAATTTAGCATAAATTATTCTGATTCAACGTAATGGCCAACATCATCCAATCACTGCCAACCATGTTAAACAAATTTTTTTGGCACAAAACATTCTGAATCTATGTACTGATTACCATTGTCCCATGTCTACAAAACATATTGAGTGGTCCAAATATCATCTGCAGACTGAAACTGAACTTTTGACCGGCTGTTAGGAGTGAATGCACTTGGCTGTATAGGAAAGCTATAGGATGCTCCCTTGCTCACTAATTAGATATTTAACCTCCAGTGTGCTGTCTGTCTGCACTGCATTCTGAACAGTTTGAAATGTACCTTATTTTCATCCTAACTCCATATACAGCCCCTGAGAGCAACATTTTCCAGTTTTTGGATGCATCCATTGACTCTCAATGTGATAATGCACAATGAATATAGGATATTTTAAGGAAAATAAGCTTATGGTCCATGTATGTGGTCATTGTGTTTAACAGTGTGCTGTTTCGTGATAAATTTATGACATTTATAAAATGCCAAATCGTATGAAACTAGAGACTACTCGTTTGACTCAAACAGGTTTTATTTGTTAAAACGTAAATTAGTTTTCTTACCAGATGTAGTTTTGTTGCTGTTTCTCCCAAAGACAAATTCAGCTGAGATCAGGACCATATTGTTTTGTAACATGACTCAGTGCGTCGAAAGGTTAACCCTTTAATGATAGCCTAGAGTCTATATTTTGAAAAATATGTTTTTTAACTAGTTTAATTTTATAGCACTTTGGCCAACAGTTGTTGTTTTTTAATGTGCTACATATATAAATGTGGCTGAATGACAGACTGATATGTAGCAAATATGTTCAAGTATGTTACTTTTCAGTAAAAACCATACATGGATTATAGATATGTTTCATATACTGGACTTTCATATATCAGATTTTTTAGTTAAGTACTCCCCAATACTGGTGTTGTTGTAGAAGATTTGGGACACCAGTGACCAAACAGTGATGGATGAGGGCCTCCTAAAGCTTATTCTTATAGTAAAGACAATTAATGATTCAGTGAGTAATATATTGAATGTCTTCATCCTTCATTGAGCCTCACCCCTTTGGCTCGCACCCACAGCACTGATTTATAACATTAACATGTAAAGGGCGCTATTAAATTATAAACACTTCAGACATCTAGAGCAAGATATGAATTGGAATTCCAGAGCACATCTACTGTATAGTTGTCTTTACGCCTTTGCTTTTAATATCCCCTAATAACTCTGTGTCTTATGTACGAGTGTAACTCACATAGTGGACTCATTTAGGCACAATCCTTCCGAATATTGCTTATTTCATTGATTGACTTTCATACCGCTTCATTATGAATGGCATGCTAGCATTCTCTTGTCATTTTGTCTAAATCTAGTTATAAATCTAACATATTCAGGGGCTGTCTGTTTCAGTTCAAATTCTGGTCAGTGAGCTCACAAAAGCCTCCACATAGATTCTCACATTAGCGCAGAGCGTGCATTTACAAACAATATTGATCAGGACTGTAATTAGATCTACTTTTTTGGTCGAAGTAAAAGAGAAGAAAGTTATGCAATTTCTTAGGTTTTGATTTCAGTAGTATAGCGTAAAAAGAACAGGTTCATGGGGCCTGGGTATCTCAGCGAGTATTGACACTGACTACCACCCCTGGAGTCACGAGTTTGAATCCAGGGCGTGCTGAGTGACTCCAGCCAGGACTCCTAAGCAACTAAATTGGCCCGGTTGCTAGGCAGGGTAGAGTCACATAGGGTAACCTCCTTGTGGTCATGATTAGGGGTTCTCGCTCTCAATGGGGCATGGGGTAAGTTGTACGTGGATCGCGGAGAGTAGCATGAGCTTCCACGTGCTGTGAGTCTCCGCGGTGTCATGCACAATGAGTCATGTGATAAGAGTGTAGTGAGTGTATTGACTGTCTCATAGGCGGAGGCAACTGAGACTTGTCCTCCGTCACCTGGATTGAGGTGAGTAACCGTGCCACCACGAGGATCTACTAAGTAGTGGGAATTGGGCATGCCAAATTGGGGAGAAAAGGGGAGAATTTTCCTTTTTTTTTAAAGAACAGGCTTAAAAGGGACACCATATATTGTGACTGTCCTGACAACCTTTCTCTGTAGACTAGTTCTGGAATTAATCTTGAGTTACTCTTGCTGATCTTACCTCTTTTTTCTTTGCCCTTATGTATTTTGCACTTTCTTTTCCACCTTCCTCGTCATGGCTCTTGATGCATAGAGTAAAGATGCTGGGATCAGGACTTTGGTTATGCTGGATGAGCAGGGAGGTAAGTGTGGGTGTATTTTAGATGTTGACAGCACTATTTTTTACAGTCTTGGCACATTGTAATTTAAATATGTTACATCCATAGAACAGTATTGTTAACATTTTAAATAAAATGTCAATACAATTTGTCTTTTGATTGGTTATACTTTGTAAAATACAACCATTGTGCCTCCTAAATTGTCATAAGTTAATTATTAATCAATGGTTATTTTAGCTAATTCAGTTGACTAATGCAGTCTGTCAGTTACAGTAATTAATATGAAATGCAATTCATTTTTGTTTTCCTCTGCTTTCTTTGAAGTAACACTAAATCTTTTCAGTCTTTTGCAAACACGTTTTTCTCTTTAATTTGATATGCTTTCAATGATACTGTTTTTACCAAAGAAACAGGACTGGCCACTGCAACTCTCCATTTAATTTCTGCATCTAAAATATATTTACTTCATGTAGTTGCCGTCATAGATTTTAGTCCAGCTTTTTAACAATAAAATAAAGGGACTTTAAGAAAACAAATTAAAGCAACGATCGATTTAGCTGGTAATGACAAATGACACTCTTTTCCATTAACTGCACTAATACTCTTTTGTATAATCCCTGGCCAAATTTTTAATCTGTAAAAAGTTGAAATGGGCCATCAAAGTATCTATGAGGATGTTACTGTCTTGCTTCCATGTTAAAAGCAAATGTTAGCTTGTTTAGCTTAGTGTGATGTAGTAAATTATATAATTGTTCATGCTATAAGTATTAGCTTCTTAGAGGCCCTCTGATTGGCTCCTTTGTGGAAGATCCCCTCTCTGCTATTCTTGTCATAAGGGGTATGAGATCTTACAGGTCCACCCCCTTAAACTATTGCCTAAAGACTATTTAAATGAAACTCTCAACTTAGAGGTAATACTAGGGCTTTGTTCACACTGTACATAAAACTGATTTGTTTTTCAAATCCTATCTTCAGGACTGACAATCTTGAAATGCAATAGGATGAGTTTGTTGATACTCTGTAGTCAGTAATTACATCTACCGGTACTGTACATCGATTTCCATACTTATTGTTTCAATGTCAGAAAAATGCCAAGAGGCAATATTTACCTTTTAATTAAGAAAGTAAAAAAGTTAATATTGTGCATTATTATGACATATCACTGCAGTGCTGACCTGCATACCGCATGAGACAAAATTAGAAAGTGTGAGATTCTGACAAAGACTACTGTGTTTTGTTGTACAATAAAACTACTTCTACTTTTCTGACCATTCAGATTGAAACACAATTCTAAAAATCAGATTAAACCACATATGGGACATCAGGGATAGTTGTCACACTACTCCAGTAAATATTTATCAGTGTACGCATATTTTTAGCTACATACCTTTAAGATAGCTACAAAAAAGCTATTGACCATTTTACCATTCTTGCCCAGGACAACAAAAAAAATACAGTTCATTAAACATGTTTTGTGACATCTTGTATCACAGTGGAACCTGCTACTAAACCAGTGGTGGAGGTTTCATGTGAACATTGTGGGGTGGCAAGGAAACGTCTCCCCATCATTACAACCATCAAAACAAAATCTACACCTCTCTATCAATCTATGCCTGCATTGAAAATCCTATTATAGCCTATAAATATTGTGATAGTAAAAATGTACTTTGGAGAGTAGATGACACAATAATTGAACTAGGTGTCTGAAACCATCATAAAACCTCTGCTAGAGAAAACACACATTTGCACAATTGGACTTTTAATTTATTTGTGTGACAACTAGACCTGTATATTGTTGGCTCATTTGTAAAAATCTAATTTCATGCATTTTATTTATTTGCTGTTGAGACTACAAACAACTAAACAGATGTCAGTTGGATATGCCAAAAAAATCGCATTATGCTGCCTGTGTGGACAAAACCTAAGCTTGTCTTTCTCTTTGACGTGAGTCTTTCTAGTGTTATCATGGAATATAATTTAAATTCTTGTTTTAAATTTTAAATTAGAATATATAGAATTTTTAAAAAAGTTAATTGTTTTTTCACAAAATGAAACAATAAACAAACAAACAAACAATTAAAGCATCATCGAATGCCAGGGATTAAACAAAAGTAGCTAATGTGGTAGGCTTCTTTCCCCTCAAACCATTCTCAGTTTGCCTCACCCTTCACTGTGACTAATACCTTCACTAAACCTCTTAACAATATCGAACACACCCTGTCTGCACGACAAAATGTCAGACTGGATCACCACAGGTCACCCAGCACCTCAGCCATATCATCCCCTACACAGAGACAAACAAACTATGAGCTGCAACCTCTTTCATTGTACAGAGGAGAAAAGAAGTCTGTCTGCTTTCAACAAATGAGTAAACAAGCTGCAGCCCCTACATTTTGGGAGAGATCAGGGCAGTCTTTATTCTGCGCCAAGGTCTAATTAAAGAGACAGATCTCTGAACTGCCGCCCTCCTGCAGCAGACGCTGTCTCAGTCTGCTACTGGCTGTTGGGATCAAAATCAAAGCAAGCTTGAACTGCCTTTAGCTTTGTCCTCAATGACTTCATCCACTTTTCCAAGCATTAAATGTTAAAGGGATAGTTCAATTAAAAATGAAATTTCTGTAATCATTTACTCAACTTCATGTCATTCTAAACTTTTATAACTTTCTTTCTTCCATAGAATGCAAAGGTGAATTTTTGAAGAATATCCTGGCCTCTTTTCCGTATAATGAAAGTGTTAAAACGTACCATTAAAGTATCCTGAAAATAGTCCATACAACTTATATTCCAAGTCTTCTGAAGCCATACAATAACAGATCAAAATCGTCATTTTTCACTAATAATTTTCTCCTTTGATGGGCTATTAAAGGATATTCTAGGTTCAATACAAGTTAAGCTCATTCGACAGCATTTGTGGCATAATGTTAATTACCACACAAAAGTATTCCAACTCGTCCCTCCTTTTCTTTAAAAATAGCAGAAATCTGGGTTTAGTGAGGCACTTACAATGGAAGTGAATGGGGCCAATCTTTAAACAATAAAATACTCACTGATTCAAAAGTAAAGCCACAAGACATAAACAATAAGTGTGTTAACATGGTTTTAATGTGATAAAATCACTGACTAACATTTTCTGTGTAATGTTATATCTAGTTTTACAACATCGTTGTCATGACAATGTAAAAACAATGATTTAAACTACTTTCCAGCTCAAATAATGCATTAGTTTTAACAGAAGAATTAATGCAAGTGCTTTTATAAAACTATAAGCTTCACATTTCTGCCTTTAAACCCTAAAAAAACTGGCCCCCATTTACTTCCATTGTAAGCGCCTCACTGTAAACTCAAATTAAGCTCTTTTTTTTTAAGAAAAAGAGGGATGAGTTAAAATACTTTGTTGTGGTAATCAACATTATGCCAAAAATCCTGTTGATTGAGCTAAACTTGTATTGCACCTGGAATATTCCTTCAACCACTATTACCAGTTGAACTTAAGAACTGGACCAGTTTGATTCATGCGCCAATGACAGCTAGGGCAGATATCAAGATTTTCAGTGAATTAGGACTTAGATTTCTGTCAGAATATAACACTATAAGTTTCAAGTTTTATTTGTCACATACATAACCATACACAGTACGACATGTAGTGAAATTCTTCATATGACTTTGCTCCCCACAGTTTACGATAAAGATTTTATATATATATACTGTATATAGATAAGGATAGAAATAAAACCACAATTAAAAAAAAAACTATTTAAAAATGCCCATTTAAAAACCAATAAAATACACAATAAAATAGGGGAAAGAGAATATATGTACAAAATATGTATATGATATGAAATAGTACAATGTGACAGATGTAGAGTAGCAGCAACAGTTTGACTGGCAGTATATGTATTGTGCATGGTAAAGTGCATTTTTGCAGTAATGTTCAGTATGTAAGAATATTCATTGGATAATTGGTTTTTTACCTTAACAGCCCCAGTCCTCATTCAATTACACTATATGGATAAAAGTGGCCAGTATATTATTCAAAAATGTCCCTTTTGTGTTCCACAGATGCAATAAAGTAATTTGGGATAGGAACAGGAAATGAAGCTGAGTAAATAATGGCAACATTTTCATATTTGGGTGAATGATTCCTTTAGTGCATCTTTAAATACTGAATGTATTTCTGAAAACATTGGTATTGTAACTCTTTTCTAACTCTTTTTTGCATCTAGGTCCATTCTAATGCATGCATCCCCTCTAGATGCATATAGCAATTGCACATTCCTTTTCAGCAGTGCTCATTTCTCATATATTGTTGAAAAAGGGCCAATAAAATTCATTCCACTGCTGTCATCCCTTTGTTCTGACCAGAACAACTCGATCGTGTTGAAGATGGCATGAACCATATCAACCAAGACATGAAGGAGGCCGAGAAAAATTTAAAAGATTTAGGGAAATGCTGTGGCCTTTTCATATGTCCGTGTAACAAGTAGGTACTGACCATGTGACGAAAGGGTCATACGTATGTGGTGGCGTCTGTTTTTTTTTTTTTTTTTTTTTTGGTTTCCTTTTGTCACAGTGAGTGTCTGAAGTTTTTGTCTTCTCTTCTTTGTCCTCTCTTTCCTCCTTCCTTTATTTTCCTGCTCTCGTTCTGTGGGGGATAAATTACTTGTTGTTTAATCAGAGCAACTGGAGCGCATCGAGGAGGGAATGGACCAAATCAATAAGGACATGAAGGATGCAGAAAAGAATTTGAACGATCTAGGAAAATTCTGTGGTCTTTGTTCCTGTCCATGTAACAAGTAGGTGCTGCTTGCCTGCCTGACTGCCTACCTAAAAGAAAGCCATTTATAGAGGCCTCATAGCGGCCTGTTGATCTTGTCAGGAGCACCCAGATGATCCAATGATCCTAAGTAAAGATTGAACACCAGATAAGCCAGTGAGCATGATGCATGGTCACACATGCTCACAGAAGTACAGCAGCACAATTGCCTTTGCTCTGGAACCTCGATAGACAGCAAAACTGCATGGATGTGCCAAAGTTGAGCAATAAACAAACAAAAACATACAAATTAGTAAATACATTTTTAAAGGTATAGTTCACCCACAAATGAAAATTCTGTCATCATTTACTCATCCGCATGTTGTTCCAAACTCACATGAGTTTCTTTCTTCCATGAAACACAAAGGAGATGTGAGGTAGAATGTTAGCCTCAATACCATTCACTTTCATTTAATCTTTTATCTATAATGAAAGTGAAAGGTGAATGAGGATGTCATTCTGCCTAATATCTGTTTCTGTGTTCCACAGAACAAAGAAAGTCATATGGGGTTTGGCCAACATGAGGGTGCGTATATGATGACAGAATTTTCATTTCTGGGCGAACTATCCCTTTAATAGTAATTATTTTTACATTTGATATCCTCTGGTGAGCTCTAGTTCTTTTAAATTACACTTAATTTCAAATATAGAATATTTGTTCAACCAATAAACTTTAATTATGTATAATGGCAGCGTCTGCTAAAAAGACCAAGATCTTCTATAGTAACATAAGAAAGCATACACTAACTACAGGTAGTATTTATTTTTGCTAGCCAGCTGACACAGTCATGTCATTTTACAGATACATCAGTGATGATAAGAAATTCAAATTCTATTCATCTTTTCTTTTAGACAGCACAAAATTAAATAAAAGATGACTGAAACAGGCAAATTGCTAGCAATGCAGACACAGAGTTTGTCTTGTACTGTGTGAACTTTAAAATTACATGTATCTTTTAAAACCAAAAATGTAAAATTTTTGGGCCTTTTTCACATATCAAGCCTTTATTCAGAAAATTATTGCGTTCAGCGCCTTTACTATATTAAAGAACCAAAGAGGACCATTATATTTGTGACCTTAACACCTATGACCCCCCCACTCCCAAAATGGTTTGATGACCCCCCCCCCCAATGTTCAAGACATGGTTACAGCCTTGCTTACAGGTCTGTTTATTTTTTTGCAACTTTGAAAGCACATCCATCAATGCTACCTGTATGACTGCAATAGCATGTCCCTGAATGCCAAATGCATGCTTATGCATCTCTTGCTAATGATACTGACATTGCTGCTACCTGTTAAATGATAATGCACAGTAAATATAGTAACAATGCTGATGACCAACTCCATTATGAAAGTAACTCAGATGATGCAACATTTTCAAGCCTGTCGCTCTCTGTGTGGGCAGGGATGGTTTGGCAGAGTACAGGACACAGAGTTCTGAGTTTTTAACGGAGAGTCTCAATGCTTTTGCTGGTTCCCCAAGGGGAGCAGATCTAGGTCAGGCAGAGAAAGATAAAGTGGAGACATCCCTGGCTGATGCCGTGGCACAAATGAGCATGAACCCGAGCATATCATCGGGTAGTAGAGTTTTGGTCGGATTGTGCAGTTCATATTGAACTCCGTATCAAAGTACTGTGGTGGGGTTTACTAGGGTTATAAGTTACAGTTCTTTGAAGTCAAATAGCTTTCAGATTTCTCAATTAAATTACTTTTAATGTAAAAAAAAAAATATATATATATATATATATATATATATATATATATATATAATTTATAATAATGTTTTATTATATATATATATATATATATATATATATATATATATATATATATATATATATATATATATATATATATATATTTATTTATTTTTTTATTAAAATGTATAAAAATGCTAAACTGTAGCATTTTCACTAGTGGACTTTTGAACCCTTCAAATATAATATATATATTTGTCTTTTTACAGTTTGAAAGCAAAATACATAAAGGGTTCAAAAGTCTAAGTCCACTACTGAGTATGCTTAGGTTTTGCATTTTTATACATTTTAATAAAAATAAATAAATAATATATATATATATATATTTTATAAAACATTATTATTAATTATATTTGCTAACACTTTACAGTAAGGTTCCATTTGTTAACATTAGTTAATGGCATTAGTTAACATGATCCAACAATGAACAATACTTTTAAAGCATTCATGAATGTTAGTTAACTTCAACATACACCAATACGTTTTTTAAATCTAACATTGTATATCTTAATATTAGTCTATGAACTAACATGAACTTGCAGTGAACAATAGTTTTTTTTTAGGAACTAACAATAACAAAGATTAGTAAATTCTGTAAAGAATACATTGTTCATTGTTAGTTCATGATACTTAATGCATTAAAGGGATAGTTGAAAATAAAAGAAAATTCTCTCATCATTTACTCACCCTCATCCCATCCCAGATGTATATGACTTTTTTTCTTTTGCTTAACACAAATCAACATTTTTAGAAGAATTTCTCAGCTCTGTTGGTCCATACAATGCAATGAATGGTAACCAAAATGTTTAAGTTCCAAAACATAAAGGCAGCATAAAAGTAAGTCCAGTGGTTAAATCTATATCTTCTGAAACTATATGATGTGGGTGAGAGACAGATCAATATTTAAGTCTGTTTTTCTGTTTATGGCGATATGTACAAAGAATGCAAATCACCAAAAACAAAAAGAAGAATGTGAAAGTGAAAATGTATATTGTACAGTGTAAATATCTATCTGTTTCTTACCCAGACCTATCATATAGCTTCTAAAGATTTAACCATTGGAGTTGTATGGATTACTGCCTTTATGTGTTTTTGTACAACCCCAGTTCCAAAAATGTTGGGACAGTATGAAAAATGCTAACAAAAACAAGAATGAGTGATTTGTAAATTATAATCACCCTTTTAGCTATATTGAAAGCTCTACAACGACACATTATATGATGTTTTACCTTGTAAATTACATACAAATTTTTTTTTTTTAAATGTACAGTAATTTCAAATCAGATGATTGCAACACGCTCCAAAAAAGTTGGGACAGTTGACTGATTACCACTGTGAAACATCACCTTTTCTTCTAATAACACTTATTATGCAATTTGGAACTGATGACAGAATTTTTTAGAAAGTGGAATTTTCCCCCATTCATCCATTATGCAGGTCTTCAGCTGCACAAATGTACAGGGTCTTCATTGCCATCTAATGCGCTTAATAATACGCCACACATTCTCAATTGGAGACAAGTCAGGACTGCAGGCAGACCAATCTAGCGACTGCACTCTCTGCTTACACAGCCATGCACTTGTAATCCAGGCAGTATGTGGTTTGAAGTTGTCCTGCTGTAAAATGCAGGGATGTCCTTGGAAAAGATGGTGCTGGATGGCAGTATATAATGCTCTAAAACGTGTTCATATCTGTCTGCATTCATGGTGTTCTCACAGATGTGCGAGTTACTCATGCCATGGGCACTGACACACCCCTGGCCCATACAGACACTGGCTTTTGGCTCTAACAGCTTGGATTGCCCTTTTCCTCTTTGGCCCAGATAACATGATTGCTGTGTTTTTCAAAAACTGTTTGAAATGTGGACTCTTCGGACCAAAAACACAATTGCCTCACCTGTTTAGCATCTTCTGTGTCACGAACTCCGCTCCTCTGCCCCATCCCAGCTTCCTCGAGCACGCACACACGCTCCCCTTCGTCCAGCTCACGCGCACGCTCGGCTTCACCGAGCACACACGCACTCCGCGAGAGTACTCGCTCGCTTCACGCTCCCTCGCTCTGCCCCCTCGAGCTTCTACGCTCGTTTTGCTCGCTCGAGCTTGCACGCTAGTTTTACTCCTACGAGCTCACATGCTCGTACACTATCTCACCTCCTCGGGCTCGCATGCCCGCTCTCCTATCGCCAGAACATTATGTACATCTGCACTCGTCTCAATCTCCACATTAGTTTCACCTGTACTCGTCTCATCACCTTTCATTGTTTACACCTGCACTTTCCCCTATATATATCACTGCCCTTTCGTCTCACTCCTGTTGGTTATTGTGTTTAGTTTCCCGTCTCTTTGCCCCCCGCTAGTCTCGTCTAGTTTTGTACTCCTCTAGTTACCCCTTAGCTTGCCAGCTCCCCTTGTTCCCCTGTCTTTTGCTCCCACTAGTCCCGTCTACTCTGATCCTGTTTCCCGGCTTCGACCTCCCCACTCTCGTTGACCACTCTCTCCCGGATTTGCCCCTTTACTCGACTTTGTTTCCCCGGCTTTTGACCCTACGCTTCCCTCGACAACTCTTCTCTGGATTTGCCCTGTTTGTACTTTTGCCTGCACTGCTATTAAATAAAAGCAGTTTCCTCCGACATTGTGACTGTCTCATCTTGTGTGTGTGTGTGTGTGCGGGTTACATTCTGTTTCATGTTGCCATGTTATTTCAATTCGTCAGATTGTTCTTAGTCTGAAATCGCCTCTGTCTCAATTTATTTGGAGCCTGTTGCAATCATCTGATTTGAAATTACTGTACATAAAAAAACAATGAAATTCACAAGGTAAAACGTAATATAATGTGTAATTGTAGTGCTTTCAATATAGCAATGGGTGAATATAATTTACATATCACACCTTTTTGTTTTTATTAGCATATTTCCTACTGTCCCAAGTTTTTTGGAATTGGGGGTATAGCTTCAAAATTTTGTTCACCATTCACTTGTATTTTATAGACCTGCAGAGCTAAAATATTCTTCTTAAAATCTTTGTTTGAGTTCAGCAGAAGAAAGAAAGTCATACACATCTGGGATGGCATTATGGTGAGTATGGTATTTTTGGTTGAACTATCCATTTAACTACTGTTAACAAATGGAACCTTATTATTAAGTGTTACCTTATATTTTCAGTATAATTTGAGGCTAAATTTAAATTGAATTCTTTCATTTGATATGTCCACCTTTTGCTTTAATGAAAGCATGCATTCGAGCTGGCACAAACTCCACAAAAACCTGATGATCCATGTTATCCCAGCTTATTTCTTTAGTGACCTCTGAAAGTGCAGAATCTTAAATATTTCATGTCATAACATTTCTTTGTTTAAAATTTCAAATGTACATTTACACGTCTTTACTGTGTGCTTTCTTATGTTAACATTTTTTATTGTTTTATATTAAAATGTTCAAACTTTTTAAACTCTAAAGTTTCAAATTAGATTTGTACTTTTTAGAGTGGATTCAGATTTTTGAAGCTACTGTATGTTTGCTTCTCTGTACTGTGACTTGAATATAGAGGGGAAAAAGATGATATTAATGGTTCTTACTATCAGTATTTTTGGTAGTGTTTGCCAGTTTGAGTTTTAACTGCTCCTTCACATTATATAAAGCCTAGTATGCTGTTCAAAGAGAGACAGCCTGGGGAATCGTAGCTTTAGTGCATCTCTATAAATAATACTGCAGTGGGAGGCTTGGCCATCTCGGTTTAGATAAATAAATAAATATATTTGAACTAAAATCCATATCAGCAACCCACAGCCAGTACAACACAGCAGATAAATAAAACATACTGGCTCAGTTATGCAAAAGATGCAATCAAGATTCAAGTTTAGGTGTATGATTTTCTTGCCTATCTAAGAAATGAATTCTTGGCTGTCATATTGAAAGCCTGTTACAAGAAATTCCTTCAGTAGCAGTTATGATATTACTTTTAATCATATGAATACTGCTGTTCTATACCTCAACTCTGGCCTTTATGATCAGTACAGACCATTGTCATGTGTACAACAATAAATGGTAATAATCCATAATAGGTTGTTGTCAGATTTGGCAAGATTGCATATGTTGTGGATAATTGCCATGTAAGAGAGTCTACAATTAGCAATAACTGATACTTTTATTCATTTGTTGCTCTGGGCCTAATCAAAACTGATACGCTCATAGGTTATTTGATCTGTCAGTGTCTGCTGTTACATAAAAATAATCATCTTAACGAAATCTAATGTGTGAAGTAAAAGGTGGCCAATGAAAACGCGAGATAGGATGATGTTCTCCTCCCTCCGGTTTATTTTCTTTTGAAGTTATTTGAACTTGTGTCCACTGATGTGGCTGTCCTGTTACTCTGTGTTGTCTGTCACCAAGGCCTGTGCTCTTTGTTATTTGTCCTAATTTGAGAGGGGGGACAGCTCATATGACATGGGGAGGAAGGGAGTGAGTGGGGGCAAGTAGTTCAACAGAGGGGAATACAGAAGTCCCATTTCTCTTTGCTTGGAAATGACTGTCCACCTCTGTCCCCCATTTTCAGTCTTTTTAGAAAGCTATGTGTCTCCGCATATAGTATATATGTATGTTATACACTGAAAAAAATCATTTTCTTAATCAGTATTTTTGTTTTGTTTTCTAGTAAAAAAATATTGAAAGATCCCAAATGCATATACATCACTTTAAAAAATTGAGAAAGAAAATTCAGAGAATCACAGAATATAGAGTTTCTCGAATTGACATTAAGGTTGTTTTAATATTAGTTAACTACATTAGTTAACATGAACCAACAATCACTGATACTTTTACAAAACCTATTACTTAAATTATTAATTTCAACAAATATTTTCATAATTTTTTTTTTTAAAGTTAACATTAGTTAATTTATTATAAACTAACATGAACTAACAGTGAACAATTTAAATTTTTTTTAGAAATTAACATTAACAAAGATGAATAAATCCTGTTAAATTCTATTGTTCATTGTTAGTTACCTAATGCATTAACTAATGTTAACAATTGGAACCTTACTATAAAGTGTTACCAGTTTATTTACTTACCCAATTGGCAAAGTTTTTTTTTTCTTTCTTATTTTTTTTCTTATTTTAAACATTAATCTCACTCAGTTTCGTTACATTTATGGTTTAAAAAATGTGCAAATAGGCTTCAATTAAAACATAAAAAAAAAAAAAATCTTAATTCAAGATATTCTCTGATAACAAATCTGAATATCTTATGCAATTTTACTTATCTATCTTGTTTTATAGATATTTTTACTGGAATACTAGATATTGAAAAATGCTGATTAGGAAACAGTGTTTGTCTGCTGGATGTAAAATAACAAATAAAGCCTGTATGAGTTGAATGAGCCCATCCCTGTTATGCTTGCCTGGTACTCCATGTTTTGATGTTGATCTGTGCACACACTGCTGCTATATGGAAGTGTCCGGTTACCTAGTGCTCACACTTCCCCTGCCTCTGTACAGAATGAAGAGTGGAGGCAGCAAGGCCTGGGGAAACAACCAGGATGGAGTGGTAGCAAGCCAGCCTGCCCGTGTGGTGGATGAGCGTGAACAGATGGCCATCAGCGGAGGCTTCATCCGAAGGTGAGAGGACCTGGATTCCAGAACACTCAATCGAGAGGTTTAGCTGGAAATGTGCAGAGAGATTCAGCTGTGTAGACAAAAGGTTAAACAAATCTGGTTTAGACAGCTGTGTACGTTCAGATAAATGGCTTTTGGGGGTCAAATGTACATCATCTCTTGGTGTTTGTTTACTTAATATGCATAGATAACCCATGTGCATACAGATGAACGAGATGATTCAGATGATGCTTAGTCTGACTTTAAAACCCCATGAATTCAAAGTGAGAGTTTTGTGGCTTTTAGTCCATGTCTATTAGCTTTGAGGTCTAAGCTACTGTAGAGTCATCCTGATCTCATAAAAATATGTGTCTGTGGTGACAGTTTGGGAAAGTTACTTTACAAGGTTAATTGCACGTATTGCGGCAGTTCCAAGGTGAAATGACCACTGTGTGGCGATAAAACCGAGTTACATTTTTTTTCCCAAACAGATGAGGTTTTTAAGGTTAATGCTCTATCGATTAGATAAAAAAAAAAAACGAACCTAAACCTTAAACCTAACCCATAGTGTAATGAAAAGCAAATGTGAGATGAAAAAGCACAACCTTGTCACTGAAGCATCCACATTATTTTGTGTTGCTACTAGGACACTTCTGGCTTCCATGTCGACTTGCGTGGTCTTCAGGACATGTACCCAGTTTATTTGCATTTAAAGTGTAAAAATCTATTAGTTGAGCTACCACACAATTTTATCATGCATGATTAAGCTTGTAAATGTGGTTGGTTATATAATGAAAATGATAACATAAAAGCTGTTGATCGATTACAATTTTTTATCGAATTAAAATACATGGTATGCCGATTCGTTTGAAACTTAAAAAAACATGTACTGAGATCCATGTGTTTAGATTTGTGTTTCATAAAGCTGTGTTTGAAAGCAAGAACATAGTCTTATTTTGTCTGTTGTGGGTAAGTGTGGTTTGTTCTCTGTATAAGCTGCGCATTGCTTGTACAACTGAAGTTTCGCTTACTGCCCCTTGGAGAAAACAGTTGGTACTTCAAGCTTGAATCGCTCTGATGGTAGGAATATTTCTTATTCCGGTCTGGGGACATGATTAATTGCATTAATGCTTTCATATTTGTTAGTACATTGTTTCTTATAGAATCAGTTGCACTGAATTAATGTGTTAAATCGGCAGCCCTAGTTAAAATTGATTGACTTACAAGTCGCCATACAAAGCGCTATAGTAAAAGTGTTTCTATGTCATAAAGCATAGTGTGAAGAACAGATTGAAAAGTTTGTGTTTATAAACTGATAACCTACGGTTTTACTCGTGATTTACTTGTTTGAAAGTGAATAAAAGTAGTTTTAGTGCCTCTAGTGATTATTTCACCTGGAAACTGCCACAATATGTACAACAAACAATGTAAAAAAGATTCAACATTTTTCAAATTCTATGAGACCAGGTCGGCTAGTGTATTCCTAAACTTGACTTAACTCGCTATGAATGGCAGGTAATGGACCAAAAATAGTGGTGCACTACATAGATTTCTAGAATGAAATTGTCCCTCTTTTAACACGGAAAATAGAAGTGTGCTTGTATGGACTTCAATGCAACAGCTACATTCCATCTTGTTCTTTTGGGTTCAGGGTAACAGATGATGCCCGGGAAAATGAGATGGATGAGAACTTAGAGCAGGTGGGAGGCATCATTGGTAACCTCCGCCACATGGCCCTTGATATGGGCAACGAGATTGATACCCAGAACCGCCAGATCGACAGGATCATGGAGAAGGTATGGATTGACTCTCAAGGCAATATAATGATGAATCACACAGTCCGGAATCCTAGATATATAATAATTGCAGTTTGAACTAACTAAAATGTAAACATAAAAGCTGAAAGGTTTGGTATTAATGAATAAATCTGTGCTAATAAAGTGCTCTTTTAACAACTCATCTTTGCTCCCACTAGGCTGATTCCAACAAGACCAGGATTGACGAAGCCAACCAGAGGGCCACAAAGATGCTCGGCAGTGGCTAAGCCTCTGGTCAGCCTGTTTTTACCAACCGTGCAGTTTGTCAAAAAGGCAATGCGCTTATCATGGTATTTACCTTCTAGGTTTGCACACATGCACATGTCGCCTGGTCCCCATTGTAAATGTTGTTCTATGTGTCGTATGTCATCTTTTTCAATGACTGTCCTCGTAAATTATTTCTTATACTCGGTATCATTCTTTCCAAAGAATATTGTATATAGTGCTGACTCGATGGCTCTTGCTTACTTGTGAAGTTTTTATTGTATTTATCAGCTATATACATATACGTGTGTATGTATACATATACCTGCTTGTATATGTATACATATGTGTGTGCATCTCTCTCTCTCTCTATATATATACTTTTTGCTGGAGGAAATATATAATAGGAATGCTATTCAAGCTGTCTTTTCTTTTTTCTATCTCAGTATTGTCTTGGTAAAACTGTCATACCACACTGCTACTGTCATGCTCCTTATATTGATGTTGTTATGACAACATGAAGAATGGGAAAAAAGATTGTGCAAATGATACTTATACAACAAGCACTTACAATCAATATCCTTGGTTCATATCCCTCATCACAACCATTATCAGTTACTGTTTAGACAATGTGCAACTAGATTCTGTAGCAGTAGTAGTAAAAAACATTGCATTCCAAGTGATGTGAATTGTGCGTTATGCATGACAAATTGTAGATTTTAGCGTCTTATAAATAAAACTTGTTTTAAAAAGATGACAAAAAAAATTAGAATCATGGCAGTAGCAAAATTGACAAAAGCATGCTCAGTATTAGGACACAGTGGAACGTTCCATATTACTGCAAGTTTGCAATAGTGCCACCATTTCAGTAAATATATATTCACAGACTGTGACCTTTGATGTAAAATAATGCAAAAGTGACTTAAAGAGGCAATGTGATGAGAACGCAAAATAATGGTGGTGAGCCTGTCCTGCAAAAATGACTTGTTTTCTAAAAGTGAATATGCAGTTTGGTGTAGAAAATGTTCTTGAAAGGTGGGGACTGGTTGTTTACTGTATCATAGGTTTTGGATGCTCTGAAAAATTATATAAATAATAATTTGCAATGTAAAGCAAAGACACATATTTCTGAGAGACCTTACTTTTATAAGAAGACTGTATCCTGTTAGTTTACTTCCCCCATGTGGTTTGTTATTGGTAAAAAATTATAATAATCCATAACCAAAAAAAATGTAAACAAAAGGGTTTTTTGTTGCTTCTGTACTTAGAGCTATGCACACCAAATCACTAAGATGTTGAATAGTTATCATAAGAAGTCAAATAAATACCTTTCCTGAATGACACATAGGTTCAACTGTGAGATTGATGTCCTCAACGCATGTAATATTGAAACTCCCTCTGTATCCTCTCAGTCTGTGAAGTGGTTGACATTTTGTAGCTAGCTGAAATGATTAAAAATAATAAACCCCTAATCGCTGTTTGTTTCATTATTGTCTTAAAATAACTTACCAACTATTCTGATTCACTTGACATAGCTGGTTATTGGAAGAACAACCAGAGAGCCAATTGGCCACACTTTAAGAAAAACTTCAAGTTTTATTTTGTTTCACATGCATTAAATCAGTAGTACATTGTCAAAGTGATTGGGGTCTCTTAGTCTCCAAACCAAACATGAGGGTTAAAGGGTTAGTTCACCCCAAAATTTTAATTCTCTCATTATTTACTCATCCTAATGCCATTCCAGATGTGTATGACGTTCTTTCACCTGCTGAACATAAATGACGATTTTTAGAGGAATATCTCAGCTCTGTTGGTCCATTAAATGCAAGTGAATGGTGGCCAGAAATTTGAAGCTTCAAAAAGGACATAAAGGCAGCATAAAAGTAACCCATATGACTCCAGTGGTTTATTACCATCAATTCTTCTTCCTGCCCATAGGTGATGGTATGCATGAAGAATGTAAATTGCCAAAAATAAAAGAAGAAGAATGTGTGAAATTGAAAGAGAAAGTTGAGATTATTGGTCAAATGTTCCTTAAATATTGATCTATTTCTCACACACACCTATCATATCACTTCAGAAGACATGGGTTAAACACACTGGATCTGTATGGAATACTTTTATGCTGCCTTTATAAGCTTTTTGGACCTTCAAAGTTCTGTCCACGATTCACTTGCATTGAATGCACAAATGGAGCTGAGATATTCTTCTAAAAATCTTTGTTTGTGTTCAGCAGAAGAAAGATAGTCAAACACATCTGGGATGGCGTTATGGTGAGTAAATAATGAGAGAATTTTCATTTTTGGGTGAAGTATTCCTTTAACACATAATGTAAACATACTGTACTGTATATCATTTATTGTAATGGCTTAGAAAATACCACAGAATGCTATGAGACAGAACTCATGGTTTGGAGTAAATTGCTTTCAGATCACCCTGTGTGCAGGTTGTCCTGTCTGTTTGGGGTGGTGCCCAGGAAGTGTTGATTAATGATGATGCAGTAATAAAATAATCAAGATACATCATCCTAAATTACTTCCATTAGGCAAGAACAACAACACAACATGTTAATATTGCTGATGCTTCACACAAACAGCAATTTAACCAAAAATTGTAATTCATGAAACACTTTCAGTCTGTTCATAGATCACAAGTATATAAGAGCAAAAGATATTCACATGTGCTTTCCCGTTTCAAAGAACTTACACTTGCTTACCGGGGGTACTTTGAAATCGAATACTTGCTTGAAGGTATGTTGAAAGTCATTGGGTGGTAGAGAGAATGCCAAAACACACATTTTAGACAACATTTACTCTCCCTCATGTTGTTCCAAACCTTTGTTTTTTCTGTGAAACACAAAGGGACGATATTAGGCAGACTGTTATGGGAGTGACAGCCAAAGTCACTTTCATTGCATCTTTTTCATACGGTTGTGTTCTATGCAAGAAAAGAAAGTCATATGGGTTTGGAACAACATGATGGGGAGTACACAATTTTAATTTTTGGCTGAAGCATCACCGTAAAAACACTGCTAGACAGAATGCATAGAGATGTTGCAAGCTTGGGAGCATTCTAGGAGATTTTTAGTAGAAAAGAAAAACACATGACAAATGCTCTATTTTTCAATCATTTTTAGACAATGGTAACATAATATGGATTTACTCATCATATACAACATTATAAACAGAAAACAGTTAGCAAGCTAATGTCTCTCCTATCATCTCACACTTGCAGTAAGAGAGACATTTGTGAGAGGTGTTGCAATATCAGGCAACATTGAGCCACATTAATTATTCAACAGCATAACAAAAATATCCACACTGCAGGCGTAGACAGCTGGACAACCCCTGTGTTTACATACCAGATTCAAAGTAAAGTCATACAGAAAAAATATATAGAATACCTCTTATAAGAGGCAATAGAGAATTATGAAGAAGAGATGTTAATGTTGAAGAGAGAGCTTGATGTTGTTATATCTATGGATATTTACATTTACATTTATGCATTTGGCAGACGCTTTTATCCAAAGCGACTTACAGTGCACTTATTACAGGGACAATCCCCCCGGAGCAACCTGGAGTTAAGTGCCTTGCTCAAGGACACAATGGTGGTGGCCATGGGGTTAGAACCTGTGACCTTCTGATTACCAGCCCTGTGCTTTAGCCACTACGCCACCACCACTCTGGATATAATGTATTCTAATAATAGGCCAGGCAGCAGCTGTTTTAAATAGGCCAGCGTGTTTATAAACAGAACCACGTCTGTTGATCGACCCCATAGGTGATAATGCATGCCGATTATGTTGGCCCCGACAGGTGCAGTGTGCGGCATGTGTTTTTATTTCAGACATGCGAGACGTGTAGCCCTTCGAGGTAATAGAATGGAAAAGTGCTGTGAGCTGCATTCCCTCCTGAGGAAGAACAAATGAGATCTCCTCTCATTCTGGCCTTGTGTGCGAAGCAGGCAGATGAATGATGTGTTGTAGTGTGCTTTTCTGCTGACCCAGAGGTAATTAAAGATGCTGGAGATTTACAACGAAGATGTACCCTCTTTCAGACGCAGGAATGGATTCTCTAATATGAAGCTACCTCCTAAGATACAGTAGCTGTTTCGTGTAGTATGATGTTCAAAATATTCTACATCTGTGTCCCACCCCTTCCGTACACTTACTTTATTTAAAACTGTGCTGCTTCCTTAGCTAAGGATCAGTGGGGATTTCTTTAAGACTGCAAGGGAAGCTCAGCTTCCCCTATAATGTCAAAAAAATAATGGTCAAATATGTACTATTGTGTAAACAATTTATTGACTAAAAATGCGTTAGAACACGTTCATCTCGAAGACGAGTTCGTTCAGAATCAGCTACATTACATATAGCAGGTTGACTGACTCAATTTACTTCTCATACATTCCCGTAGCATCAGTGCATTTCCCTGTTGAAGCCGAGCGTCCATTGACTTCAATGGGGCTGCTCTGAACAGTTTTTTCCAGTGCTCCGAAAATAGACGGTCATTGGATAAATGCTGCGATTATGTCCCGCCCACGGACGCTCAGCGTCTCTGGGGGTGAATGAGGAGTGGGCTGGCCCGGACTCCGGGCTTCCGCGTGATGATTGGAGGATCTGTCGAAAGCCTGCGTCTCCTTTTGATTGACAGCGAATCTGTACTATAAGAAGTCACTGAAGCTATTTCGCGCTCAGTCCCATCGCGGATTTCTCAAGTGTAGTCGAAAGAAAAATTGCTGCAACCTATTTCTTTATATTTGTTTGGCGAAATTGCTAGTCAAGTTGCATAATACATTTCACACAATTATACACCACATTCCTTGTTTCAGTTTTACCCCAAGTTTAATATATTTTGTTTTAGAGCGTTCGTTCGTTCGTTCGTTCATTCATTCATACAGTAGGCTAGGCTAGCGTCGTACGGGTGAAACTGCGCACGATGGCAGACGGTGCTAATATTGTCTACCTGATTTTGGCGAAGCCATTTGAAAGTCTTCCTTACGAGGAAAAAATTAGAATTAAACAGCAGGGCAGATCAACACCTAAGATTGATTTAGTGCAAAAAATAGGGTAAATAAGTTTATAATGTAGGCCGAAAATGAGCTTCCCCTCTTTGAAAGACCAGCAGCCGCCACTGCTAAGGATCTATTTTAATACTGTATATACATTTTTCAAAACCCCTAACCCTAAGTATGCATAACTTGTCACACGGCATTTGAACTAGGAACAATAAATCACGTGGCCTGTTGAGGAGAGATGTGCTATACAATTTTTAAGGAATCAGACTTAGAGGAATGTTCCGTGTTCAGAACAAGTTAGGCTCAATCAACATCATTTGTAGCATAATGTGATTTCCACCAAAAAATACATTAGATTCTCCCCTTATTTATTTTTAAAAAATAGAGCAAAAATCACAGTTACAATGATACAACCGTACAATCGAAGTGAATTGGGCCAGTCAATAAACATCAAAATAGAGTCTGGATCAAAAGTATAACCACAAAATGTAAACATTTCTCATGTTAACATGATTTTAGTGTGATAAAATTGCTTACTAACCTTATGTGTGAAATTATATCCAACACTGGGATTTCAGGGTTTTGTTGTTCTGACAACAAAGTTGTAATACTGCATATAACTTTACACAGATATCGTTATTAAGAATTTTTATCACACTAAAATCATGTAAACATGTATAATGTATACGTCTTGTTGCTAAACTTTTGAAACAATGTGTATGCTATTTTAGCATTGATTTATGGACTACTATGAAGGTAAAATAGTGCCTAAATGATTTGCATGTGCAGTGTAAGATTTGTAAAAGTGTTAATGAAGTTACAAGCGTGATAGAAAAATGTGCATGCACAGAGTAAGATTTGAGAAAGAGTAAATCAAATAGCAAGTGTAAAAAATAAATTCTGCATGCACATAGAACGCTTTGTGAAGGTGTATATCAAGTTGCATGCATAAGACAATAATCAATGCTTTAGCAATACTTTAATGCTTTGCATAAGTGTAATTCATGTGTTTTTGTGCCTTAACATGGCCAAAAACATTGTAAATCTGCAATCAGCGATATGCAAGCAAAGAAATGGTGTCTTGAACAGCAAAATGGATTGACTGCGTGGAATCAGTCTGTGTAAAATAAACAACAGCAAATGTGTAAATGACTTGTGGTCATTTACACATTTACAAAATGAGGTTTTCCTTGACCAGTTTACTCTGACCTGATTGTTTTAATAACGTGACAGACCGCTTGCTCTTCATATGGCTCAGCATCGTTCCTCTGGGTATCTCTCTTCTCTTAAATATTAAACTGAAATATTATCACATACTCAGATGCTCTCCTCAAATACCCCCTCCTCCTGTTTCTCATTCACCATCTCAATTTCACTTCTGTTTCACTTTCTCCTCTACATCTTCCTCTCCCCCTCTTTCCACCCCTTCTCCTCCTCCCACTGTATCTGTAACAGATGCTGCATACTGCTCTAGTGCTCTTCCCCTGGCCTGATGTCCCTGCTACCATAGAGCCACAACACACTGTTATAGAGTCAGCAAAGCTCACATGATACACCGAAGCCTGCCTGCCTGATCGGGACGATCTTTCTGTCCCGAACTATGACACGCTCCCAAGATTTGAAAGATCACACATGCAGGCGTTTAATGGAATCTGTCGGACAACCGTTTGTGGTTCGGGAGGGGTGGAGAAGGAAGGACTGTGATGGAGGATGATTTGGGTAGGCCTGTCCCACATAAAGAGGAGGAGTGGAAAATGAATGAGAGAAGGCAGGGTGACTTTACAGTAGTCATTGAGTCTTCTTTCCATGGAACACAAAATATGTTATTAAGAATGTTAGCCGCAGACACCATTCACTTTCATTTTTTTTTCATCCAGTTAATGGTGACTGAGGCTCTCAATCCCTAACATTTTACCTAACTTTCTTTTTTGTGTTCTATAGAAGAAAAATAATCATACAGAGTTGAAACAAAATGAGATTTTTTTTGGTGGCTAACCCTTTAAGGTGCTCGTTTTGTCACTTCACGTGTTTGCTGGAAATCGAACCTACCACATTGGCGTTGCTAGAACTGTGCTCTACTAATTAAGCTATAGGAAAAAGAAAGCGATTTAAATGTTTTTCTGTACAGGCCCGGCTTCTGACAGCTTTGCTAGGGTGGTCTGAGGGATAATATAGGTGGGCATTTGGGATGGGTGAGGGGTTACTCAGACTAGTAATTTAATGTCTTTAATTGGCATAACATGGCATAATTGTCAAGATCATAAGATCCAACATAACTATATTTTATAGTTTTCGTTTTCATGCCCAAAAGTTGTTGGGTTGGGCGGGGGGTTTCGTTTTCATTGTTGATGGGTTTTTGGGGGGGGGGGTTCACCAAAATGGATCATACAACCTTAAAGCCCAGGGCCCCATACACCCCCCACCCCATCAGTCAAGGGCACTGGCCCGGTCGATATTTTGAGAAACTGATATGGAGGGAGATATTGATAAGAGGGAGCCTGTGATACAATAACAGCAGCCACATGGTCACTGCACACTGAGATAGCACCAGGCTTCTATATGGGCACTAAAAACCTATAAATTGCACAAAAATATCTCTCAGTACCGTTCTCGCTCGTGTAACGTCTGGGACTGTCTGGATTTCAGCAGCCGTTTCTTGAGAGTGTCGTTGCTTACGGCCAATTACAAAATTTCTGGTGTTGTTTTGTAATTGGTTGGGCAGTCTATAGCCCATAATGCTTTTAACGAATGCACAAATTGGGAATTGTATTACATTTTTATTTAAAACTGTTTCCCAAATGTTTGATTGGGTGGGCTCAGCCTACATCCGTCCCGTTTCTGTATGAAATCGTACAATCTGCAGGAGAGAAGTCTCTAGACTTGGCCGCAGGCTGAAAACCAGAAAAAAAGAAAGAGGGATGAAAATGGGTGGAGATAAAGATGTGTTAAAGAGAGTGTGGTGTGGGGGAAACTGTGGCTGAGGATGTGATGAGAATATGTGAATATCAGCAGCACGGACAAAACGCCAGCCGTGATAGAGAGAAAGAGGAGGTGGTGGTATAAGAAGGGTGAGGCTCTAATCTACAGACACCACCACACTCTTTCTCTCTCTTTCTCTTTTATTTATCCCGCTCTCTGTCAGGTCATTAAGGTCATTTCTGCAACATCTGACATGCCCTTAATACATTTTCACAAGGGCTGTGTGTTTACAGTACTGTCAATACCTCTTTACTCAAACATGACCATACACATTAAGACAATCTTCTTCTTCTGTGAGACACTAGAAATAGAGTGTGCTATTATGGGTCGAGGCTGAGTCATACAATCTCATGCCTGCCAGCCTGCTTCAACCTTCTCTGCCATTTTCACACCCTGTTCTTTATCCACTGTGACCTCCGGACAACTTGCTTTCTTTCCTTAAAAAAGTACATTCATCACCACTTCTCAACACCCCAAACAACATCTACCCCTCTACCGCCAAATTACCTTTCCTGTCATCTCCTCTCACATTAATAATCAGTAAATAAGTAATTGGAAAAGGGAGAATCCGCGACCACTAGTGGCAGATGAGCGCCACTGAGTTTCAGAACATTTATGCATTAGCCAGACACTTTTAACCCTTTTAATGAGGTTATAGAAGTAAATGACTGTAAGGGCAAGAAATGAAGAGTTTCTTTCTGTGCCTGAAAGTGCTGAAAGTGAACAGTTATTGGAGCTCTTCATTGTCTTTAGTAAGGATTACTGTATCTCAGAGGCATGTTAAGCTACAGAGATTTACTCAATTCAAAGCCAAATTGAGTCAGGAATTAACACAAAACCTACATTTCCTACATGTTCTTTAAATATCTGAAAATATTATATAAATAAATGTATATACACTGGCGGCCAAAAGTTTGGAATAATGTATAGATTTTGTTCTTATGGAAAGAAATTGGTACTTGTATTCACTAAAGTGGCATTTAACTGGTCACTAATATTAATTACGATTACAATTTGAAAACAATTTCCAGAACTTCTTAAACTACTTCAAAGAGTTCTCATCAAAAAATCCTCAATGACAGCTTTGAAGATCCTTAGCTGTCAATTTGTCAAGATACTCAGGTGACATTTCACCACACACACTTCCTGTAGCACTTGCCATAGATGTGGTGGTCCTGTTGGGCACTTCTCACACACCTTACAGTCTAGTTGATCCAACAAAAGCTCAGTGGGGTTAAGATCCATAACACTCTTTTCGAATTATCTGTTGTCCAATGTCTTTGTTTTTTTGCCCACTCAAACCTTTTATTTTTGTTTTCTTGTTTCAAATTTGGCATTTCTCAGCCAATCATGTGGCAGAAGTGCAACTCATGAACGTCACAACGGTAGAGAGCAAGAGAGGACCCAGACGCAGGAGGCAATGTCAAAAAGGGCTTATTACAAAACTAAAACAAATCTCACGATAGAAAAAAAAAAAATTTAAATAGAGAAAACATAAACATTCAAAATCCAACAACACGACCGAAGTCTTCCGGATATCTCAGGAAACAGATCATCTGGAGAATCGCACAGGACAGAATACAAGCAGGACTTTAGTGTGTTTGTGTATGTATGTATATATTTATATACTGTATATATATACGTGTATGTATGTATGTATGTGTATATATATATATATATATATATATATATATATATATATATATATATATAGTGTATGTGTAATTGGTGTTGCGATGTATCCTGACTCTGCAATGTAAAGCAGCAGGGGCATTGCTAGACATAAATGTCTACTGGGGCACAGGCCCCCCCATTACTCATATGCTTTTTCTTATTTCTTCTTTCTTGAAAGCCTGCTGCATGCAAGAATTGTGCAACACAATGCACTATACAAAACCTTGCTTAACCCACTATTCCTACACTGCAACAAGTACTGGGAAAGGTAAACATGTAGAGATATTAATCTTTATGAAATATGTTAGTACCTTCAACATACTGCACATGAACATTCTCAACATGTTTTATGGCATAAAATGCCTACACTGTATATGCAAATAACAAACCGGAGAAAACTTTCTTGCACATTTGCATTCTTCTATATTACACATTAAACATCAGGAAAACCTCTGTCAAGTAAGTCTATGGAATTGCATTATGCAACGTCAGGCAAAATGGCCTCAGACGAAACGGCTTTAGACAAAATGTATCACGAGCAGAGAGTTGGTCGCTAGGCAGAGTTGATATACTGGCTGAGTTTGGTTGCTAGCTTGTGAAACTAGCTGAGCCATCTCTAACTTTATAAATGCAGAAGTGTCGTTTCTATAAATTAATAACTAGCTAACAAACATAATTGGTGTAAGTTTAAACTGATGTTTGAAACTCATTGTTTACTTGCAACAACAACTCAAAACAAGCCAAACTATAGTCCTTTTTAGTCGCTAGGTAATTAGCACATAGCAGCCAGTTTATGTAGTGTCCTAAACTAGCGCTAGTGAATTAAATTATTAATTTAATATCCAAAAGATTGATTCAATGTTATCATAATCAAAGACAGTACTACAGAACACAAAAATATGTTTATTTTCTCTGCAATTCCATAGAATTGACAGAGGTTTTCCTGAGACTTGATGCTTTTTCATCTGACGGCTGAGGATGTAGTTTGTTTATCATGTTTAGTTTCATCATGTTTTCATAGCCTACCTCAATTCTGACTTGTGTGCCGACACTTGGGCAGGGTTACGCTAGTAAGTTCTCAAGTAAGTTAGGAGATAAAGTTCACCTTATGGGCTTACTAGTTATTTTGTAACTAAGTATGTGCTTAATTTGGTTGCACCACCTGTTCTTAAGGCAAGACTTAACTAGTAAGTCATAAACTCTCCCATAAAGTAATGCGTAGTCGCATAATATGACGTTTACCTGTATTGATCCAATAAAAAGCTTTCAAATTTATACACAGAAGTGTTAAAAAGCTGTGAATTTAAGTTTTATCTCGCTATGGTTAATGTTCAAACCTTGTCTGCTCGTGTAACTGTCAATAAATTATATCCCCATTAAAATATGATCGGTAATAAAAGCAGATTTAATAAAAAGTATATTTGCCCTGTGTAAATAGCAATATGTATCTAAAATAAATAAGGGGTGATAAATAAATGCTAATACAACAGGCTGGAAAAATAGACATTTATTAATTTTAATATCTGCAACGCTCAAATATTTAGTAGTGCGTATGTTGTGACTTAGTGCCCATTTACGCCACAACTAGGCTAAGGTATAACGTACATAGCTGGTGCAACTGGCCACTGGAATGTGTGTGTGGCTGTGCGCGCTGCAGTGGCTTTGGTTGTAGCAACAGACGTGGATTTCTGCGAGCAAGCATCAGATTTGTGTTTTTGGTTAAATTGCGTTGCTTTTACAAGCGTTGATTGGGTGGGTTACTGCGTTGCATTTAGATAGACCCGTTTCTTTTTTCATGAATAAAATGAAATGAATGCACTGACGAATAAAGTAAATTGTTAAAACTCAAACTTGAGCTTTTACTGGGGCACAGCAGATTTGTACTGGGGCATGTGCCCCAGTAAAAGGGGTCTAGTGGCGCACCTGAATAGACCAGATTTAACTTCTACAACATAAATGACTGCCTTGTATAAAAGGGTGTTAGATTTTTGGGCTTTTCAATGTAAGCTTTTTGTTGTTTTACCTGCTTCCTTGATGGTTCAGTCTTGAGAACTAGCCAAAATAGTATAATTCTGGAAACTTGTGGAGAAAAACCCAATGGCATTGAAATTTGTGACCAGTTTGTACATTAATATAGCACCATGCAGCATTATCTCAACTGTAGTTTCAATGAGCAGATGTTGTTGTTCTGTGGAATGAATTAGAGTTCTTACCATTAGATTTAGTTACAAAACAGTGTTTTATAGGTAATCGTATGGCTTCTGAGAATGGTAGGGTATACCTGAATAATCAATCATCTTTCCAACACCAAAAAACACTCCTACAAAACAGGTCTTTGCCACAGAGAAGATACCACCGATACATACATATGCCCGTACTGGACAAGAGAACAAACTCATAGAGGAAACCAATTAAAACCTGCAACAGGAAATTGTGGGATACAGATTAGATAACACAAAGGCCATACATACAACAACAACAACTTGTGTATGGGTTTATAATCCAGGAACTGTATATCTATGAGCCAGTGGTTAGACATTGAACTGCACGCAATACAAACTGCTGAATTATTCACATATACTTCATATACTAAGTCCAAAGGAAAGACCTCAATCAGAAATGACCACATATTGACATACTGAAGAGCACCCTGTTGACCTATATGACATCACCCTGTGGTCATTGCTATGGAGATGAAAGAGCAGCATGATGAATCACAAAGAGTGTGAATCATTCCTTGCTCTATCCACGCAGACTTTCAGAGCACTATCACAGTAATCATGTTCACACAAGACAGAGATAGAAAAAAAATGTAATTATAACTGGTAGGGCAGAAAATGGTGTGTGGACAACAATAGAAGAGACTGTCAGAGATTATAATTTTTTAGACGATGCAGAGCAGCAGACAAGTACCTCTTGGACCTCCATTATGAAAAAATTATTTATTCAGAAAAACTACAACTGGGTTTCTTGGATTGAAATTGTTCTTCACCAAAACATCTTTGTAACATTTTTATAATATGTAACTATGTTGTAACATTTGATTTGTCTCATTAAAAAGAGGAACTGAACATTAAAACTGGATGCACTACATTTTGAAAGAAAACAATGTATATTTAGAGGCTAATATTTTCAAATTTGAGACATTGAACAAAAAAAAACGAATGACTCTGATCTATTGAGGACAGCCCTAATCATAATGTGTGAGTGCGTGTGTACTTGTGTGAATTTCTGCCAGACTATTAGCTCACAGGGGAGTATTTATGTTCCTCATGTAGGTAGCGCTGAGTCCGTCACACCAAAGAGGGATCTGAGCCCATGTTGAGCATACTGCTCTTTCTTCTTACAGAGCAAAAGAGCTCCCCTGAGGGTACACCAGAATAGCAAGCAAATTAACATGAATAAAAATTCCATCATGGAAACTTTTCGCCTTCAATACTTCAAGAGTCTGCTGTTATATAAAGCTTATGAAAAAACATGATCAATGGAAAGTATTAATAGACTAAAATCCAAAGAATTATTTTACAAATAAATCTGTGCTTCTGAACTGGGTTTATTGTACTCAAGTAGACTAAATGTCTAAGTCAAGCATAGAAATGTATCAATATAACTACAAACTGCAAAATTACTTACATGACAGGCTGAATAGAAAGTTACCATTCTGTAAATGCATAAACAATACAAGTATGAATTACCAGCCTAACATATGGAACAAACACTGGGATACATTTTGTATTAGTATTAGCCATATTACTAAATGACAAGAGTTTAAATTGATGAATGAACTTTGACATTGTAACGAATGCAGGAGGAGGCAGACGAGGAGTGAGGATCTACTCGCAGGCTTTATTTAACAGCGGTGAAAACAAATAAGACAGGAACAAAGGAAACGTCCACGATGGGAAAATGAAACCAAAAACATACAAGGGTACACGAAATGAGTCAGCAGGGTACAACATAGGCATCCAGGCATCTACAAACATCAACAATCGACAGGGGAATGGAGAAACAGCAGGGTTTAAATACACTGGAGACATGATGATGACAAACGACAATCAGGTGAGAACAATGACACAGGGCTGGCAGTGATGAATCATGGGAAGTGTAGTTTGTGACGGTGACACGAAACACGGGGCAGACAACAGGGGATCGTGACAGACATCAACAACAAAAGATATGAAAAGCATTTTCGCTTCCTTTTTAAATGTTGATAAACCTATTTATTTTGCGATTCTATCTATGCACAATTATATTATTAGTTGCATTGTAAAATTTGCATGTAGCATTGCTTTTTGGCCCTGCTATCCACAAAAATGTTTCAGTCACAACCAACCAGTTGAGAAGCCCTGCTTTAAATGAGCTCTTTGTAACCCTTGCATCAACAACAGACAGAGGTTTATGACCCAACTTCTTTATTCTTCTGATACTGTCATTTTCAGCAAAGCTAAAGATGTTTGACTGCCATATTGCATCATGGGCACAATCCTTCCTGGTTAGGAAAACAAGAGATTTAAACAAAAGCCAAACATCAATCACTTGATCCCAGGACATGCAATGGGCCTGATGCATAGAACCTGCTATAGCTCTTCATACCAAATCAAAACATTGGAAAAATGGAGTACTTATTAAATACAACATATTATGGGCTACAATTCTCTCTCTCATATTAGTTTGATGCTGTCAGCTCTCCTTACATCTAAATTGAATCACAGACTGTGGAAATACTGTTCTATTTTGCAGAACGGCTTCAAAATTCCCAATTTTAGCTCGTGTTATCTAAATGAATTGCTTAAATACATTATTTTCACGACTGCAGAAACACTTAGAAGTACTGATAACTAACTTTTCGCTCTCTGGTTTTGATGCTTAAAAAACTTGCCATACAAAATGTTGGTTTAAATTAATTCAGTTCTGGACATCAGTTCCCTACAATGAAAATTTGTTTCTTTGATATTAAATTAAAATCTAGGATCTACTCAAATATTTTGTGTAGTGAAAACCTAAATGAATTGAGTTAACAAACTTAAATTTGATCTATTCAAATAACTCTATTGAACCTTGCAGCGTGTTGTTAGCCAGCAACACACACATTAGCAAAGTATCAATATTTGTTGTACTGTATAACAAGTAGATGCTGCTGAGAATGTACAGATCCCCCCAATCAATCATTACACAGATGAATCCTCAGAATTGCTTCACAAGACAAAGCAATGCATAATGGATTGTAGATGTGAACGCAGCCTCAACCCAACTATTAGCTCTACTATTATACACAATGGTCACCTCCAAAAAACTTCAATTTGTTTAATTCGGCATATAAATACATTATACTTGCAATAACAGAAAAATGTACTCTCCCAATCCTGTCCCATGCAAAGCATGTTGGGAACAGAAAATCCCCTGCCCGGTTTCAGCAATACATTGAGGCAACAAATATTATTCACATAGTTCCAATGTGAATAATATGAACATAGATGGATTATACACATGTTGTTGGAAATTAAATTAATTTGAGACAAAATGCTAAAGAATTGTGTTGCATTAGCTCATTATTAATAAGTTAATTGAGCATGCAGGAAAATCACGTTGAGTGAACACCATCCATTAAACTCTGAATACATTTGAACATTTCATAGCAATGTCATCATGTCACTTTTTGATGACTGTGTTGAATGTATCCCTTGGACTTTATGCAATATAATTATGCTCACATCCAAAACATAAATGTATTAAGTTGATTTCCAGTGTACTGGTTTAGTATTTTCAACAGAGCTGATTTCCATTTTTTCTGTGTGTATAACTAAAGCTGTGTCCGAAGTTCTACTTTTAAAAGTAGATCAGAATTTATACTTATTTATTTATTTATTTTTACCTCTTGACCATTGATAAAGTATGTACTTTTTAGCTATTCAGTAAACTCAAAGGAAAATTACACAAACTGTAACTACATCCAAATTTCTGTACTTTCAGAGTGTGTTCAGAATTAAATTATCTTTGCATACTATATAGTAGGGAAGTATGCATATTTGGACACAGAGCAAGTCTCCATTGCACAATCAAGTTTCTCATTAACATGTTTTCCCACAAATTCATAGTTTGGTCTATCGGGATATGAGAGTACTTTGCATTATTCATTAGAAGAAAAGCATTGCTTCAAACCAAGATCAAACCAAAATTGTGGGAGGAAAAAACAAAACATCTACATAGTGATCATGCAGAATTCATTCTTTAATCACAGTCATTCAAATTCCTATGGAGCTGTTACATAGACCTGCAAATAGGACAATGAGTTCAAAGCAGAGCTCACCTCGGATTCCATGCATACAGTTAAAAAGCTCTCCACAGCACTGAGTGTTCCTATGAAAGCCAGGCAGAAGAGATGTTAGGCATCTGCCGCTCTGCAGGCAAGATTTGCTCACAGCGGGACTTCAAAGGCAAGCAACAGCCACTCACATCCTGTAAGCATTGAGCGTCTTTGCCTTTGTCACTGATACTTCCCACTAATTGGGATGGGATTAAAGAAACCTGACTGCAATGAGGATCGCGTGAAGCAAAGGTCAGAGGGCAAATACAGTCAAAATATTAGAGTAGTGCATGTATGTTTTTCCATTATGACACGGATGCTACTTTCAGCTCTAAGCCTATTATGTTATGTCAGGATTACAATTTCACTAATAGACTGGGGTTTCCCTCCACTACAAATTACAAGTAATCGTGTGACATGATGTGCACGGTGTCTGAAAAATGACCATAAAACATAAGGGAGGCTTGGGGCAATTGTAACACACTAAAGTGATGACATTTACTCAGCAAATGCTCATTAAGTTCTCTTTATGCCTGAGAAAAATCAGTGCAATTGTTTCAATTTGTGACGGATTTTCAACAAAAGATTATTTTGACATATGCATTTTTTGATGTCTAATATTTTTCTTGTGCTAAAGCTTTAATATCTTTGAATTCAAGCTAATATTTAATATCCCATAAAGGCTGTGAATTAGGCACTCAAGTGTTGAGTAAAAAATTCTGTGTTATTATCTAGTTTTTCATCTTATAAGTCAATCGGTTACACTTCACAATAAGGTTCCAATTTTTTATATTAGTTAACACCATTAGATAACATGAACTATCAATGAACAATACTTTTGTAGCATTTTTGTAGCAATTTTGACATAATACATTTTTTAATTCAAAATTGTTATATGTTAACATTAGTTAATGCATCATGAACTAACCTGAACTAGAAATGATTAGTTATATTTAAATGAACAAAGATATTAACAAAGATTAAGAAATGCTGTAAAAAAAATAATTGTTAATTCATAATACATAGTGCATTAACTAATCTTAACTAATGGAACCTTATTTTAAAATGCTACCGGTCAATTAATGGTACAGTTACTTTTGCCACATATAAATGTTTCTTATTACAACAGATGGGCAGATTTGTAGTATTCTGTGAGTTATGTAAATATACACATTTTTACAACTGCACCCAATCTTCCCTAATCACAGACACCTTTGAACCCACCTTTGAACTGATCCTGCCCATAACTCATGGAACTGAAACAAACCCACAGCTTTGTATACACACCATTCTCCTGAGCTTTAGCATGGTAGCAGCTCTGTCCCCTCTAAAAACTATACAATTTAGGAAGCAGAAGAGTTGGGTATGCTTGTTTTCTTGTTGGGTATGCTTCAAATGCACATAAGTATAACATTAGCTACAGTTGAAGTCAGAAGTTTGCATACACTTAGGTTGAAGTCATAAAAAAATATTTTTTTCAAAATATAGTTTTGGAAAGTCGTTTAGGACATCCACTTTCTGCATGACATGAGTCATTTTTCCAACAATTGTTTACAGAGATTGTTTCACTTTTAATTGACTATTTCTCAATTCCAGTGGGTCAGAGGTTTACATACACTAAATTAACTGTGCCTTTAAGCAGCATGGAAAATTCCAGAAAATTATGTCAAGCCTTTAGGCAATTAGCTTCTGATAGGCTAATTGGCTAATTGAAGTCAATTGGAGGTGTGGCTGTATCTTAAGGCCTACCTTAAAACGATGTGCCTCTTTGCTTGATATCATGGAAAATCAAAAGAAATCAGCCAAGAGCTGAGAAAAAAAATTATCGACCTCAATTCTGGTTCATCCATTGGAGCAATTTCCAAATGCCTGAAGGTACCACGTTCATCTGTACAAACAATAGTACGCAAGTACAAACACCATTGGACCGTGCAGCCATCATACCGCTCAGGAAGGAGACGCATTCTGTCTCTTAGAGATGAACGTAGTTTGGTATGAAAAGTGCAAATCAATCCCAAACCAACAGCAAACAACCTTGTGAAGATGCTGGAGGAAACAGGTAGACGAGTATCTATATCCACAGTAAAATAAGTCCTATAGCGACATAACCTGAAATGCTGCTCAGCAAGGAAGAAGTCACTGCTTCAAAACTGCCATAAAAAGCCAGACTACAGTTTGCAAGTGCACATGGGAACAAAGATCTTACTTTTTGGAGAAATTTCCTCTGGTCTGATGAAACAAAATGGAACTGTTTGGCCATAATGACCATCGTTATGTTTGGAGGAAAAAGGGTGAGGCTTACAAGCCGAAGAACACCATCTGTGAAGCATGAGTGTGGCAGCATAATGTTGTAGGGGTGCTTTGCTGCAGGAGGGACTGGTGCACTTCACAGAATAGATGGTATCATGAGGAAGGAAAATTATATGGATATTTTGAAGCAACAGCTCGGTCGCAAATGGGTCTTCCCAAGTGTCAATGACCACAATTATACCTCCAAAGTTCTGGCAAAATGGCTTAAGGAAAACAAAGTAAAATTATTGGAGTGGCCATCCCAAAGCCCTGACCTCAGTCCGACAGAACATTTGTGGGCAGAACTGAAAAAATGTGTGCAAGCAAGGAAGCCTTACAAACCTGACTCAATTACACCAGTTCTGTCTGGAGGAATGGGCCAAAATTCCAGCAATTTATTGTGAGACGCTTGTGGAAGGCTACTCAAAACGTTTGACCCAAGTTAAACAATTTAAAGGCAATGCTACTAAATTCTAACAATGTGTATGTACACTTCTGACCCACTGGGAATGTGATGAAAGAAATAAAAGCTGAAATAAATCATTCTCTCTACTATTATTCTGACATTTCACATTTCACAAATAATGTAGTTATCCTAACTAACAAAAGACAGGGAATGTTTTCTACAATTAAATGAAAAGTTAAAAACTGAGTTTAAATGTATTTGGCTATTTATCATGCTTTTTTTTTTTCATATGGGTGCCCTGGGACAGGTGTGAATGTACAGATGTGTAAACTCGTCCTGTGCATTTCAACAATAGTCTTTGTGGACTTACTGGTCCTACGCAGTTTAGCACAATGACAACTTGTTTGCACATGATGGCCAATGAGGCTCAAGAACATAATCTCCACACAATTCAGCTCTGGTTTACCTGCAGACAAACAGTGGCATGTCAGAGATGGATATATTTTTCTGGTCTGTGTGTACTATTGTGCAGTCATCATTTAGTTATTTATATTCTTTTGTAAAAGCACTCTCTTCTCAAGCAGCCCAAAATTGTTTTACATTTTATGTAAAATATAAAATATATATAATATAATGCATTTGATATATATAGATGTATTTAATAATAAACAAATATGGATGTAATTTAATAATAACTGTTAACTTTACTTCTTAAATTTAACAGTTATTTTCTATGTCTGCATAGTAATCTGACCCACACATTGGCAAAATAATAATAAAAACAAAATCCTTCAAAAAATAAATAAATAAATATCACAGGTAAAAATATATATATATTTTTATGGGTTTGTAGGACACAAAATGTTTACCACTGTATCCTTTTAACCTTTAACCTATTGCATAGTTTTTAAATCCTCAATAACCAGTACTGGCAATTTCAGATTATGATGGAATTGGCAAAACATTATGCCTTTATTCAACAATATTAACTAACCCTGTAATCTCATCAGATAATCTCAGTAGAAAAAAGAAAATCTGGTAAAGCTCTACCTCATGACAAGCCATGACAGTACAGGCAATTCCAATTTATACCTATAGAGAAAACAGATTTTGTCCTATTATACTGTAAATAAGCACATGTGCATTTTGATTCTGTATACCATAACAAAAATGTAACATGGTACAATGATAGCATCAGATAGCAGTATCATGGTACTTAGACACCATGCTGTATAATTTGTATATATTCAAATGGTATTTAAAGGGTACTCTGAGGTAATACAATGGTATATTTTGATAGTGTATTATTAAAAGGTCATTCGAGTGATCATGAAATTACAAAAGTACTGCATTAGTGTGATGATAAGGAGGGCGTGGCCAGGGCATGATGGTGCACAGCTGGCGCTGAATCAGATGATCAGTGGGAGAGCGAGATAAAGGGGAGCCAGAGGCACCAGTTCGAGAGAGAGATGAATGCGGCCATTTATACCATTAAACTTTATGTTGAGTGTTCAGTCGGTTCCTGCCTCCTCCTTGCCCGTCCATTAAGTGTTACGGTGGTGCTGAAACACAGGAGGGAGGAGGGATGCGCTGTCGCGGAGTCCTCGCTGCTGCCATCTACCAGGGGAGCAGCTGTGGCCGTCTGCCTGGGGACGGTGCCAGCTGCAGAAAGCTAGAAGAACCACTGCCATCCGCCGAAGAAGGGGAGGAGCGGTTCTGTCCACCAGGGGCCGGAGGACTCACTGCCGTCCGCCAGGGGAGGAGCGAGCTGTTGTCTGCCAGAGGGCGGAGGAGCGATTGAGGTCTGGGCGACAGTGCGTCCGGGAGCCGGAAAGCAAGTTCGTCTCTCTCTCTTTCTCTCTCTCTGTGTCTCCGCTCGCACTTTCCCTCTCCTCATGCCTCCCCTCGTCTCTTCCCCCATGTTCACAGGAGGCGGGGTGGACCACTGGCTGACGCAAGGGTAGCGTCTCCCCTCCAGAGGGGGGGGTAAGTCAGTCTGGTAGTGCCCCAGCCTGAATTGGGAAGGGGAGGAGTGTGACGAGGAGGAGGGCGTGGCTGGGCCGTGCTTAATCAGCGGGAGAGCAAGATAAAGGGGAGCCGGAGGCACCAGTTCAAGAGAGACACACACATGTGTCGGTGTTCGTTATGTTTATGTTGTTTTAAATTCATTTATACCATTAAACTTTACTTGACTGTTAAGCCGGTTCCCTCATCCTCCTTGCCCGTCCTTTAACTGCTACAGCAGCATATCCCTCCTCCCTCCTGGGTTTCTGCACCACTTTAGCAAGTAAGGATGGGCAAGGAGGTGGCGGGAACCAGCTGAACAGTCAACAAAGTTTAATAAGAAACTCAACATAAAATAAACATAACGACACACATGCAGCGCGGCCGCGTGTCACTCTGGAACTGGGGCCTCCGACTCCCTTTTATCTCGCTCTCCCGCTGATTCAGCGCCGGTGCACAGCACGGCCACGCCCTCCTCCTCGGCACAATAATACAAATAAACAAGGTATACACATAATATGCCGTTATTTTATAGAGCTGCTTTTCCATACTCTCTGAGTGTTAAACCTATTATAATGAATTATATTGATTTACTATGTAACCACTTTAATATAAGTGTTACAAAAATAAAGTCAAAATGTACCATTAAAAACAGAAATCTTCTTGCTTAACACATAATGGACAATTGACTAATTATTCGTCTTGCTCTCACGGCTGACAAACACGTAAACAGAGTCTCAGTTGCACGAATTAGAGCTTTCTTCAGTCGGTCGCGGTTTTTGACTGGACCCTCGGTACCCGTTCGCGCAACCTTCTCCACTACAAACTGACCGGTAAAACCAATTCTGCCACACATTGCACTAGAGACATCTTGTGATGGAAAGGTGCTACTACACCAACAGTGGAGAGTAAAACGGTAATGCAATGAAGGATAAATACATCATGTTTGCTGTATATTATGTTATGTTGAAATGTCAGTATATTACATATAAGTTAATATATGTGAATATTGATAGCAATAAAGATTTAAATGACCGCATGAATTAGACGGTAACTGCACACATACAACTTGTTAGTGCTAAATGAATAAAATGAGGTGACTGCATTTGAATGGATCAATCAGATTCTTTTAAAACCATATGTCCAAGCACCTCCCCCTAGAGTAATGTACAGTGCATCCGGAAAGTAGGCCTATTCACAGCGCTTCACTTTTTCCACATTTTGTTGTTACAGCCTTATTCCAAAATGGATTAAATTCATTATTTTCCTCAAAATTCTACAAACAATACCCCATAATGACAACGTGAAAATAGTTTGTTTGAAATCTTTGCAAATTTATTAAAAATAAAAAACTAATAAAATCATATGTACTATAATAAGTATTCACAGCCTTTGCTATGACACTCAAAATTGAGCTCAGGTGCATCCTGTTTCCACTGATCAGCCTTGATATGTTTCTACAACTTGAGTTCACCTGTGGTAAATTCAGTTGATTGGACATGATCTGGAAAGGCACACACCTGTCTATATAAGGTCCCACAGTTAACAGTGCATGTCAGAGCACAAACCAAGCCATGAAGTCCAAGGAATTGTCTGTAGACCTCCGAGACAGGATTATATCGAGGCACAGATCTGGGGAAGGGTACAGAAACATTTCTGCAGCATTGAAGGTCCCAGTGAGCACAGTGGCCTCCATCATCTGTAAATGGAAGAAGTTTGGAACCACCAGGACTCTTCCTAGAGCTGGCCGCCCAGCTAAACTGAGCAATCGGGGGAGAAGGGCTTTAGTTAGGGAGGTGACCAATATCCCGATGGTCACTCTGGCAGAGCTCCGGCATTTCTCTTTGGAGAAAGGAGAACCTTCCAAAAGAACAAACATCTCTGCAGCACTCCACCAATCAGGCCTGTATGGTAGAGCGGCTAGACGGAAGCCACTCCTCAGTAAAAGGCACATGATAGCCTGTCTGGAGTTTCACAAAAGTCACCTGTAGGACTCTCAGTCCATGAGAAACAAAAGATTGAACTATTTGGCCTGAATGGCAAGGGTCATGTCTGGAGGAAACCAGGCACTGCTCATCACCTGGCCAATACATCCCTACAGTGAAGCATGGTGGTGGCAGCATCATGCTGTGGGGATGTTTTTCAGCGGCAGGAACTTGGAGACTAGTCAGGATCGAGGGAAAGATGAATGCAGCAATGTACAGAGACATCCTTGATGAAAACCTGCTTCAGAGCGCTCTGGACCTCAAACCGGGGTGAAGGTTCATCTTCCAACAGGACAACAACCCCAAGCACACAGCCAAGATAACAACAGAGTGGCTACGGGACAACTCTGTGAATGTCCATGAGTGGCCCAGCCAGAGCCCAGACTTGAATCTGATTGAACATCTCTGGAGAGATCTGAAAATGGCTGTGCACCAACGCTCCCCATCCAACCTGATGGAGCTTGAGAGGTCCTGCAAAGAAGAATGGGAGAAACTGTCCAAAAATAGGTGTGCCATCTTGTAGCTTCATACACAAAAAGACTTGAGGCTGTAATTGGTGACAAAGGTGCTTCAACGAAGTATTGAGCAAAGGCTGTGAATACTTATGTACATGTGATTTTTTTCCGCCTACTTTGTGACATCACACAGATTAACACATTACCATATTATTGCCTCTACAGCAAGACATCAATGCCTACTTTTACATAATCGCACCCTGAATGCATATTTGCACCCATCTGCACTATTTTAAGTTGTTGGTAAAAAATATGTAAACATACACTAGATGGAAGTATTTGACCAGTTTGATGTTTCTGACAATGTGCGCCATGTTTTAAGAGCGGTACAAGCTCACCTTTTAAAAACACACTTGTCTGCTCAATTCCATTGCAGCTGCTGGCTGAGAGAACTGTGTCTCCTCCAGAGTAAAAAGATCATGGAAGATGTAAAATGTTGCGCCTGTAAAGACCAGCGTCTCCATGTCATGAATGCTTCATTTTTTCTATTGTGTTCTGAAAATAAATAATCTACTGTGGGGTGACACATTGGTTTCCAAAAAGAGAAGACTGCTACTTCAACATGGTTTTTATTATGTGAGCCATTTTCATTTCATGGTGTACCATCTGTTCATCCTTTCAGAGGACAATTTCACTATTTTCATAGATAGATTTACAGTACACAAACCTATTATAACTTTTAATATGTAAAACATTCCCAGAGGGGGATTTGTTTTATTCGGGAAAGAAAAGAAGAAGAAAAAAAAAAAAAAAAAAAAAAATATATATATATATATATATATATATATATATACAATGAAACATGTTTTCTGTTCTGAGGATAACATTAAAATGTTTCAAATGAAAAGGGATACAATTTAATGCTTCTGTCACTTTTCACTTTCACTGAATGAAAGAAAAATATGCAATGAAAGTGAAAGGTGACTGAGGCTGTCATTCAGCCTCACATCCATTTTTGAAACAACATGAGGGTGAGTAAATTATGGCAGAATTTTTATTTTTGGGTGAACTATCCCTTTAAGGATATTTCTTAATGTCTCAAACTCAATATGATGGTTTTAAAACATGTTTATATCTAGATAAACCAAAAAATACTATTGCTTGTTAGAGACCACAGAGGAAAGGATCTATCTCTGAATTGACAGAATCAAGTCAGAACCAATATATTGTACATCAAATGTAGTATGTGCTTGGAAATGTAAATTATAAAGCCATCTGTGTTTTATAAGTTAACATCCTATAAGTTATATACACACATTCTGTCTTATTCATGTTGATATCTTAGTTTCAGTGGTTAAAGTACTAATGTAAAGTGCCAAGACTATCTCAAAATAAAAAAATGAAGTACAAAGATAAGAATGGAGTGTAGTGTATTAAATGTACATGAAACATAAAGAAAATTTGTTTAAGAGTAACTGGCTCCAAAAGCAGTTCTTTCAATGTATGTAGTTGCTTATCAGAGGAATGGCAGTGGTACCTGCATATTAAGATCATCTTCTCATCTAAGCCTGATTTAGTACCAATATCAAGTATCCTAGCCTGTTTATGCATTATGAAGCCCTGTGTGATTTGTATAGGCTTAATGCATACATATTTATTAAGGCAAGTCTCGTAATGTGCATTAGTGCATAATAATCTCAGATGAATACTGTTGTCTGCCCATAGACAGTCTAAGGAAATTACAATATAAAGAAATAGTTCCACTTAAGGTTGAGTAAAATAACTACTATGATTCACCAGAAGAGCTCTACTGTGTGAGAGCGTCCACTCCTCATCGTACAGGTCCAAAATAAAAGTCCATGTTATGAGAGAAGTCGACACAAACATTAGAGTTCGCCTCTCCAATGAGGCAATAAAGAGCAGTCCCACTGATGCTTATCACGATGGTAACCAGACACAAGAGGAGAAGAATGAGGCAAGAGTTTCTAGTCGACTCATCTGTATGCATTAGAAAGGAATTAGCTCAAATCCTTCTCAAATTCATGCAAAACAGAAATTTGAACATATAAAAGGTCTTGTGTGACCATGTGTACACAATAATGTGGTGAAATCTTACCTTGATCGAAAGTATCATTTGGCTCTCTAAAGCGGACCTTGCGCTTAGTTGAGTCTTTGTCTGGAGCAGGATTAAGATTCTTTGCTCCTCTTATGCAAACCCTCTTTTTTAAAATAGACACTAAGCCATCTGAGGGAAAGATCTAGAGAGATAGCAGACATAAAGAATGAAAACTCTTGAAATATGACTGTACAAAATGTGAAGTGTAGAATCAGAACGTACTGGGTGTAGATTCGTTAAAGAACAGATTAAATGGATTTTCTTTCCTGTGTTGATGTATTTTCTATTTATATGAATTTTTGGCCGAGACATATCAAAGGGCTTGTCTCTTGTTCTAAATAACCATTAGGCTTTAGTTTAGATTACGTCACAGCTGTATACCATGTTTCCCCACTTGCTATTGCTAGTCAGAGGTAGGTGGTATTAGGGAACATTCTGATTCTAGCATTTTATTAGACATAAATGTGTATACGAGTGTTTTTGCCTCTGAACAGAATTTTTTAAATGTGTGTATCTGCTAATAATTAATTTGGTTAACTTTTAGGAGCACACTATCATATACAGTACATGGCCTTAAAGCTAGTAGACATGAATAATAATAATAAAATCTGATAGAAAATAAAGCCACAAAAGTCCAATTTTGAGTTCAAGGGGTCTTCAAAGGCATGCAAGTGCTAAATAGCAATTCTTTGCCATCATGTAATAACAACCATGTACCACATGGAGTCAGTATGTTCAACAGTGTAAAGAACAACATTATTCTGATCACACTCAGGCTTGTTCATCATGTTTGTCTTTTTAATATGCTTCATAATAGTGCTTGAGAGTTATGTTATACAGTCTTTTTTGTTTTTAAAGGTAATTTTTGGAACCAAAACAAAAGTGTTGAGAGCTCTCCAAATTACTATTACAAAATTGTCCCAACAATTGTGTGCAACAAGTAAACAAATCACGTAATGACTACTCATGTGTTGTGATTGTCTGAGTCACGGTATGAACTGTGAAAAATGTCTGTATGATGCAGTTCTGGTGAAGGTTTATGCATTTGGAGTGTTACATAAGAGAACCACGCCCAATAGCTAGGGAAACCATACACTCCCTGAATTCTTTTTCATCAAATTCCTGCAGCTGGCTGCCATAAAGCTATGGATGACATCATACTATTTTGCTTTGAGACGTGGCATCTATTACAGCATCACATAAACGCAATTTGAAGACCAATATTGAAGGATTAGTTCTCTCTGAAATGACATTTCTGTCATTATTTACTTACCCTCATGTTGTTCCACACCATATGACTTTCTTTTTCCATGGAACACATTAGAACAAATTCTGAAGAATGTTACTGGTCACCATTCTCAATGCAATAATGATGAATATGGATGCAAAAGCACCATAATAATCATAAAAGTGGTCCAGTCGGACTGATTTGATTAACTCAATCCAGCCGCAGTGTTTAGCTCACGCAGTGTTTAGCTCACAGATTATCAGTGAATAAGGACTCACAGAAAGCTCTCATATGAATTCAGAGGATGTGCAATATTGCGCATAAGCCAAATGGACCACTTTTATGATACTTTTCTGGTGCTTTAAGCCTTCAGAAGCCCCATGGACACTAATTGTATGGAAAAGAGTGCCCAGTACAATTCTCCTTTTGTGTTCTACAGAGAAAATTATGTAATTGGGGTTTGGAACAACATGAGGATGAGAAACAATGACTTTACATTTTTGGCTGAACTTTTTGTTTAATACATTGCATACTTGGGCTCTACTCTAAACAGTACAAATCATTCATAAAGAAGTTGATTTGGAGAGTCTGAAGCAGACGGCTGTGTCATAGCATGCTGTTCTTTCCTAAGGGCAGATGGTTTTATGCAAGAGATTATCATCACTCCTATAGAGTGATTCGTCTTACCTCCTCTACCTGAATGAGTTTGGCCAGCTCATCTACAGGCCCCTTGCAACTGATCTCTGCCTCTTCCTGCAGATCCTCATTCCAGCACTCATCTTCCTCGAGACCTTCCACCTCCTTCTCCTCCTCCTCCTCCTCCTCATTCACTTCACCATCTTCATCTGGCTCCATTTCAGCTTCTAGCCATGAGCTGGAATCATCCACCCAGTTTTCTTTCACGGTTGAGTTCACTAAAGCTTGAGCATGTTTTGAGCCTCTGTGTTCTGTCACATGGGTTGGGCTGTTTTGTAGCATGTTCTGCAATGACAGTCAGATTTAAAACAGACTCACTGAAACAAAGGAATTAATCACAGTAAGCTTATTGTGTGGATAAGGAATCGATTCCTAAGTTTTACCTTTACTTCAGGGTGGTTAGATCTGAAAAAAAAAAAAATAGTATTTGTCAAAAGATTAATTAATTTAAAAGAAAATTCGAGGTTCAATACAAGTTAAGCTCGATCAACAGAATGTATGAAATAATATTGCTTACCTCAATAAATTTATAAAATAAAATTAATTAATTAATCAACCTCCAAAATTAATTTAGTCTTTTCCCTCATTTTCTTAAAAAAAAAGAAAAAATATGGGTTAAAGTTATATACAGTTTTAAAGCGTTGTTGCCATGACGACGTAACAACGTTGTCTGTTCCTATTATCCTTCAAAAATGTCGATTTAAACAAATAATACACAAGTTTTAAAAGAAGAATTAATGCAAGTGCAATTAATAATTAATTATTAAAAATAAGAAAAGGAAGGATAAGTCGAAATGACATTTTTTGTGGTAATCAGCATTACACCACAAATGCTGTCGATTAAGATTAACTTGTATTGAACCCGGAATATTCCATTAAAGAACTTCTTCATTACAGTATATTATAAATCTGTATACCTTTACTGTATATGTTAATAATTCATCTAATGGTTTACCGTTATTTCCTTTTATTAATTTAGAACAGTAAATCTTTTTTTAAAGGATTGATTGTGAGGCTCACTGTGAGGCCTTAAAATACAGTATCAAACTTTATTTTCTATTTATCACATTTAAAATGTACACTTTAAAGAAAATAGTGGAGGGGGAGGGTGGACTCTATAATTGTTGTTTTATTTTCTAAAGTACTAAACACTGTTTTGGACAACCCTTGTCTATGACTCACAGGTTTACATCCAATCTTACCTCTGGTGTGTTCTGCAGATGTGAATCAGTGATTCCATATGTTCTCTCTCTCTGTCCATTCCATTAGCATGTAAAGAAGAGTTACTTTTAGTTTGGACACCGTCCTTCCACTGGGACTCTGAAACCAAACATATGGATTTGAGGCTTGTTTGTTTGTACTCACTCTCTTTTTTTCATGCTCACAAATACACCCAAAACCACTTATATGCACTTAAAAATACACATAAAACACATGACAGTGTTATCTCAGTTCCTGATTTTCAACTTGAAAAAATAATATTATAAAAACAACCCTTGTATTTACTACTGCTATGTAACATTCTTCAAGTTTCACTTTACACAGTTAGGTCTTTTTGAAAGTTAATCACAAAAGGTGGGGATGGGAGGGAGAGTTTAACCTTTGTGCTTCAGTAATATTTGTGGAGTAACAGTGGTCTGGGCAATGAAGCAGAGTTGGGAAATGAGCTGTTTCCTGAGATCAAACCATAGCATTGCTGTTTACTTTTAAAAGGGTCTCATCATTAAAATATAAAACAATATTAAAACAGGAAATCCTGTTACATGCAAACATGCTGGTTTTAGATGGTCTGTTAACTGGTTTTAGAGGGATTTTGGGCACTAGTAAGCTGTTAGGCTGGGAGCTAGACCAGCTGAAGGCCACCTTAGTCAGGCAGGTAGACCAGCTAGACCATCTTAAACCAGCGAATATGTCTAGTTTAAGACCAGCAAACATGCTTAAAGGGAGTTTAAAGGGATAGTTCATCTAAACATGAAAATACTCACATAAAATACTCACTTTCATGCCATCCCAGATGTATATGACTTTATTTATTCTCAAATAATGCAAAGCAAACAAATTCATATTAATTTAAAAAAAACACAATACTGTTTTAACTTGAAATATTAATCTGTTTCTCTCCCAAAGTGATTGCATTGCTTCAGAAGACATGTTTTGAACCACTGAAGTCATATGGATTACTTTTATGCTGCCTTTATGTGATTTTTGGAGCTTGAATGGTCTGGTGACCATTCTCTTGCATTGTTTTGACCTACAAAGCTGACATATTCTTCTAAAAGTTTTCATATGTATTCAGCAATATAAATTAATAGACATCTAGGATGGCATGAGGGTGAGTAAATGATAAGAGAATTTTCATTTTTGGGTGAACTATCCCTTTAAGACATTTTTCAGCAGGGCTCTTACCCCATTGTTCCTGTATAGAGGCCAGATTAGACAGCAGTCTTTCATGGTACAGCTTCTCTAGTTGGAGAAATTCCACTGCCCACTGATCTGAGAGAGTCAATGGCTTAAATAAACCAACACTTAGAAAGAAACTAAAATATTAAAATATCTAAGCATGTAAAACTATACCATAACAATAATACCTACTTTATCAGTATATCATTATATATCATTATGATACTTTATAAAGGCAGACTATATCGTGACCAGAGGTGGAAAATCATGTTCATTAACATTTATTATAGTCATTTACAGATTAAATATTTATTTCATTCTTTAAAATAACTTAAAAATCCACCAACACTTCCTTTTCTGCAACACCCTAAAAAACAACATGGAATAACACACCCTAATGAGACCTCTGATGTTACATTTGCCCTTGTCACTATGACAACAGCATCAACAGGGACCATTTAGCGATATTAAAGGAAAGACATAGAGGAAACAGACAGAGATACATTGGAAAATTACTGTGGAGGATTTAAATAGTAAAAGGATACAATCCTCTTCAAGGAAGTAGGCCTCGGCTATCTGTAATAGAAGGAAAATATCAGCAAGTAAAACATTACATCTGCTTTCCAATTTTGCTCCGAGCCATTTCTCCTTAAAGACTCCCAGTTGGTCCTCAATCAAGGCTGCATTTCCTGCTAGACCTGAATCTCGAGTCTTAATTTCATTTAATTCTCTAATCAAGAGAAGCTTCTAAGGAAAAGAAGATCTTCTTTAATATGACACTTAAAGAGCCCATATTATGCTCATTTTCATGTTCATAATTGTATTTTGGGGGTCTACTAGAATAGGTTTACATGCTTTAATGTTCAAACAAAAAACACATTATTTTTCTCATACTGTACATTGCTGGAGCACCTCTTTACACCCTCTGTCTGAAATGCTAGGTTTTAGCTCCTGTCTCTTTAAAGCCCCCTTTCCCGAAAAGCCTAGACTGCTCTGTTTGGTCAGCTGGCCCAGTCTGTTGTGATTGGTCAACCGCTTAGAGAGTGTGTCAGAAACGTAACTGACCCCTTGCCATAACTGAGTTTCAGTTCCAGAGGCTTCCTGAGCCGCTGTAAAAACGAATGTAACTACTGTAACAATGGCGCCGGTTTTGCCATACCAGTTTGAGCCCGAGTCCGATAATGAATGCTTGGAAGAACAAGCTTATTGACCCAAACTACCTTCGCAAGCACAACTTGAGCAGGACGTTGCACAGTGGTAAGTTTTTATTTTATAGCTCTCTTACATTTCAGATGTGATATTATAACTGTGTAATTTCTCTACAACAACAGTAGTATAACTCAGGACCAAGTGCACTGTTGATTATTGCGAACATAACAAAGCTTCAAGTAAAACACACATAGTACATATAAGTTAGACATCTTTTGCTGGAATGGGTGTAGCCGAACTTTTATTGCCGGAGCAATGAATGGAGAACAGAGGCTTACTCCCGGTTGGACATTACAGGGGGGTATTAGATAGTTGGTGAGCGAGTTAGCTGTGGACTACCATTACATTACATTACATTACGTAACATTACAGCTTGTTAGTATAAGTAAACCTCCTCACTTTACCACTGATAAAGGCTCCTGAGATCGACAATTTTGTTATTGTTGTGGTTGTACTGCTGAGGAATAGTGGTCAAAATGTATTCTGATTCTTCAATTCGTCTACCTTTGGAAGTCCATACAAAGGGGTTTTGCTTTCGCAGTGAAGAAAACAGCGTCTTCTCGACATGACGACAACAATAAACCAACTCATCCTGGCCTCGGCTATAACTACCTTTGTTTGAGGGTGGGCCAAAGTAGCTCTTAGTGGGACATTATACAAATGTGTTACATAGTGACGTAGCTATGTCATGGAAGAAATGGCTGGACTGCAAACTAGGCATTTCAGGCAGTTCAGGAGCAGTGTTTTCTGTGGGACAGAATAACTCCCTTTGGCATGGATTTTGTGCTTTGTATTTTTGCAGAACTTTTACATGCACAAACAACTATATTTCACACTAAAGCAAAGGTAAAATCCCAAAAAGCATAATAGGGCCTCTTCAACAGAATAAAACGCTAAAGGAATTCATATGAACATGAGAGCCACACGGGTCAGACAGTAAGGCTGGGCTGGAGAAGTCAGGCGCATTAAATAATTGACCTAATTATTGCCCCTCTGATGCATTCTCTTACATGGATCATGTATTTTTAGTTCAACAACAACAACAACAACAACAACAACAATTTTCTAGGCACTCAAAGCGCTTTACATAGTATAGGGGGAATCTCCTCAACCACCACCAGTGTGTAGCATCCACCTGGATGATGCGACGGCAGCCATAGTGCGCCAGAACGCCCACCACACATGGAGAGGAGATGGTAGAGTGATGTAGCCAATTCAGGGATGGAGATTATTAGGAGGCCATGATAGATAGGGGCCAGGGCTTAAGACATTAAACAGAGCTTAGGAAAGGAAAGTTTTTCTTGTGCTCTCAAATTGTAACTAATTAAAATATCAATGGCCCCGTTTACAATTTAAGATTTACAAAATTAGAGACAAGGCTATTTTACTAAGATCTGCTTCACAAGGGCTAATAGGCCCAAACTAAACAACATGAACAATTTGGCTATCCTGCAAATTTTTTTGCAATCTATCACAATCCACATGAGCATTTGTCAGGTTAACAAGACTGTACAGGCCATCATTCAATTGTATTGTTCCATTTATATCTTATGATTGATGAAGAGGTTGACAAAAAGGCACATGCAAGCTTTTAATAAAAAGAAACAAAAAGGCACATGCACCTGAAGCCTTTGTTTGATTTTTGTTTTGTTTTGCAATGGTCGTTATACGCGAGTAACCTTTTCAAACCCTATAGACTGAGCACACACCTGGTGTAAGGAATGAGGGAGGAGCATGTGATCATTGTCTTCAACAAGGGACTGCAGTGAAGCCAGAAGAAAAGGACTGGGCCCAGGTGGCTCCAGGCCAGATCGAGTGTCTGCAAACAAATGGTGTAACAATAAGAAAAATCTCCAAAACCTATACTAATTTATCTACGTTAAAGATACATTTCTTGCAAAATGAAAATTTAGTAATTATTTACTCACATTTATGTTGTTCCAAACCTATATGAATTTCTTTCTTTCGTGGGAAGACACAAAAGGAGATATTAGGCTGAATGTTTAACAGTCATCATTTATTTTCATTGCATCTTTTTCCATACAATGAAAGTAAATGGTGACTAAGGCCATCAACTCCTTTAGTGTTCCACAGAAGAGAGCAAGTTATTTTGAAGAACATGCAGGTGATTAAATGGGTGAACTATACCTTTAAAAATGAGTTTTTAACAGTTTATTTATGAAACACAACTACATTATGTGGACATTATGGAATGTTATTTTTTTAATGATGCTTTGGCTGTTAAATAACAACCTTATTTATGAACACTGAAAAAAATGGATTTTTGCTGCATGTTCAATGTACCTAATAAAACACTTTTTTTTTTACTTATTAAGACCTTTTTCAAGACCTGAACAAATAAAATTAATACTGTATCCCCATACCAAAACAAACCCAAACAATCTCAAAATATTTCACAGACTCTTACTTAAACAGGCAGGGGCACACATTCAACATGGCCTTACCATTGCTAATCACCATTATCATGGTCAGATGACCAATATTGGATTTTGCTGATATAACAATGTGTTGATAGAAAGACAATTAATCTGTCAGTAGTTTTTAAAATTGGTAGACTATATTAAATGTTCTTAGTCTTTCCTTCCTGTGATAGGGAGGGCCAGAAAGAGGCTACAACAGTCCAAAGTTGGTTTTTAACCAAGAGAAGGAAAAAAATTCACAGTGCAGAACTTTTCACTTTAAAGGCTGAAATATACCCAGGACTCTTACTTATTTATGTATTGTATGTGACTATACAGTAGGCGACAGTTTAACCCTTTAAATATTATTTTGATTCCTGTTTAATGTTAGAGTGTACTTCCACCAAAAACTATTAAATATTGTACTGAATAAAGCTACATGAGGCACAATTAATAAAACAGAACGCAGGAATCTCAAGACTTGTTTTTTTAAGTTGAAGTTCTTTTTAACTTGAGATCGTGAGAAGCAGCTCAATGGTCAAAGACGTCCATCTATTTCATGTTTACATAGAAAAAGAGTTAAAAAAAACAGTGCATATGGATGCATAAATGTGTTTGGTGTGAACGGCCTTACAATACAGCAATATGGAATACCTTGATCTAAAGAGTGACAATGGCTCTTGATGTTGTTTTGAGGCCTCTCTTGTGAGCTCCTGTTCTCTGAATTGTGATTAACAGCATCCAGTTCCATATCATCTGTCTCTTTCATCTTTTTCTGATTCACATCAGGGAATGTAAGGCAAGGGTTGATGATAACTTCTGTGGTCTCTGTAATACTGCTCATCTCTGTCTATTTTACAGACTCCTTTGTCTCAGGCTCCTCCATAACTGTGAAATGATCAAAATGAAGATCATAAAATGAAGCTATATGCCTATGACTACAAACCTGTATGACTTTCCTTCTTCCATAAAAAACAAAAGACAAAATGCTAAGGACAGACACCCTCAGTCACCATTCACTTTCATTGTTTGTATAAAATATTAAATTAAAGTAAATAGTGACCGAGAGTGTCTCTCCCTTTAGCATTCCATGAAAGAGAGAATGTCATACAGGTTTGGAACAATATGAAGGTGAGTAAATGATGGTGGAGTTTTCATTTTTAGGTTAATACCGCAGCAAAAATATTTTAGATCTAGTATTTAACACTTGATCTCTGTTTTCCTAACAGATATTACAACGCTACATTACCCTGCTGTCCCCCATGTTTATGTAGATATTATCTTTCATTAGTGAGAATCCATCACAATGTTCACAAAGTTCAAGTCGCTTTCTCCAAAAGAATTCAGAGAGGAAAGACAGGTAGGAAAATCTGTTATGGAAATCACACAAAAAAAGAAAAAACTTTTTCAAGCAGATACCAAAACCACACTTGAGGATTTCTCTCTCTGCAGTGCAACGCTGTCAAACAGGATGTCCCAACAGTGTACCAACACTCACTGTTGGCTCCACTAACTTCAGAGAGGCCCTTATTCCTAAAACCAGCAGCAAGTGCAAACTGACAGGTGTATTCCAATAAAAGGGACAGTAATAGCAGTGATGCATTATTCATGGGATGCTTGTCTTTCATTGTATCCATGCACTCAGAGGGATGAGCAGTGAAACAAGAGATAAAGAGATGGAAAAAACAGAACCCTGTGGATGTGTGAATTCATTTGATATAAAATGTCACTGTGTGGATGAATGGTGAAATGGGGAAGACTGAAAGCAAAGCTGAGATGCTTCTTGACATGAGAAGTGTCAAAGTGAAATTTTAGACCTCAATGTGGAGAGTATATAACAAGACATACTGAGATTGACTCTGTGCCTGGATGAGTTATTTAACGAGATATAAAGGTGAATGGAATAGTACACCAAAAATGTATATTCTGTCATCACTTACTCAACCTCTTGTCATTCCAAATGCAACTTTCTTGCTTACGTGGAACCCAAAAGAAGAGGCGAAGCCATCCCACACTAGCCGATTTTTCCAGTGATTTAAAGGTGCGATGCGTGCATCATTATAAACAGTCTGCATGTGTGACACCTTTGGCCAAAATCAAGTTGTTTTAAGTCTGGCTTAAGGTACCATTCACTTTCATTGTTTGGATAAAAGATTAAATGAAAGTGAATGGTGACTGAGCCGTCCAGTCCAATTATGCGTAACATCTCCTTTCGTGTTCCACATAATAAAATAAGTTATATGTGTATGGAACGACATGAGGGTGAGTAAATGATGACAGTTTTACAGTAGCACTACAAAACACACATAATCATCTTAAAGGTGCAGTATGTAAGATTCAGAAACCCTTGTTATTAATGACATATGTGACCGTTAAGCGAACTGCAGCCAGCTACCTGTTGCTCGTGCACACGCACACACTCCATAGGGATGTGAGCATTGACCAAAAGAATGACGTAATGTACAAAGAGACAGAATGTGATTCACCGGCATAATGCTGACAGAAAAGATGAGGTAGCATAATTAAAATTAAACAGTTATGATTGTTTTACTACAAATTTTGAGACTGTATATTATATTTGACTCGCCAGTGCTGGAACAGGGCTAAAACAAAGTGTGGATATTGGTTTGACTATGCGAGACTGTAGATTGAAGTAATCACTTTTCTTTGCAAGATACATTGACTGCATTTATACAATAGCCAAATGTCGGCGTTAGCAAGCTAGCCAGCTTAACAATAGCTGTTAGCTAAATTTGGTGGATGATGACAGTAGCTGTTTATAAAATAGACTGTACATTATAAATATGTTGACACAATTCAGTATTGATGTGATTCCATCACAACTGTCATTTTGATATATCGATGCGCTATTGTTTTATAATAATAGAATGTATATATTTTCTGTATAACCAAGTTATGTTACAATAATGAATGGAGCTTTTTGCATTATCTTGAACATTGTCTAGCATTCATTTCATGTGTTAACGTAGTTTACCGTAGTTAGCTAAAATTACACAGATCGATCCTTATGGCACTATATTTCACATGCTTTGCCTTTATGTAAGCTTACCTATCCAATAAGAAGAATGCCAATTCAGGGTCGGTTTTGATCCCCAAAACCGAACGAAGGACCCTCCAGGCATCAAATTCCCTGCTGATGTTCACTCTAGTTTTTGCTCGACCACGATAATGTTCCCGCTTAGCCAGATGGGATTCAGTAGATAAAAGGTTTTTTTTGTGGCTTATTCAGAGTTTGTGTAGGAGTCGGTGTTGTGCTGGGAGCTGGACGTTTGCTGAATTTCATCTCTACGATAACGTTACCTAGTGTTGCAGTTTGTTGTCGCTGTTGAATAGCGGAAGACAAGAAATTACTGTCTGAGGCAAGGCTCTCAGGAGCGGGCATAAACGTCACATCCTTTGGATTTTCCCGGCAAAAGCGACCCGCTCCCTCCCCAAGAAAACCAGTCTACAGGCTTAAATAGTCAACCTAGGAAGTCCAGGAAGGACTCATTTTTTAAGTTGTGTTACAATCCATTCACATTGGCAACAAAAAGGCGGATATTACATGACAAATTTTACATATTGCACCTTTAATCACCAGAGTCCAACTCCTTCTGCTGAAATATTTTTATAAATACTGAACAAATTGATTATATGCAATAGTGGGCAAACTTGTAGTTTGCAGTAATGAAGCACAACTGAAGAAAAAAAACTTGAATCTGAAGTTATGATCACTTACAAAGAAGTACCATGGTATTATTATGTTCATGGACATGTACTATGGTAATATCACAGTATTCTTAAACAGGGTGCCATTCAAATACTGTGGTATTTGAATATGTCAGTCATTCAGTACCATTGTATATGAAAGTCCCATGGTATTATCTTATACAATCACTGTATAATTGTATTAGTACTTTTTATAGGGATACTGGCTGTGCTGTTGTTAACTAATAAGTTGCTGGTGGGCCTTTAAGAAATAATTATAAATATTATTTAAATATTTTGTTTAAGAAAATAAGTCTAGATGGGTTTAATGATAATTTTAACAGATGAGAGCACACAAAACCATAGATTTATACTAATGTAGTATCATACGAATGAGTTATTGATGGTGCTACACACTTTTTATCCTTCTAAAATATACTTCTCAAACTTCCTAGAAATGTTTAGGAAGAAACTTTGCAGAACTGGTCAATAGCTGTCATCACACCAATTGAACTTTTAAAATACCTGCTAACTGTATACATGTAAATGCAAACAGTAAGAAGAGACCAACACCATAACGTCAATAAGTATATGACATTTATATTTACATTTTTGCATTATTACCTTGCACACATATAGCTTATACATAACCAAAAGATGGTGTAAATGCGTATGCTTTGTCCCATTCTCTGTAGTCGAAGATAATTGTGTTTATTACTATTCATTCTCATCAACACAATTTCAAAACGATACACAAAAACAAGCCAAACGACTCGTTGAAGTGTCATACCTACGTTTAGTTTCTAGTGATGTTACAGCAGACCACATCTGTAAATCCCTTCAACACGGACAGTTTCCATAACTGTTTCCAGATAGAGCTGCTGAATCACAGACCTCAGACACTCGTCTGTGAAATTGTCACCGATCTGAAACCAGTTTCAATACCCTGTTTTTTCTTTCTTGCTTGCTTGCTTTCTTTTCATCTGTGCTGTTGTTTACGATCCAAAAAAGGGCGTTTCTATTGAACGTTTCGGTCTACGGTCCTAGTTGGTGTTTAGCGCCACCCATCGTCTCATATGGAGCACTAACACGGTAAATGTGCTTTTATAATATAAACGTGTCCATTTCACTTCGTTTAGAAAAACATGTCCATTTGTATTATTGCCCACAGAATCTGAGAGACATCTAGCCTCTGTTATATTATACATTAGTCCTTAAATCAGGTAAATGACTGTTCTGTCGCATGAGGTTTACATAGCATTCGTGTTGCCTGTTAAATTTCACTGAACAATTTCATTTTCATGAAAACTGCCTCACATTTGCCTTAGAAGTAGTTTTGAGTGTGTGAACTAGCTTCCATTTTGATAGAACTGAAAAGTTTTTTTTATATACATTTTGTGATTGAATTTTTGTGCTAATGCTAACTGTGTATTGAATCTGAGGAGTGTGTTGTTTCAACTAAGCCCACAGAACCAAACAAAATCAGAATATCTTTGTTAGTTAACACAATTATTATTGTGTTAAAAAAAAAAAAAAAAGCTGTTTGGGGTTATTATTTACAAAAAAAAGTCTACAGAATATAAGTGTCAATAATCCAGTAGCCAAAACAAATTGACATATTTTTTTAGACCATTTCATCAAAATACAAATAAACTCTGAGCTTGCATCACCGCTTTAATGGGAAACATAGAGTAGGCATGAACATTTAGGAATTGGAGCAAAAAGAAGTAGATGCAGGCCCTGTCACTGTGGTGACTTTCTGCAGTCTGCAATGTCTCTGACTTCATAATTGGGTGTTTTTTGTCCTACTGTAACATCTGAATGAACTCCTAATGGATTATTTCATCTCAGTCTGTCAGCATGATGGGCCGATCAGTTGACTCATTGTAATCTGCTTAAATGTGTTGCTGTGTAAAGTGAACTGACACATTTTATATCGTCTGTTAATGTTCTGTGAACATGTTTCTCAGGTAATTATTACAGTGGGTTATTGGACATATAAATGATAACATTTCAGAAAAATAATGTATAACCTAATTTAAATAGAAAACAGTACAATGCATTACAACTTATTTATTAGTGCATACACACAAGGGCCTTACAATATAGCCTAAGCCTCAGCGTCCTCATAATGATTTGCACTTTCAGCAACAGCAATGGTGAAACAGAGCAACAGTAATGGTGACACACTGCACATAGGGTGTTAAAATTATATTTATTATATACAGGATGCAGCTATAGTAACTCTCAGTGAAAGTTGTTTGGGCTAGCCAGGGTCTGAGACCTTAGTAATTGAGGCCTTCAAAATTGTTGGTCAAATTGACTCAGTGAGACTTTTCACACTAAGCTAAACCCTAGATAAACATTTTTTTAAACTTGTGTTAAGCCTAGGTGAAGCAACATTGCATTCACACTTGTAATTTTGAACAGGGCCTAAAAAACAAAATGTTTTTAATTTAAATTTGTTCTGACCAAACCAGGTTAGAGTATGATCCGTGTGAAACATAACACACAATAGGGTTTTTTGTTGCTTTACCCCAGGTTAAAAGCAGGGTTAAGTGCAGTGTGAAAGGCCCTAATAACCTAGGATTATGTTAATTTAACACAGGGTTAAAATGTAGAGTGTTAAAAGGCCAAATAAGTTTCAATAGGTTGAGTTCAGTTATCCAAATGTTCTTTTAACCTCTCTCAATGCTAAAGCTGTCTATAACACAGGAATTTACAGCAAATTGGATTTCAAGTATGCCCATGGCTTCATCAGCAATGGAAGCTTCCATATTATTTAAAGACTTCTGTGGTGGATCAGAGGCATTGTTTTGCACACATATTATATTGCATAACAGGTACAAAATGGTCATCTACAGTCTTCACATGCTATATTCCTATGCACCCTTTATGATTTACAGAAGGCAGATGTCGCAACTTTTGCCTGCACTTGGTTGTAACATCAAAGCAGGTTACCATCAATACATGTGCTTTACAGAGATTAACATGTTGCTCTAGCCGTTCAGTGACCAGCTCCAAAGCCTCTAAGTGCTCCAGGGAGTCTACCTCAAATGTTTGCCATAAGTCAACTGCAAAATATATCACAAAAATAACATAATAATTATGGATAAGTCACAGTCTGAACTGTGAAGTTTAAGCAGAACCATAGACAATCATACAGTTTTCTATCCTATTGCAGTGCCTAATATTAGTATACATAAGAAGGAAATATACATCCAGTATCCATCTATATAAAATGGCTTTTAACCCTTACATTTGTGGGTCCATTTGGCAGGGTCCACCATCAGATGTTGCTTGGCATGTTCCAACTCCCTCTTGAGAGCATTATACTTGACCCTCACCTCTGCAATTCTCTGCTGTCGATGCTCCAGGAATTTCAACTTTGCACTAAAGTGGACTATGCCCTGAAAATGTAGATTTCGAGTTTCCCTCAATCACGTAAGATACTATAAAAAGTTATTTATCTGAGATTAGTCTTCTTTCACACCAACAATTTTAAGATCAAGTTAATATAAGGGTTGAGCCAGCTCTCAGTAGTGACCAACACTACCAGTTTATTGGATACACAAAGATTGCTGGTTGTGAATAAACAATAAAACACTTATTTTTGTCAATGATGTATTTTGAACCTCACCTTGTTCCCTGCCACACCTCTTTTCTGTAAAGTATCTACATTATCAATCTCATAGACTTTAATTTCGTAAGAGTCAGAAACACCCCGATCCACCCTGTGCATTTTGGGCCCACTAAAGGATCTATTCAGTGTCTGGAGGTTGTCTTTAGATGAGCATCTTAAATTGGATCCTGTGGATAAAGGAACTACAGTAAATATGAATATCATATTGTTTTTAACTCATCCAAACTATTAAAATGTTTTGCAATATCATTAATCATATGCCAGAAGACTTTCATCCTCACCTATGTTGGTTCTTTTCTTGGAACTTCTTGTGCCATTAGCAGCACCAAGGGTGCAGCTCTGATCACTGATGGAGTTGTGTGTTGAACTGCTGCTGATTGTAGCTTCACTGTCTCTAAGTACGCTTTCATAACCACTACTGACCATACTGCCCCTGCTATAGAGTAAAGCTGTTTTACACATGGCAGGAGGCAGCTCTCCACTAAGAACACTGGTGGTATCGCTGGTATGACCACTACAGTGGTATGATTCACGTGGAGCTGTAATCTGGTTGTATGGGGACGGCAGTGTGTGAATATAAGTTTTCGTTGCCATTAGTTCCTCACTTTCATCTAAATCAGACCCACCTTGGCTAAAACTGGAAAGAGAATCTCCACTACTTCTTAAAAGTTCAACTCTTCCTTTCAGGACAAAACCAGAGGACTTGGGACAAAGACCACCTTTCACCTGACTTCGAGATAAGGACTGTGTTGACCAGGAACTTTGGTTTTTGGAGATTTCATTATAAGAAAGGCTTGAGCTCCTGTTGATTGAGTGTCTGGTAGATTTGGGGGATAAGCTTGTATTCTTGGGACAAGCATCATAAGACATTTTGTGGCTCTTTAAACTTGGTGTACATTTTTTAACAGCTGTTGTCTTAGACTTACTGATTTTGGACGACTGAGTTGTGTCCTCTGCATCAACATCAGGCATGGGGAAAAACCTTGGAACTCTCCCAAGACTCTCACTGGCTTGAAACTTTACAAAGTCCTCCTCAAAGCCTTCTTTAAAACCAGGCAAGTTCATACTCTTTGACTGAGCTGGCATATAATCTCGCTCTAAAAGGCCTTTAGAGCCCACATCAATGCCACAAATGTCTTCAAGGAGTTTGGTCTTAAGACTTGTCGAGGTACAAATACCCTCAAAGCTTCCAGTTGATCTTAAAAAGTTCTCACTATTGCTCAGATCAAAAGTTTGACTTCTGCTAGATAATGCTTTCAATTTTGCATTAAATTGCTTCCTGCTGTCCTCAAGAGGAGATTTTTTTTCAGTCTTATTCTCATTTAGCAGAAGCTGCCACTGATTTAGCTGTGCACTTCTGACTATTCCTGGCCCTTCTTTTTTCTCTACATTCTTCTTTTTTGTATTGGGGATATTTGTATGTGTTGATGGGAGTGGAGCATTATCTTTGGTCCCTTCCACAATTTCCTGTTTCAAGATATATTGCTTCCTCTCAGTTTCTCTTGGACTTTGTGAATTCTTATGTTCTGTGTTCCCGTGTGGACATGAGTTATCCTTGAAGTCTTTCTTTTTGCTTAAGCACAACAAGTTCTGCTCAGTTAGAATTTCACAATTCTGTCTGGACTTTGAGACCTGAATGTACATTGAATGGTTACAATTGGGGTCAAGTGTTTCCTTGGGTCCATCTTCAATCAGGGGAACCTCTAACGAAGTAGCACACTGCGGCGGGTCTTTTGAATCAATGATGCCGCTTACCTTGTCAATACATGTATTGATTGTTTTTTGTTGGACAGGTTCATTGACAGTTGCATCAGATAAGGCCACTGAGATTTCAGTCTCTGAAGTTTGCACATTAGAGGTGGATCTATGAAAATTCACAGTTTGTTCTTCCCCTACACTCCCGATAATCCTGACAGGTTGACACCCATGTGTTAAAGTCTGGAGAGAGTGTGAATCATGAGCACTTAATATTTTCGCCTTGTCGTTTTCAGTGGCCCCATTTATTGTTACTTCTTCAACCACAGTATACACTAGCTCATCATGTCCATTAAGATCCAGTGGCTGCTGAACTGTCACAGTGATGGTGGCCTTCATCTCTTGTTGGTTCTTCATTGTAAAATTTAGAACGTCTTCATTCACATTTGCAGAAACAGCCAGTGGGGTGCCCAAACTGGCAGAGAAGGATGAAGAAAAAGAAGAGGAGGATGTAGATCTTAGTGAACTCTTGCCAGTGGGAGGAATTCGTGTCTCAGGTTTAATTGTGGGATCATCCAATGATATATATTTTTCTTCAGATGTCACGTCCATTTTTTCAGCTTGATGCTCAGATGTACTGGGCGACTGGCCAGATAGCGCTGGGTCACTCTGCCTCACAAAATCTAACTCTGTTGAGCATGTCTGAACAATATCTGAAATGCATTTGACAGCAGCATGTGGAATTTCATTAGTGTTGTGAATGATATCGTCCCTTTTTGTAGGGCTTCCCTGTCTGATACTGTTTGATGCCCATTCACTTGATGCTTGATCTTCAGATGAAATTAATTTCTTCTCAATTTGATTTGATTGAGGTGCTTTAATCACATTGTCCATGCCAAATAACTCTGTTCCATCTATGTTTCCCAATCGATTCTGGAGTTCTGCAAATGTGTTGCACTTCAAACACTCAAAATCTGACTCCAATTTATCTTGCAATATTGTTGGCTTTGACTCTTCTTTAGCCTTTTCTTTTGGTGTTTGTTTCATGCGACAGGCAAGTGGTGGAGAGATTTCACAAAATTTCATCAGAGAAAGCTTCTTTGACTCTAACTTGCTCTTGAGTAAAGACGGAATAATGGGCAAAACCTCTCGGCTTCTATTTGTATCCTCTTTATTTAGGAGGCCAAAAGGATCCATGTAGATGACCGACTCACAAGACTTATTACTCCCAGGGTGAAATTCTGGATCACCAAAGAAACCAGGAGAGGAAGTTTCCTGATCCAGTGTCCCTGTGGACCGGAATGTTCTCAGCCTGGTGGATTTATTGACTTTCCTCTCATTGCCTGAGCTTCTTCCTCCCGGTGAGCTTGATGAAGATTTCTAATAATGAAAAAAAAAATTTAAGATGTAAAGCACAGTCTAAAATTACAGTATTTGAAAAGAAGCCTAAGCACATGTCCATAATCAGTTAATGAAATAAAACACTTTCTGAAACGTACCCTGATCTTCTTTTTTTGCCTTCGGATTCGAGACACTGTCTGCATTGTACAGAGGCTTTCTGTGAGGTCTTGGGGTGAGGTGGATATATGGGCAATAATTGTGGTGGAACAGTTGATATTGTTCAGAGAGTCTTGCAGGAGCATGTCTAAGTAACTTCCACTGTAGTGAACAAATAGACATTCATAATGTGCTTTATGTTCATATACTATTGGTAAATTCCTCTGCTTAATTTTATAATTGAGATATACTTGGAAGTACCTATTAGGGACATGTTTATGTCTGTTGAGCTTGGCTATGATAGTATTTCCAAGGTCAGCAAGGCATATTCCACAATTGCTTTTGTCCCTCTCCCCTACACAGCTCCCTAAATAGATCAGGCTCAGCTTGCTTTGGTCCACTTTCACTAAAGAAAATATCCATTATATTTATAAACAAAATTAAACAGATACAAAATTAAAACAGAATGAAAAGTGAAAAAAATACAGATGTTATAAAATTACAAATGTATGACTATGCAAAAACGTGTGTCTAATTCGCTAACCGCCCACAATGTAGTTTAAGGCAGGCACAATCATTGCTAAAATAGTGCTGTGTCTTGAGTATTTAAATTAAGTGATTTTCATTCCTTTCTGCATAAACACACTTATTTTATTTAAAATGAATGTCTGTGTACATTTTCTATAAATCATGGCAGCAGTAATTCACCAAATAAAGATCAAATAATGGAGAACAGCGTAGTGGAGTGATGCTGTACAGTCCTAGCAGAGTTTGCCAGATGGTGGTCTGCAGCATCCACCACTGTAGCTCAGAACCAGCCTGAAAGATTGGAATTGCACCATGCAAACTGCATTCAGCACAGATTTTGTGGGCGCCATTAGTTGGTATGCATAATTTAGAGAATCGGGCTCTAAAGCAGCGCAAACAGCGCTTCGAAATAATCAGTGCTTTTATTGGGTGTAATTCAGTCTTAGTGACCTCCAACCTCAGTGTTGCATTAGAATTTAAATGTTATCTAATAGGCCTTTGCAAGACCACATATCCAAGCCCAGTTTTTTTAAGATCATTACTAAGAACCTGCACAGATACGCAGTTACTACAGCCATGAAAAAGCAACTGAACTCACTCCCAGATTTGGTGCTACTCCCTATGTGCTGTTGGCGAACATGCAGGGTGAAGAACATGTGACAGCTGTGCAGTGGTGTCCCTCCACTGTCCAACATCCCACTGCTGCGAGATGCAAGAGCTGCATCTAGTAGAAAAGCTGCTCTTTCTGGAGTTGGAGCATTTAGCACACTGTGGTTGCAAAGCTGTAATACAACAACACAGGTTTGACAACACAATCTAATAATGGGTCTCCAAAGTATAGTGCAGCTCGTAATTGCAACTTCATTATTTACATTTACATATACATTTATGCATTTGGCAGACGCTTTTATTCAAAGCGACTTACAGAGCACTTATTACATGAATTTGTATTGATAGTATGCCACGCAAAATGACAGATGTTTCTTACAGGGAAGGCTTCTCCTTCATCCTACCTAAATATCTATTTCCTTATCACCCAACTAGGACATTATTCTTTGCCTCTGTGCCCTTGGCTTGCCCACTTGTTTTTTTTTAAGGCACTTGTTTTTGGATAGCTGAGTTGGAGCAATATGTATTATTTATGCTATATAATTACACTGAAATTGAAACAATGGAGTATTTTCTTAGAGTTCACATTGTATGTATTAGAACAAAGAGAGTGCATTCATTACTTGCCTGTTGTTCATAGATGAGGTCTTCTTCGAGGTAAGCATCTGTCTTATAGGTGTCCTTACAGTTGCCTGTTTCAACACCAGAGAGTAAATCCCTGATGGAATTGTTTTCCCCACAGACCTCTACAGCCGACACGGAAACAGAGATGTTTGCCCATGTCTTGTCTTTCTTCCTGTTAATGAGCTTGAAAAGCCAAGAGATAGCACAAGGGAGGACTCCAAGGCTTTCGGTGCACCCATCATGGCCAATCATTGTGTAGTACGTTCCTTAAAACAAAATAAATAAAAGTGAGAATGCTATTATTTCCTTGCATCTTATCATACGAAATCTCCCCTTAGGCTTTCACAGAATAACAATTCACAGTAGTTTTTTTTGTCATTCAGAAATATTCTCAAGTGGCTATGGCCAATGACTTGACAAACTAGTATGTAAAATGCTTTATAGCAATGTCATCACCAATTAAACGCAAGCCACTTCCAGTCAAGCATAGATCTGTTTAAAAGAATTATGATGTTTGGCTGCAAGCCAAGGGCCAACATGGAGGCTGGGTAATTCAATCTAGCTAAAAGCCAATGATGTCATACTCCAAGTTACATGTTAGAGATTGTTGTCATGATTTTGGGTGAATAACTATAAAGTGGATTAACCATGATTATCTACCATGTAGCCACTCTCCTTGACATAAAATGCATGCCCATTAAGAGACTCCACAAGTCAAATGCAATAGCAAGTAAAGATATCTAAACCTGAACCTCTAAATGGGATGCAGTGCCTTAAAATGTCTCGTCTATGTATAATTGATTGATTTACTTTTTATTTATTTACAATGTAAGTGATGAGTAGAGCACAGGTTGAGAGTAGAGTTCTTAAACAATGCTAGTGAAATATTTACCTTATTATTGACAATTTCTTCTTATTAAAGGAAGATGCTGGAAGGTTTTAACAAAGAATACAGCTGCTGACTCACCCACTTTGGTTTGTCCAAAACTTAAGATGCAACCATCGGTCCCGGCGACCACACACTGAAGTAACTCAGACAAGCTGCTCTCACAAACTTCAGCCTGAAAAATAACACTTTAAATTTATTTTTTATAAAGTCTATTTTTTATTTTTTTGTAAGACAACACTGTTGTGCTGTAAACATTATACAAATTATACATGTGTACACTTAATAAAATATGTTTGTCTATTTACGCATTAACATTTCCTTAATTTAACATTTCCTTCAAATTGATTTATGTAATCTTTACCAAAAAAAAAAATTCAGACTGAAAATATGTTGTTGGGTTTTTTTTCTTTACATTTTATTTAGTTATATATATGCACTGGCCCCATTCACTATGAATACCTAACAGTAACAGTGATTTATGACCCTCTTATATATATATATAAATATAAGGGTCATAAATCGCTGGGGTTATAAAGGACAGATGAGCCACAAATGCAAGCAAGGAGCTTAACTTGTACTGAACCCAGAACATTCCTTTAAGATAACAATTTTAGATTTCTGCCTTTTACAGTATATTATGTGGAGATGACCTTGAATTGGTTTGCCATAAATCAAGCCAAATGTGAGAGAACATAATCATCTAAAAGTTAACTCAGCTCAATTGATTGTGCTAAGTATGCCCTGATACTGAATATCTGCTCTCAAGTAACCAAATCTGAATGTGTCATAAATGTTTGGATATTATATCTCTGATGGGCTCGGAACAGTAGACAGATCAGTTTTCAGATCATAAGACAGAAATAACAAAGCAGCAGCCTTGACCTGGGTTGAATCAGGGCCAAAGAGAGCATCAAAGGTGAAGGTTTTCGGGGAGACTGCAGTGCCAGTAGCCTGTCTCTGAGGGTTGTGGGAGGCTGGATCCAGCACTGTGATCTGTTTCTTGCGCAGGTCCACTTTAAAAGTGTGTGACTGGGAGGGCTTTGACACAGGAACCGAACAGACTCGCAGCATTACTTTAATCTAGAATTGGGCAAATGATACCAAAATCAATAATGTTTTTAAGGATAAAGACAAAGAATACAAAGTAAGTTGATGATAAATTTAGTTGATCAACAATATGCTAATTATATATTATGTATAACCTATAATAAATCTACAATAAACAGCAGTCAACATTGCATCATTTTGGAATTTTAACAATAATATAAATAATATTTAAAAAATGTGGACTAATTTGACACTTTAAAGTCAGTTACTGAATCACCCAATCTTAAAATATACATACAGTAACAAAATCATGGAATGGCTTACATGCCTTAATTTCTTTGTAAATTGTATTTTATTAAAATAATTACAAATGTTATAATGAAGTACTATCTAATGCATAAGATAAAAGGGGTGAAACAGACTGCCAAACCACTGTGGACAACAGTGATGTGCTACGCTAATGTAATGATCATGAAGACTGTATATGCATTAAGATTTAATGCTATCTGAATTGCAGAGTGCTGGATTAATTATTAGTTAGTTCGACTTTTACAGATACAAATGTCCTGGTTCCAGTAACTATAATCATACAGTACATGCAATGCTAATATTGATTACTCAAAACTCAAGACTTGAAATATCTCATTCTTTCATGATTTAATCAAATACAATTCTAAACCTTTTTAGGTTAATGCTTTGTCTGATACCAAATGCATTTTCTAGGGATATTATCTTCACTATCCTGAGACTGTCAAATCATATTTACGAGAAATGAATTATTTAAGAATCCATTATCTCTGCTACAGTTGCTGGATGTGCAAGGCTGAGTGCGATCTAACTGCAGGTGCTACCCTGAGAGTGATATAATGTGAAACTTAAGACCAGTCCCATCAGCATTAACTCTAGAGAGTGAAGTCAGTGCAATCTACAATTAAACTAAATTGATTTCCCTCCTCAAGGAGGAGGTGCAATGGAATGGGAAGGCCATTTGCTTCAAATTTAGAGGTTATACAAGTAACCCCATGTTTCCCTACAATGTGAGGCACGAGGAGATCAGACATATTTCAAGGAAAGACTGAAGGAAATCTAATCATCATATAAACTCAGCAAAAAAAAAAACAATGTCCACATTTCAGGACAGTGTTTTTTTTAAAGAAATGTTGTAAAAATTCTAATAACTTTACAGATCTTTATTGTAAAGGATTTAAACAATGTTTTTCATGATTGTTCAATGAACCATAAACAATTCATAAACATGCACCTGTGGAATGGTCGTTAAAACACTAACAGCTTAGGTAGGCAATTAAGGTCACAGTTATAAAAACTTCGGACACTAAAGAGACCTTTCTACTGACTCTGAAAAACACTAAAAGAACGATGCCCAGGGTCCCTGCTCATGAGTGTGAACGTGATTAAGCTGCATGGAGGCATGAGGACTGCAGATGTGGCCAGGGCAATAAATAGAAATTTCCGTACAGTGAGACACCTAAGAAAGTGCTACAGGGAGACAGGAAGGATAGCTGATCATCCTTGCAGTGGCAGACCACATGTAACAAGACCTGCACAGGATCAGTACATCCGAATATCACACCTGCGGGACAGGTACAGGATGGCAACAGCAACTGTCTGAGATACACCAGGAAAGCACAATCCCTCCATCACTGCTCAGACTGTCCGCAATAGGCTGAGAGAGGCTAGACTGAGGGCTTCTAGGTCTGTTGTAAGGCAGGTCCTTACCAGACATCACTGGCAACAACGTCACCTATGGGTACAAACCCACCTTGGCTGGACCAGACAGGACTGGCAAAAAGTGCTCTTCACTGACGAATCGCAGTTTTGTCTCACAAAACCTGGGTGATGGTCGGACTTGTGTTTATCGTCAAAGGAATGAACGTTCCACCAAGGCCTGTACTCTGGAGCGGGATCGATTTGGGGGTGGAGGGTCCATCGTGGTCTGGGGCGGTGTGTCACAGCATCATCGGACTGAGCTTGTTGTCAATCCAGGCAATCTCAACGCTGTGCGTTACAGGGAAGACATCCTCCTCCTTCATGTGGTACCCTTCATGCAGACCCATCCTGACATGAACCTCCAACATGACAATGCCACCAGCCATACTGCTCATTGTGTGCGAGATTTCCTGCAAGACAGGAATGTCAGTGTTCTGCCATGGCCAGCGAAGAGCCTGGGTCTCAATTCTATTGAGCACATCTGGGACCTGTTGGATCAGAGGGTGAAGGCTAGGGCCATTCCCGCCAGAAATATCTGGGAACTTGCAAGTGCCTTGGTGGAATAGTGGGGTAACATCTCACATCAAGAACTGGCAAATCTGGTGCAGTCCAATGAGGAGGAGCTGTACTGCAGTACTTAATGCACCTTTGTTCAGGGACACATTATTTCATTTCTGTTAGTCACATGTCTATGAAACTTGTTCAGTTTATGTCTTAGTTGTTGAATCTTTTTATGTACATATAAATATTTACACGTGTTAAATATGCTGAAAATATAAGCAGTTGAAAGTGAGAGGATATTTCTTTTTTTGCTGAGTTTACATGAAGTGTCATACTTAGGCTATACATGCAGAATATGCCTGTTTTGAATACAACAATATTTAAACCACAAAATGCATATTCATTTACTAATAGTGTAGCATTACACAGATAATCAAACTATACATTACAATATAACTAAACATTACTATTTTTTATTGAAATATAAGCCATACATTTTTGTTTAGTAAAATATTTTGATATCTTGTGTAGTTTAATAATAAGCATTTGAGCCATACCTTCCCCATCCCAGGTGTTTCCTTGCTTTTATTAGTTAACTGCAAAAGGTTCACTGGTACTGGAGGGGGAGACTTCTGCAGAAGACTACTGAAGTTGGTTGGGTGTTGGGAAGCACCACTCTCTGAGCAGTGCCTCCCTCTCCTAACCATTCCATTCAGCTTTTGTACTGCCCTGTAGATGTTGTCATTTGATATAGTAGAAAAGACAGATACATGTACTGAATACCTCGAAACAACATCTCATCTATATTCACTGAATATCAAAGTAAAAAGGGCTGTCAGTTGAAGAAAATGTTTAATCAAATTAATTACAAGATATGCAGATTAATTAATTGTAATTAATCGCAAAATTAAATATTTGCCAAAATAAGCCCCTAACTAATGATAATTAAAAACATAACACCAGGGGCATGGGTAGTATTGATGCTGAATACTACCCCTGGAGTCGGGAGTTTGAATCTAGGGTGTGCTGAGTGACTCCAGCCAGGTCTCCTAAGCAACCAAATTGGCCCGGTTGCTAGGGAGGGTAGAGTCACACGGGGTAACCTCCTCGTGGTAGCGATTAGTGGTTCTCACTCTCAATGGGGCGTATGGTTAGTTTATTCAGAATGGTGGCAAAAACAAAAAACATCCAGTAAGTGGCAGTTCTGCGGATGGAAACGACTTGTTGATGGGAGAGGTCTACAGAGAATGGTCAAACTAGTTTGAGATGATAGAAAGGGTATGGTAACTCAAATAACCCCTCTGTACAACTGTAGAGAGCAGAACAGCATCTCAGAATGTACAACATATTGAACCTTGAGGTGAATGGGCTACAACAGCAGAAGACCACATCGGGTTCCAATTCTGTTAGCCAAGAACAGAAAGCTGAGACTGCAGTGTGCACAGGCTCACCAAAATTGGACAGTTAAAGACTTGAAAAACATAGCCTGGTCTGATGAATCTCGATTTCTGCAGAGGTACACAGATAGTATGCCAACTGAACCCTCAGTTTCTGTTCTTTGATGACAGAAGTGGAACTTGATGTTGTCTTCTCTGTTGTAGCCCATCTGCCTCAAGGTTCGATGTGTTGTGCATACTGAGATGCTGTTCTGCTCTCTACAGTTGTACAGAGTTGTTATCTGAGTTACCGTAGCCTTGTTCAGTTCGAACCAGTCTGATCACTCTCTGTTAACCTCTCTCATCAGCAAGGCATTTCCGTCTGCAGAACTGCCACTCACTAGATGTTTTTTGTTTTTGACACCATTCTGAGTAATCTATAGAGACTTTTGTGTGTGAAAATCCCAGGAGATCAGCAGTTGCAGGAATACTCAAACCAGCCCAGCTGGCACCAACAATCATGCCACTTTGAAATCGCTGAGATCAAATTTTTTCCCTATATTCTGATGGTTGTTGTGAACATTAACTGAAGCTCCTGACCCATATATGCATGCTTTTATGCATTCCACTGCCGCCACACGATTGGCTGATTAGATAATTGCATGAATATGTAGGTGTACAGGTGTAACTAATAAAGTGGTCAGTAAGTGTATATAAAGTGTATATACATATATATATATATATATGTACACACACACACACACACACACACACACACACACACACACACACACATATATAAATAATCCAGATAATTCAAAGACATTACAATTTAATGAAAATGTATTATTATGAAATTTAAATGCAGTCAGGGTGCAGAATTAATAACTAATTAATCATTAAAAAGCGTAATCACACTGATTTAACTAGTTAAGCCGACAGCCTTAACATTTAAATGTTTAGAATAATTTTATAATCATGCACAAGGTGAAGATCAATAGCACATTACCAATATTACTTTGCTGATTATTTTGTTAATTTTTTTGTTTCGTTTTTTTCTGTCAAAACACAGGAGATTTTTTGCAGAATGTTAGCCTCAGTCACCATTCACATTCATTACATCTTTATTACATACAGTGAAAGTGAATGGTGACTGAGGCTAACATTCTGCCTAACATCTCATCTTCTTTTGTGTTCACCAGAGGAAAAAAGTAATATCAGTTTGAAATGAACATGAGGGTGTGTAAATAAATTATGAGTAAATAACGCATTTTAATTTTTGGGTGAACTATTCCTTTAGTAAAATTAATGGGTAAGCACCATCGGTATCTTTGGAGTTGAATGGTTCTCTGCTGATTAATTTCTGAAAATGGTTACTGACTTTAGCTATTACCTGGTTACAAATGACAAGGCAGCAGAGGTTCCTGCTGGTATCAGGGAGGACATACTAGAAGCTCTTGATGGCTGTGAGGCGTTGTAGTTGCATAGCGCTTTAGAAGACATGCAGTCCTTCTCATCCGCCTTTTCTGAATGCAAAGGAATCTGTAAGGTCTGAAAAAGATAACCTAATGTTATTATGGTTAACTGATAGTCTTAATCAGTATTTTTGTCTTGTTTACCAGAAAAAATGGCAAATAATTTTTCTTTAAAAAACTATTTTTGTGTTAGATTTATGCAAAAAAAAAAAAAAACATCAATCATATTGAATTGAGTAATGTTTTACTAAATTAAATTAATAAAATAAATATATTCAATTTTTATTAATTTAGTTAAAGATTTTGTTAAAGGATGTTTAGATATTTTTACTGGATAGTCACACAAACATATACATAAATATACATAAATATGTTTTTTTTTGCAGTGTATAATAACAATCATTAACCTTATTAAATATATTCTAAATCAATTAAACAAGATTATTTCTGACATTGATTTAAATACTTCATTTGCACATGAATACCACACCATGACCCCAAACAATATACAGTAAATAGCACATGAAAACACTGTGATACAATGCAGGTGTGTAATGCACTGCAGTCAGGCACTATTATTAGGGAATGTTACAATTTCAGCTGAAGCTGACTCAGATTTGCAGAAGTCATGAACTTCCTTACAATGTGTCTAAGCATAAAAAAATGCCTACCTGAGGCTACAGGCACTGACCGGAGGAGTCATGCTTCAGTCCAACATTTAACCTCTTCCTGGCAGCCCAAAACAATATTCAGGCTTTTTCCTTTGCCTCTCTTTGAATGAAGCCATCGCTTGCCTGCATTAATCCACATTTCCAAAGTCATGATCGCTGAGCACTCCCTGCCTTTATGTCTCATCAATGTTTAAATCCAGCCATGTGAAATAGGTGCCCCTCCTTGCTCCTTTCCATTAAGTACATCTTGCCAGAATTCAATGCCAATTAGTGCTGGGAGCAACCCTGAGGCTGAATAATATTGGCTCTACTGTTACTCTCCTCTCTGTCTCTTCTTTCTTTCTCTTACATCACTGTTCTACAGAGACAATCTAAGATTTAATTATTTGCATATTAAATGCGTCTTATTTCCGCAGTTACGCATTCCATAAAAGCATGCGGCCGTCCACTGGCCATCAGTGTTATGTTTACCATTCCAAATAAAATCCTACAAAATGCATCTGTTCTGCTTTTACTCCATGTATTAAAACAGTTTTTTAAATTCCACTTCAAGTGCATAAGGTTTGAGTGAATCCACCTTGGATGTTTGTGTAATGAAATAGAGCTGGAATAATGGACTTGAAATGCCATCATGGACTTGGTCAGTGTTGCATAAAGATCTTACTGTGAGTGCTGATGGAGCTGTCTAAGACTACAGTCTGTGCCCCACTCTTATAATGCATTCTCATTGCGTCTGTATTTACGATTAAGCCCAGAGTATGAACTTTTTAATGGCCCTTAAATATTGCAGTTATATTGATCACACTTATTTTTTGAGAAGGCTGCTCTATGGCAGACATAACTTTTAGGCTTAACCATATACGAGATAAGTTAGGCTGTATTCACTGCATGAATATAACTGAAGGTGATTTGAGGGCTGTAAATATTAACATACTTATAAAGTCAAGTAAAATCAATTCAATACAAATAATTTTTATTTGTATAGTGCTGTTCACAACACACATCGTTTCAAAGCAGCTTTACAGAAAATCATGCTTTAACAGAAAATGAAACTGTAACAATTATAAAGTCTTAGTCATCATTGTGTAGCTTGATTAAATATGACTGTAAATTGTGTATAAAAATAATTTTAAAATAATTGTATTATGAACCCTAGTGAGCAAGCCGAAGGTGACTGTGGCAAGGGACACAAAGCTCCATAAGATTTTGGTTGATGGAGAAAAATAACCTTGGGAGAAACCAGGCTCACTGTGGGGGCCAGTTCCCCTCTGGCTAACCAGCATTAATATAATGCCAATATTAGTTATTTATGTGCAGTGCAAGTCATGGTTTAAAAAGATTAAAAGTAACACTTACGATAAGTAAGTGTTAAGGACCAGTGCTTAAACAAAGATTTTGTATGAACTGGTTCATGTCTAATGTCTTTGAAGTTCAGCCTGGATTAACTGCAGAAATTCAAATTGATGCATTGTCTTTTGTCAGTTGGCCGATGAAGGCTTTTGTTGGCAAATAATTGAAAGTCTATGTATTCCATTTTCAGAGTGCAGTCCATCATTAGACCAAGGTGATGCAGGCAGTGACCAGTGAGGTGCATAACAGTTCAACCAGCAGGTCATTTCTGAGTTCATTCCCTGAAATCCATCATAATAGACTGTTGGCACTGGCTGCATTTAGTTGTCATCCCTCAGAGACACAGAGCAGTGGAGTCCAACACCAAGCAGGAATGGAGGTGGATCTGGCTGGCTCTGGTAACCTCGGGATACAAATACAAACTTGAGACAGGGAAACAAATAGAATAATATTAGCGTATATGCAATTAAAACATTTTCATAGTTATAGAGCATGATAAATGTTTCTGATAAATGTTTCTAGTTCTGGCAGACCTAGCTAAAGCAGCCTAATTGTGGATTGAAGGATAAATTAGGTGTATGCCTGGCTAAATAGATGAGTCTTTAGTCTAGACTGAGTTTTTGTGTCTTCGTCCCAAACAGTGTTAGGGAGACTATTCTTTAGTTTAGGAGCCAAACAGGAAAATTATCTACCTCCTTTTGTGGATTCTGATATTCTAGGAACTATTAATAAGGCAGAATTTTGTGATCATAATGAATGTGATGGAATATAGCGTGGTAGAAGGTCACTTAAGTACTGCGGAGCTAGACCATTCAAAGCTTTGTAAGTACACTACCAGTCAAAAGATTTGAAACACTTACACATTCTTTATTATATATTTTTTTTTTCACATTTTAGAATAATATTAAAGTCATCAAAACTATGGAATAACATAAATGGAACTATTGGAATTATTTTGTGACTAAATAAAATCCAAAATAAATCAAAATTGTGTTATATTTTAGCATCTTCAAAGTAGTCACCCTTTGCCTAGACTTTGCAGACATGAACTATTGACATTGTCTCAACCAGCTTCTTGAGATATCAGACTGGGATGCTTTTTAAACAGTATTGAAGCAGTTCCCATCTATGTTGGGCACTTATGGCTGCTTTTCTTTCCAGGGAGCTGCATTAAACTGTTTTTCCTCATATCTTAAGGAAGTAACGTTTTCTATAAGTATTGATAATCACTTCTCTTCCCCAACACTGCTCACATGTGGCATTCCACAAGGCTCTATGTTGGGTCTTCTACTTTTTTCTCTTTATATGCTTCCCTTTAGGCTCCATCTTTCAGAAGTACAGTCTAGCCTATCATTGTTATGCTGATGACACACAATTTTACCTTCCTGTCAGGTCTAACGATAGTTGTTCCATCATTAATCTCATCTCCTGTCTTGAAGAAGTTAAATTATGGATATCTGAAAACTTCCTCATGCTTAATGTGGATAAAACCGAGGTCATTGCTTTTGACTCATCGTCGACATTGAAAATTAGTTGGGTACTTTGTCTTTAACCATGCACAATAGAGTTAAGAACTTGGGTGTCATTTTTGATTCTGACTTATTATTTGATAAGCAGATAAATGCTGCTGTTAAAGGAACCTTTTTTCATCTAAGGTCCATTGCTAAATTAAAACAGTTTATCTCACAGAAGGACTTGGAAATAGTGATTCATGCTCTTATTACATCCCGGCTGGATTACTGCAATGCCTTATATGTGGGTCTGTCTCAATCTTCTTTCTCACGTCTGCAAGTAGTCCAAAATGCAGCAGCTAGACTTCTAACTGGTACCAAGAAAAGAGTGCATATTACCCCAGTTCTCGCTTCCCTACAATGGCTTCCAGTTAGTTACAGAGTTAAATTCAAGGTTGTGCTCTATGTTTATAAGGCCTTGCATGGTTTAGCCCCTCAGTACATTGGCGATTTACTTCATCTACATTCGGCACCTAGGTCTCTTCGATCATCAAATCAGTTACTCCTCTCTGTTCCTCAATCCCGTTTGAAAAAAAGGTGATCGGGCATTTGTGGTTGCGGCCCCCAGGTTGTGGAATGCACTCCCATTTGTTGTTAGGTCTATTTCCTCATTGCCTATATTTAAATCTAGATTGAAGACACATTTTTTCTCTTTAGCCTATAATGTTGGTTGAGAATTATAATTTTTTTGTGTAGGTTTTATAATGTTTTATTAATTTGTTCTTATTAACATTTTATAAGTTCTATTTAATTCTGTTATTAATGTTTGTAAAAAAATTGTACAGCACTTTGGTTACAACACTTGTTGTTTTTAAGTGTGCTTTATAAATAAACTTGAACTTGAACTTGAACTATTTGGTCCAAGACATCAATTTCAAAAACTTTTTTTTAATTACATTTTATTTTTTTAATGAAAAAAATTATATGGTGGCACAATTATATTTTATATTCAAACATTTCTGAAAAAAGATTTTTAAATCATGAGAAACATTTCAGTTGAGTGTTTCAAAAGTTTGAACTGGTAGTGTAGTTAACAAAAATGTTTAATGAATATGAAATTTAACAGGTAAAATTGGGCTAATATGATCATATTTCTTGTTCAAGTCAGCACTCTGGCTGCTACATTTTTAAACAATAAAAGTTTATTTATTGAACTTGCAGGACATCCTCCCAGTAATGCATTACAATAATCTAGTCTTGAAGTCATGAACGCATTAACTCTTTTGGCATCAGCAACAGAGAGCATGTGTCATAATTTAGCAATATTTCTGAGGTGGAAGAATGCTGTTCTACAAGCATTGGAAATGTGACTTTCAAAGCACAGATCGGTATCAAACATAACACCAAAAACTTCACTGTAAATTGCATAAACACCTCCTCCTCGACCATTCAGGCAAGGCTCATGTTTATAACAATAACCTGAGGCAGTAGATTTTCAAGTTTTATTTTAATAAATATTTTTCAAATGATTTAGTTATGGGTTTGTGTTTGGTAGTTCAGGGAACAGACATAATATCTATGTGATATCTTGGTGAAAAAGTAACTCTATGTGTTGTCATTTATGTGACCTGTGTGATGTCTCAAGGCAGTAAGCAGACGTTCAGATTAGCCAGTTGTTCTGCTTCCTGACCTGGGCCCCAGTTAGTCACACTATTAAGACTATGAGCCAAATTACTAGAGAGGAGAGTCATACATAGTTGTTTATCAAACCTATGATAATTTACAGACACCACTCAGACGTCCAGCCATTAAGTGACACTAATCTACCATAAACCTCGTCACCACGATGAGCAGGGAAGGGGCCATAGCAAATTATAGTGTATAATATCATTTTTGCAAGTTTAAACTCCTCTTTAACATACTCTAGTGATTTCCGACTGACGAAGCCAGACATCGTTAGTGCTGACATGAATAACAATTTTAGAAAATCTATGTTTAGCATTAGCCATCACTTGTACATTTTATATGATATCAAATGATCTGGCACCAGAAATACATTTAACAATAGTGGCTGGAGACTCTGTTTCCATGTTTCTTACATTAGAATCTCCTAAAACCAGGGCACTTTAAACATGTTTCTCTGTGGGTGCATCACTGAGTGGGGAGAATCGATTGGAAACCCTAACAGGAACAGGAGAGTGGTGTCCCTTTGCTGAGCGAGTATGTCGCCGAGACATCACCCAAACACCCTGCTGCGGGGGCTCTACAGCCGGAACCAAAGTGTGTGTGTGTTGCTCGCTGTAATGCCCACATCCGAAAGAATATCTACCGGCTTCTCTTTCTCACTGACCTCCACTAGCATTCGGATGCGTGCCTCTAACTCATCAACCTTCTCCATCAGCCTGACTAATTCCTTACATTTATCACATGTTAACCCCTCACTGCTGACTGAATAAGCTATAGTAAACATGTGGCATGCAATGCAGGAAGCAATAGTATGAGCTGATGTCATGACTTACCGCAATTGTTTGTTGTTGTTGTTATGGTTGTTCTTGAGTGGCAAGAATTTGAGATCGATGTGAATCCCTCATGCAATTGTTTGCTGTTGTTGTGTTAGTTCCTGATCATCAGATGTTTCAGATTGATGCAATAATCCATGTAAATCTCAGAGGAGAAAACTAATGCATGCAGACGAAACAAGTGATGTAGGCAAGCGGAAAAAGAAAAGAAAGAAAGCGGGTGCGCATGGTAATATTCACGCAGTTGAAATAGTAGAAAAGAAGGGGAAAAATGAAGCACGGGGTAAAAGGTTCAAACGATGAGCATAGATGAATAAGCAGGCTAGCAAGCTACAAACAAACAGACTCATTTGGTGTGCCGGCAGCCACTTGTGCCTTGGTATTTCTTTATAGTACACATAGTTATTGATTGTTATTATATTTTGCACACGCAGGATGTCCTGGACATAAAATGTGAACAGCAGAAAAATTGCTATTTTTATTTTTTTGTTATAATTTGGAAAAGTAATATGCAGTATCCAAAAAAAGTATTTGGACACTTACGCCTTAAAATGCATGAATGCCATTGCATTATGTAACAAAATATCCAATAAAGTGGCATTTTTATTATAGACATAATGAATAGTGCAAACACAGTTTACAACCAAACCATCGGATGCAATTTTTAAACAATATATTATGTATATGGCACTCGGTTTTATATTTTACTAGGATGGACATTGTTTGGACATAGAGTGAAGTGTGAACAATTTTATTTATTTTTTTTTTTTATTTTTTGTTTTGTTTTTAAGTTTCTTACCTTATGAGAGACTGAATCACATGGGGACAAGGGCCACAGAGACCCCAACTGTTTACGTCCTTTAACCCAGTAATTTGTTGCCACATTGCTGGAACTCTGATGGGACTTTGAGATATTAGAATGGCGGCATGAGGTTCTTGGGAGGGTTTGTGAGCCTGTGTCTAGGCTTGTAGATGAGATATTGGCAGTTGTAGGAGCGGCCCATATGGCCCGGTCCTGAGTGAGGATCGTGCGGATGGCCTCCTGCTTTAGCTGGCTAAAGTGAGTGAAGCAGACGCCACAGTGTCCCTCCACATCGCCCCAGGCTTCTACAGTAGGTGTTTTCATGCTGTCATAAAGACGAATGGAGAATTTGGGATCCTGAAGCACAAAAAGAACAATGCTGTTGCTGGTTGGATGGTCTTTTGTAAAACAGACATATCCAGAAACTCATGATCCCGACTCTCTAATTTAGTTTTTGTCACTTTTTCTGTGTTTGTACCTGTCTTGTGTATGTAGTGTCAGGATCCTGCCAATTCGGTTGGTCTTGTTTATAGTTTTTGTGGCCGGATCCTGAATCTGTGTTGTGTGAGTGCAATTGGTTGAGTCATTGCCACGTGCACTCATGTCTTTACTGTCTTAATTGTAACTCTGCACCCTCATTTTCCTTATTAGCAGCTTTTGTGTTTTATTTTTTGCCTAAATAAATATATTTTTTGTTACTTAACTGTCTGACAAAAACAGGATACTGAAAGAGAATTACCATTAAAACGGCCTTACAAAAATTTTTTGTTAATTTATTAGTGCAAAGTGCTACCATTGAGCAAAGTGCCTAAGCACGTTTATGGACTTAAATGTGTACTTTTGTTTTTAAGGCATGTGCTTTCAGTGCTCAGGCATGTTTTGGTAGTGTTGGGTAAGTTACTCAAAAAAATTTATTCACTACAAATGACTAATTACTTCCCTAAAATTGTTATCAAATTGATTGACTAATAACTTCACTACAAATGTACTCACATTACTAATTACTTTCAATTTACTTTCTAAAATGCATTTCACAGAAATGTTTTGGTTTTTCCACTCAACAAATTGAAAATAATGTCTTTGTTCATTGACGCACACTCTTCCCTTTAGCAGTCACAGAAACCAAAACAGACATACATATGAACATTAACATTTAGATGTATTCATTTAGTGGATGCTTTTATCCAAAGCAACTTACAAAATGATGAAACAACATATGAAATAATATATTAAATGTATTATAAAAATAATATTATTTTAGAAATATGAGTAAACCAAGTAATGTACTTAAAAGCTATTACATAAGTCAGTGACTGTAATCTGAATTTAAAATGTATTACACTACTTTTTACTTTAAAAGTAATTCGATTACAGTAACTAATAATTTTGTAATCAGATTACACCCAACACTCTCTGTTGGTGATTTGGTAGATAACCCCATTCTGTCTTTACACTCCTAAATTCTAAAAATTGCTCAGGAAGATATGCCGTATACTGGAAAAAAGAAAGTGGTCCACTAACCTATTTCTCTCCACCACCAAATACTTAGACATATGTCACCCGCAAATGTATGTGCTGTCACAAATGATACACTGAAAATGATGCTCTTCTTCTCATAGGAACTGAGTTTTCATATTCCACCAATTATGCCCCATATCCCAGTGTAATAAGGGCAGGACGAGTGACACATGAATCAGAGACCAATTGCAAAAGCTAATCGATTTAAACTCGTTTCAAGGGAAGAAAAATAGCACGCGCCCCATGTAATTGAAATATGAGACAGAATGTGGTTGAAGGTATGGATGCGCATGCAGTGGCCTGAAAACAATACCAGGACAGTCGAATTTGTCCCGCAGCTCAAAATGCTATGAAATGGATGCTACTATTCTTTTTAAGTAAAAAAAAGAGTAATTTGCTTACTTTGGCAGAAGCGTTTCCGTCAATCACTTGTTTCAGCGCTTCCCTTTTGAAGACATTGAAATAAGAGATGCACTTTTTGCATAAATGCCCCGTGTCGAATAACATCTCTTTTTTCGTCCCAAAAGACATGATTGAGTTGCATTCAGGGTAACCATTTAACGATTCCTTGGACCATTTTGACCGTAGGAGAGAGTTAGTGAGGGGTGCCGTGAGTGAGCCGGCGCTAGAACGAGCGACCCCTGTCCAAGGTGCTGCATGGGAATCATTTGCCGAAGAGCCAGCGCCTTCAGGCGGGGGACGCTCGACGCGCAAGAACTCCTTTTGCATTGCATGGCCCTTCGTCCCGCTGAACATGGGACCCATTTTAACGTTGGTCATCTGTGAAAATCAAAACGTTTCGACCTTTCTTAGAACCTCACATATAAAATATATATGATCACATTCAAACAGTGCAACAGCCTATTAACATTATGGGTTTCACATATTATGGAATTAAAACGATGCATTTAGTCATGATGGAATGAAACTGACTTTACAAATTATGCATATTAGCCTACTTTTATTTAATCACGAGTCACAGAGCTACCAAATAACCTACTTACCGTGATCGCTGATCGGTTGTTTCAGATTAGCCCGTCTGATCCTTCATATAGTAATTGAACGAATTGTGAATATTCGGTCAATAAAATTGTAATCTCAACGCATGTTCCATGACAAGTTTCCATTCGATCCATCCGAATAAATCAATTGCATGTTTCACCCCCAAAACTAAAAATAAATAAATAAATGCAACTTCACTCTGTTTAAAAAGGCACAGCGTTCTTTTGAAACGCGCACTGATTTTACGCACCGCGCCTTTATGTTCTTATTCTTGGAGAACTTGATGGTTCGCTGAGAAGTGAGTCTTTGATTTCTCTTTAACCAAATACAAGGATTAGAATTTAATCAGCCCATGCGAGCTTTTCTTTAAGTTACCCATGTTTAAATGCCAGTTGCTAACTTCCTTAGAAAGCAGTTCATGTAGCCTATACTGTATTTATCCTTGGATTGTTGCTGCATTATGTCTTCGTCTTTTTTGTTCTTCGTTACAGTACCACCCACATGACATTGCTCTAAGGAATAAAGATCACAAGCACTGCTGTGGTTACCGTGTAGTGAGATTAATTATGAGGTAGCGCCACCCAGCGTCAGTGTGCTGCCCAAATGCAAGTTGATGTAAAACACATCAAGAGTTAGGAAATTTAGTTCAAAGGACACATTTTTACTAAGTGCCTTTGTGTTTATTTGTTACTAAGCCTAATTCGATTATTTTGAAAAATGGCCATAAATCTAAGTGTTTCATTCAATACAATTCCAGTAAAGGAATGGATTAAAAAAATCAAATGAACTTTGCCGGTTCAAAACAAGTTGATTAAAAATAGTCACAAGACATAAACAGCATGCCTATTAACATTATTATAGTGCGATAAAACGAATATGACTCCAGTGGTTTAATCCGTCTTCTTAAGCAATTCAATTGGTTTTGGAAGAGAACAGATCAAAATGTAACTCCTAGTTCACTATAATTCTTGACATCAGCCATGTCCTATCTAGCACTCTGCATTAGTGCTAGGAAGTGTAATCGAGCATTATTCAGGGTAATGCCATATTTTGTTTGTGAGCAATAGACAAATTTAATGGCATACACTGTATATACCTTTCATAAAGGTTGTTGATTACATTAAATTTTAACAACTCATGTTTTCTGAAGTCTTTTGATTCTGCTTCAACAGTCACGTTTTAATTTCCATAAAAAAATATTTAATTGAGCAACTCCAAATATAAAGCCTCTTGAAATTTCATATTCATGGGCCAAAATACACTCAACAACCAATTTATTAGGTACAACTTATTAATGCGATTATCTAATCAGCCAGTTGTGTGGCAGTGCAATGCATACAATCATGCAGATATGGGCTAGGAGCTTCAGTTAATGTTCACATCAATCATCATAATGGGGAAAACGGGATCTCAGTGAATTCGACCATGGCATGATTGTAGGTGCCAGATGGGCTGGTTTGAGTACACAGTCTCAAGAACAAAAAAAAAAAATCAAGTGAGCAGCAATTCTGCAGACGAAAACGCCTTGATGATGAGAGAGGTCAATGGAGAATGGGCAGACTATAGTTTGAGCAGACAGAAAGCCTATTGTTATTAAGAACTGAGGCTGCAGTGGGCCTACCCTCTGTGTACCTCAGCAGGAATCGAGATACATCAGACCAGGTTGTTTTTTCAGTTTTTAACTGTCCAGTTTTGGTGAGCCTGTGCCCACTGCAGCCTAAGCTTTCTCTTCATTGCTGACAGAAGTGGAACCCGAAGTGGTCTTCTGCTGTTGTAGCCCATCTGACTCAAGGTTCTACATATTGTGCATTCTGAGATGCTGTTCTGCTCTCTACAATGATCTCTACAGTGTGGTTATCTGATTTACCGTAGACTTTCTGTAAGCTCAAACCAGTCTGGCCATTCTCTGTTGACCTCTCATCAACAAGGCATTTCTGTCCGCAAAACTGCTGTTCACTGGATGTTTTTGTCATTCTGAGTAAACTCTAGAGACTTTTGTGCATGAAAATACAAGGAGATCAACAGTTTCAGAAATAATCAAACCAGCCCGTTTGGCACCAACAATCAACAAAGTAATCATAACTGCATCACCCACCAAAAGTAGCCTACATTACTTCAACTGTAGGCTATATTACATTTTTCCCCATTCTGACTGGTTGATGTGAACATTCCCTTTAGCTCCTGACCCGTGCTTGCATGATTTGATGCACTGCTGCCTGCCATACGATCGGCTGATTAGATAATCGCATGAATAAGTAAGTGTACAGATGTTCCTAATAAAGTGGTCAGTGAGCGTAAATAATGTTGATATTCCCAAGGCAGCTACAAGGATCATTACGGTAGACCACGCCTATGTTCCCTCGACACAGTTGCACTTGAGTGGGGAGGGGTCTGGTACCGAAATGCTTAGCCGGTAGATAGTCACAGAATCATCGCGGCTGTGCGCAGATCAGAGAAGCAAAGGCGGCGCTCCTTGGATTGCATCGTGCAGTATAGAGAGCAATACTTTCACGATTGAACCTTTTATTTTTTTTATAGTACAATAACATCTACACTAAAACGACAACATGAGTGAAATCAACGTGAAAAAGCTCAAGGTAAACGAGTTGAAAGACGAGCTGAAGAAGCGCCAGCTCTCCGACAAGGGACTGAAGGCCGAGCTCATGGAGCGGCTACAGGCCGCGATCGATGCTGAGGCCAAGGCTGAAGAAGCAGCAACAGAAGAAGAAACCGAGGAAAACGAGGCTAGCGGCAACGGTGTTGCCAACGAACAAGATCACTTGGGAGAAGAAGAGCCAGAAGGCGAGAGCATGGAAGCCGAGGAGCAAAATGGCGACGTCGGTGATGCCGCGGCAGTGGGTGATGGTGAGGAGCTTGGTCAAGACGACGAAATGGGCGAAGAGGACGCGGGAGTGGAAATGGAAAAAGCAATTGATGATGAAGCGGAGGACTACGACATCCTAGACAAAATCGACGACGAAGATGGTGAGCCAGAATCCCATACAACAGATGGTGAGATTTGCTTTCTAAATGCCGGGAACATTGAATGTTCACGTGTGTTTTGAAGCCGGTGAGATCATCTCTTAGCTTAGGCGGCTAACGGCTAGCCAGTGGCTATTGTTGTGTTGTGTGAAAGGGCGGGCTAGCTAACGGGGGATAAATCCGGTCTGTTTCGGTGCATGTTTGTGGGTTTCAGGACTTTGTTAGTCGGAAATGCTTAATATCTTACTATTCTAGTATCTGTTTGTGATATAAAGTCTTAGCAAACGTATTCCAAATCACCCGCGCCAGCTTTCTGTCAGTTACGATATTTCACTGTATGCATTTAGAGGTTATATTTTCAGTTCGATACAATTTATTCGACAACTGAAGGACTGTTTATAGATTATTTTAGTGCTTTGGTTGGTTTATTGTTTAGTTTTGGTAGGCTTTGCATTGTCTCGCGACAGAATTGTGTCGTTGCATGTTCGAGGCGGACCGCGCACGCGCTGATTCAGTTGTTACTCTGCAGAAATGCTTCGGATAGCTAATGTAAACGTGCAGAGATTTACTGTAGAAGCAATGCACTTTCGGCGGGTGATGCATTTATGATTACTGTGTAGTGGTGGAAAACTACGTGCATCTGTTTTTAAATGTATAGAAAAGGGGGCCTTATTTAGTTTCCGTTCAGGTTGCAAGAAGGCTGTGTCGCCCTCTACCTCCGTTTAAGGTCAATTCAGGTAAACGACTTTATCTGTAGCAGTTTTTGTAGCTGTGATTCTAAATTATGTGAACAAAAGCTGGTTGACCAGCTACAATAGGCTAAATATACATTCCCTTCTTGTAACTGTATATTTGGTTGTGAATGTATTACATAAAAAACAGCAATTTAAATACTCAATGCTGAGTAATTGCACCACCCACAACATTTCACGTTTCTGTTTGATCTGGTTTATGCAACCAGATTATGAATGCCATTTATGATATAACCAAGCAAACTATTCTGTCTGATCAGAGGTGGTCTGTTCATTTTGCAACCCTGGGGGAGTCCAAGCACTCCTAATCGTGTGGGCCACCCTTAAACTCAGGGTCCAACACGTCCAGGCATTTCATTACTCTTTGTTTTATTTTCAAGGGGATGCGGACAAAGACATCAGTGCTGATCAGAAGAATAAGAAGGGTGTTAAGAGACGTCGGGAGGAACAAGGAAGGGGCTACTTTGAATATATTGAAGAATGCAGATACAGCCGGTAAGGATGGGAGTAATGGCCTTCATTATCCCCGAAGTGCCACCTAAAATAGCCTACATATTGGCTTTAAACGCCAATACCTTACCTACTGAAATACAACCCTTATCTAGCTCCAAGTAAAGTGAAATATTTGTTGAGGATCATTCCTGGCTAATACAAAACACCTTACCTTCTACACAAGAGATTCACAAAAAATAAGAATTAAAAACTGCAACATATAAAAGAGTCCTCAGCTGGAAAAGATAAATATTACTACCATCCACACACTGTTGTCAGTTGACTGTATGCACGTGTGGCGATTCAGGCAGCGAACAGTGGAATTTCGATAGCGCAAGATGCGGCTTCTGTCATGACGGGGGAGGGGGAGTGACGTAAAGTTTATATTGCTCAATGTTTTATGACGTAATGACTTTGGAGCCTTGTGTTGGGGGGGTCTTCAGACGTACCTTCCTCGTTTGCATGCTAGGCTAGTGTCATTTATATAATTTTTTCTCCCCATGTTTTTTTTATGGATCCTGTTATTCGAAAGAAAGCTCAATGTTTTGTTTTTGTTGTTTTTTCCTCTGTTATAATATAGCTATTTTGATGTGTGTGTGTGTGTGTGTGTGTATGTGTAACATTTCCTTAAAGTTTTCCATGCCTGGTCAGCGGGTAAGTACATCCAAACATTTGCAGTGCATCGTACTAATAGACGTTGTTTATTTATTTTAAATCAAAAGTTACATTTACCTTTTGCATGTACTTTCTCTTAAATTTGTGGTACATTACAAAAATCTATTGCAGACTCAATACATTACAGGTGGACTCAGTAACCTTTGTGTTTGTGTCATCTTGGACTTACACTGACACCTAGGGGCTTGGATGCAGCATAATTTAAAATCTATAGTTTTCAGTTTCAGGTGCATTGTAGAAATGTAGTATTCATAGTCAGCCATGATTACTTTAATCATTGAGTGAAAGTGTCAAATAACAGGACAGTTACTCAGATTAAGTGAGAAGTATTTGATTCTAACATGTTAGCCCCCATGTGTGGATCCTCCATGTAGTACAGGGGTGTCAAACATATGGCTTGCGGGATGATTTGCAGAAAAAATAGTTTTGAAAACATTCACGTTGATTTAGCCTGTAACTTGGGTAAGATTTATTCATAGTATTCGCAACAGCAGAACAGATAAACATTTTAATTTGTTACATGTAGCTATGTCATAGTTTGCTTGATCAGTGGAATTTTTTTTAATTCCACGGGACATTCAGCGCTCGCAGTCACGCGTATCAGCGAATGCCACGTGTCTGTGGGTGAAACAAGTTCCATGTTCCAAGTATTTCTGGTTTTAGATGGTATATTGAGGCTAAAGCTCCACCCAGAGAGCAAGTGGGTCTCTCATTTTCTTGTAAATATTTTGCTTGATTCCCTTCAAATAATTTTGTGTGTATTTATGTAACCTCTGGTTAATGAAATTGTGTTTTACCTTTTGTTCAGTTTAAAATAGCGCCTGCCAAATGTGGATATGTTATGCACAGTGGTGGGTTATTTCTGTGGCAGGCGACTTATAAAAAATCTTGGAGTGAAAAACAGACTAAATTCGCTGTGTATTCAGAGGCGCTCTGCCGCCCATAAGCGTATCGCTTCTTATAGAACACGCGCATGCACAGTGCTTACTGTTTCAGTCATCTGAAAATAGTTTGCAACTGCAAGAACAATGTCGTCCATACCAATGCTGCAAATGATCAAAAGTTTAGTTCGCTTGATTTCAAGTAGTAGTTCCAGTTTACACGCATTGTGACTGCAACATTGCCTAATTCCAAACATTTGTGGCTGAGTACATAACCATACAAACTTAGCAAATGACATGCAGCGACATTAATGAATTGTCGTGTCTGTCATCATAATTCCCTACATTTTCAGAAATGGTGTTTTATATACCTTTATGAATAACCAAAATGTGGCTGGTGAAATTGTACATTTATAGCAACTGTGGCTGGTGGGCAAAACAATGTGTATCCTTTTACCCCAGCATTAACTATGAAAACAGCATCTTTCTATTTTCCTGCTCCAATTTTCCTTTGCTCCTCCACTGATCTACCAGCATCACTAAAGAAATGTTATGAGATTGCAGTCTGAATTGAATGTGTTGACATAAAACTGCACCTTTCTATTGTGTTATATTCGCTGAATGTACTCCACATACACAGTGACTGGTTTAGTCCAATTCATGACTAAATGACTCTTACAACCCTGGCAAAAATTATGGAATCACCACACTTAAATGATGTTCACCCATCGTTTTTACTTTGTAGCAAATAAACAAATCACAGATATGACAAATACATTTTTGTTTAATAGCTGATCATTCTGGCTTCATAAAACATCCCCCAAACAAATAAAATTACATTATTTTAATTAATGGCAAATTTTTTCCAGATCAAGTGGAGAGAGAAAAATATGGAATAACTCAATGTTGAGGAAAAAATTGTGAAATCAACAACAAAAAAAATCCCAATTCGTAATTTGTTGATCTTCCTTTCGGCTTTTATGGCGGCCTGAATTATTTGAGGCATGAACTAATGAAAACAATATTCTCCATCAAGCTGGTTCCACATTTCTCGAATAGCGGTTGACTGATCAGCTTTGCGGGATGGAGCCTTGTCATGGACCAATTTCTTTTAATTTCCACCATAAATTTTCAATCGGATTGAGATCTGGACTGTTTGCTGGCCATGTCATTGAGTTGATCTGACATGCAACACCATACCCTAAATGACTGGGGAAATGTGATTGTTATCTTCAGGCAGTCATCTTTAAATTTCATTAGAATGGCACCAGACAAAAGTTCCAGCATCATCGCCTTAGCCAATGCGGATTTGTGATTCATCACTGCATATCACTTTCGTCCAATCATCCACACTCCACGATTGCTTCACTTTAGTCCACTGTAGCCTTGTTTTCTTCTGTTTAGGTGTTGGTGCTGGTTTTGTTTGGCTTTTCTATATGTAAATCCCATTTCATTCAGCTGATTTCTTACAGTGCTTTCACAAACATTGACTTATTTTTCTGCCCATTTGTTTTTCATTTGTATTGTTGTGCATTTTCTATTTGCAAGGCATATTGCTGAATGCTCAGCTATTAAACAAAAACTGTTAGTGTCATGTCTGTAATTTGTTTATTTTCTAAGAAGTAAAAAAGCTAGTAGTGATTCCGTAATTTTTGCCAGGGGTTGAATGAACCAGTACTTTTAAAACTGTGATTCACCAGCTCATCAGTTCTCGTTTTGAATCAGTTTGACAAATCCTTCAGTGAATGAACTTTCTGAATTACTCTGAATTATTTCTGAAACACTAGTGTTGTCTACTTTACTAAATCCACTCAAAGGTACTTGCAGTGCTAGGAGAGAATGACAACTGGATGCAGTGTTTTCAGACCTCAAATAATGCAAAGAATACAAGTTCATATTCATTTTTAAACGAGACAATACTATTGTTTTAACTTCGGAAGAGTTCAGAAATCAGTATTTGGTGGGATAACCCTGATTTTCAAATCACAGCTTTCATGTGTCTTGGCATGCTCTCTACCAGTCTTTCACATTGCTGTTGGGTGACTATTCCACTCCTGCATGGCACAAAAATTCAAGCAACTTGTCTTTGTTTAATGGCTTGTGGCCATCCATCTTCCTCTCTATCACATTCCAGAGGTTTTCAGTGGGGTTCAGGTCTGGAGATTGGGCTGGCCATGACACGGTCTTGATCTTGTGGGCCTCCATCCACACCTTGATTGACCTGGCTGTGTGGCATGGTACATTGTCCTGCTGAAACCCAATCCTCAGAGTTGGGGAACATTGTCAGAGCAGAAGAAAGCAAGTTTTCTTTCTGGATAACCTTGCACGTGGCTTGATTCATGCATCCTTCAAAAAGATGAATCTGCCCGATTCCAGCCTTGAAGCATCCCCAGATCATCACCAATCCTCCACCTGGTTGTCTAATGGTTAGACTGATACCTGGAGAGGCCTACAAGCCACAATGTGTCTCACCCACTGTAAAATTTGGTGGAGGATCGGTGATGATCTGGGGATTATAGCCGTGTTTGTGTAAACACGCTACTAAGACAGACAGAAAGCATGGGCAAGTTCTTAAAAATAACTACAATGGTTATGTGGGATAGTGGTGTGCCGTGGGATTCTTGTAATTTTTCCAAAAAAATTTTGACAGATTGTTTCGCTTTTAATTGACTCACAATTCCAGTGGGTCAGAAGTTTACATACACCAAGTTAACTGTTCCTTTAAGCAGCTTGGAAAACAAGCTCAGTCCAGTGATGCTGTGGCACACCGCCCAAGACCATGACGAACCCTCCACCTCCAAATTGATCCCGCTTCAGAGTACAGGCCTTGGTCTAATGCTCATTCCTTCTGATGAGTCTGACCATCACCCCTGGTGAGACAAAACTGCAAATCGTCAGTGAAGAGCACTTTTTACCAGTCTTGTCTGGTCCAGCGAATGGAGGGATTGTGCGTTCCTGGTGTAACTCGGGCAGTTGTTGTTGCCATCCTGTACCTGTCCCGCAGGTGTGATATTCGAATGTACTGATCCTGTGCAGGTCTTGCTACACACGGTCTGCCACTGCGAGGACGATCAGCTGCCCTGTAGCGCTGTCTTAGGCATCTCACAGTACGGAAATTGCAATTTATTGCCCTGCCACATCCGTCGTGAAAAAGGGATGTTTCTTTTTTTGCTGAGTGTGTGTGTGTGTGTGTGTGTGTGTGTGTGTGTGTGTGTGTATATATATATATTATACATACACACACGCACGCGTACATATATAATTTAGAAATATAAACTTCGGCCCTAAGCAGTGTCGCTTGGTCCAATCAGATCCACGACCCAAAATGAGTTTTGACACCCCAGATGAAGAATAAAACAAGGGTAATTTTAGTGCGAGTGGTCATGATTGCCTCTATATATTGCAAAATTACAATTAATGTCTTTAGGAGTTAAACTTTTTTTACTGAGTGCACCTTAAAGAATCTTCTGTCTAGGACGGTTACATTTTCTAGCTTTAGTGCTATACTGTAGTGAATGGATTCATGGATTGCAGTATGTTCATTGTCACCTTTGGAAATGTGGAACATAAATTTGAAAATTCCCATTTTTGAATGCATTCTAATTCTGGCCAATGGAGGCAATAAACATGAACAACATCATGGGTGTCAAAGGTATAGTTCACCCCAAAATGAAAATCTCATTTACTCGCCCTCATGCCATCCCAGATGTGAATGACTTTCTTTGCAGAACACAAAGATTTTTAGAATATCTCTAGTATTTCATAAGACTCCAGTGGTTAAATCCATATCTTCAAAAGCAATTTGGTAAGTGTGGGTGAGAAACAGATCAATATTAAAGTCCTTGTTTACTATAAGTATTCACTTTCACATCTAAAAGTCACATGTTGCACCTGTTTAGTTTTTCCACATTTAAAAAAAGTGAAAGTTTAGATTTATAGTAAAATAAAAGGACTTCATTATTTACCTTTTTCTCACTCACACTTATATTGCTTTTGAAGGAATGAATTTAACCGTTGTAATCTCCTGGATTACTTATGCAGCTTTTTGCAATCATCAGATCATTCACTTGCTTTGAAAAAAAAAAAAACAGAGCTGAAATATTCCTCTAAAAATCTTTGTGTACTGAAGAATAAAGTCATACACATTTGGGATGGCATGAGGGTGAGTAAACTTTCAATTTTTGGTTGAACTTATTATTATATTAGCTTATGCCATGTATGCCAAGTATTTATTCTAGCAAACTAACTTACTTTCTTCAGTGGAACACAAAAGATGTTGGGCAGAATGACAGCATTAGTCACATTAACGTAGGGTGAAAATGTTTCTTTTTGGATGGACTATCCCTTAAATAGAAAATTACAAACTGCCGAGTCTGTACAGAATTCCCCAAAAACAGCTGTGTGCTTTAGCTTGTAATTACCTTACCAGGACGACCTGCATGTAGGTATAAATACCCTCAGACCTTTTTAGATCATGGCTCAATAAAATTAAAAAGGTAACAACCTCTTAACTGAGTGAAACACATCAGCCTTTTATGTTGCTTTTTGAAATGGGTTTTCTTTCAGGCTTCACATAGTGGGGTGAACTGGTTAGCTATGCACTATGCAGTGTTTCACAAAACAGTGTGAGCTTCAATGAACAGCCAATGTAAGGTCATGTAAATCAACAGTTGTTGTTGCTGCTGTGACTGAGGAAGGACTTCAACTGGACATCATGGAAAGCATGTCAGTCCATCATAGTCCCATTTGTCTGCCTCTATCCATGCATTAATGGATGATTGCCTATATTTCAGGGTCAAGTCTCCCCTGCCACCTCTGGAGGAAGAGGATGAAGAGTTTGATGACACCCTGGCCTGCCTGGATCCATGTGAGTACTTTGTTTGGAGACAGAATTATTTTGAAAAACCTGCATTATCGAATACTACCTCAGGATAACATGCTCATAGATAAGGGCCTCATTCATGAAATACAAGCAGAACAAATCTCTGTAAAACTTTCATAAACTATCATTTTGCAAATTGTAGCATTAAACTGAATGCAACGATTTACACACGAATGGCTTTAAAAATGTACAGCCGTGGCCAAAAGTATTGGCATTGACATAAATATTTTGTTTTTCAAAGTTTGCTGCTTCAGTATTTGTAGATAATTTTTTCACATGTTTCTATGGTATACTGGAAAACAATAAGCATTTCATAAGTTTTAAAGTATTTTATTTGCAAAAACATTCGATATATGCAAGGAGTCAATATTTACATTGTTGACCCTTGTTGTTCATAAACTCTGCAATTCGCTCTGGGTCAAATCCTGACTGATGTCGATCCGTTCTTGCCTTATTAGTGCTCGGAGTTGATCACAATTTGTGGGCTTCTGCTTGTCCACTCGCCTTTTGAGGATTGACCACAGGTTCTCTATTGGATTAAGAGCTGGGGAGTTGCCTGGCCACGGATCCAAAATTTCAACGTAATGATCTCAAAGCCACTTCATTATTACTCTTTCCTTGTGACATGGTGCTCCATCATGCTGGAAAATGCACGGATCATCACCAAATTGCTTCTGGATCGTTGGGAGAAGTTGCTCTTGCAGGACATTTAGTGTTTTTGGGCAGAATTGTGAGAGAGCCCACTCCCTTGAATGAAAAGCAACCCCACACATGGATTGTCTCAGGATGCTTCACTGATGGCATGGCACAGGACTCATGGTAGCGGTCACCTTCTCCGGACTATCGATTTTCCAGATGTCCCAATCAGTCGGAAGGGGGGCTTCATCAGAGAAACTAACTTTGCACCAGTCTTCTGCTGTCAAATCCTTGTACTTCCTGCTGAATTTCAGTCTGTCCTTGATGATCTTCTTGGAGATAAGTGGCTTCTTTGCTGCCCTTCTTGACACCAGGCCATTGTCCAAAAGACTTTGCCTCACTATGCATGCAGATGCACTCACATCAACCTGCTGCCAATATTGAGCAAGCTCTGCACTGGTGGTGACACTATTCCGTAGCTGACTCCTGAAGCCGCCTTCACTGCAGTTGAACCCCTCTCCTTGAAGTTCTTGATGATCCGGTAAATGGTTCTTTCAGGTGCAGTATTCTTTGCAACAGTTTCCTTGCATGTGAGGCCATTTTGATACAAATCGATAATGGCTGCATGTCTTTCTTTAGAGGTAACCATTGCTAACAAGAACACAATGATTGGAAGCGCTTCTTCCCTCCTTTTATAGCAATCAGTCTGCTCCTATAATCCAATCAGAATGGTGGTGATTTCACCTGACTAGTACTCGTTCACACTTTCCCAGGTTCTGCTGATATGATTGGTGAAATTATGTTAGCTGGTCATTTTGTGCCAGGGCCAAAAAGCAGTGAAATTTGGGTTTTTGTGATAAAGTTAATTATTTTGGTCAATGACACTTTTTTCAATTATTTAAAATACATCTGATCACTCTGCACAATAATCTAGAAACGATGTGAATCAACACCACAACAACTGAAGCAGAAAATTTAGCAAAACAAAAAATTAGTCACTGCCAATACTTTTAGCCATGGCTGTACACTGCGTTTCATGAGGCCCAAGCAGTGCAAATGTTAGAAACTAGTGAGCTAGACAAATGACTTAACACTTATGTTGCTGTTCTTGGACTGATGCTTATTTTTTGTATTTTTTTTAAGACAACTGTGACCTGCATTTCAAAGTGTCCAGGGACCGTTACAGTGCCTCCTCTCTTGCAATGGAGAGTTTTGCTTATCTTTGGGCAGGTGGCCGTGCCTCTTATGGTGTAAATAAGGGCAAAGCCTACTTTGAAATGAAGGTGAATATACCATTGCATTATATGTAATAAGTTCAATAATGAAGGGGTGCAATTGGGATGAGCATGTATTCAATATATCTTATCCATATGTCTCCTGAACTTGCAGGTCACTGAGAAAATTCCAGTCAAGCATGTAAACAGCAAAGACATGGATGTCCATGATGTCCATATTGGCTGGTCGCTGGCTAATGGAAATCTTTTAGTAGGTAAGCACAATGAGCAAGACAGGTACACCTTATTCTCAACTGCTGTTGTGTTGGCACCCTTGTCCTTGCTTTGTTGCAGTTAAATTTGCTACAGAAGTGAGATTTACCCACTGGAGTAAAATCTTGATTCTGGCTACTGTTTACTTGAAAATTGTGATTTGTTTTCAATCTCAATTATTATATCTGGACATTTTTCCACAATATGTGTACAGTCTTATTTAAACGTCCTCTACAGAAAATTTTGATAACTGTTGATTGTTGTTCTAGGTGAGGAGGAGCATTCCTACTCTTATTCAAGCAAAGGGAAGAAGACCACAAACTGCGTGACTGAAGACTACGGGGAGAGTTTTGATGAAAATGATGTTGTTGGCTGCTTAATTGTAAGAAGTACAAAGTACTTTTTTTTTTTTCCTTAAGTTCACATACGTTCTTACTATATTCTTTCTGACAATTGTTTTCGTCTCGCCTAGAATTTTGAAGGGGCTGAAGTGGAGATCTCATTTTCCAAAAATGGCAAGGACCTTGGTGTGGCTTTCAATATCAATAAGGAATCTTTAGCTGGACAAACTCTCTTCCCCCATGTTCTTTGCCACAACTGCGCGGTTGAGTTCAATTTTGGTCAGAGCGAGACACCATTCTTCCCCCAACCAGAAGGCTTCACCTTCCTGCAGCAAATTCCTGTGGATGTTCGTATCAGAGGCCCAAAGGGACCTGAGACCAAGAAAGATTGTGAGGTATGCTTTGAAATATGTAACTATGACATTAAAATTTTGTTATGGATCATGACATAAGTAAATGATGATTATGGTTGTTTCTAGGTTATTGTCATGGTCGGTCTCCCTGGATCTGGAAAGACTACATGGGTGAAGAAACACAATGAAGAGAACCATGGGAAGTACAACATCCTTGGCACAAACACCATCTTGGAGAAAATGATGGTGAGTATTAGGGCTGAAACGATTAGTCAACATTATTGACAACGTCGACAATAATTTTTTTTTTTTTTAAACATTTAGTTGTCGAATAGACGTTTGATCTACTTAAAGTAACATGGGCTCACATTAAACTATAATGGCGCATGAGAGCAGCACTGAAGTTCGCACCTGACTGAGAGAAAGAAAACCGCTCACAGTCCACTCTAAACTTTCCAAACAGCTTCAGGTGATGTAGATCATAAAGTATGAGGGAATTATAAAAAAAAAAACTAAAGTAAATTCAGAAGCACTCTCATTGTGGAATAAGAGCCGGAGCTCTTTAAAGGAAACACCCCGGCGTTACATCTTAAATGTAGTTATATTTAATGCATTATAGCTTTATTAAATTTCAAATAATACAGAAGCAGATCATGTAAATAACTACAAACTCTGAAACTGGCATTTCTCTGTGTGGTCAGCGCCTCTTCTATAAATTGCGCAAATGTCCCGATCTAAGGGGGAGAGATTGAAACTGCACCCGGCTGAGGCACACTGTGCCATGGGGATGCTCATCCCTCGAGCGTGCAGGCTTACTGCAGCTAGATTATAACGCGATGGCTCACGACTTATTGAATCCATAATATATGTCACTGCATTTCTTATCGTGAAGACAATTGGCAATATGCAGCTTTATTAATAAGATTGTTTTTTTTAGTGAGTTAAAGATGGATTGTAGTGAGCAGAAAGGTAAGAGAGGGTAGTCTTCGCCCCATTGTACACTGCAACAAAATAAAAATAAAATTTCCTAAAACTTTTTAAAACAACATACATAGTTGTCTTGTGTAAATTACGAGGTCTTCTTTTGTCTTATCACCCTTTTTGTCTTTTAGATTGGCAGCATGAAGAGGCAAAACAAAGACACTGCAAAGCTCTCTGCCATCTCCCAGCGAGCTCCTCTGTTCCTGGGCAAGTTCATTGAAATCGCTGCTCGCAAAAAGAGAAATTACATCTTGGATCAGACAAATCTTTCTGCGCTGTCTCAGAGAAGGAAGATGTGTCTTTTTGCTGGCTTCCAGCGCAAAGCTGTGATTGTCTTCCCCACAGACGATGCCTACAAGGAGAGGGCACAGAAGAAAGCGGAAACAGATGACAAAGACGTCCCTGAGTATGTTGTTCTAAAAATGAAAGGTAAAACGTGAGCTCACATTTCACTATAGTGCACCTAGATTATTATTGGAAAAAAAAAAACAATTGTTATTCAAAGCCAAACTGGCATAAAAAGTAGTATCAGGAGACAGACAAGTTTACTTTTTACCTTTCTACAGCTATCTACACATTGCCAGAAGTAGGGGACTGCTTCTCAGAGGTCACCTATGTGGAACTTCAAAAGGAAGAGGCCACCAAGCTCTTGGAGAAATACAAGGAAGAGAGTAAGAATGCTTTGCCGCCAGAGAAGAAGGCCAACCAGGGATTAGTGACCCCCAAAAAGGGTGCTGTACGAGGCAAAGGGCCCAAGAATCAGTTCAGTCGTGGTGGCAGCCCAGGTCCTCGTGGAGGCAGGGGTGGATTCAACAGCCGTGGAAACTTCAGAGGAAGTAAGAGATATTTTCAAACAAAAGCTTTTTCATTGTCGCTCTTGGTGAACTGTATGTTGGTGCACTAAACTTTAATTATCTATTGTACCTAAAGTCAAAGATTAAACCTGCTTATTCTCTCCCTTCAGTGCCAGTACCGCGTGCTGGTGGTGGTTTTAACCGTCCCCCACGTAGCTTCTTGCCACCGCCACCTCCTGTCTTCCGAGGTGGGTTTCATAGCCGAGGCAACTTCAACAGAGGTAGAGGTGGTGGGATGCCTAACCGAGGCATGGAACCCAGACGTGGGAACATGAGGGGTAACATGGGAAACAGAGGTAGCGCAGTGAGCCGTGGAGGGCCAGGGAACAGAGGTCATATGAGCCGTGGTGGTGCCCCTAACCACAGAGGAAACTTCCAGCAGGTTGGATTTTATGTATGTGTATATATATATATATATATATATATATATATATATATATATATATATATATATATATATATATATATATATATATATATAATCAGATAAAAAAATAATAATAATCTCACTTTGTTTTGACTTAATCATGGAGAGTTAACTTTTTTTGGAATGGTCACATTTTTTAGAAATTCCATGGCAGAGGAGGTCACCAGCAGAGCCGTGGTGGTTACAGCAGCAAACATGGAGATTATGCCCAAGCCTTTAACCAGAATTGGCAGCAAGGGGTAAGCAGATTAAGCTATTAAATGTGAATGTCATGAAGAAAGCAAAAATTGTTCCAACATGAAATCCAACTTCAAAAGCATAAGTCCGGATATAATTTAAGTGTTCTATAAAATACCCTGTTAACTGTTTTGCCTGATAAAACTCTATTTTTATAACTCTGACCCTTTAGTTCTGGAATCAGAAGCCATGGAATCAACAGTACAACCCAGGATATTACTGAGTGGGCATTTTTATTAAAGACTCTTTGCCTCTGGCACGCTAAAATGCACAGCCACAGAATAACCATCCACTTTTACTGTCCTAATCTTTTTTTTTTTTTAAGGAAGTCCATTTTTAAATAAGAGAAGCAAATGACAAACATTCCATCTCTGAAGTTAACAGTCTACGCTCTCCATTGATGTGTGATGGCTTTGCTCTTATCAGATTTTTGTAAAATGTATTTCCTCCCCCCATTTATTTTATATCACAACTTTGATAGATTGTTATATCAGGAATCGCAGCATTTCTCTTGTAAGAGGAATGCTTTGAATTTCAGGGTTGTGCATTTTATTCTGTAAAATGTCATTTTTACTAAATGTAAATTATTATTGTTATTTTGCAAGGTTTTTTTTTAAGAATCCGAACCATAATGCTTTTGTCAATAATCATATTCATAATTACTCAGCACATCAGCCCTTTCATGTACACTGAAGGTGTGATATTGTTGCTCTTTACATTTTACTGATCAAATTCATTTTCTTTCTTTTGTAAGTCCAGTCTGTAATGGTTACATTTCATAGGCTTGCAATAAATGAATAATTTGCTTTTCTGACTTTTATGGCTCTTGAATGATACCTTTATTATTCCAAAGAGCCTTTGAATATCAGTCAGATTTGTCTCTTGATTCAGCCCTACCAAAATGCCATTTACATTTTTCTTCCTGTCTTGTAGGGCAAACAGGATACATTTTAAAAATGGCTTTTAGTCCAATTGTTTAGTAAAACTTTATAATGGGTTCAAAAACTTTTTTTCTCAAAGTGCAAAAAAAGAAAATGCATTGCATAGTTTCAAAGTAAATTTCTGCTCATTTTATTATCTATGAAACCTAGAAAAGTCTCAATGAAACTTGGATAATGATTGAACTTGTGTGCAGTTCATTACTTAGAACAATTCAATAGAGGCTTTATCTCCTAATTGTCATAAGATTGCTTTTTTCCCCCCTTGAATTTGTAAACAATGCAAATTCAGCTTACCAGTACTGTTAACATTTAGAGAATATTAAAATTACTTCCTAAAAATGTTAAGTACTTTCAGTATTCAGTTGAAAATTATATTTTCTGCTTTAAAGCTTTGCAAAATCATTGAGTAACTATTCTCTATATAACAATTCAATTGACCCATTTCTGCAGAACATAAAAATAACAGCAAACATTATACCATTTCTAACTTTTGCTCAAGAGATTTGTTTGTCAAGGTGGCCCTTTTTGATCTTAACAGACAGCACATAAGCAATTTCTTTATTAAATATTCAAGAAATGTCTCAAATGCATTATCAATGTTATGCCGGGAAGAGCTCTGCCTATTTCAAGGTCATCACAATTTCCCACTGAATTTACTATCTGCTATTACTTTTTGAAGTATTCCTAATTTGCCTACATGTCTGCATTTTTTTTATACACAATTTCACAGCGTAGATAAACACAGACTGCAATGATAGTCACATCCAAAACACAAACACATGAATAAAAATATTTACTGTACATATACATTGACTCTTTTGAATGAATATATTTCTTATAAAATGGCAAATGGCCAGCAGTATTTGGCAGCTATTTTTGACAAAACGTGTGAATTTGATCATGATCATATAAAGTGTTTGAAATGTATAATGGCTGTGTACTGTAAGGTGACCCAAGATCAATTTATTTAGAGATGTACATTGTTTAATTTTCTGAGTGATTTCCTGTGGTATGAGATGATGAAACTTTCCCTCAAAAGAAAGTGATTTCTAAATTGCATGGCATGAAATATTTTGTGATTATACTGTTGTACTGTACAGAGACCCTGCCTGTGCAAAAGACACTTTTGAGAATGAAAAGTTTCTTCACTAAATTATACTTAAAATATTTTGGCATTATGGAAAGATGGCAGTTTGTCCTGTTCATGATCTTTGTATTTTGATATTGATTTTTCCAACAAAATTAATGTTCTAGTATGTCATAATGTAAGGAAATGTATAATTTAATAATGGAATAAACATCTGAGATTATCTATTGAATGTTCCTTCTCATTAAAATGTTTTCAGAACCACATTATAATCAATATAATACAATGTGAAAACTGATTATTATATGATTACTTAATTATTATCATACAAACAATTTCCCTTTAAAATAATGTAAATTGCAACCATTCCCACCAAGATGTCAACTGGGTTACAAAAAAAGAAAAGAGGATTTTTGCTGCTTATACAATTTAATTAAATTGTATTAAAGCAACACGATTCTTTAACATTTGTCACAACAATTTGTCATTGTGTTCTATCCATTTAAACATGTAAAAATGGAAGTCTACTTAATCCATTTGAGTTGGGAATACATGAATACCTCTTGTGGTGTTTCCATTCCTCAGGATGCTTTGCATGGGACTCGATAGGGAAAGTAAATGTTAGCCTAATATTAAGTGTTATTTTATTTGTTTTTGTGCAAGATTTATATAAAGGGAGGGTACTTTTGTGTTTAATGTTTGTTTTGTTGAAGTTTTGGGTGTTACCATTATGGTGTAAGTGTGGAGCTTGATCTAACAATAAGGACAAGTAGATATAGCACATGAAAATTATTGCTTGTTTCATTGAGCACCTACCCATTGCATATTAGTTACTAAATTAACATTCACTTTATATCTAGTAAAGAAATAACAGTAATTTGAGTTACATTGACATGTCTAATTTTGTTGTGTTTACCCAATTTAACAAAGTTCTTTCAATACAAAGTGTTTATGTTGAGATTACATTGTAATTTTAAGTTAAAAAAAAAAAACATGTGGAACCACTAGAGTACAGCCAGGGTTGGGAGTAATGGAATACATGTAACGGGATAACGTATTTAAAATACAATATACAAGTACCTGTATTCCACTACATTCAAAAAATCATTTTAATTTCTGAAGAGATTACTTTAAATATTAAATATACAAATGACAATAAAATGCAGTCCATTCAGATGGAAAATATAAATATAAATGGAGCGATCCAAAGTGCATTTGAACAGCGGTGAAACACTTTATTCTGTTGTGTTACATTCATACGAGCAGACAGAGAAGTAAGTTTGAAGCAGAAGAAATAGAAATAAATTGTCAGCTTTACACTATTTGCCGCTGGTGCCCTCCAATTGCCAACGTTGTAAGACTTGAACGTGCTGTCTGGGTAAGCTAAAATGCTATTTCTTGCCCTTTTACATGCACATGTTACCAGACACGATCTTATTGCTTATCGGGGAAATTCACGTTAGATCATCAAACAAAACATAACTGACTTGTGTATTTACGTCTGCTCACCATGGCCAAATACAAACACTGAACGAGTAAAGAAACGTCTCAATGAAACAATTGTTTAATTTAGTACATAGTGACATTTACAACATTCAATTTACTGCTCAAAATATAACATCTCAATCTGATCACTTAATGTGACGTCATATACAAATGCAACTTAATATTTATAAATGTAAGTGGTTGAGGGTTAAGTTGCCAACACACCTTCTCTAAAGGGGCCGCTCACACGGTACGTGCTGTTATTAAATTGTTTTGGTATGTAAACACGCGCCAAACGGAAGTCTGACCGTTGAGCCGCGTCGAGACTGAAGTAGCCTACAGTGCGTCATGAAGACCGGCCGATGATTAAGTGGCATATTCATACAACTGAAATATTATCCATTGCGCATCCACACTTTTCAACAATCATATTAGGAAATTCAGCAACCTCAATCTCAGTATAGTCTCCCTTTTTCACTAAATACATCATAGGTAGCGGTGCGCTCTCCACAATGACGCATTTCCTCTCTCCGTAACCGTAGTTACGATTGGGCTGCTGGCAGCTACCAGTGCACCTGAACGCCTGATAACCGGATGGGTCGATGATCCAGTACTGGGTCCAATTGAGGGCTCGGAAATTTATTAAGTATTTTTCCCTGCAGCACATTGCATTGTCCTTGTTGGATTTAAAGTCTTCACTAGACCTGCATCATGGAAAATTGAGAAAAATTAACACACTTTTTTTTTTTTAATAAATAGGCTACATCCATTTTTATTTTCAAGCTCTAGACCGCCTACTTTTTACTATTGATTACATAAAGGAAAATCCCTGGTTCAATACAAGTTATGCTAAATCAACAGCATTTGTGGCATTATGTCAATATTATAAAAAAAAATTCAACTCGCCCCTACTTTTCTTTATTTTTTCCCCTTTTTTTTGTTTTTCTCCCCAATTTGGAAAGTCCAGCTCCCATTGCGCTCTCTAATGATGCGTTTACATACAATGCGAATCGAGCGTTTCGCGCTGCACGATTACATACAAAGTTAATGCAAATACGTGAATAGATATGAATTCACGGCGCGCGGCGAAAAAGTGAAATTGCTGCATTCGCGTGTTATCCGCATGACGCGTTGTCGCGAAAGCTTATCAGCATTGAGATTGTCCGGATGTCAATGATGTACTGACGTAGTAGCAGAAAAAATCTGGAAAAATCGGTGAGAAAATGGTTGTAGCGGTGTGTGGGCACCCCCCGGAATTTTATGACACAACGTCAACGTATCTGGGAATCCACAACAGATACAGAGCAGCAATCGTTGTGATATCGGCCAGTTGATGGCAGAAAGATAAGTTGTCGTAGAAGCCTCTCCTCCTGTCCTTTTCCAGAAGAGAAGGGGGAATACTCATGCAAATGAGAGTTTAAACACAAATATAATCCAGCGGTCAAACTTGCGCGAGCAATGCTTGGCCAATTTTTTCTGAGTTGTATGTGAACGCACCATAAGTCTTTGTTGTGGCATAGTGACTTGCCTCAATCCGGGTGGTGGATGATGCATCTCAGTTGCCTCCGTTACCGAGACCGTCAATCCGCGCATAGTATCAAGTGGCTTGTTGAGAGCGTTACCATGGTAACATAGCACATGTGGAGGCCCATGCTATTCTCTGCGGCATCCACGCACAACTCACCACACGGCCCACCGAGAACGAGAACCATACATTATAGTGACCACCAGGAGGTTACCCCATGTGACTCTACCCTCCCTAGAAACTGGGCCAATTTGGTTGCTGCGGAGACCTGGCTGGAGTCACTCAGCACACCCTGGATTCAAACTCGTGACTTTAGGGGTGGTGGTCAGCATCAATACTCTCTGAGCTACCCAGGACCCCACCCCTCCTTTTCTTAAAAAGTTTACAGTGTTTCGAGTTTACAGTGAGGCATTTACAATGGAAGTGAAAGGGGCCAATTTGTGGAGCAGAATTGTGAAGCTTATGGTTTTATAAAAGCACTTATATTAATTATTCAGTAGCCAATAATTTATTGTTCAAAGTTTTCTGTTAAAACTTTCAACTATTAAGTTGTTTAAATTGTTTTTGTGGCAGACTACTGTAACATAATCGTCGTGGACACAAAGTTGTAATAGTGGATATAAGTTTACGTAAAAAAGGTTAGTAAGCAATTTTATCACACTAAAATCATGTTAACACATTTTGATTACATCTTGTGACTAGCCTACTTTTGAACGTATTGGCCCCATTGACTTCCATTGTAAGTGCCCCACCATAACCCAGATTTTTAAATATGTTGTGATGTAAAGTGTGACCAAAAAATATCTGTCCTTTAGAAAACAAGCCACGCTTACCCAAACTCTTTGAGGTTGAGGGTGTAAAGAACTAGCTCGGGATTTCCCAGAGTGTTGTCGTTTGGATCTTGAGTTGTGAAGTGGACACACTTGGCCATCTCTGCCGCGTAACTGCCGGGTCTCTCGCCCTTGATCCGCACCTCAAGGTGCATTGGCATCTCCATGCAGCTCTTCGACCAATACTGCACCGCTTGGGTGACATCAAAGCTTTTCCAGCCGGCCTCATGAATGGGAATCAACCTGAGGAGATAATGGTTGTTGCAATGAGCACTAATTACATAATGATGGAAGAATAACGACTGTCTGTGGCTAACTCTGTCCTTACCTTGAGTCCACTAGTGAAGATCGGTTCGACCTGTTTTCCAGGGGTTCCACCCAGTAGATGCTCACCCGGGCGTTGTTGGCGGGTCGGTGGCCCTTTCTCTCCAGCACGGATCGTTTATGTGGGGCTTTCTTGTATAATTTAAGCTCTGCCATGGTCACTTCGCTGTTTTCCGGGATCCTTGATTTCATTTCAAAGACGACAAGTTTACGTGTCCTGTTGGAGTATACAAACTCTCCAGAGATGTCTGAAAAATACAAAAGCTATTAACTTAATGACTTATTTTTTGGAATTTACTTAGCAAGTGTCTTTTTGAAGATAGCAACCTGTTAAAATTGTCATATGCATGACATAATTTATTCACTTACTATGTTAGATATTCTAAATTATATCATTTAATTAACAAGCATTTTCATTTTGCAATGTAATCTTACCTGCATTACCGGGATTCCCCTCAGGATGCCGGCTAAACTGGGCAGAGAGCGACACTTCCTTGCGTGATGCAGTTTCAGCATAGGAGTATATTTGTTCTTAATGCGTGCTGGAATTACAAGGTTCTCTAAATCTCTCTTGTGAATTTTCAGAACGTCGCTCAGTCCCAGTTTCTTCAGCATGGCATCTTTCATGTCTTCATGGCTGAAACCCCTTTCCATAGCAAAAAAAGCTGTGCAAAGAAGGCAAGCAGCATGGATAGAGGTCATAATTTAGTAAATCTTCCAGGTGAGGGAGAGGCACCAAAGCTGTCCTGTTCTCGAGATTAAATGTCCCTGCTTTGACAGCGGCCGCCCTTATATGCATCCACTAGACCCCCAGTTGTTCACACTTTGACAAAAGGGGGTTGATTACTTCCGAGGGAAAGTTATAAATGAAAGTAAGGTTTCATCGGATAATTAACGTAGATTGCTTGACTTTAAACTAGACAGCTAAATCATAGAAAAATTATTCATTCATAAAACATTCATATACTGCATAGGCCCATTACATGTATATATGTAGCCTGTAATATACTGGATGTGCTAATAGACACATGTATATGGATGGATGATAGATAGATAGATAGATAGATAGATAGATAGATAGATAGATAGATAGATAGATGGATAGGTGGATGGATAGCTAGATGATAGATAGATCTCTGTTAAATGAGCAATAGTTTAAAATATATAGACTACCTACTTGCATGTAATGCTCTCTTTATCACTCTCACATGGTGTCTGGATTTACTGACCAGATCTAGTGAACCTAGAACACACCCTTCTTTTCAGTTTGCATGTGCATGTTGATGTAGCATGTTTGTTCATCGTGTGTACATTCTCCTGGACATTGTAAAACATTCCTAGTCTGGCAAGAGTCTGACATTTTCAGACTCTCTGTATAACAGCCATTCTGTTGATCAACTTTATTGTGGACTCATCATCATTGGGTGGGCTGAGGGATTGGATGTTTATTCAAAGACCACCATCCATCTGCTTTATGCGCAGATTAAAATTATTAGGCAAAAAGATCCAGGGTTGTGGCATGGATGTGGATTGGGAGGCTCTTCAAGGGTTGGTGATTAGCTGAGTCCATTGCCAGATTTGCCATGCCTTGTTTGGTCACACTAACATTAGAAGAGGGGCTAGTGGCACTGAGGGCCCAGTGTATGTGAATTGGCCCCTCTATTTGCTCTTAGATGTCAGACAGACTAAGTCCAGTCTTAAAAGAAGCTCACAGGAAGAACAGATGACAAATGACTGGCTGGAGATGGAGGCAAATTAATGCAATACAAATGCAGAACCAGACAAAAGAGCTCACTGTTTTAGCCCAGAGGAGTATTACCATATTTGCTACAAGAGATTATAAATTAGTCATCTGCTTATGCTTGGCCCATTCACAAAAACAATAATTACGAAAGGCAGAATGTTCTTTTTAGAAACTAATTTAGTTTGTTTGATAATTCTGAACAACAAAATTTGAAATAAAGTAATAAATCAATAAAATCCATAACAAAGAGTTAACAAAATCGAAATAATATAAATGCCTGCTGGCACACGCACACACACACTACTTAATGGTCACGTTAGTTAGGCTACACATGAACTTCAGTGCCAGTTTTCTGTCTAGGGGTGTATTTGACTTCCCAGCTACTATTTTGTACAATACACATGATCTGCGCATCAGTAAATTAAAGTCCTGAATACTTGTGTGATTTGTGTCAGCCTTGTGTCCGTCCCTTGTCTATTATTTTGAGTCCCTTTGGCCAATCTAAATACCTTCTAATTCTCACAGGTTGTATCCATGAATCAAAGGATGGAGGTACACGCCAATCACCAATACATGCGCTAATTAACACCTATCTCCTACATACGAAAGACAGTCCTAACCAAACGGATCCTGCCTCGATTTGATAAAACAACAAACAATTCTCTTTCTACGTCGTCAAGGTAACGTCTGTAAATGTCGCTGCGTTGAAAATAATTTCTGTCCGTGATTAGGGTCGTAATCGTGAACATGCAAATGCAAATCATCTTTGAAATGGTAAAACTTTAAAACAAACATATTTTGGGATGTTTATTGTTGGCCTATGCAGAATTATCATGATCCACACTAAATTAATAATTGAATGTTTACTTCCTGCACAACATTTTCTACATCCTGTCAGAGTTTGGTCCTATATCAAATGTTTTGACATGAAATACATGATTAGCACCTTATTAGGCCTGGTGTGGCAGTTGTCAGATTCATATGAGAATGTTTATGAAATAGACCTTGAGGTTGGGTTCTCATCAATGCCAAACGCACGTGAACAGCTGTACTATGCTAGAAACGACTGGCATTGTTTGATGCATACTGTTTGAAAAATTAAACACCTAACAGCTTGCAAGGGAAAATTTGTTTCCCTGAAAAAAGGTGTAGGCTGGTGAGCATAATAGCTGACCTATATATTTTCCACATTGTATATTCAATACAGCTGATTTGTAAGGCGAGTGTTGAAAAGAACGTTAAGTTGCCATTGATGTACTGTAAAATATAAATTTGATCTAATATACTATAGCAATGGACTAACCACAACGAGAAGCTTAGTCTTTATATTGGTCAAATCAGGAGAGACGAGCAATGCAATTGCAATGTATACCATTAACACAAGATGGCGAAAGTGCTCATGTTTTTAAAAATTACAAACTAGCTTGACATGAAAATTGTTGCCAAACTGGGAATAATGTAGGTTGTATACTGAACTTATACTAATGGACAATAACATTACATAAGGAAGCTTATCCATACATTTTAAGATTAAAATGAGAAAACGACAGATCTATTGGGTAAAATGAGAAAAAACATTGAGATTGTATTTTATTGTTGCAGTTTTCATGATGTTAACAGTGTAAAGAGAGATGTGTTAGGCCTACTTTGTCCAGTTTTATATATTGCCCCAAGTTTATATCATTTTAAGGTTTATGGTGTTATGTTGTCATGGCAACAAAGTTGTACAATTATATATAACTACACAGAAAAGTTTAGTCAGCGATTTTATCACACTAAAATCATGTTAACACGCATATTTTTTTTTTTTTACATCTTGTGGCTATACTTTTTAAACCACATTTTGCCACATTCACTTCCATTGTAAGTGCTTCACTGTAACCCATATTTTTGCTTTTTTAAGGAAAAAAGGGATAAATCATAAATAAATGTTTGTGGTAATCATCATTATGCCACAAATGCTGTCTATTGAACTTAATTTGTATTGAACCCAGAATATTCATTTAAAATACACTCACTGAGAACTTTATTAGAAACACTTTGGTCCTAATAAAGTGCCCAATTTGGTCTGCTGTTGTAGCCCATCCACCTCAAGGTTCTACATGTTGTGCATTCCGAGATGCTATTCTGCTCTCTAACATTGTACAGAGAGGTTATCTGAATTACCGTAGCCTTTCTGTTTGCTCAAACCAGTCTGGCCATTCTCTGCTGACCTCTCTCATCAACAAGCCGTTTCCATTCGTAGAACAACCGCTAACTAGATGTTTTTTTTGTTTTTGGCACCATTCTGAGTAAACTCTAGAGACTGTTTGTGTGTGAAAATCCCAGGAGAACAGCAGTTCTTGATATACTCAAACCAGCCCACACCAACAATCATGCCACGGTTGAAATCACTGAGATAACATTTTCCCCATTATGATGGTTCATGTGAACATAAACTGAAGCTCCTGACCCATATATACATGATTTCATGCATTGTACTGCTGCCACATGATTGGTTGATTAGATAATTGCATGAATAAGTGTACTGGTGTTCCTAAAAAAGTGCTCAGTGAGTGTATATGCAGAAATATTAGAAACTTTTTTTTTTATCAAACAAGATTATTTAGGCAAAATTCCCAATAAAATGCATTTTTCTTTTGTTAACATTCTTTTACTGTTTCCTCTTAGCTTATCTTCCTCATTAATAGACAAGGGAACATGTCCCTTAATTATTAATTGAGCTATCCATGACCATTGGCAGTTACCATTCATAATATTGCATACTTTGCTTATTCATTGTACCTATATTTATTTCTATTTTGTAAATGCCTTGAGAGTTAATCATACATACACGAGTTAAATGAATATTCCAGGTTCAATGCAAGTTAAGCTCAGTCAACAGTATTTGTAGCATAATTTCGATTACCACAAATATTTATTTCAACTCTCCCTCCTTTTCCTTTAAAAATAAAAAGAATCTGGGTTACAGTGATGTACTTACAACGGAAATGAATGGGGGACAATCTGTAAACGTTAAAATAGTCACCATTCCAAAAGTATAGCCACAGGACATAAACAATAGTCGTGTATACACGATTTTAGTGTGATAATATCATCTACTGACCAATTTTGTTGAAAGTTATCTAATTGTACAACTTTGTAGCCTTGACGACATATCAACATGGTGCCGTAAACCCTAAAATGACTTTAAAAACGATGACTTAAACAACTTTACAGCTCAAATAATAACTGCATTTTTTCAACTATTTTTTTAACTTGAATACTTGTTCTGAAAAACAGAAGATTTTAAACACTCTAAAAATTGTCCCCATTTACTTCCATTGTAAGTGTCTCACTGTAACCTCGATTTTTTAAAAGTTTTTTTAGAGGTAAAATAGGGACGAGTCAAAATTAATATTTGGTCAAATCAATATTATGCCACAACTGCTGTCGTTTGATCTGAACTTGTATTTATCCGGAATATTCCTTTAAATTTTTACTTGTATAGCCGTTGGCAACAAAGTACTCTACTCTTCCATATGCCTCTAGTATATCCCTCCATTCCCCGCAGCAGATGCCGTGACGGTCGCCATGATGATGTCGGGATTTGCCCGCAGCAGCAGCGAGCAGTGAGAGAGACACACGGCGACCGGGAGCAGAGCAGCAGAAGAAGGCAGAGTCCTCCACCGACATGACCGAGCACACACATTTTCTCCTCCTCGCAACGTACCTTCTCTTGACAAGTGCATATCACTTCGATTTGAAAACCAACGTGTTTAATCAGTCGCCGTTTTGAGGACAGCACGGTTCATATATGAAAAGAGGAGAAATTTAAAGGCAAAAACAGCTTGCAAAGGCTTTCGCAGTCCTGCCAGAGGAGGGGCAAATGGAGCTTTGTAGCAATGCAGATCCCGTAATGCTGATGCGCTTGTGTTACTGCATAATGGATGGATAACCACATGTATCACTATATTTCAGGGGATTATTTTAAACTTCTTTGGTGACTTATTTTGTGGACAGTGTTCCATAAAGGAGAAGCTGCAATCTGGAGAAGGGAAAGCAAAACATAAGGTCAGATAGTACGTCAAATCCACCAGCCAGGGCAGGGTCGATGGCTGAAAGTTATCTTTAATGCACCTAAGGACAGCAAATTCGTGATGTTGTGGTGATATGATGGTCGCCCTGGTGCGAGGAGGACCATGATTGATGCGCTGAAGCTTGACAATAATTTGTGCTTGCCTTGAGCCTTTGAGTTTGTCTTTTCCTTTTCTTTTTTTTAAAGGAGAGACATCTGAAGCCCAGTTGCCCGTTTGCTACTGTGGAAGCAAAGATTGACCATACTGTGAGACTGCAACACCATTTGAAACCATGTCTGGAGAGGTGCGTTTGAAGAAACTGGAGAAACTGATATTAGATGGCCCGGCTCAGTCCAACGGCCAGTGCTTCAGTGTGGAGACCCTGTTGGATATTCTCGTCTGCCTTTATGATGAGTGCAATAATTCCCCTCTGAGAAGAGAGAAGAATATTTTGGAGTTCCTCGACTGGGGTAAGAGCTATCTCATGGTTTGCACGCCACATGTTGTGTGTAAACTACACTATTATTTTGACGTACAGTTGTCACAGTGGATCTCACAATTGGCATTTTAGTGGCAAGTAAACTATTGTTTTATGACCTCACATTGGCCAGTTGCTTAAAAGACAAAGTTCCTGTAAGGAAAACCAATTTAGTTGTTTTCGAGGGGGAACAGAAGTGTAGATGACATCATCTCTGGACTGGCTTGTGCACAAATCTGGAATGTTAGGCTCACCTTAGATTCTTCCTGCTCACTGCTAAAACAAGGTGGATACAGTGTGGCCTGCAAAGCCTGCTTTCAGTTTGACATGAGCTACATTTAAGCAAATTTATCATGAGCACTTAGATGTAGCAGTTGGTGGTATCTTAGGCCCCTGTTGCTCTAAATCTCTAAATACATATATTTGCCAAATATACTGACCCCCCACATCACAGATTAAATTGTAAAACTGTAAAATAAGGTTGCATTTGTTAATGCAGAAGCTAACATTAACTAACAATGAAAAATACTTTTACAGCATTTGTTATATATTATTTTAATACATTTTCACATTCAAAGATGTATTAACAATAGTTAATGCAATCTGAACTAACATGAACCAATAATGAAAAATTGTATTTTGATAAATTAACATCAATCAAAATGATTAAATGGGTCAGTGGAATATAAGGTTATCTGAGGTGAAGTCCTTAAAATACAAATCAAGTTTGTCAAAATGTAATCTTTCAAAATAATAAAAACTCATTTTTGAGTCAAGAATATTAAGCAGTTTTCCCAGCGTAACTCCATATGACCTGAACAAAATGTGTCTTTTCATAAAAATTTTAAACATGAGTCTTGAGGGTCTAAAGGGTTTTTTTTATGTTATTTTTTTTTGGCCGCATTACAAGAAATTGGCAGTCTGCATGTTGGTTTCACCACCTGACTTGATTTGGTAGACGAGTTTTCCAAAAATTCATAATATTTTAAAACATAATTGTTTCACTGCTTGTTTAAAACAAATTATGATTTCTCTGTGTGGATACAAAATAGAAAAGGTGTATTCAAGTAATGGTTTTGTGTGACTTGCATTTTTTTTTATGTATTTTAGAATAACTTAATAGAACCAAGCAAACTTTTTTGCATCATGTTAGTTGACCCAAATGCTGATATATATTTACAGTATATTATTAAAATGTTCTCTTACTTGATGTATTAAGAGTATGTTAATAGACATGTCCTTCTGCATTATTGCCTTGTTCATGTTTACATGCTGTACATTAATTTTCAGGCCATAGTTAAGGCAAATAGGCAAACTTTACAGGGGCAGAGTTCACCTTGCATCTGTAAATGATCTAATTTACCATAGTTTTAAAGTTAGCACAATTAATAATCTCTAGCCTTTCTTCTCTGAAAAAAGTTTGTCTTAACTCACTTATATATTTTGTCACTTTCTGAGAAATTAACACAATGCAAAATACAACATGGGTTTATTTTTCTAACTGGTTTCTGTGAACATTAAATGAACATGCAAAGTTACTAATTTAGACTTTGCTGTCTTGTTTATGATTTCTTGACTCATTCTGGTTCTCAGATTTCAATGGAAATGCAATATTCAAGCAAATTAGCTCAGCCTGTGTGCTGGTAGCAGTGCCAGTAAGAGCCAAAAATAGCAATGGGCCTAGTTGCAGACAGGTGCATTACACTGTGATGCAGGCAGGGTGATATTAGAGCTTTGTTGTCGCACACAGATCAGGAAGTTTCTGAGATGGAGCTATTGGCTGTGTGAGTGCCCTTTTCCTGTGGGGAGTCTCGGGAGGGCAGCGTCAGGAAACTCAACTGAGCTGCTGGACATTATGTCATACAGGGAAACGGCTGTGCATTGTGTTTGTCCCCTTTGTGGGACTTGACTATTTAAAGAACGACTGTATAGGTTACACACTCACTCATTCATTTCAATGTACGCCACTGTGACAGTCATGTGCACGAAGGCCAAAGTCACAGAGAAGTGTATTGTCACCAAGGTCAAATTTAGCTTTACAAGGGACTGCATGGCTTGCTTCTTTATGACACACTTAACACATTTCTATAGCATTCATATTTCAAAAGGTGACTGTATAGGCTCAAACCCTGGCTTAACTTTGTAACCAAAAGTAAGGGAGGAATACATTTGGCTCGTTGCATTTGCTGAGTGCAGTTCATTAACAATTTTCTAGGACACTTTTGTCGCTGATGGTTTGGGGAAGGACTGCGATGAGAATTCCACATTTAGCATTGACTGATTGTAATTGATGCCTTGAGGCCATCACAGTGTACCATAACATAATGAGAATCACATGTACGTTGGGACGAGAACACGAAGCTGCAGTTATATGCAAAACTCAGTGGAATGTGAATCTTCCAGAGAAATGTATGCACAACCTTGAGAGACACACAATGAATGATTCATTCACATTTCCTTTGCCAATCAAGTCTAGACCAGTGACCCAGAGCAATGTTGTTTTGTTCTGATTGTTTTTTCAATTATGAAAGGGTTAATTCACGCAGGCTACTGGAGCTTTTCACTGAAATGGATCTGTAGCCAGTTTGAAAAAATGCTTACGTACTTTAGCTTTTTAATTTTTTTTCCCAATAAATAATGTCTGTTTTCAAATCGCCTTCCATTGATGGGTGAAAGTCCTGCTATAAACTCAGGCTATTGGTTGAGGTAAAGTGTCTATTCCATCAAGCCTTGTGCATGTATATTTATTCGTTTTATTACATTTTCAGATCAGATGTTATTTCTTTGCAAAATCGCACAAAAAATGCAAAGTTTTATTAAATCTTGATTTAGTGCAACGGGGAGTAGGCGGTGCTTTGCTGTTTTTTTTTTTTTTTTTAAGCATTCTAATAGCTGAGCGTTTACAGGGCTCCAGACTAACTTCTTTTACTAGGAGCACTGTAGCCCCTAACTGGCCTGCAACGCTATTATTCACATTTTCCCCATTTTAACTGTATCACTGATAAATGCTTTGGTAATAAATACAGAAACTACAATATGCTGTTTTATTTTAGTTCACAGTCACATTTGAACTGAATGGTGCTTAACAAATGCACATTCAGAAATGTAAACAAAGTATTATTACTGTCATTACAGTGCAAAAACCAAAACAAATACATTAAATGTAAACATGAGGTAAGTGGTCACTGGTCTTTACTGTCACTACAGCATCAGAATAAGTAAACAACTTGTGCCTCTACTAAACTGGAGTCAAATTATTTGCTCTATCAGCTGATGTAGTTAACGAACGTTGAGCATGTGCATGCTGGACTTCCATGTGGCCAATCAAAATATGAGTTGTTTTCCCTTGTTGCACGATCCTTGTATATACTATTTCACATTCTTTAGTTGAAACATCCGTATCACCATTGGTCATGTAAAAGAGATATGTGGCATCCTTAATCTTCTCATGGGTTTTCTGTTTGAGTGAATCTGAATTGGCGCCAATTAACTGCGTACGTACATGCTGTGTCGTTACTGTATATAGGATTAACTATTAAGCCATTTTTTTTCAACAATTCAAATAGAATAGAATTCAACACGGAAATAGGCCTCATCTGACTCTAACTCGTCAACCTCTACAATTTGCTGCTCTGAAAGGCCTGGCTTTGGTACAGGAGTCGTAGTAGATGGAAAAAATTTGTCAATGGTTCGTTTTCCCATGGTTGACTTTTACGGACGATGAGTGTGACGCCACGAAAGCAAGACACGTTACCCACGTGGTTGACTAATCACTCACGGACCCAACTCTGGAAGACTCGCTGCCTCCTCATTTTTCAACATGAAATAAAAAAAAAAATCATCAAATTTGCAGGTCGCACATGTGCGAGTAGTTGAAAAAACTACTCGCACTGTCTCAAAAAAAATCGCAAATTACGACCATTTGATCGCAGTCTGGAGCCCTTGTTTACTACTTAAAACCCAAAGTGTTTTCGATCACTTTCGATTAATTTTGAATGTGGTTGAATTGGACAAATTTCAAAATTTGTTTGGAACCTGTTTACACCTATCATCCAGTTTCAAAGGAATAGCTCAAACACATCTTAATACTAAGTATAAACAGAGCCACAGTGTTTACAATTTTTGGGGAATCAACCTACAAATGGCTTACTTAGAGGTGTCTTTGTATATGCTGGGATTGTTGAAAAAAATAAAAGCATCCTTAAATTGAAAAATGAGGTTATAGTACATAAATGTGTGACAGTATTTCACACTCTGTCTTATACACTACATGCTCCAAACTGAGGTGCAAGAGCAATGCCAAACCCCCAAAATAATGCCTTTCAATGCAGAGATCTGGATAAATTGATCCTTCATGTCACATGATGTTTCTCTTGCGGAGGGCTTGGCTCGGATCGCTCAGCTGTAATTGTATAGTTTAAAGCCAACAAATTCACCTTGTCTCCATCATCTGTTTTTTTCCACCCCTGTACCATTCATCTGCTCCCTCCTTCCACCACACCCTCCAGCACAGTCACACTCACTCTCAGACAGGAATATCTTATTTAGTACTAACATTATACACACAGATTCCCGCCCATGCCTGAAGCTGTGTTATCCACACAGATCTGGGATAGTAAAATTTTATTGTAGTTGTTTATTTACTGTAATGCATTCTGGACACATGAAGGGTGTGTTTCGGTAATAGAGATATGTTATTCAAGATAACATGCATCAGTAGCCACAGCTGCTGTGCACTGGTGCTTTGAGACCCTCCGAGCATGTTGTAGATGAAGAATTGCTGCACTCTGCTCAGGTTAAGCAGGACGGATCTGTATGGAAGTGCTGACTCAGAGCTCTAGATGTGCAGTGTGAAAAGGTTCGCATGGCAGCTGTTTGATGCACATGCTCTGTCCTCTTTTTCTCAGTCTGGTTGTGTCAGAAAGCTGAAAAATGCTGTCTTATTAGGCCGTATTAATTTACATCTATGCATTTGACAGATGCTATTATTGAAAGCAGCTTACAGTGTTCAAGGTAGAAGTTGGCCGATATATCGGTTTAACCAATTAATTGGTGCCAATAGTTCCTTTTTGGAACACTCAGTTATTGGCAAAAATCTATCCTGATAGTTGCAGATAGCTTTTTTTATTACTCTGTTGCCAGCGCTGGAAGATTCTACAGTTAGGATGACTTGGTTCTACAGTACAGCGGCCTACAAATGTTAAATAAATACAATCAATGACACCTTGTGGGGATTTGCTAAATCTAAATGTTTTATTATTGACAGTATTCATCCATATTTTAATCCTCAGTTCAATGCATTTTTTTTAAAATTTTGATTAGATATTGAAATGTTCTAAATGCAATGCTCTATAGTTATACAATATATTAAATATAGAGCATTGTAACAGAGCCAAGTCTCTGTCATTTAAAAACGAGTTGCATATCCGATAATGTGTGGTCATTAACATCAAACCCCAAAAATGGCATAAAAGCACCATTAAAGTAGGGATGCACCGATCCAATACCTGGATCGGTATCGGCTCCGATACTGAAGCTTTTAGACTGATTGGGTTTCAGTCCGACGAGCCAATCCAAATCCGATATTGTGTGTTAGTCATGTTCGTTACTGTCAAGCTCCAAAAATGACATTAAAGAACCATGAAAACACCATTAAAGTAGTTCATATTACTTCAGCATTTTATTCAAAGCCACTTGAAGACTTGCAATAGCTATGTGAATCACAAAAGGCTGTGTTTAATAAGTAAATATATAAAATGCACGCACAGCTCCAGCGTGTCAGTGAATGGCACTGCTCTGTTTACACACACACACACACACTCGTGGCTATTTTTAGTCTTCATGCGGTGCACAATAATTGTGCGCAACTCACGAACATCATCTCAGATGTAGATGCTCAATAGTTCGGTTCACTTGTAATATGTATTTAGAATGGCACTGGAGGTGCATTTTACCAGAATTTGAATAAAAAGCTAATGAAACTTCTTTGAACTTGCCTACAAACAGACACACTTACAGGACTTCTTGGAGAGTTTAGAATGTCAAAATAAAAGTGTGAGGGTTTAAAAGTTAAAGGTGCACGATTGAGATATATTACTATTATAATATATAATTATTATTATCATTTGTTAGCTAGTGAAGCTGTAAGCTGCGTAATGTTATACCAATTAACCTAGTAATGGTAACTTTAATTTACGTTAATCTTTGTGATTGTAAAATTATTTTTTTTTGTGCTTATTTTGTAACCCAGCCAACCTGTATAGCTATTATATTGCATTGTGTTGTATTACATTACATTATATTATATTAATTATATTATGCAATAGTAAAATGTTTTTGCCTTAAATTCTTCACTTTCACACATTATTTTAAGGCTCTCTGATTAACTCACAAGCCCTTATTTCTCATGAAGGATGACTTCGAGATTCTGTTTCTTGGATGTTATCATCTCCACAGAAATAGAGCAGGGCATCTCCTCTCTCACTGCCTGTTATTAACACTGCATGAATAAACCCACAATGACCATGGATATTTGACATAACATGGCTGTTAAGCGAAACTGTGTAAAAATATTTTAGTTGTGGTGGGCCGCCATAGTCTAGTCAATTAATGGGAAACACTGGGATTGACGACAGTAGTCATGCTTCAGATAATATGTGAGTCACTCTTAGGGGTTTACAAGTCCTTAGGAGAACTTCTAAGCTGTCGTGGGTTTAGGAGCTACTTTAGCATTAAAATGCTTCATGAATTACTCTCAGATGAAAATTTTACGAGTCTTAAAATTAGGAGTGAAACACCCTTAATTTAAGAGTTGCTCCTAAATTTCAGCGTTAGGAGCTACTTTTTGCCTTGAGATTTTTCATTTTGATGTGGTTTGATAGAAGCTTTACTTTCTTCTTCTGATGGATAAACAGTTATCTACATGGCCCAGTGTGAACGTTAAAGCGCATATGCTGTGATTTATATAAATATTCTACACATTGGATTAATGCTCTGTTTCTTTTTATCTTATGCAACGCAAATTATTCTCAATGTCAGTGGAGTTCCCAGTGTGTGAACGGTCTGCTATACGCATTCATGCAGCTTGAATGCAGATTACGATTGCAGCATTTCACAGTAATTCACATTTTAATAATCACAGTAGGATATATCACATTTTAATTTGATTAATTGTGCATTTTACTGTAAAAGGAGTAATGGATAATATGCTCAAATATGTGTATGAACATTTAAAAGCAGCCGAATGTGTCAGTCTGACTGGGTCGGTCAATCTAGGCATTGAGCATGCAAAAATTTTATCATACAACAGACCAGGATATCATGTCATGCGGGAGGACTTCTGATGTAAGTAAATAATAGATCACAAAAACAAATTATATGATGTTAAAATATATTGTCTGCTCACTTTCCGTGTCGCGTGTCCTCTTGTACAAATTCATGGTTCATAGTTCACCAAGCTTGAATTTTGGTACGCAGCTTAGTACGAAATTTCTTTGCATAAGCTTGCGTTTCTGCTCTGCTGCATTCGGATGTGTTTGAAATGGGAGTTAATGGATTGCAAAGTGTATTGTGACCGCCCCTTTAAGTTGGTGCTCGGTACTGCACAAACACTGGTATCGTGACTTATTATTTTAGTACTGACTTGGTACCGAAGTATCTACTTTTGAAAACACTACCACAAATCCACTGTAAGTCGCTTTTGGAAAAACGCATACATTTAATTGGTGCCTTGAAACCTGTTCCCTTAGAGGTATATTCTATAAAAATGTTGTCATTGACTGACTGGGAAGCAAGGAAGCTGCCTTAGGTTTCAGATGCAGCCTCTGTCTCCCTCTAAGTGCATCCTAGGTCTTGATTAGTGAGCATCTAAATCAGTCTGACAGTGCAGATCAACCGGTGGTGTTCTTTGTTCTCTGACACTGCTGACTGGCTTTAATACACACAGTTATCACTTGGCCTTACCCTGTGTTGCTTCCTGATTTATGTGCCTGAATTCTTTGTGTGTGTGTGTATGTGTGTGTGTGCACATTTTCAGTGTATGCAGTGGTTACTCTTGAGCTTTGATGCAATGAACCCACAGACGACTATCCTATCAGAATGCTATAGCATTCACTGCTAAGATGAGATATGCAGATCCAGATGACCCAGATATTTGACCCCAACACTCAATAAAGACTAAAAATGTGATGTAAAATTTGAAAAAGTGACAACATATATATACAGTTGAAGAAGTTTACATACAATTGGCTGAAGTCATTAAAACTATTTTTTCCTTTTTCTCCCCTAATTTGGAATACCCAATTCCCAATATGCTTTAAGACCATGTGGTGGCAAAGTGACTCGCCTCAATCCGGGTGACGGAGGAAGAATCTCAGTTGCCTCCTCGTCTGAGACCATAATCCGCACATCTTATCACGTGGCTTGTTGAGCATGTTACCGTGGAGACCGCACATGTTGAGGCCCATGATATTCTACTTGGCATCCACACACAACTCACCATGCACCCCACTGAGCGCAAGATCCACACTTTATAGTGACCACGAGGAAGTTACCCCATGTGACTCTACCCTTCCTAGCAACCGGGCCAATTTGGTTGCTTAGGAGACCTGGCTGGAGACACATTGCATGCCCTGGATTCGAACTTGGGACTCCAGGGGTAGTAGTCAGCGTTAATACTCGCTGAACTACCCAGGCCCCCAAAACCACTCCACAGATTTCATATTCACAAACTATAGTTTTGGCAAGTCGTTTAGGACATCTAGTTTGTGCTTGACAAGTAATTGTTCCAACAATTGTTTACAGGCAGATTGTTTCACTTTTAATTGACTATATCATTATTCCAGTGGGTCAGAAGTTTACATGCACTAAGTTAACTGTTCATTAAGTAGCTTGGAAAATTCCAGAAAAGGATGTCAAGCCTTTAGACAATTAGGCAATTGGCTTCTGATAGGCAGTGTACCTGTGGATGTATTTTAAGGCCTACCTTCAATTATGGGAATTATGGGAAAATCAAAAGAAATCAGCCAAGACCTCAGAAAAAAATTGTGGACCTCCACAAGTCTTATTCATCCTTTTGAGCAATTTCCAAATACCTGAAGGTACCACGTTCATCTGTACAAACAATAGTACACACAAGTATAAACGCTATGGGACCACACAGCCATCATACTGCTCAGGAAGGAGAGGCATTCTGTCTCCTATAGATGAATGTAGTTTGGTGTGAAAAGTGCAAATCAATCCCAGAACAACAGCAAAGGACCTTGTGAAGATGCTGGAGGAAACAAGTAGACAAGTATCTATATCCACAGTAAAATGATTCCTATTTCAAAATAGAAAATGTTGGGCAAAACTGAAAAAGCATGTGAGCAAGGAAGCCTACAAACCTGACTCAGTTACACCAGCTCTGTCTGGAGGAATCGGCCAAAATTCCAGCATTTCAACTTATTGTGAGAAGCTTGTGGAAGTCTACCCAAACATTTTTACCCACGTTAATCAATTTAAAGGCAATTGTACCAAATACTATGTCGGACCCACTGGGAATGTGATGAAAGAAATAAAAGCTGAAATAAATCATTCTCTACTATTATTCTGACATTCACTTTCTTAAAATAAAGTAGTGATCCTAACTGACCTAAGACAGGGAATGTTTTCTACGATTAAATGTCAGGAATTGTGAAAACTGAGTTTAAATGTATTTGGCTAAAGTGTATATAAAATTTTGACTTCAACTGTACACTCACTGACCACTTGTGCCCAACGTGGTCGTCTTCTGTTGTAGCCGATCTGCGTCAAGGTTTAACGTGTTGTTCTTTCTGAGATGCCATTCTGCTCACTACAGTTGTACAGAGTGTTATCTGAGTAGCCGTAGCCTTTCTATCAGCTCCAACCAGTTTGACCATTCTCCGTTGACCTCTCTCATCAACAATGTATTTCCATCCACAGAGCTGCCACTAATTGGATGTTTTTTGTTTTTGACACCATTCTGAGTAAACTCAAAATACTGTTGTGAGTGAAAATCCCAGAAGATCAGCAGTTACAAACCAACCTGTCTTGCACCATCAATCATACCACTGTAAATCACTGAGATCAAAGTTTCCCCTGTTCTGATGGTTGATGTGAACATTAACTGAAGCTCCTGATCTGTATCCACACGATTTTATTATTGCACTGCTGCCACATGATTGGCTGATTAGATGATCGCGCGAATAAGTAGTTCTTAGTGAGTGTATATAGTATTTTGCTAAATAACGGCATTTCACCTTTCTCTGAAAAGAAATATTTATACATATAAAAAAATGTCCCTGCTAAAAAACCCCAGCTCAAATCAGTTTAAGCTGGTTTAAGCTTGTCTAGCCCATCTTCCTGCCTGGCCTAGCTGGTTTAAGATGGTATCTAAGTTATGCTAAAATTGTGCTCAGCATCTTTAGCCTGACCAGCTGAAGAGTGCTCAAACCCCTGCTAAAACCAGAAAACAAACCAGCCTGACCAAGCTGGGAGACCAGCAAACCAGCTTAGGCTGGTTTAAAGGAATGTCCTCGGTTCAATACAAGTTAAGCTTAGTCAGACGCATTTGTAGGGAGCCTGGGTAGCTCAGCGAGTATTGACGCTGACAACCACCCCTGGAGTCTCAAGTTCCAATCCAGAGCGTGCTGAGTGACTCCAGCAAGGCCTCCTAAGCAACTAAATTGGCCTGGTTGCTAGGGAGGGTAGAGTCACATGAGGTAACATCCTCGTGGTCGTGATTAGGGGTTCTTGCTCTCAGTGGGGTGCATGGTAAATTGTGCGTGGATCGCATAGAGTAGAATGAGCCTCCACATGCTGTGGGACTCCGCAAAGTCATGCACAGTGAGCCACGTGATAAGATGAGTGGATTGACACTCACAGAAGCAGAGGCAACTGAGACTTGTCCTCCGCCACCCGGACTGAGGTGAGTAATCGCACCACCACGAGGACCTACTTAGTAGTGGAAATTGGGCATTCCAAATTGGGTTGAAAAAGGGGATAAAAAATAAATTAATCAGATGCAGTTTTGTCAATATTGATTACCACAAAAAAGTGTTTACAGTAAGACACTTACAATGGAAGTTAAGTATTTGGATATACAGTTGATAATGAAGTTGTAATATTGAATGTAACTTTACACAGATAAGGTTATTTACTTCCATTAAAAGTGCTTTACTGTAAACTTAATTTGTGCTTTTTTTTTGTTTTTTTTAAATGAGGGATGAATCGAAATTAAACGTTGAAGTCAACATTATTCCACATATGCTGTAGATTGAGCTTAACTTGTTTTGAACATTCCTTTTCAGGGTTTGAGTGATAACTCAGTGTAGTAGCATCAGAGCTAAAGCATTGTGTGGTGTCACTTGTGTAATATTTTGCTCTCAAACAAAGTCCAAACCATGCATAGTCCTTTTCCCTCCTGAAATGTTTACTTTGTTACTGTAGACACAGAAAAGTGATTTGAGGGTTCGGTGGTTTTGGTCTGTTTTCTCTTTCAGTAGACGTGTGTGTGTATGTGTTTTACATCATAGCTTCCAGTCCTCGAGGGTCACTGGAAGCTCTCGCTGGCCATGCGGCATGATGAAGCTGCCTCAAGTGACACAAAATTAGGAAATCCTGTGGTTGGACTGATTTTTTGTGTTTTGTTATCTTGGCTGAACCGGTAAACAGCCTCTATCTGGCCATCCTTATCCATTTTTGCTTGCTGTTGTACTTGTGTTAGCTTCACACATCACATCCACATGTTGGGCCACGTTTCTGCTGACAGTCAAATCACCCTCGTGAGATTTGCAAATTACAAAAATACCCTCACACGTCAGTAACTATCATGCATGACCTACATTAGATGAAGATATTGTATCAGCTCCAAATTGTAACTGTCCAAGTATTTATAGGATAATTATGCCTGCATGCTAAAGTGCTGTACCCCTGAGATGAATAGTTAAGCTGAATTGCTGTAATAGCTGCTCCGCTGTAAAGGAGTATGCTTCACAATTTAGTTCTGTTTGTAATGTGCAAAATAAGGACATTTAAATAGATTTAAATCAGTGTCAGACAGTTGATAAGCATCATGGAGTGATTGAGTCCTAAATAAAACCACTCGCATCAGTTTCTTTTACAAAAAACTGACCTTTTAAGATTGAATATCTCTATCTTAAAAATGAAATAGTCTTAGCAGAAATTAGACCTTTCAGATGATAGCCAAGTTACAAAACCTTGTGACCTTCCTACCTAGACAGCATTGTAAGCAGGTCAGATCTGCACGCTTCAGACACGTGGCTGTTCATTTTGTTATTAACATTTATCAACATCCCCAAAATTAATGACCGCCCCATCACCCAAAATGCAGAGTCTGGGGCAAAATGAAAATTGTGTCTCCAAAACGTCACACAAATCTCTGAATATTCAACCAAAATTCTTGTATATTAACACATCCCCAAAAAACATGTGTTGTGTCCCAATCTTCTGATTGGCATTGCCAGCAGGTGGGTGTGTCTTTAAGACCAAGACTATACGATCTAGAGGGTGTCCAATATAAACAATGCTAAATCTTAAATTGCATCAGATGCACCCTTGAATCTCTAGTCTAGATGTAGATGTGTTTTAGAATCATAGCCCATACTCCCTCCTCCAATACCAAGTTTAAATATCTCTCCCATAATCTCTTGAGAGAAGTGGAAGCTCTGTCCCCCAGACTCAGAATTAGCAGGTAGTAATACACTGATGCCTCATGACCCTTTCCAAAAGCAGTAATCACCAACTCTAGTGTATCTGCCCATTTAGGGGAGTGTATGCTACTCCCAAAAATAATACAGAGCAGGTGGCGCAGCTGTAAGTACCAAAAGAACTGAGATCTGGGAATCCTGAAATGTTGGACCAAATTTTCAATTGGTCACTCTCATATAGGTCACAGAGCGTATTAACCTCCCTCACAATCCACTTTGACCAGCATAAAGGGGACTTATCAATATGCAATTTTGGGTTTAGCCGTATGCTCGAGACAACATTTAAATATATGTCTGAATTAAACACTTTTGTCCATTCCGCATACTCGCAAATGCAAAATAACGAGGTGCGACTTAACTCCTCTGGTTAGTTTAATAGGAAGGCTCTGCAATGGCAAAATAGGGGCAAGAACTTCCTGTTCAATACCAAACCAGGGAGGGGCTCTCTCAGGTGGAAGTGACCAATGAGCTAAATGTCTGAGACCGAATGCATAATAATAAAACTAATTATTTTTGTCAACCGGCCTATGTAACTTATTGAAATGTAATCTGGGTTGCTTGCCATTCCAAATGAAGGACTTCACAATGCTATCAAATTGCTTGAAATAAGAGAGGGGGACATCTACAGGGAGAGATTGTAGCAGGTAGTTGAATTTTGGAATAAGATTCATTTTAATAACATTAACCTTCCCAATTATGGATATATGTAATGAAGCCCACATGCCCACGTCGCTCGAAACCCTTTTTATTAAGGGGTTAAAATTAACTAACTAATTCACACAAATTTGCTGGGAATAAAATGCCCAAATATTTCATGCCATGTTGGGCCACTGGAAAGCACCCAGCTGAAAAGCCGTTACTGGGCAGTACACTGTCAGAGCTAAAGCTTTTTGGATTTAGACTAATTGACTCTGCATCCTGAGAACTTAGAAAAGTAATTAATCATTCTGTGGAGGCAAGGCATACCTCCTGCCATCACCCCTGTAAAATCATCCTCTTTTCATATCGTGGCTGCTAATTGTTCCAAGCCAAGAAAGAACAATAATGGGGAAACGGGGTGCCCCTGTCCAGATCTGAAATTAAATAATTTGTTTGTACCTCCGCTAAAGTGTGTCTATAAAGTAGCTTAATCCATCCAATATAAATCTTCCCGAACTCGTATATTTCCAACATCTTAAAAAAATCCCATTCTACCATATCAAAAGCCTTTTCAGTGTCAAGCGAGATGGCAGCGACTGGAGTCTGATCATTCACCACTGACCACATGATATTGAAGAAATGCCTAATGTTATCAGAAGAGCTGCGGCCCCGAATAAACCCCACCTGATCAATATGTATAAGAGATGTCATAACTTTACTTAATCGGTTAGCCAAAAGTTTTGACAAAATTTTAATATATAGCTGGATCAGTGAATATAGATGGTAACTCTTTCACTCGCTTGGATCTTTGTCCTTGATAAGGACTGATCTGGGCTTGTGTCATGGTTGCAGAAGCTTCCCATTCTTTAATGATTACATATAAACTTCTAACAAAAGTGGAGCCAGTTCTGTAGCATAAGATCTAAAAAAACTCAGCGGCAAAGCCGTTTGGCCCCATAGCCTTGCCTGAGGGGCCTCCAAGGTTATCTCAGAATCAAGAGAATTTTTTTGCTCAGTCGTCAGTTTAGTGAGTTCTAATGGTTCCACAATGTTTCTTATATCTTCATCAGTGGACAAAGACGTGGAACTATAAAGATCAAAATAGAATTCTTTAAAAGCATAATTAAAATCAGCGGCTGAGGTAAAGATTTCACCACCAGCAGAGTGAATGGTAGAGAAAGATTAGCTCTGCTTTTATATCTAGCCAAAAATTTCCCTGCTTTATCCCCCAACTCAAAGTACTAGTATAGTACAGTGTAGTGTAGTGCCATGAATAGCCAAAACTCCACCTTCTGCAACAAAATAGTATTATATCTGTATTTCAGCCGGGTCGATTCTTGGAGGCCATCAAATGACATTTGCCGCTTCAGCTCTGCCTCTGTATTTTTAATATTCCCTTCCAACTCCATGAGTGCTCTTGCTTTGGATTTTTATGAATGAGGCATACCATATGATCTGACCCCTAAGAAAAAGCCACGCCCACAGATGATACTGAGGACCAGTTGGTCTCCATATAGAAATTGATTTCAGCCTTTAACATTTGTTGGAAATCAGGATTTTGTAAAAGGGATACATTAAAGCGGCAACTATATGATTTATTTTTCTCCGAATGTGGCAACATCTCTAAATTCACCAGGACGTAATCTGAGACTAAGATGTTTCCAATTGAGCAATCAACATCTGATGAAATGATGGATTGGATATCAAGAAAAAATCTATTCTAGAATAAATCTTATGGACTGATTAAATTTAGTCCCTCCCAGATTGGTTTAAAAGTCTCCAAATATCTCTAAGACCAAGATTTGTACACATCCTGTGAAGCATCAATAACTACCTTTCCATCCAATAATTTTTGGCGAAAAAAGTTTTAGCGTATCAAAATAAAGCTGATGGAAATGCAAATTATTGCTAAAATTTCACAAGTGTCAACATTCGATTTTTCTCTAAACTCTATGTCGTTACAACAAATGTCACGAAAAACTGGTTTGGAAACACTTTTTGTCGAGAAAATTGGCATTAACCAAAGATGTAGTGTCACATGACAGAATTTGCCCCAATCGTTAGCCTGTGTTAATCATGATGACAAGGAATACATCTTTAAAAGCCAATTTATTGTATGTGATTATGGATTGATCTTAACTGCATATAGACCCGATGCTGCAAACATGACACTCCAGGAGTGCCAAAGCAAATATCTCATATACACAAAACAAGGAAAAAGGCTCTAGTGTGCTTTTACACTTACAGCCCAATTCTATTAAATTATTGTTTAGTTTACTTTTGAAAAAATGCCGGCAAAATAATAATTATAAATTACCAAATGAAAAACATTACAGTATATTTTTAGACCTATATATGCCTTTCCTTTACACAAGCTTAAATGAGCCTTTCCCTGTTCTGTAGACTGAATGATATTCTCAGAATGTTCTACACTTTTTTTCAAGACTATGAACTCATTGGACAAATAGTTCTGATAGTTTACTTTCAGAAAACAATCTTTAGAACATTTTAAAATGTTTAAATATTTAAAAACTAACCCTCTTTACTTCAGATCGCATTTGCTGAGCTTCTTCAGAAAATTTAAATTGCATTATGATGCTAAAATAAATTTTAGGTGATAATCAAGTTCAGTTTGTTAAAAGTTGCTGGAGAAATATGCGGGACGTAATGCAGTTGTGATTGCAATGCTTTAGATTAGATGATTGTTCAAAATAGCCTGTTGAATATCAGGAATGTATCATATATGTAAACTCTGATATTACACTGCATAATTATTTCTTTATTTGGGAGCAATTATGCAAAATTCACTTTTACATGATCTATTCTCAATGTGGCTGGAAACATTAGTACAAAAGAGTTCCTCTGTCAATGCAAGAGTTTCTTGAAGGAATGTTATTACACACAACATACTTCAGCCAAGTGTATGTACAGCATAGAACTGAAACGATTAGTCGACAATAAAAAATTGTCAACAAAGATTGTTGTTGTCTAATAGTCGTTTGATCTCTTTCAACATAACATGAGATCACATTAAACTGTAATGATGATGCATGAGATCAGCACTGCAGCTCACACCTGACTGAGGAGAGAAAGAATTACAAAGTTCAGATGTACTCTAAACTTTCCAAACAGCTTCAGCTCATGTAGATTCCAAGGTACAAGGGAATTATACAAAAAATACCAAGTAAGTAAATTCAGAAGCACACTCGTTGTGGAATAAGCAAAGCCAGAGCTCTTTAAAGGAAACACCCTGACGTTACATCTTAAATGCAGTTATATTTAATGCATTATAGCTTTTTTTAAAGTTAAAATAATACAGAAGCAGATAATGTAAATTACTAAAAACTCCAAAACTGGCATTTCTCTGTGTGGTCAGCGCCTCTTCTATGTTCATCTGGAGAGATTGAAACTGCACCCGGCTGATGCGCTCTCTGTCGCAGGGATGCTACTGTAGATTATAATGTGATGCTCGCAACTTATTGAATCATAATATATATCACTGTGCATTTCTTATCCTGAAGACAATTGGCAATATGCAGCTTTATTAATAAGAGAGAGGTTTTTTTTTTTTATGAGTTAAAGATGGATTTAAGTGAACAGAAAGGTAAGAGAGGGTAGTCTTCGCCCCATTATACACTGCAACAAAAAACTTTTTTGATTCGATTTTGTTTTGGCTTGTTTTCCAATATAAACACTAATACTCCTTTAAAACAACATACATTTTCTTTAGCAGTAATTCTGCAGAATAAAAACTATTTCTGAGAATGTTGAATATAATACTAAAAATACAAATATTTTAAAATATCTAAAAATCCTTTAAAAAAAGATGCATTCACCTGAGAAGCAGCATATAAGATGTTTATACTTGGTCTTAGAGAATAGGTCTTGAATTCAAGTATATTTTGTCTTTACTGCACTCACAGAAGTATAAACAAGTGAAAAAATACACTTGTATACAAAATACACTTACTGTATATTTAAGATACATTCTCCTAAAGCAAGTCAAAATATCATATATGTTGCTTCTCAATTAAATGTGTCTTGTTTTAAGGATTTTTAGACAATTTTAAATGGAAAACAAGACAAAAACACTTGAAAACAATAGGATTTTTACAGTGAATTTCTTTACTGAATTAAACTTAATAAACCTCTTTGCCTTTAGTTCATTGAATGTCATTTAGAAATATTTTTAATAGATGATTTTGTCCTCTTTATTGTTAGGAAGCATGTTTAATCCAACCTTTTAAGTCGGGCCACAAGCTGAATAATCGGTTAAGAGCTAATGATTAATCTTTGCAATAATCGGTGAATAGTTGAATAATCATTCTAATAATCATTAGATGAATCGATTATCAAAATAATCGTTGGTTGCAGCCCTAGTACAGCTCACTTGGAGGCCACATGAGAAACACCAATTGGCTAACTCACCCCATTGACTCTATGAAAGACAATGCTTGCTGCAGGCATGTAAATACTTTGCAGCCATCCTTAGTATCTATTCACAGTTTTTCAGTTACAGTTATTCACAGGCCGGAAACATCACCGCAAAAGCGATCTTCCATTGATGTAAGAGTTTCTTGCATTTCTTGAATCGATCACGTTTCTCTCTTGTCGAATTCGCAAAGTCTGGGAACAAGAAAATGCTGTGATGTTTCCAAGAAATTCTCCTTCAGCGGATCTCTGAGCCGGGACTCTGTGAGCTTGCTCGATTTCCAGCTTGTGGCCTGGTTTGTCGAGCAGACTGTGTATGTGTTCGCCAGTTGCTGCTGTATTTCTCCTGCCACACCATCCAAACCGTGTCCCTGGTCTGCAGACGTGTCAGAGGTTTCAGCTTGAGCAGGAAAGTGTCTTTTAATATCTCAAGAGCCCAAGGATTTTGAATTTTTTGCCATGTTAAGTTCAAAGAACAGATATGTAGCAGGTTATATCGAATCTCACCGGTTTATGACACAAAATAGCCAAAAATGGAACTATCATGAGGCTGTTCCTAAAGGTTGTCAGAAAATGATGGTGCCTTCCAAGATTGCAAGTATCCTTCACAGAGTATACAGAATTGTGATGAGTTTTGTGAAAAAAATATCCATGTTGGGGGACTAGGCAGGATTCTATTATACTGTAAATATGCCTTTATTCAATACTGACAAGTATAGATAAAAATGAGTTCAGTTAGTAAAATTTTACCCAATTTTGTATTTGCTGTGTATTGTTTATTGTACTGTATATTTAAACAGGGTATGGCTTTGTTAGCATAGCTACATGCTAAAGCCAAACTGTTGGAATCAATTGCGAAGCGTTTCCTGTGCTCTTCACTTGAGTTGTGCTATTTTAGTGATGTGCAGAGTTTGCTCCAAATCAGTCACTTATGAGGCTCTATTTCAGTTAGGATACTTGCTGCCTTAGGGGCCGTTCACACTGAACAGGTTTTTGCGTCTGTCTGCACTGTTTTTTAATTGTTTTAAACGTGCTAGATGGACATCTTTGACCGTTGCGCCACATTTTGCTGTTTTTTTTCAGTGTTTTTTGCGATTTTTGTGCCTTGTCAAATTACAAAGACAGTCTGGAGGCACCTGCGTTCTGTTTATTGTGCAGGGTTAATTTTTTTCTTAGCACAAGAACTGGTTTGGTTTGAATGGACCCTTAGATGGCATCTGCCTATGTAGATAGATAGTAGACAGTGGCAAGGTAGCTCACTATGTTTTGGAACAGAGCTTGTGATTCTATCATTCAGCAATTTTTACAAGGTATATAGACATGGCAAATGGCAAAAAGATAAACCCAATCTGGTAACAGAATCTAATGGTGTTTCTGCTGGGATTTTCCTCTCACTATACGCCATACTACATTCCAGGCCTGAACCAAAGGGGCTTTTGTGGGAGTGTTTGGCACTCAGGCAGTAGACTAGATTAAAGGCGCTGTTGATGGCTGTCAAATGTCTAATATATCAAGGTCAGAGATGAGTCCTCTAATTATGAGTGCTGTCAACATGTATCTGACATGCTGCGGGGGTAAGGAGGAAGGCCATGGGTCGAGGAGATGCTCCGTGGCTGGGGGATATTTATTCATTTTTTTTTTTTTTTTAAGAGAATGGGATTTTCCCATAAAGGAGTTCATATATACAGTGGGGTTCAAAAGTCCATATTGAAAATCTGGGATTCTAAATCTTTAAAGATTTTTTTTTTTTTTTTAAGTTTTAGAATTTTGAAAATTAAATGATGTAAAATGAATAAGAATAGTTTAAAATTCTGTACTTTTTTCTTGTTCACCAGTCAAATAAGCAAGTTTTTGACAATGACCATGTCAACTCATTGACCATGGACAAAAGGTCAGATTTCCTTGCTTTAGATGAAGCTCACTAGCTTCATGCTCTTTGTGATATTTTCAAATCATGCTGGGATAACATGGAATTTTTCAATTAAAAAAAGCGTAAATTGTTTTTACACTCAAATAGTTAAATTGATAATTTAGATTGTAATGAAAAAAACAAAACTGTTAAATAAGAAAAATGCAAAATAGAAGCATTTTAAAATGGACTTTTGAAATGCACTGTAGAGTTTGTGTTTCAAGATTTCGGCAATGTGTTGGGTTCGGTTATTAAATAATTCTGTTCTGGAATGCACGAAGAATTCAAACAAAGCAGGATCTCAAAGGGTTTTGTGGTTGATATGGTATTTGCGTGTCGGCTGTTCAGTAGAGCTGAAAGAACATGGTTTGCCTCCCCCCACCTGTCTGTCATCAGTCGATGTGTTTTGAAACATCTTTCTTTTAGTGCCAATCCACTTTTTGAACTCTTGTGTGCATTTGTTCATGCACTTGTCGGAACACGTTTCGACATAATGCATATTTTCAGGATACTTATGGTTTCAAGTCCTAGCACTGACACCTTTCCTCTGAAGGTTATAATTAGTAGTTGTTTCCATCTCAAGGGATTGGCTATGGCCCAGAAAGTGTCTGAATTGGAGGCTGGAGATGTGTACGTGTGTGTGTGTGTGTGTGTGTGTGTGTGTGTGTGTGTGTATACTCTGACTTTGCTCAGAGTTGATTGACTCAAGTCTGTTCTATTCTCATCCAATCTTGACTCGAGTTTAAGCCTTGACTGCACACATATCAGTCCACCCTTTACTATTAGAACTCTCTTATTTTCTCATACTATTGTCATAAAAGTCTCTGTTATAAATGGCTAAACTACACATTACTCACCAGTGTCCACATTTGTTTTTGTAAATGTGACCAGTTTTCTTAACCTAATGTAAACAACATGGTGAGAACTATGTTAGTGTGGATCACATTACAAATTACTGGTTACTAAAAGGGTTTGATGTTTGTTTTTAATTGACAAGTACATTTGACACAGTGTTTGGAAAAATGACATTCTCACAGTGACATGTTTCAAAGCAGTTAATGGACGATAATGATGATTACAATGAATGTGATGCTAATTTATGTATATTTCATGGGAGGAAAAGTTTCCAGCGTTCTATCTGCCTCGAGGTAGGAAACGTCCAGTGCGAGTTCATTCACTTCTTTATACTCAGCAGGGGCGAGGCCACATAAGGGCCAGGGCTACGACTGGTTCACCCAATCAAAATGGCTGTAACGCACTAATAGTTTGCAAATGATAATAAAAAAACTACTTTGTAGCCAGGACTGACCCTAGCATTTTGGGGGCCCTGAGCAGATTTTCAAAATGAGGCCCCGTACCTTCAATAAACCTATCCAAACACATCCAACATCAATAACTTTTTTGTACCAGTAATTGTGCAACTATGTATTAGGCTGTGTTAAAGGAACAGTTCACCCATAAATGAAAAGTATCTAATTGTTCACTTACTCTGATGCCATACCAGATGTGTTTGAATGTCTTTCTTCAGCAGAACACATTTTTTTTAAAAACATTTCTTAAAATTTTAAGAATAAGATGGAGATCTGTCAGGTCCTTATAATAGAAGAACATGGTCCCAGCACTTTGAAAGCCCATAAGTCATATTTAGGCAGCAATAAATTAATCCACATGACTCATGTCGATCGATGATTTAAGATCAGCGTTAAGAATGTTAATGTAAGTTAATAATAGACTTTTTCTTTAATATTGAGACCCTGTGACGTATACAGAATGGAGGCAGCAGGGGCGCAAGACCCTTTCGTCCAGAAAAGGGGAAACATTTGAATAATTAAATTATAATAGTTAAATAAAACAAAATTTAAATCTTGTAATAATTTCACAATAACAGGAATTATGTAATATTATTTCTTTGTAAATCGTGGGCGTATTAAAGAAAAGTAAGTTGCCTTTAAGATCACGCAGATTGGGGGCAGATTGCAATTGCAAATAATCATTCCTATTCTCTGTACTCCAAAGTGCATAGCCCTTGAAGTGGGTACTCTGAAGGAAACATGTCATTTCTGTATGAATGTACAGTACCATTCACTAACAGTCTTGTAGGCCCCTCCGAGAAAAGCAAAATTTTCTCACTTTCGTTTTTAACAAGCTTTTGAGTGGCATCCCCTCCCGCAGCAGTGCCCTTCAAGGAAGCAAAAATTGCAGTTTTGAATTTGCACCAACATCAAAGTGCTGTTAACTCTGACGAGTAACAGGTCTGATAAAAATTCCACTCCACGTATTGTGTTGTAAGTTCATTAAAAGAATAATACTCGATTGCTACCGCATTTCCGACATAACATACAACTAGTGTAGACAAATGTATTAATTATAATGGGAGCGGTCATGTCGCTTTCAGTGATATAAATTAAATTAGTCATTTCTAGAATATTGACATAAACTGAAGAAGCTGTCTGTTTTTGTGAAACTAATAAGCCATTAGACTAATCACTTTAAAAAAATACCATTAGGCTATTAGAGTATACTGCCGCTCCCTATATGCATATTACGCAGTCTGCTTAGGGTAAAAACTCCCTAGTGGGCCACTATCGTACCCTAGGCAGGCACCAGAAACTCCACCGGCTGCCCTTCCTTGCATGTTATAGTATGTTATTTAAGGACCCTGTAGCATTAATGGAACACAGTCAATCTCCTCACTCTCACCCTTTCTCATCACACCTTTGCACCTTGTACCACGTTACCAGGGTAATGCCATAGTACTGAATGATTGATCATGTTCATATTTCAAGATACTATCATGGTACTCCAAGGTACTTAAAAAAAAATGCCAAGGAGAAATATAACAGAATAGGCTATTATTTGTGATAAAGGAAAAATGGAAATAATTATGTACAGCGTTTATACAGTATATATATACAAGAAAATGATTAAATACTCAAAAAGCAAAGAAATGATATTTACTGTATAATTTACTACTCATAAAAAAATATAAATAACTCCCTTTTTTTTTATCCTTCCACCCCGTCCCTGCTATGGTCTGTGCACATCACTGCTGAGACCAGTTACTCTGAAACATGGGAGACATGTATGAACAAAATTAAAATGTATTATTTAAATTTCTTTCAAAGTTATGTAATTAATTTTAAAATAAGGTAGCATAAAAAAGCAGAACCACCAAACTATCGGTATCGGCAGATGTTGTTCTAAATAATCAGTCATGGGTATCGGCACACATTTTGTATCGTGCTTCCCATCATTATAACGTTAAGGCTATATTTTTCCACATGTCTTATTGCAGGCCTAAAACATGAATAGTGCAAGCCTGCATGTGGGAATTAATTGGAATGTATTTTTAGTCCTTATAGATTTAATATCTAGCTGCTTGTGATATTTCTGGTATTTTATTGGCTGATCTGCAAGAAGAAAACTGCAGTTCCCATAGATACGATCACGACTGCAGTTCAGATTTCAGTCTCAGGTGTCATTATTCCACTAAACATGCAGAGAAGTATGCCAAGTATGAGGAAGAGTCACTAATCTCTGAATAGTCCATGCATTAGTAACAGTATAACTGCACAAATAACTGTAAGTATTTCAAATTCATTGTTGTAAAAATACTTGTGTTTGTTCTAACTGGGCAACTGGCCCCTGAAGGAGAACACCACCTGGTTAGTGGCCTCCAGATAATTTGTGTTTGGGACCCCTGGGTTAAATGGAATGGCACGTGGTGTTAATGATAAATCCAGCAGGTCAGCACAGCTGTTTCTTTCATGCTGTTTGGGTTCTTTGTATTCTGGACACACTCTAATGTCTCAAGTACCCATTGAAGTTGATTTCGTTTTTTGAAGGTGAATGGTGACTTCCTATTTTGGTGCCATTTTCATATCTAACCGTGGTGCAATAGCATGACTCACTCTGTGTACCTCTTATGTAGGTGGATGGAGAAAAATGAAAGAAGACTGGTTTGCTTTTGTGAATCATGTTATAAAGTGGGTGATGATACTGCAGGTACACAGAGGGTGCAGTAACCCGGAACACAGTAAATTTAGCTGTGCAGTCTAATGGAAGGAGTCAGTAGGGACATGGCAATGTGATATTACATGGATATCAAGGTCACAAATAAAAATATTATGATTCTTTATGTTAAGTGCATTGCGATTAAAAAATGATATATTGCAATCTTTTACTCACTAGTTTCTCATTTGTTTTCATTGGTCCTTGGCTCTTTGTGCAACGATCTACCTGCATTACTTTATCACTAAGCAATTGAAGTAGCATAGAGCATTTTCTGAAAAAATACAATAAAAAAATCCTCGGTTTTTCACATTCCTTCGAATTTTGTTATCAGCACAGTCTGCATGGACTGTCCCCGTACACATCTGTTGACTGTTCAATAAAATAGTCATAGTGCGGATGCATTGAATGCATTGATATGGGCTCACAGTCAATAGAGTGCATTAAGGCTAGGGTATTAAGAAGATAATCAGTGGATTTTCCAGATGATTATCGATATTTATCTAGAATGTTTCAGACTATTTGCTACTCGTTGCACAATAGTCTTTTTTTTTTTTTTAATATTTCTCAACACAACTTTGGTAAAGTGTGAGCGGCAGGGTTAATTAAAGTGGATCGTGCACCAGACTCGACTGGCAGACGACATGGTGTGTTCTAAAATTAGAAACAATTATTTTCTATGAAGGTATGTATGCACCAAGGAGCAGGTGTGTATGCACACACACCCGGCTTGTCGTCTCAAGAGGCTGTTAAAAATTCTGCATCGCCACTGAGCTCAACTCGCATAGTTTTCCATTAAATTCGACCCAAATCATTATCAAAGGACAAAGATTATTTACTCTAGTCATTACAGGATGATATATTGTGTATAAGTATCCATCATGGAGCCTACACTATTTATTTTTATTTACAACTGTCTTTTTGTGCTTTGACTGCTTGAATGAAAGACCTATTCAATGCTACATGCAGGGAAATTGCATAATATGCATCACCATTTCTAATTGTTCAGTTTGCACAGTTACACCATTTTCATACGCTAACCTGCAAACTCATCAACGTCACTTTGTTGATTCTTGAAGAAGTACAAAAACCTTTGTAACTTTTGACAGCCATCAGCTTGTAAAGTGTGTAAAAATATGTACGTAAGCCCCCTTGAAATATTGGTTCTTGGTGTTGGAATAACTTTACAGTTTAGTACAGAAATATATTGGAATACTTTGAAATATCGATTTTTCTCCAACTCTCTGAGCAATCCCTATTCTTCTTTAAAAAATGTGTGTGCTGGACCTTCTTTTACATGTTGATCATGTTTTTGACATGTTTACCTTTGTGTTTAGTCTGTCTTTTGTGTATACAGTTTCTGTAATTTGCCACACAACCTTCTGGCATTCGGTGAATTTTTTGATGTACTTACAGTATGGAGCTTCACATTCAGGTATGTCTAATGGGTGTTTAGTGGATTTTTCGCCCACCCCATCTGTTTGCATTTTTCCCTGATGAACATTAGCACAGGAGTCCCTAAACATCCAAAATATTATTGCTTTGTTTTTGCTGACATGTCTTCCTCTGGATTCCTTGTATTTTGGGAATATCCTGTTTGTGCAATGCAGTGGTTTAAACCAACTTTTTAGGCCAAGTACCTCCTTCAATCAAATCAGACCATTCAAGTACCACCTAGTCACCACCAATGTTCACTCAAATATTTTTTCAGCATTCGGCAGATATCATTTTATTTGAGCATACTCTTAAGGATTGTGAGCAACATACACAATGCCATATTTGATTAATATCAATATCCCTGTAGTTTACACAATCAGCAAGAGTGTTTCTTAAATCTAACATGCAATATTAACATTTAGAAGTTTTGCAATCCAGTTCAAACAAACTACTATATAGAGTAAATTTAGAAATTTGGAGCTTAGGCATTGCTACGCACTGTTTCATCTCAGCTCCCCTAAAATTATGCAGCTAACATCACCCTTAAAAATATGTGATAATGTGCATGTGATCTATAAAAACAGTGGCTGCAGAAAGCTATCTGAGGCTCATTTTACTCTGAATCATGCTCTTACCAGTCGTTAACTTTAAAAACTTGTCAAACTTATCACCCTCTAATCATAGGTGAACTCGTCCATAGGTGACAGCGGCAATGTTTGTCACACAGCGCTGCCTTGCGCACAGCTGTCAGACGCACAATCCATTTCTCTATCCTTCATCCGAGTAATCTTCCAGTGAAATCAAAAACAAAATGCAGCCAAATACATCCCAGTGTCTTGAGTCAAAAGCACTTTTTAAGATAATAGACTTTAAGGAAGTCTGAGAATGTTTCAAATAAATGGAATGATATCTTGCCTCAGTCGCATCAGTTTTTGCTGTTCTGTTTTCTGCATGGGAATAATATTGTGGTGTGCGCACAGAGACATCAGCGCAGCTGCACACAACGAGAACGTTACTTACTCTCATCCTGCACTACCGATGGAGGAAAAAAACTAAGAAAAAGGTGGGCTTAAAGATATATTACAATTGTAATCATTAGAAATAAAACATGGAAAACATTTGAATCAAATTTGTGTGTGTGTGTGTATGTGTGTATATATATATATATATATATATATATATATATATATATATATATATATATATATATATATATATATATATACACACACTCACCTAAAGGATTATTAGGAACACCTGTTCAATTTCTCATTAATGCAATTATCTAATCAACCAATCACATGGCAGTTGCTTCAATGCATTTAGGGGTGTGGTCCTGGTCAAGACAATCTCCTGAACTCCAAACTGAATGTCAGAATGGGAAAGAAAGGTGATTTAAGCAATTTTGAGCGTGGCATGGTTGTTGGTGCCAGACGGGCCGGTCTGAGTATTTCACAATCTGCTCAGTTACTGGGATTTTCACACACAACCATTTCTAGGGTTTACAAAGAATGGTGTGAAAAGGGAAAAACATCCAGTATGCGGCAGTCCTGTGGGTGAAAATGCCTTGTTGATGCTAGAGGTCAGAGGAGAATGGGCCGACTGATTCAAGCTGATAGAAGAGCAACTTTGCCTCGTTACAACCAAGGTATGCAGCAAAGCATTTGTGAAGCCACAACACGCACAACCTTGAGGCGGATGGGCTACAACAGCAGAAGACCCCACCGGGTACCACTCATCTCCACTACAAATAGGAAAAGAGGCTACAATTTGCAAGAGCTCACCAAAATTGGACAGTTGAAGACTGGAAAAATGTTGCCTGGTCTGATGAGTCTCGATTTCTGTTGAGACATTCAGATGGTAGAGTCAGAATTTGGCGTAAACAGAATGAGAACATGGATCCATCATGCCTTGTTACCACTGTGCAGGCTGGTGGTGGTGGTGTAATGGTGTGGGGGATGTTTTCTTGGCACTCTTTAGGCCCCTTAGTGCCAATTGGGCATCATTTAAATGCCATGGCCTACCTGACCATTGTTTCTGACCATGTCCATCCCTTTATGGCCACCATGTACCCATCCTCTGATGGCTACTTCCAGCAGGATAATGCACCATGTCACAAAGCTCGAATCATTTCAAATTGGTTTCTTGAACATGACAATGAGTTTGTACTAAAATGGCCCCCACAGTCACCAGATCTCAACCCAATAGAGCATCTTTGGGATGTGGTGGAACGGGAGCTTCGTGCCCTGGATGTGCATCCCACAAATCTCCATCAACTGCAAGATGCTATCCTATCAGTATGGGCCAACATTTCTAAAGAATGCTTTCAGCACCTTGTTGAATCAATGCCACGTAGAATTAAGACAGTTCTGAAGGCTGAAAGGGGTCAAACACAGTATTAGTATGGTGTTCCTAATAATCCTTTAGGTGAGTGTATGTATGTGTGTATATATATATATATATATATATATATATATATATATATATATATATATATATATATATATATATATATATATATCTCCTCGGACGTGTTATGTACCATCTGAGGGAACTCCGCGTAGTACTGGTGTACCACAGTTTGAGAACCACTGGTTTAGACAAATGTAATTCTTGTCTAGCCTGACACAAGCCATGCCATCCTGTTTCTTTGGTAGGGGGATGCTTTAAGGGGGTCTATATTGCTTTGGGAATTTGGGCATCATGGATATTCACTCTAGCAATAAACACAATTTATCGCATGTTTATGCAGTATGAAAGTGATTCTCGGGAATGTTTATGTACATTTGGTACTTATTAATGATTTAATGCTCTGCCCTGTCCTCATGGAAAGTTTCATATATCACCCCCTAGTAACTACATGGTACTGTGTGAGCCATGACTTTGCCTCAGGGATTGGAAGTGCTATGGCCTTTTTTTTATTCATTTGATATACTGCCAGCTTGTTTAATAACAGAATTCCATCATATCAGTGAAGGAAACCTCTTCCCTGCACCCTTTCATTTCATAAATGTAATTTATTTAGTCTTTTTGGACCCCCTTAGCTTATTGATGCCTTTATTAGCTGTGGCAATGTCCTGATTACCTTGTTACTTGCTGTTGTGAGGCACTGGCACTTTTATTCCAGTTTAAGCAGGGCATTGTAGGAAATGCAGGTTGTAAATCGGGCTGCACGATTATAACAATAATCATAATTGTCATTATTAATACATTTTACAATAAAATACTTATTTTGTGTGGATCAACTGCATACCATAATTATTTAGAATACACATCTAAAACAAGTCGAGAACCTTTTTCTAAAGTACTTTATATCTAGATGTTTTATCAGTAAATTAAGACATTGCCTAAACACCCAACTTCACAAGGCCCTCTTAGCAGTGTGAAAAAACAAAACTGTCAAATTGTCTTCAACACAAAGGACAAAAAACTAATTTTAGCTTCCATTTTTTATCATTTTATTGATAGAAACAAAATGAGAGAATATGGGAAACAGGAGGTGACACAAACCAAACTCAAAACGACCATTGGGCTGTATCTCTGACAACAATTTTCTGCCTTTTTCTGCATTCTATATAAAAAATGCTTCAAAGTAGCCATCCAATACTTTGTGTTCAAGATATCACACACCTTTTTTTTTTTATGCTTAAAATAACTGCGTAATCTCTTTTAAATTGAAGTGTGCAATTTTGGAATTGCAAAAAACAAACAAGTTTTCCAGAATACCCAGAATCAAAATTGCACTCTTCACCTTTTATACTTTTTTGTCATATATAAGAGACCTACAAAAGTCGTGTACCAGCACTGCACGGAGAATGTAAATGTGATATGAATCATAATTCAAATGACAGTGCCTAGAGTAAACTCTAAAAACCGTCCAGGGGAATTTCGTTATGAAGTTTCACTGTTCGTCCCTATTAGCATTACCATGTCCTTAAAGTTGTAGAGGCCAATGCACATTGCTGATTGTCATAACGGCAGTGTTGATGCTCTCCTTAATGCCCCATTAGCCTCTCTGGTTATGGCAGAGGAAGGCCTTCTTCAGGTCCTTTAGATCCAGAAGCAGGGACTTGTTCTTCTACAAGCAGCATTTTTAGGTTGTTACCTCACCTTGGCTGTAAATAATCCCTATTATGGCTTCCAGATGTCCCCGTGCCATAGGAGTAGATGTGTGGAACACACAAACTCACTTCACTGCCTTGAATTCCTCTTCGCATCCCTCATTTGTACACACTCCAGTCCACTCATACAGCGCAAATTTACACAAGCATGCGCAGATTCTCACAAGTACAGTGTCACGCACAACCTTAACCAGTCTGGTAGGAGACACAAAGACGGGACATGTTTTTCCAGTCCCTCAATGCTTTCCAGTCCCTCAATGAATTTAGTCTTGCACTTACTTTCAAACCTCAGTGTGCTTATTTTGCATAAATGCTTTGGTTCTTTCCTTTGTACAACCTCACTAATTCAATGTCAACCATTCTTTGAAAGGATCATAAACAGCTATGTAGTCAATAATGTGTGAAGAAGTTTACATTTACAGCATGGCAGATTACCTTACGCATTTGTCATGGCAACCGTTGCCATGTTTGGCACGGCTGTCCTTTTGTTTATTTGGTTTTCAGGTGAATGATACTGTATGGCTATTGTTCAGCTTCCAAAATTCAACATGAGATGCATCACTAAAGCTAATATTGTTAATCCACTGATCCTTAGATACATAAGGTGAAACTCGCCTCATTTAACAAAATAAAAAGCATTCAGGTAAAATTCAGGAAAAGCATACATTTCACCATTGATGGTCCCCCTCATTTGTCCTACATTTATTTGGTGTGCCGGTCCCACTTTGTATTAGGTGTCTTTAACTACAGTAATAACATTTAAATACATACAATACAATGTACTTATTGTTTAACTACATGTTGTTCTGCAAAATTGTAAGATTCACATTTGCTGCTACTGAGGTTGAGGAATTAATAGGTTTAGGGGTAGGGTTAGGGTTTAGACAAGGGTAAGGGGTAGGGTTAGGTTCAGGATGAGGGGTAAGGTTAACAGTGTAACTAAAGATGTAGTTAAATGCAGGTACTTTAAATGTACAATGCAACAACACATGCACATAATAAGTACATTGTATAAAATGCTTAAGTACGTAGTAGTTAAAAACAGTTCATGTAAAGTGAGTCCGGTTTACCATGCTGGTAGAGATGGGGTCACTGTGGGCAACTAGTCAAATGATGAGGGCGACAAGCTTATCTAGATATTTAGTTCTTGAGTTTTAATTTTATTTATTTAACATTTTTTAAATGCCAGTGCTTTAACTTTATGCTTTTGTTGTTATACGGTTTGCATGGTAAAATCTCTGAAAAGTTGTGGCTGCTTTAATGCAATGCCACTACAGCCATTCCCATGCATCTTACGCTATTTTTTTATAACATCCCGCCACTAGTGCTGCGTCTGTTAAGATGCCGTGCTCTCTTTCATGACCACACAAAGCGCAGTGGTATGTGCAAAGATTATCCAATTTTCGTGAGCACTATTTCTCAGCGCAATTTTCATGCCAACACAAAGCGCTAGTTGGCGTTGGTGGAAGTGTTTGCGATATCTGTGGGTGCATGCGCATACTGGGGGTATATTGTATGCAAATTAAGTGACACAATGAGCCATTTGACATTTTCCTGAGATATAGGTCTTTTACGTTACATCTTTTCTCAGCGAAAAGTCTAACCTCAGTTCCCGCATTTGTAGTTTGGAGATTCCACCAGCAGGTGGTAATAAAGTTAAGTTCCAAATTCTAAAAGTACAGAACTTAATGTTAATACTAGCCATTATGTGTGTGTCAGTAGATGAATGTGATTAATAATACTTGCATTCTCTGTCATTTAAGGAGCCTACTAAACCAAATTTTCCATGCGTATAAAAGGCATGTGTCAATGTCATAGAAATATGCCTGACATTCAACAACAGTTGTTAATTCACAAAAGAACACAAGCCCATATTTAGGTTCTTCTAATTCATTTACACCTCAAAATTAAACTGTACTTGACCCAGCCCATTAGTGCTTTGTTTGTGCAATTTCACCAAATTAATTTGCTTTTAGACTTAAAAGCATGCTTGCATGAAAAAAACTCTGTGGCCATGCCCATTGATATTGCATGTATGACTTAAAGCATACCACTGCGCTTAGCGCTCTTAATTTAGGGCCATCCATGTTAAGTTAAAACCATATTTTTTAACACGTCTCAAAACACCTGCATTTTCTTAAATTCCATTTCCATTCCAAATTTTTTTGGATGCAAGATTGTGTCTTATGTTAATGCCTCTAAGAAACGTGTCTGATCGTGTTGTGTATCGAAACCAGTCAAACAGGGCTTTCTTAAGACTGATTGTTTGACCAGTACAGTTTTTTTTAATGGCCAAGAACAATATCTAGAGAGCCAGGTGGCTGATGCCCGATATAGTGCTGATTATGCAGTGCATTAAAAAAATATTCAGACAACAATAACCCTAACCTTATGTTGAAATGCTTTATTTAAAAAACAGTTCTCGCATCAATCGACACTCCATACCCCATAACGACAAAGCAAAAAACTGATTTCTGATAACTTTGCAAATGTATTAAAAAGAAAAAACTGAAATATCACATTGATATAAGTATTCAGACTCTTAACTCAGTACTAAGTTGAAGCACCTTTGGCAGCATTTACAGCTTCAAGTCTTATTGGATATGATACGACAAGCTTTATACACATGGATTTGGAGATTTTCTGCCATTCTTCTCTGCAGATCTTCTTAAGCTCTGTCAGGTTGGATGGGGACTGTTGGTGGACAGCCTTTTAAAGTCTCTCCAGAGATGTTTGATTGGGTTTAATTCTGGGCTCTGGCTGGGCCACTCAAGGTCATTCACAGAGTTAGGGCTGTCTAATGGGGGGGGGGGGGCACGTCAATAGACCGTTCACATGGTGTTTAACTTACTGATGCCACAGTATACTACTACCTACAAACTTCATAAATACAGCGAAATACCACATTGTTTTTTATTTATTACATAGCAATGGTATTCAGCTGAACTCAGTGGTGAATCGGCTCTGACTACTAGCCCAATGGGCTGTTCAAACAAATAGAACACAACAGACTGGAGCCGAATGCGAGAGTCTCGAGACACATTTCCTAGTTGAACTCCTTTGCTGACAAAGTGTTTAAAAAAACTCATTGCTTAATCTGAAAAATTCTTACTAAGAGAGCAAGACACAATGGCCAAAGTCCTCCACCAACTGTAAGGGGCTGTACACACCGAACGCTTTTGCGAACATCCTTTGGTTTTTCTATGTAAACGTGCACTAGGCGAACGTCTTAGTTTTGCTTTGTTTTTGTTTATTCAGCATCTCATGCAGGAGCACTGTTTTTTAGATGCTGTGTCTAATTAAAAAGAACTTGCTTTCTGTTAAACTTTTTTAGCGCAAGACTGCGATTGATCTGAAGTCATCGTCAGTGCTTGGCACAAAACCATAATTCAAATGTGCATTTTTTCTTTAAATTCGAATATTCAAATAATCTTTTGAAAGCCCTACACAGAGTTGTCCCTAAGCCAAGGTGAACATTTGGCCCAGTCTGAGGTCCTGAGTGATCTGGACCAAGTTTTAATTAAGGACATCTCTGTATTTTGCTGCGTTCATCTTTCCTTCAACCCTGACTAGGGGTGTAACCATATGAAATGTTAACGCTACGATAACCTTCACCAAAAACAGCACGGTATCACAGTATTAAAGTGCCTTGCTAAAATTATTAGTAGTTTAAAATGTATTTATGATATGCCATTTTTCTGGAAATAAAGTCGCACCTGAATATAAGTCGCACCTGGTCAAAAACGCGTTGGTCAGAGAAAAAAACCCCACACAGATAAAGCCCCATATACTCATGCAGCGACTTACAGTAACAAAGCGACCTCATCTCATTAATTGTCAGTGAGACTAGATGTGGGCATGACGAGCGACACAACAAAGTTGAGAAAAGTTTAACTTGATGCAAATGAGGAGCGACTTTCAGGAGATAATGGAGTACAGGCAAAACAGAGGAAATGTTTGTGTGAGTGAGTTCACTGTACTTTATGATTAGTCTGTAAACACATACATATGGGGCGTGGCGGGATTATATAATTTCATATAATTTTCAAAAATTATATTTCAAATGATAATTTCGTTATTTTACTAACCCAACTAATGACTCGTCGGCGCTTTATCAGTAGGTTGCACGACACGTGAAGCATTTTTTTTTTTTTAGCTTTCACTTAAGAAGAGTTGTGCACTTTTTATTTTAATATATCTCTTTACATAAATACTATTTTCCACTTAAAAACTATAATTTCGTTATTTTACTCACTGATGAGCAAAAGGTCGAGGCAGAAATGACCATGTACCTGCAGGAAATGGCCATTGATGGAAAACGAACGACAAAAGGTTTCCGTTCATGGCAAGATTAGCACGGAAATATCTGTGCATATGTGCTACCAGTACTCCATCAGAGCGGGTCTTCAGCACAGCGGGTAGTGTAGTTACTCCAATCCGCAGCTTATTAAAACCAGATAAAGTGAATATGTTGGTATTTATGGCCAGAAACATAGAAATGTAAACATGGTCTATGGTGAAAGATATTAGACTTCTTTACGCATTTTTGGCCATCCGTTGCGGAGCTATTCGATTTTGCATATTATTTTTTAAACGTTCATTTGTGTAGTTCATATGACCACTTTACAATATTTCAATAACATAATTTATTTTGTAGCCTGTGCTGAAGTTAATTGTGCTGCTAATTATAAGTGAAATGTTAATGCCGAGTTTCGGTCTGAGTGTTGTTCCCGTTTTCTTTTTTCCCCGTTTCATTTGTTGTTCTTCTATGTTTTAATAAATGTGTGTTATTCATATTCACCTTGTTTCTTTCATTTGATTTGACATTATGGATTTATGGCCAAGGAAATTTTTCTTTAAAAGTATTAACCAGACAAAAGTTATTTGACATTCGCTGGTCTGGGTTTATCTTAAACTGCCGCTTCAGTGTATACAAGAGCTATATGACAATGAGCAAGATTTTCTGAGATACTACAACTACTAATAATTAATTCATAAAGGCTATTTTCTTGTAGCCTACAACATAAAATATTTTAATCTAAATGTACAGTGTAAGACATGTAAAAAAAAGACAAGAAGCTAACAATGTCAAGATCAATATTTGTGTAGCCTGCCTGACACGGTATTTTCACAGATTAACACGTCACGTCTCTGGCATATACTACAGTATTTAAAATAGCATATATGCATTAGTTATATTCTCAATTTAATTTACAGAGCAATCCCTGCAAGTTTTTTGGTTAACTATAGAAGAGACTTGGATTAGTGAGTCACACTAGCAAGACTCGCAAAAGGGGCGTGGCATCACGATGGTGGCTCTACATAGTGATGTTGGTCAGCCATCACGATGGACGATGATATCGTCCATCGGCACAACCCTAATGTAGAACAAGACTTCCACTGCAGTGGCACACTTATTAACATATGGCTGCCACAAACCTGTGTCAGAACTGTTGATGCCAAGCATGGCTAATTCTATCAAGGGATTTGGGTATTATTTTTCCCTGTCTCGGTTGTGTTGGTATTGTTACAGGATGTGTGATGAGTGCCTGACCTGTGCTATATTACTGTGACTGTTAGATTAGCTGCAGATCAGTGTATTAATGTGATTACAGTAGTAATGTGGAGCAGTTGTGATGAGTTGTAATGACCTGGCTGAGAAACTAATGGCCTGCTGGGACAAAAATGCCTGGGAGGCCCAAATTGTACCTTGGTGATTTACCCACTTATTTGCAATGAAAGACAGATGCTATATCTGCAACAGAACATGATCCTTTAAAGGAATAGTTCACTCAAGAATAACCCTTATGCCGTCTCATACCCGTATGACTTTAATTCTTCTGCGGAACACAAACGAAAATATTTTGATGGAGATAAGATTTGAATATTTCCATACAAGTATATGGGGTCAAACACTTCCAAGCTTCAAAAAGGTGGCATAAAGTTAATCCAGATGACTTAAATGGTTTAATCCATGTCTTTTGAAGCGATATGATCGGTTTTGGGTGAGAACAGACCAAAATGTAACTCCCTTTTGACTATAAATCCTGCAGTCTCCTTGCCCCGATCATAATGTGAAGTTTGATTACACATCCTTGCACTTGACATAAGCGGAGGGCACCCATGTACACACTTTACATGCGCCATTCAAATATATATACATTTTAAATGAACTTATGCAGTTAAACTTTGTGAAAATACTGTACGTTATTGCACCACTGCTAGTTTTTGATGTGCTTTTTTGTGCTTTTTACTGCTGTCGGTGATGCCTTTTTCTCATGATACAAATAATTTCAAATTATATTTCTAAATGGGAAAAATTTCATTATACACAGAAAAGCACATTATAGTACACAAATAAAACAAATAACCATTCAGTTTTATGTATGCTATATACGTATATGGTAAAACAAGATAATGTGTTAACTTGAAGATTACTACACTTATATTAGCTACAATGCTAAACAGTTTATTGCATATTATGAATTAGTTTATTAGATATAAAGTATTAACAATTTTCATAGTAGCCTAATAAAAGGAATATTAATGACACCTATTAATTTAAATACATATTTAACGTCAAGTTACCATAACATGGTAAGAAACTTACCCTGATATACATTTTGTAAGTTTATGTGGGACGATAATTACAACAGACCTTTTTTTTTTAATTTCATTTTACATATGTACTGTATATAAATGTAAATTATTTTTAGAGATCAGGTGCATTGGGTTGGGTGGGTTGGGTCTTTCATAAATTCACAGCATGCCCACCTCTTCAGACACTATTACACCACTGAGTTAAATCAAATGGCATCAATAAGAACGTGTTGAAAATTTACAAATAAAGCAGTATGTTTTGCAATGTATGCCATAATTTCTGCGTAATTTCTAGATTGATGGTGGCGTAGTGGGCTAAAGCACATAACTGTTAATCAGAAGGTCATTGGTTCGAATCCCACAGCCATCACCATTGTGTCCTTGAGCAAGGCACTTAACTCCAGGTTGCTCCGGGGGGATTGTCCCTGTAATAAGGGCTCTGTAAGTCGCTTTGGAAAAAAGCATCTGCTAAATGCATAAATGTAAAAAACGCACAACTGCCATCGAACAGAATTGCTATTATAAACATCGATTTTAAGCCGTCTTCGAAATACACATGGTTTGATATTTTGGTACCTAATAAAATTAAATTCACACATTTTAAAGGATGAATTTCTTAAGGGTCTAAATACTTTTTAGGGCCACTGTATATTCTGGGAGTGTTTTGTCAGAGTTTCCTCAATCTGAATGTGCCAAATAAGCTGAAACTTTTAAAAGAGTTCACTTTGACCTGTTTAAGTCTGACTGGCATTTCCTTTTTTCATTTTCCATTTTCTCAGAGGACCAGACTTTTTTTGAATTTCTCTCCTCTGCACGATCCAGCGTTGGTATGGCAACAGAGCCGCCCCACCCTGTGTGCACAATGTTGATTGGAAAAGAGTCTTGTGCAGCTGTGACAGTGTGCTCTTGAGGAAAGATTTAGCAACAGCACAGTTAAATAATGTGTATGAGAGCTATTAGATGAGGTAAGGCTTTTTCACAGGATGTACTAACAAAGGAAGGTCACTGTTACCTTGTTCTAAAATTCTAAGTTTAGACCTGCATGGACTCAATGACGGCAGGTGTGGGTGGCTTGTTTGTGCTCTTGTTGAGAGTAAGCCTGGAAGACTTTTATCTATTTGCACTGCGGTTGAGATTATCCCCTGTTCCCACGTTTTTCCACTTGTTAGATATTTGAGCCTACCAATGCCTCCATCTAGGATGACTACATCATGTGCCCAGACCTGGACATGACATGGATGTGGAACATATGTCATCATAGCCGCAAACAGAGAATAATGGCAGTGTCCAAATGTTTTCTGAAGATTATTTTTGTCTAGACAGCCATTTGGGCAAGTTAGTCATTCAAGTGTTGACAAGTGTGGTTTATTTATATTTATTTTATAACCCCATTCACCCCTCATTTAAAGGAATACTTCACCCATATTGGATTTTCTCATCATTTAGCATGCATGCATGACTTAACACCCATTATAAGTGGTGCACCGATCAGGAAATTTGAGACCGATACGGATCTCTGATTTTTTTAATACTAAGAACGGCCGACATCGATATGATTAAAAACATTTCTTAAAGTGCCCTTTGCCACACTTTTGCAAGTTATATGCTGCTGTTATATGTTTATGCTCCACACAGTAAAATTACGGTAACACTTTTAAAAAAGGTTCCATTTGTTAACATTATTTAACAATATTACTGTAGTTAACATTAACTAATGAACTTGATGTAAGTTACAACATATTCTATTAAATGTTTTAAATAAAAAGTTGTATTAGTTAATGCACTATGAACTAAATGAGCAATTGTATTTTTATTAACTAACATTATTATTAATAAATTCTGTAAAAAGTATATTGTTCATTGTTTGTTCATGATACCTAATGCATTAACTAATGTTAGAGAAATGAAGCCTTTTTAATTAAGCGTTACCAAAATTACATAAAAATTACATGAATTGTGAAATGGTAGCATTTATCTGTATTGAAAACCGTTATTAATAGTTCTGTTGTCAATATCAAAAGGTCAATGTGACATACTGGCAACCAAAGATCATGAGAGCAATCACACACAGCAGAGATACTTTCAAAAATAAGAAAAATATATCAATTACAAGCTTTAAACTGCTCCAGTGAGAAATCATTAATTTCTATGATTTGTTTACTGTCTTTGGCGTCTTGTTGTAACACAAATCACGAATTATTTAGCAAATGCGTGAAGACGCATGCTGTTATTGAAGGTTAAACAGTTATATATTTTATTAGTGTTATGGTGGCCAACATTAATCTGATTTAAATTGGGATCCTCACAGAATAGTGCTGAGACAGATGCCTGGCCCCCCATGTGCCCTCCCAGGTCGGTGCACCCCTACCAATTATGCTTAATAAGAAAAAACGGGGTAAGGTCATAAACAGTTTAAGCATAAACCGATTGGCACATGCACATTTTTGCCCATTATCCTGGTGAACGTTGCATATAAATACTTTTTACTGCCATTCTTACCAGTTTATCCAGTGTACCCAAGTGTTGTGTGCATGTCTGATGTTTAATAATCATATGATATCCACTCTCATGTGAACACATTTTTTCTTACGTTGCCAGATTTTTTGAATAAGCTGATTTTTGGTAGTTATCAGCATATTGATGTGCATGTAAATTGACGCAATGACAACAGAATAAAAAATTTTGGGTCAACTATTCCTTTAAACCCATTTTATTTTTTGTCTGATTATGTCCTGTTTCTTTTCATTTTTACAGCCAAACCTTTCACTTCCAGTGTCAAACAGATGCGCTTGTGCAAGGAAGATTTTGAGATCCTGAAGGTGATTGGACGGGGAGCTTTCGGAGAGGTAAGTATTGTGCCTGTGCTCTGTGGAGCATTATAGAATATTAGATCCCTTAACAGTCCCTTTGCATCATATAAAGTCAGAATTTTTTAATGAGTTACACAATTTAGTTTTTTCGCATCACAGGTACTGTATATTTTAGTGTAAGGAAATTGATCATTCAGTACTTTAAGAGCCTGTGGCAGCTCATTTTCTTTTATAATGACTTAAAGTGTGATGTAGGGACTGTGTGGTGGACAGGTAGGCCAGGTAACCAGCACTATTAGGTTTAGTGTGACCTAACTGTTCAGTATGGCCCATGAAGCTTGAACGTTGAATGGGAGCCACATTCTAAAACCCCATCAAACAGTTTTGTTGAATTTTTGAGGTTTTATTTCATTGTGACTGAGAAAACAGCTCTGTGGCACTTGGATGCTGATCTATTAAATTCCTCAGAAATCAAATACCTTAAAGGTGAAGTTAATTTCTGCACAACTAGTAGCACCAAGTTGAATGGCAAAAATGATGACAAACAGGTTTACTGAACATTCCACCTGTTTTCCATTGGTAGTTCACCCAAAAAAGAAAATCTTTCATTATTTACTCAACCCTTATGTGGCTCCAAACCAGGGCTGGATCTAGTGCGTGCCTGGGTAGGCTTTGTCCCTCCCCCCTTAAATGATCACCTTGCCCCTCCAAGCGCAAGTTAAGCAAAAAGTCGAATTGTATCGGCATCAGGCTTTTTTTATTTTTTATATTTCCTCCCCTATTCGGAAAGCCCGATTCCCAATGTACTCTAAGTCCTCGTGGTGGCGTAGTGACTCGCCTCAATCCGGGAAGCGGAGGACAAATCTCAGTTGCCTCCAGTCAATCAATGCATCTTTATCAGCGAGAACCTCATTATAGTGACGACGAGGAGGTTACCCCATGTGATTCTACCCTCCCTAGCAACCGCGCCAATTTGGTTGCTTAGGAGACCTGGCTGGAGTCACTCAGCATGCACTGGATTCGAACTCGCGACTCCAGGGGTGGTAGTCAGCGTCTTTACTCGCTGTGCTACCCAGGCCCCTGAAATCCCTTTTCTTCTGTGGAACACAAAAGGAGAGGTTTGACATAGTCACCATTCATTTTAATAACATATTTTTTTTTTCATGCAATTAAAATGAATGATTACTTAGGCTGTCATTCTCCATAACATCTCATTTTGTGTTGCATGGAAGAATGTCATACAAGAACAACATGACGGTTAATAAAATAATGTAAAAAAAAAAAAATGTGAACTATCCCACTAAGTAGTTTTTACTGGGCAAAATGTGTTTTCTCTACTTGTCAATGTCTGGTGAGCTATGATCCCCCACCCAGGGAACTTTCTCATTTGACACACCTCTCGACAGCTTTTCTGTCCTAGTGTCTGCTCCCTTCAGTCCATCTGGAATCAACAGCTCCTGGAACTCTTGCAGAAAGTCTGTTCTGCCTGATATGATGCCATTTCCAAAATAACAATGCAGCTGTGACAAACCGTGCAAAGGAACACTGGCAGAATGAGGATCAGTCATACACTTTCATCTCCTGATGGATTATGTGTAGTGCCCATGATGTAATTTTCTGTGTAGCCTTCTGAGCCAGTAGCTGCTAGTGAATTTCTAATTTGAAGACGAAGCACATAGTCAGCTGGAAGATAAAAGGTTTCTATAAAATGTTTACATCCCAGCTTCAAGGAAGCTTCGAAACACAGGACATTTAAACATGAGACTCAACCATTTAGGGGCTTAGAGTGCTGCATCTCTCTGTAGTTTGTTAAAATGGCCATTATTTATAAGTTTATGTGTAGGGTGTGTAAAATGGGATCTTTGAAGTTACCACCACATACTTGATGTCAGAGATCAAAGATGGGACAAATCACTGTATGGGACATTGCCAGAACATTGATGTGTTGTCTTGTCATCATTTTACAGAGTAAAGATATCACATGCTTAACCTAACCCAATGCTCTAAACTTTCTCTTCAAGGCAAACTTTTGACTAACAGTGAAAAGTTTGGTCGATTGTTCTAGTTATTTTGGCCCATGTAGAAAGGAAGAAACCATTTGACTGACAATTTTAGGCAAGCAACCACAGTTGTTTTTTACAGAATGATATTGTGGTAGAGGATAGTAATGCTTAAGTGCATTTCTTCTATTTCTTTATTTCTTCTAATAGGATTTATAATGCTTTTGCTGTATACAGTCACTGAGCAATTTATTAGGAACACTATACTAATATCCTTTGAGATTCTGGTCCATGTTGTCACGATTGCACCACGCAGTTTCTGCTAGTTTATCAGCTGCAAATTCATGCTGCAAATCTCCCATTCTACCACATCCCAGAGGTGTCTGGGAAGGCCACTGAAGAACCGTGAACTCATTGTCATATTCATGAAACCAGTTTGAGACAACTTTTTATTATGCTGGAAATAGCCATTAAAAGATGGGTAAATTGTGGCCACTTTCTAATAGGCGGTGGCATTCAAGCGATGATTGATTGGTATTAACAGGACCAAAGTATGCCAAGAAAACATTCCCCACACATTATACCAACGCCGCCAGCCTGGACTGTTAACACAAGGCAGGTTGGGTCCATGGATTCATTTTTTTTTTGAGTCTGTACACACTGCAGCATCAGCATTCTGTTCTTGGCTGACAGAAGTGGAACCTCACGTGGTCTTCTGCTGTTGTAGCCCATTCACCTCAAGTTTTGACATGTTCTGAGATACTATTCTGCTCCCCACAATTGTATAGAGTGGATATCTGAGTTATCGTAGCCTTTCTGTCAGCTCGAACCAGTCGTACTGTTCTCTGTTGACCTCTCTCATCAACGGGGTGTTTCCATCTGCAGAACTGCCGCCTGCTGGATTTATTTATTTTTTTGGCATCATTCTGAGTAAACTCTAGAGACTGTTGTGCGCAAAAATCAGAGAAGATCAGCAGTTACAGAAATACTCAAACCAGCCCGTCTAGCACAAACAATCATGCCATGGTTGAAATCAGGGAGATCACAATGTTTCCCCATTCTGATGGTTGATGTGTACATTAACTGAAGCTCCTGACCTGTATCTGAAAAAGTTGGTGTACAGGTGTTCCTAATATGTTAGTGTATATTCTGCTGGATTTTTCTACATTGTTTCTGCAGTTTTAACAAGTAGAGATTATTAAATAAACCGTTTTCTGCGAATAATATGCTGTGCCTTTCTTCTTTGAATGCTGATGTCCGCTATTAAATAACACTCGACTTCAGATTTTCTTTTCAATGGTTTCAGAACCATGATTGTTCTGAAGCAAGAAATGTCTTTTCCATCATATCTCATTTTATGTATTTTGTTTCATAAAATTCTTTGGTGGATATGGAGGAATAATAAAATGGCAGTAATATTTCCCTCACTTGTCTCGTATTTAATCTCAAGCATGTTCTTCTCTGACACTATAGTCTTCTTAGTAGACAAGTACACTAATTTTTGAAAACCTTAATTAGGGTAGAAATTGTTGTTTGTGTTGCAAATGATGCCTCAATTGTGGGTCGTTATTTGTGTATAATAAATTATTTGTACACAATACATTAATATTGAAATGGTTTATGTTTATTGGAGTATTTTGTTTAGATTATCACAGTTTTAAACGTTTTTATTGTTCATATTTTTATGATGGATTTTTAGAATTTAAGATCAAAAGTCTGCATCTGGGACAAGGGTAAAATAGCTGTACATAAAAACAAAGCATTTGAAAAGTAGCAAAAATAAATGATGATGGCGTGGTAATGTTGCTATGACAGTTTCTAATGTGAAAGTTAACCCTTGGACATGGAAGAAGTTAGAAACACCCGTAAATGCAATAAAGACGAGTGTTTTTAGTAAAATGATATAATCAGAACTCATGTTCTGGTCTTCTTTACAGGTTGCAGTAGTAAAGGTGAAAAATTGCGACAAAGTATTTGCCATGAAGATCCTTAACAAATGGGAAATGCTGAAAAGGGCTGAGGTGGGTTTCAGCTGTAAATTACAGTAAAGTAATTTACTGTATCTTTTGCTCAAGATGATTTTTGTATAATGAGAAAAAATGTGTCTAGTCCGCATGAGGCTTTACCATTCAGCTTATGCAGGCGTTTCTACTTTTCCCCTGTTGTGTCATTCATTAGCTTCCCTGTTGAGTGTTGATCTTTACCCATGACATGAGAAACCTGTTAAAACAAACATTTCTTGCTCTATATGATTCAGAAACCATTCCTCTCAGTATAGACCCCAAATAGACCCCTTGGTTGTGGGTCAGTCCAAGCATTTTTGATTGCTGAAAGTGTAATGTGGTTTTCTTTGACATTTCCCCTCTTTCCTCAGACGGCATGTTTTCGGGAGGAACGGGACGTGCTGGTGAACGGGGACAGCCAGTGGATCACGACATTACATTATGCTTTCCAAGACGAGAACAACTTGGTGAGTGAGACGGTGTTTCCTGCATTTCTGTTTGCTACAGTTACAGAATCCATAGTTTCACAGTGAAATACATTTTGTTTCTTAATTTATGAGCTTGTCAAAACTATTGCTGTGTACTCAAGGTTTGTGAAACTTTCATCAGTATAATTACTGACTGGTTGTTCATATGACAATGTGGAGTTAAAGATAGACATTTGCAACAGATTTATTTTCATAATTAATATTTGAATTATACAGAATTTATTTCCGGTCCACTTATCTGGTTGGACAAGTTGCTTTCCTTCCAAGAGTGCTAATATTTTTCTATAAAAACACTGTTTGGATTGCTCCGCTTGTATTCACAGCATTCAACAGGCTGTCGGCAACATGCAGCGTTTGGTCCTGCTTTGGATTTGTTTAGAACTATTTTCATTTGAATAGCAATGTTGTGTTGATTTCTGTTGGACTTTTATGGCTTTAAATTAAGTAATCTTTGATGGTTACAGGTTTGGAGGTGGATTGGCTCATAACTTCAAGAGACAGATATTCTAAAGGCACAATGAGTAACAAAAGCATCTGAAACCTCCAGTTTTGTTATCATTTGCCATAAGATTAAAAGGGGGAGATAATGTGAAGATCATCAGTCACTGGTTATGGAGAGTTTCATGGGATAGCAGCGTAAATATTTAACTGTGCCGTTTTTTTTATGTAAGGTTATGGGAGAAGAGAGACTCTTTTATTAAGTATTATCAACTGTGCGCCATGAGTGGGAGATTTTGGGAATAAAACTGGAGGAACAGAGTGATAAAGAGGTTTATAGAAGAAAGAATGCCATGGGTAATTGAGATAGTATGAATTAATCCGAGGGAAGAGTGACAAGGCAATTTTAAAGATGTAGGCTGCTTGCGATTACCAAAAGATTTATGTCTTTTTTTTTTCATCCCCTCCAGAATGTTTTTTCTCCTCCACTATTTCTTTCTAATTCCCTCCCTGTTTCTTTCTCCTCTCAGTACCTGGTTATGGACTACTATGTAGGGGGAGATCTGTTGACACTGCTCAGTAAGTTTGAAGATCGTTTACCTGAGGACATGGCCAAGTTTTATCTGGCTGAGATGGTGCTGGCTATTGACTCTGTACATCAGCTACATTATGTTCACAGGTGAGCCCTTTCTCTCTCTGCAAATTAATTGGAACCATATCACACCTGATTTGGGACTCTTTATTTCCTGTGAGTCTTGATATCTCTAAATGAAATGTTTTTGAACTAGAGGGGCAATTAAAGGAACATTACTGGTTAAATACATGTTTTATCAACAATTTAACGGATGTATAATTATATGTATAATAATTTCTAATTGTACTTCAATTTGTAAAAAAGAAAAAAAAAAAAAAAAAAAAAGAAAAAAGAATGTTCACATGTGCAGTTATAGTCAAGCTAGTCGCTAGTTTGCCTAGTCGCATGTCCTATCACCTCTGTCTTTCAGAGCATGAGCACAACACTGAATAACATACCAATTGTGGTCCAATTAACATGTACAAGCTGGACAAATCCAAGCTACAGCTGCATTTTCTAGGCCTGTTAGTCTGACTTCACAGAAATTGGAATGGAAAGATTTCTGTCTGTATTATATGACATTTTAAAAGTAAGTAAATTACATGTAAAAGTACTGAGTACCTTGACCCATAGACTTCTATTGTAAGTGCATTACTTACTGTAAATGTGATTTATATTTTTTTACAAACTGAGGGACTAGTCAATATAATTGCCTGTGGTAATTGATAGCATGTATTCTTTTTTTTATTTAGTTGTGAATATTTCTTTATTAAATGCCATTATATTAGGAAGAAGTGATTCTTTAGGACAGTTTCACTGCTTTTTATTGTTATATCAATCAACAACAAAGAACACTGAAGTCAGAGAAGCAGAAAAGACCATGTTTAGTCTGAGTCATGGTTGAATTGGAACCCATCTTCAGTTATCACACAGGAAGTGGCCTCTCCACATTTGCGTAATGATAGACAGCAGTTGCATAAAGTCCTAGCTGTGATAAATGTGTTTGTACTGGGACTTTGGGTGTGCTTCAACAGGCTTTAATTAATCCCACGAAGCACATTTGGTACATATACAGACATCATTTCTCTAATGTACTCACATTCTTCTCATAAATTTAAATGCAGCTGTTGTATTCTTGGTTTACCAATTGCACACTGTGTTTGGGTCAGCCAGAGGGACAGGCAGAGGGAAGTTTAAGGCAGTAATCATGGGGTTAGAGGTGTGGTCAACTCTACTCTCGTGAGATTTGGCACGCCTGGTTTGAGGAGGGTGGGAACAGCATGGATTGGTCTCAAGGGATGGGATTGGTGTGGGTGTGTTTTTGAATGAGCAAACCGTTTTGAAGGCTGAGCATATGGGAATAAGTGTATCTGTGTATGTATGTCAGTTTGCAAGAATGCACAGTCATGAGTTGACATTTAACAATGCACCATATCAGAAAACTGACTTTAAGGAATAGTTCACACCAATATGAAAATTCTGTCATCATTTACAGCATTCACCCTCATGTTGTTTCAAATCCATATGGCTTTCTGTCTTATGTGGAACACAAAAGGTGTCATTTTGAATAATGTCATGTTCATTTATTTCTGTACCATGGTATTCAATGGTCTCACTTTAAAGTTAAAAAAAGGGACCCACAAGTGTCATACATTTAGACCATGCAACTGCATGCATCATTTTCCAAGTTTTCTAAAGGCATACAATAGGCTTTAAAGGAGTAGTTCATCCAAAAATGTAATTTCTGTGATCATGTACTCACCCTTATGTTGTTTCAAGCCCATATGGCTTTCTTTTTACCATGGAACCTTATAGGAGTTTAAGTTCAGCAGAATGCTCATGCATTTCATAGTGAGAATAAATGGGGACAAAAAAGCACATCTAAAAATGTAATGAGACTCAAAGTTTTTTTAAGCCATGCACTTGTACCAAGAACAATACAATCAGATGTACGAATGTCATTCTGTAAACATTTAATGCACAATTTAAAATCACATTATGTCTTCGTTGTGATGATTAAACCGCAAAAACTCAGATTTAATTAGATAAATACTGTATTTAGTTTGCATGTGCTGTGTGCTTCAAAATGGATTGTGCCGACACTGGCTGCTCATACCATTTAGAAATTGAAATTGACGTCATTGAAATAAAATGTATTTATTTTTCTTGTATATATTGTCAACTAAATCGTATATATTGTCAACTTGGCATGACACGTCTTCCACGCAAAGAAAGTCATACCAGTTTGTAATGATATGACCAGGGCCAAATTGATAGTTTGCAACTGCTTTCGGGTACTTGAATAACGTATAAAGTGTGAGTAAGGGCAGCCGGTGGACTTTCTGGTGCCCTCCTAGGGTAAGATGGTGTCCCCTATGGAGTTATGCCCTACGCAGACTGTGTAGTATGCGTATAGGGAGCGGCAGTACTGGATAAGATGGTAAGTAAATGATGACAGAATTTTCAATTTCGGATTAACTAATCCTTTAAATGGATTAAACTGTATGCACTCCATGTTCTCTTCCTATAGTGTCTTTAAACCATTTCAAAAGAATTTTGTTTCTGTCTTAATTCACATTTACAATTTAAAATATCCTTCACACATTGTTTCCAGTCGCCATGCAGGTCACATTATCTTGCTGCTCCCCTGAAAGCTTCTTCCAGGAACAGCTTGGAGTGCTTGCTTTCACCCGGCCCTCATTAGACTAAGTGGGCAAGATGTTGTGCTAAAGTGGAGGATTTTTAGAGATTGTGCTTGTAAGTTGTGTTAAGTACCTGGTTACTCTCGGACAGATATTTGCATAGGGTGCCCTCTGTGTTTATCAAGCCCTTCGAGAAGAGGACCTGCCCATGTCACAGCTGAAGAGCCAGCCAGACACACTAGCATCTGCCCTTGTATGTGTTTTTGTTGTGTGTGACCACTGCATTATGTGTGTCTTCACTGGGTTATTGATCATGAATGCTATTGATTAATGCCTTGTGTGTGATGTAAGGTCCCTTGTCTCAGCTGATTCCTAAAGAGAAGCTGGAATTTTATTTGCCAACAAGACATGGCTCATCGCACCTCATAAGTCAAGAAGTAATCTCTTGTTACCTGTAAAGATTCCCATATTAAAGAGAGATATACACAGTCGTTGCCTGGCTGATCTCATAAAGAGCTTTGTTTGGCAATACCAGTGGCGGTCTTAATGCTTGTAAAACAGCTTTTTATTGAACCAGAGTGCCTTGACCTACAAGTTGAAGTTTCCAAATACTTATTAGAGGTCTTTGGATCAAGATCATGTAATGGATTGAGCTCAGTACGATAAATGATTGTTGAAATGCATCCAGCATCCTTATCCAATGAGTCCCACTCCCCTCTCTCTCTCTTCCTGTGTGTAGTTGACCAGTTCCCTCTGTGGTAGGCATGAGGCAGGGCCAGATGGTGCTTACAGATGGCTATTGTGGTCATAAAGTGGGATTACCTCCCTCTGCTCGCAGTCCACTGCTCCTTAAGATGGCAGCCGGGGACAGAGTCTCCCAATTATCACAGACACTACAACCCCTGCTGACCAGACCAAGCCCCATAATGGAGCATTACAAAGTGAATGGCTTTTAGAATAGCAGGAGGCATGGGGCCAGGTTAATCAAGTTTAACATAGATTTAAGGCAAGCCAGGTTTAACATACTACCAATGTTAAATTTAAACACGCTTGACTGAATTTACAGTATGTTTCTGATAATCTTAAAAACCTTTTGATCTAATCTTTAATGTTTAAAACAAGTTTTTCTGAAATGCTTTATTTGTGTATACTTATGTATTTCTACACAAAACGTATTTTATTTTTTTTTCAGTTTTTTTTTTGTTTTTGTTTTTTGCATTGTTTTGTTTTGTGCTGTATTTTTGCTTTGCTTTGTTTTTTTTGTTACATTATGTTATGTTTTGTTCGGTTAGGTGTTGCTTTGTTTTGTTTGTTTGTTTTCTTTCGTTTTTTACCTTTTGTTTGATTTTGTTTTTTGTTGCTTTTGTTTGATTTTGTGATGTTTTGTGTTGTGTACCGGATAGTGAAGGAAAAGCAGCCAACATGTGCGCAGCATACATAGAAACGCCTTAAATTCTGTTAAAATAGCATTTCAGGTGGATACCTCTAAGTTGATTGAGAAAATGGTCATAGCTTTAATCAAGGCAAAGGGTGGCTACTTATATCAGAAATATAAGATGGTTTGGTCATTTTTGGTCACCATATAATTCCCATACTTCCATTTGCACTATTTCAGAGTTTTGAAGACTTGAATATTATTCAGTCTGAAATGTGGAAATTAGTGATAATAAAGGTTAAGTGTGTCTAAACTAAGTGTGTCCAAACTATTGACTGATTTTAAAGGCAAGCTTGGTTACTACTTGATCTTTAAAGCAATATCAAAAAACACACAGCTGGAATGATATTGAGAATACTCAAGTCTGAATAGCTATCATCATCACCTGCTATACCCTAAACAGTTTACACATTGTTTGCTGTAAACTAAGTTAGCCTAAACCCTTGTTAGCTCAAGTGCAAATCTATGGGCTCCGTAGCGCACATTTGTTTGTTATGTGTTTTTTAGCGGCTCAGTGTCTTGCTACCTCCTTAATTGGTTTAGCGGGTGCTGCTTTATGCTGTTTGCTCTGTGGCACAGCACCATGACGCTGAGAATGGCCTGATCAAGCCAAGAGGAAACCGTTAAAGACCATAGTGACAGATTGAGGAAAAGGAGAGGTCTGGGTAGTGTGCAGGAAGTAATTTGGTAATGGATTATGGATATTTAGAGGTTTGCTAAAGGGCCTGAATGGACCTGACAAACTGGGTTTGGGTCAGATTTTGATGTAAGATAATAGATAGAAAAATAAAAGATCATTGTTTAATGCAGGGATTGGTCAGTTCTGCAGTCTGTTGTATTCCCGGGTAGTTGACTACATACTTTTGTAAAGTTGACATGTCCTGCAGTGTAACATGTTATACTATATAAAATTGTTTGAAACAGCAGTTTGCTATTTCTGTCTAGGAACTATGTGCTATGTATGTCATTTAAGACAAAGACTATTTCAAATGAACTAGTGAAGAAAAAAAGCAAGGTGATGGAAAAATTGTGAAATGTTACAGGACCTAATGCCATTTACCTTATACATTCATATACATTTTATTCTAATGTCTTGATGTTGGTGAGCAATTTAGTGTTCGGAAATGTTGACAATACCAGTTGGATAATATGGGTCACAAGGTTTTGTTTATGGGGTTGGGCTCTGACATCTTGCCCCACAGGTGGTTTTTGCATTGTGATATCAGTTGTTGCGATGAACGAACACTTAAAACATTGTGTAACACTTTACAAAAATGGTTCTATATATTTCCATTAGTTAATACATTAGGTATACAGTAATTACTAACAATCATGGTTAATTTATCAAATGTAATATTAATATAATATATTAATTTAAAAATGTGCTATGGTTCATTGTAAGTTTATGTAACTTTAAACCTGAAAACGTAGTAGTATATGAAGAAATAAACATTAACCATGTTTAATAAATGCTATGAAAGTACTGTATGTTAATTTAAATAATTTGTGTACCAAATTTTCACGTGAGCACCCTTATTGTTACAAAAAGATCATTGTTGCCTTTTGCTGGTTTTTGTTTTCAGTTTGATTTATTAATGGTCAGATTACTTATGAAATTTGACACTCAAAACAGGAGTGCTGTATATTATAAACATTGGTGTTTTGTTCCATTATTTGGTGTGGATGGAGGTCAAGCCATTATGGAAAAAGTTACACCACCCACTGAGTTTCTCACACACTCACAGACCGAAATATGTGTGTTAAATTCCTACTACAGGTTTCAGTTTAGCACTCTGTTCAACTGCCTGCCTCTCACCTCACACCAATGCACTCATCGTCTTTTCTTGCACATTGCTGATAATAATCAACACTTGGAATAAAAAAAAATCTCTCTACCTTCTACTGCTGCCCTCACTCAGTATATGCAAACCCCCCATGGTGCCAGGTCCATAAACCGTGGTAATAATATAGAGAAATACCATTGTTTCTGGTTACCCACAGAAGCTAAGCAGAGTTGAGCTTGGTCAGTACCTGGATGGTAGACCTCCTGGGGAAAACTACTTTTGTAGCTGGAAGAGGTGTTGGTGAGGCCAGAAGGGGGCGCTCACCCTACTGTCTGTGTGGTGGTGGTGTAGTGGCTAAAGCACAGGGCTGTTAATCAGAAGGTCGCTGGTTCGAACCCCATGTCCACCACCATTGTGTCCTTGAGCAAGGCACTTAAATCCAGGTATTTCCGGGGGGATTGTCCCTGTAATAATTGCACTAAGTCGCTTTGGATAAAAGCGTCTGCCAAATGCGTAAATGTAAATGTAAATGTCCTAATGCTCTAGTATAGTGATGGGGACACTATACTGTTAAAAAAAGCACCATCTTTCAGATGAGACGTTAAACCGAGGTTCTGACTCTCTGTGGACATCAAAAATCCCAGGGCACTTCTTGTTAAAGAGTAGGGGTCTAAGACCTGTGTCCTGGCCAAATCTGCCCATTGGCCTCCTAAATATCGCCTATATATAAATTGGATTCATCACTGTACTCTCTCCTCTCCACCAATAGTTGGTGTATGGTGGGTGTTCTGGCGCACTATGGCTGCCACCGCATCATCCAGGTGGATGCTGCACACGGGTGGTGGTTGAGGAGATTCCCCCTATACCCTATACTATGTAGAGTGCTTTGCGTGTCTAGAAAAGTGCCATATAAATGTAATTAATTATTATTATTAATACTATGGTACTTTTTTGTGGCTGCTGATTTGCTGATATTATAGAACTTTTGTGCTTGTTTGTGTTTGTATAATCAGGGATATTAAGCCAGACAATATCCTGATGGACATGAACGGTCATATCCGATTGGCTGACTTTGGCTCCTGCCTCAAACTCATGGAAGATGGAACAGTGAGTTCAACATTCAGTCCTAATTTTCTCATAATTTCTGAATCTCAGTACGTGTCAAGTTATAACTTCCTCTCTTCTTGTGCTTTGTACCTGTTTTCTCTCAGGTCCAGTCCTCTGTGGCAGTTGGGACTCCGGACTACATCTCTCCAGAGATCCTGCAGGCTATGGAGGATGGGAAGGGAAAGTACGGGCCGGAGTGTGACTGGTGGTCTCTGGGTGTTTGCATGTATGAAATGCTTTATGGAGAGACGCCTTTTTATGCCGAGTCCCTGGTGGAGACCTACGGCAAAATCATGAACCATAAGGTGAGATTGCATCATGTCAACATGTCAACATGTGATAGATTTTGTGCATCAATAATTTGACAGATCTTTCACATATAGTTATTCCTGGTGTGTATGTAATCATGGAGTTAAAAGTGAAGTGTGTCATTTTTTTCAATGTAAATCTTTTAAATTAAAATACTTTTTTCTATCCCATTTTAATATGCAAAGACAACTGTAATCAGCTATCAGACATCATTCCGTTTGTTCATTCTGGCATTACAAAATGGTGTCAACCAATGGTATGAGTTTGGGGCGGGACTATCTGTTTCTCCATCCATTGGCAGATTTGGGGTGTGTTTGAAAGGAAATTGGTTTGACAAAAGTAATTATTTATGGAATTCCATTTGAAGATTCATCACATAGAAATTACACACTTCAGCTTTAATCGTGGAGGTTAACTTCTGAAATTTTGAAGTTTGTGACTAAGTAGCTTAATCTCTTAGTAACCTTTTTTTCTTTTGCTTAGAATAAAACAACAAAGTCATTATGAGTGAATTTAAAATTCTTTTTGTCTTTCCTTTACTATTTTATTCTGGATTAGTCATCTGAACCTAACAATGAGGTAAAAATGCACCTTTTCATCAAGGTTCATTGAGTTCTGTCAGGGTTCCCCTGGTCATAGAAAACCTTTGTTTTGTCGCAAAAAAAATTATTTCCAGGCTTGGAAAATTCATGGAAATTAATAAAATCCTAAAAAGTCATGGAAATGTCTTTTGCGAATATACTGTACACTCACAGAGCACATTATTAGGAAGAAATTTAGACCTATTTATTCATGCGATTATCTAATCAGCAAATCATGTGGCAGTAGTGCAATGCATAAAATCATGCAAATACGGGTCAGGAGCTATAAGTGAATGTCCATTTTCCAGTTTTGCTAAGTTAAAATAAATTGGTTAGAAATTGCTATTTGTGAATGAAATCAAAATATTCTTAATCACAAACGACTGGAAAAGTCATGGACATTTTTTGGTCAAAAGGTGTGGGAACCCTGTTTTGTGCATAGCTGTATTATCTAGGACTTTGCCATGACTTATCTAGTAGAGCACATCATAAACCAGATGTAACTCTGTACTTTGTAAACTAGTGTAGTTTGCCAGAGATCTGCTGAATTAAGAAAGTCTTGCTCCACAGATATCCACACCCTCACAAATATTCCATCTCTTTCATTCCCAGGAGCGATTTCAGTTTCCCCTTCAGATGACAGATGTGTCTGATGACGCTAAAGATCTGATTCGACGGCTCATCTGCAGCAGAGAACACCGACTGGGCCAAAACGGCATTGATGACTTTAAACAGCACCCGTTTTTTGCCGGCATCGACTGGGACAACATCCGCACCTGCGAGGCTCCCTATATCCCTGATGTCAGCAGCCCCACCGACACCTCTAATTTTGATGTGGATGACGACTGCCTCAAAAACTGTGTATGTGTCTTATTTCATTCTCTTATATTAGAGACCATGTAAAGCCAAGGTTTTCTACAGAGGGCCTGCAGAACATGAGTTACTGCAAGGGGTCAATGAACAGATGTACTGTATAAAACCTATAGAATTTTGTATGAAATCAAAATAAAACTATTTAAAATATATAAAAACATTTCATGTTATACTCATATTTGACTACTTAAATGTAATTTCAGAATATATTTCTTAATGTGGTTAATAATACATTTAGCCTGACAGATCAGTAGTTCTGTTTAAACATAAATATATATATTAAAATACAATAATAGTTTATGAATGCAAATTAGCAGATGATATGAAGCATTATATTATTAAATAGTGTTTATATGTAACTGTTCATTCAGTGATCATTTATATAAGTTTAAATTTTTTCCCACACAAATGCCTTAGTCAGCTGTGTAGTTGATAGATTATGCATACATTTCCACCTTTTGAGTCTTGTTTTTTTTTTTTTTTTAAATATTCTAGGAGACGTTGCCACCACCTTCCCACACAGCATTTTCTGGACACCACCTCCCATTTGTTGGCTTCACCTACACAAGCAAATGGTGAGTCAGAAGATTATTTATTCATCATGCCTTCCTAAGTAAGGTATGTATGTTTGAAGTCACTTTGCCAATTTTATTTAATCTGTATATCATCATGTGTTTGTGATTAATCCTTGAGGAATTGAAGTCCCTTATTAAATTAAAAGCCCATATATGTCACAAAGATGAAAGTCTTTATAGTTTTGGTGAACATGCCCAAAATGCTGTTAACATGTCCTTTAAACATATCCATCTTGAAATATATGGAAAATGTCATGTTTCAGCCTTAGTATTATGCAACAAGAAATCTCTATTCTACTCTTTATTTAAATATTCTGTGTGGTGTGTGTGGATGTGTAGCACACTGTCAGACCGAGGTTGTCTACAGGAGTCTATTGGACCTGCACAGGTAGATGCTGATCTACAACGCAGTCTGGAGGAGAGCCTGGCCTCTGAGGCCTATGAGAGAAGGATTCAACGCCTAGAACAGGAGAAGACCGAACTTTCCCGCAAGTTACAAGGTGAGGACTAAAAACACAAACACAATCAGAGGTTCTTAATTGGTTCTGATTGAGGACCAAGATTTTACATTGGACATCACATTTTGACCCAACAATGTACCAAAAATGTTTGTTGTACAAAAAGTAAACAAGATGTCTGTAAAATCAAACATTACAATTATTTATATTACCAAAAAATGCATGTGCCAAAAAATATGCAAGTGAAATTGAAATTCAATGTAGTTTGGTTTTGCTCATGGTTTTGAGGATGAGGGCATGGCACTCAGCCTACCCTTGATGGAAACTGACTATGTTTACATGAACACCAGAAATCGGCTTATTGCGAGAAAGCTGCGTATTGTGAGAAAGCGGTGTTCCCGTTTACATGCTCTGTATAAGCGCTGTACTCTTTACTCCAGTATACATGTGGCTCGGTCATTAAGTAGCTTTCCACAGTAACAATTTTCCTGTGATGCTTGTGTAAATAACAAACATGGCATCCGAGGAAGACTTCAATATATTATTCTCTGTTGCTTCGCTTTATTTCCAGATATTCCAGAGTTGTTGCTGTTTTGGTTTCCTTACCCTTCGAAATTGCGCTTCAATAGTGGGGTTTCCCTCTTTCTTAAAACTCCGGGATTCCCTCAATGTATGAGTGCATATACGTTAACGTGAGGGGCCGTCGATATTTTACAGTGTGTTTATAAATGGGTATAGTTTATACTCTTTCTTTTCCCACTGTACTCCCAGAAATGTTTTGTTGACTTGCTGTTGGGCTCCATCCTATGACGTTTGTTATTTGGTCTGATCCACGCTCATGCGCACTCTTCAAAAACCTGTTAAAACACCATGTAAGTGTTTACATGGCCACATAAGTAGCTTTCTCTGGGAAAACCTAGGTGTGTTAAACTGCTTTCTCTTAATCCCTTAAACTGCATAAGGAAATCGACATTCTGAAACATAATGTAAACGAGAATGCAGATTTCCTTACCCCGTTTAAGGGATTAAGAGAATTTAAGCTTTCTTCAATGACCCTGGAATAAACCGCTTTCTTAAGTGCATGTAATACGAGGTCAGAGATGAATTTGCACCAAAATACTGTAGTTTGATTGGATGCAGATCATTTGCTCGTCCCATTTAAAAGTAAATGTATTTTTCTATCCTTTACAATTATATTGTGCACTTATATATATTTTATATGTTTAGCATTGTTGCATGTTGAGAAATAATGCTCTAAAAATCATATTTGTCTACTTCTACGGTTCTCACTTATAGGGCTGTCATGATTAATTGTCAAACAAATAATTGTGATTTATGATGATTAATTGTCCTTTTAGTGCTTTCATGATTGTCACATAAATTGTCATATTTCTTATGGTGCATGTGTGCTTCATACATCTTGAGTCATTTTTACATATTTAACTCCAAATATATAAATCAAATAATACAATAGGGATATAAGATTTCCTTTTAAGGCTTTAAAACTATATGAATGACATTAAAATATGTTTTTAGATATCAAAATATTTTTAAATACTTAACTAAATTTGACCAAAGAGGCACATTTTTTGGTCAATTTGACATTTACATGTTGTTTTTGGAACTCATTTTTATATTTATATATATAATATATATATAACAATTTCACACGTTTATTCAGTTTGATAAATTTTATTAAAATGCAATTAATCGCAATGCCCCCGGACCATAATAAGGAAGATTCCTGAGAAATGCAAGCTTGTAGTACCACCTATTTACTGCAGAGGGCAGCAATTGAAATTTCTACTGTGTGGCAATGCGCAGTTTATGTAGTGAAGAAAAACACCCTTGAGCAGACACATAACACAAACATGCGTTACATTCTTACGGTCAAAGTACTTGATGGAGCGCAAATTTGAACTTAGTGATCTCAATACGTGTGCTAATTGTTAAACTATATTTAACTTGACACATTGACCTAAAAATGTTATGTTTATGACACCCGAGACGCTACACAAGCATGTCTGATGCTTGTTGAAATTGACGGGTCCTTAAACAAGCCCTCATAAATCACGAACTGATTGACAAATTCACTTGCGAAATGGATTGCTGTGAACTGTATGCCAATGATTGACTTCTGATCAATAATATGGTGGTAAACAATACATTGTATTCTAAAGCCACCTTTTGTATTGTCTTATCAGTGATGAACTCTTCTGCCAAAAGAATGTAATGCACTTTAATTATCTGAATATTATATATATATATATATATATATATAAGATAACTATGTATAGTTATTTCATCTTTATATATTGTATTTTTGTTATATGAGGGGCTTTCTCAGCAAATATTTGTATATGCAATTAAATGTGATTAATCACGATTAATTAATTACTGACACCATGGAATTAATTTGATTTAAAAAATGTAATCGATTGACAGCCCTAATAAATAAATACATATATATATATATATATATATATATATATATATATATATATATATATATATATTTTATTGCATTGATATTATATAGCTAATATAATATTATGTTATATTAAGCAATAGTAAAATATTTCTGTCCCAATTTTTTACTTTTACACGTTATTTTAATGCTTTTGATGAAACCCACAAGCCATTATTTCTCATGAAGCAAAACCTTTGAGATTTCATTTTATAATTTTTCGCTCCACAGAAATAAGAGTAAGCGTGCTGCGTGTGTCCCCTACTCTGTGTCATTAACAATGTGCGAATGAACCTGCTTTGACCAGGAACATTTGCCATTACCTGATCATTAAATTTAAGTGAAACCTGAGCGCGATGCACTATCAACGTTTATTTTTGCTCATTTATATTTTCACGGGAGTTTGGCGTGAGCCTCTGCTGATGAGAGTTTTACAGGGGCTGCTCTGGGTGATGTCTGCGGTGTGGTGCTTGGAGTTTGAATGATATGCAAATGTGCCTTTCATGGCATTTATATATTCGCTTAAAATTCCCTTATTATTAAAATGTTATTGGAATTTAAAATGCACAATAATCAGACAATTATTTAATAATCGTGACAGACCTACTCACTTACATTTTGTCCCTTAGAGTCCACTCAAACAGTGCAAGCACTGCAGTGCCCTGATTCAGACTCCCCAGTGAATGCTAATAAAGAGGTTGAGATTCGGAGTTTAAAGAGTGAGATTGACATCCTGAAAAAACAGATAGCAGGTAAGAACTCCATTATGGAAGTTGTTGAGTGACGAATGACTTTGAAACATTCTGAATTGCACTAAATGAAAAAAAAAAACACATTGCTTTACCAGTAATTTTGGGGATGCAGTTTCATATGGTTGTATATTTTAAGCTTTGAATATTTCAACTGGGAAATCATTTCGAACAAATATTCACCTTCCAAATTTAAGTCCCAAAAAATATATATTTTTTATTTCATATTTATTATTCAACAGGAATTATTCTATCCATTATATTTAGCTTTGCAAATAGTATATACAATTTTACTGGTTAAAATTTGCATGAAAAAAGCAGTCGAGTACCGGTGGTGCACAATCCTCATTTGATGCTACTAGGCTTCACTTCTAGGTGGTGCAATCGGGTGTCGATGAAGACCAAGAGCAACATGGAGAGGTCCTCACCAAATAACCTGTATCACAATCTGTGTGTCATCACATTCAGCTCTGATTTGTTGGGTTATCGAAGTTTTACCTTTAGTCTTGTCAATGTACATTTTCATTACATTTGTCAACTGTAGGAATGCCGAAGTGACTAAAATGTTAACAGAATGTTGCTATAAAACTGCATTTCTTTATTATTATTATTATTGACATTTTAATTACAAACAAATCTTATAATACAATTAAGTGCACCCCCTAAAAAAAAAACAACAACAACAACAACAAAAAAAACATAACAAATGACTATACAGTATATATACAGAATACAGTATACAGAATAATAAATATTATTCAATTGACTAGAAAAAAAAATTAAAAAAAATCAGAAATCATGAAAATGTCAGTATTTTTTCCCTAGTGTTTATAAAGTTATATAAGGATGACCATATCCTACCAAATTGCAAAAACTGTGCATTTTTATTCATTACCACCACCTTGTACTAATACCAGCAATGGAAATCTGTGCAGCGCAAATGTTTTCATTTGAAATATTCACTGCTTAGATATACAATCATATGAAACTGAATCCCCGAAAAATGCTAAAGCTGTTAATGATTATTTTTTTCAATTAGTTCAATTCAGTGTATTTTTTTTTGGTTTCAAAGACATTTGTCTTTAAAATACTTCCATACTCAATATCGGGTTGGAACACACTCAAAAAGTTCTGAATTCTGGTCTTTGGTTCTTGTTGTACCATATGAATTACCCACTGTGGACTTGTGAGGCAAGTAAGATTCCTGTACAAAGACTCAGTAATGTTTTGTCTTGTCAGACTCCGGTCAACGGGAACAGCAATTGGAGGAGGCCACCACAGCCCATAGAGACCTGGAAGACTCTTCTAAGTTCATCAAGAATTTAGAGAAACGGCTAAAGAGTGTCACACAAGAGAAAGATGTCCTGCACAAGGTATGTGTTATTTTTCATTTTGTGAAAGCAAATAATTGTGCTGCTGGAAAAACCAAGTCATAGCAGCCCTAACCCTAAGATAGTCAAACTGAGCTATTTTTTGGAACCGGGTTAAACAGAACAACCAGGTCTCCACTAGCTTAGCCAAGGTTTTTGACCTTGTCCAGGCTAAAAATAAACCACTTGAACCTCCTCCCCCTTCTGAAACCAGTCTAAGGTGGTTTGCTGGCCATCACTGGTTTAAGATAACCTGGCAAAGCTGGTGTTCAGCTGGTCTAGATTATTGATTTGCTGATCCCCCTACCTGACCAATTAAAAAGTCTCCAAAAGCTATGCTTGGTAGACCAGCTATCCACAGAATGCTGGTTTAAGGCTTTTTTTTTTATCAAGGAAATGACTATAAATTAACATCTAGAAGCCATGCTATAGCCGGTCACATCGACTTTAGCTGAACCATGAAAGTTAACTGTTCAATCTTAACATGGCTTAACATTAACTTTTTGGCTAACTGGCCACTATGATTAGTGGTATTTCAAAGTCACTAGCCACTCTGAAACTAACTGAAGACTTTAACTGCATGCATTTGTTTTGGACATTTTATTTTAACAAGAACGATATGAGTTCAGCAGGACCCAAGCCTAACGATTTAAGTCATCTCTTAGAATATCTAAAGGCAAACATGGAGTAGGACAGAACAGTAGGAAAACGTTGTCAATCATTTGTCCATGAAAGTGTAGATTTCAACCCCTTTAACCATTCTAAAATGTACTTGCCTTTATTAAAGTTTACCATTGTTCTTCCAATTTTTTTATCAGTGTCATTTGTAATGATAAAGCCATTGCATCAGGTAAGACCATGGATGGCTACACATTACTGTGTTTAGGCGAATACATAGTCTTCCTAATAAATCTGCAATATATTTTTATGAAAAACTAAGAACCTAAACATGTTTCGAAACCTTTAAGTACAACTTTCACAGTTAATAATTCCATGGACTACAAAATGGATAATACAATTGAGATATTGGGTAGATTAAACTCAGTCACTATTTACTTTCATGTACAGGTGAAACTCGAAAAATTAGAATATCGTGCAAAAGTTCATTAATTTCAGTAATTCAACTTAAAAGGTGAAACTAATATATTATATAGACTCATTACAAGCAAAGTAAGATATTTCAAGCCTTTCTTTGATATAATTTTGATGATTATGGCTTACAGCTTATGAAAACCCCAAATTCAGAATCTCAGAAAATTAGAATATTGTGAAAAGTTTCAGTATTGTAGGCTCAAAGTGTCACACTCTAATCAGCTAAACACCTGCAAAGGGTTCCTGAGCCTTTAAATGGTCTCTCAGTCTGGTTCAGTTGAATTCACAATAATGGGGAAGACTGCTGACCTGACAGTTGTGCAGAAAACCATCATTGACACCCTCCACAAGGAGGGAAAGCCTCAAAAGGTAATTGCAAAAGAAGTTGGATGTTCTCAAAGTGCTGTATCAAAGCACATTAATAGAAAGTTAAGTGGAAGGGAAAAGTGTGGAAGAAAAAGGTGCACAAGCAGCAGGGATGACCGTAGCCTGGAGAGGACTGTCAGGAAAAGGCCATTCAAATGTGTGGGGGAGCTTCACAAGGAGTGGACTGAGGCTGGAGTTGCTGCATCAAGAGCCACCACACACAGACGGGTCCTGGACATGGGCTTCAAATGTCAAACGTCTTACCTGGGCTAAAGAAAAAAGAACTGGTCTGTTGCTCAGTGGTCCAAAGTCCTCTTTTCTGATGAGAGCAAATTTTGCATCTCATTTGGAAACCAAGGTCCCAGAGTCTGGAGGAAGAATGGAGAGGCACTCCAAGATGCTTGAAGTCCAGTGTGAAGTTTCCACAGTCTGTGTTGGTTTGGGGAGCCATGTCATCGGCTGGTGTTGGTCCACTGTGCTTTATTAAGTCCAGAGTCAACGCAGCCGTCTACCAGGACATTTTAGAGCACTCCATGCTTCCTTCAGCAGACAAGCTTTATGGAGATGCTGACTTCATTTTCCAGCAGGACTTGGCACCTGCCCACACTGCCAAAAGTACCAAAACCTGGTTCAATGACCATGGTATTACTGTGCTTGATTGGCCAGCAAACTCGCCTGACCTGAACCCCATAGAGAATCTATGAGGCATTGCCAAGAGAAAAGTGAGAGACATGAGACCAAACAATGCAGAAGAGCTGAAGGCCGCTATTGAAGCATCTTGGTCTTCCAAAACACCTCAGCAGTGCCACAGGCTGATAGCATCCATGCCACGCCGCATTGAGGCAGTAATTAATGCAATTAATGCAAGGGGCCCAAACCAAGTACTGAGTACATATGCATGATTATACTTTTCAGAGGGCCGACATTTCTGTATTTAAAATCCTTTTTTTTTTATTGATTTCATGTAATATTCTAATTTTCTGAGATTCTGAATTTGGGGTTTTCATAAGCTGTAAGCCATAATCATCAAAATTATATCAAATAAAGGCTTGAAATATCTTACTTTGCTTGTAATGAGTCTATATAATATATTAGTTTCACCTTTTAAGTTGAATTACTGAAATGAATGAACTTTTGCACGATATTCTAATTTTTCGAGTTTCACCTGTATATCTGCTTCTTTCATAAATGAAAAAATACATGAAAGCTTCTTCACGGAAGAAAGTCCTAAGGGTTTGGATCAAGTTAAAGGTTGAATGATGACAGAATAATTATAATAATAAAAAAAGTCTTATAGATTCACCCTAATTGATTTAATTAGTATCAATAACAGTTACCAGTTATTGTTACTGCAGTAAAATCATTTTAGTTTGGATAATAATATGTATTTAAAAAAAAACTTGTAATCAATGTTGATGTTGATGCACGTTATCTTTTTACCTCTTCATTTCCATTTATAATGTCAGGACTGTATAGCAGTTAGAGAGGTTTGACTTCCTCCATATAGAGCTTTTTATTAGAATGTTCTTTGTAGAAACCAAATGGGTCGCATAAGTTTTGTGGTCTCCGCTGGTTGCCACGATATCGAAGCCCATCTGAATCTAGCAAGTTTTGCTCTGCTGTCCCAGAGCTCTGGCTCTCTCTCTGGAGCACACCGATGTATGTTGTGGCGCTTCGCATGAAACCACGCCTCATTCTAATCGCTGAGATGTGCATGTCAGATATGACAAGCATATTTATTGCTTATAAAATGCTGGATGCGAGATGAATACAATTAACTTTGCTTCGGCTGCGGTCACCTGCCAAAAGTGGCTAGTAATTGTGACTGAGTTATCCGCCACTGCCGATTTTTACCTGCATTTGATGGGTGTTAATGTCAAGCCCTGCTTACCATTACATGCCTGATACTATTTAGTAAGTTAAATTACATTTTATTCTATTTGATTACTTGTGTTAAAATTAGTTCACCTAATTTTGTGATGAAAATTCTCTCATCATTTACTTACCCTAATGCCATGCCAGATGTGCATGACTTTCTTTCTTCTGCTGAGCAGAAATAATATTTTAAGAATATTTTGCTCCAAAAAGAATATCAGCATAAACTTAATATGTAAGTGTCCAGTTTTTCAATCTATATCTTCAGAAGTGTGGGTTGTGGGTGAGAAAAAGACAAATATTCCTTTTTTACTTAAAAAAATTATCTTCCCTGCCCAGTAGGCGGTGATATGCACAATGAATGCAAGTCACCAAAAACAAAAGAAGAAGAACCTGGAAGTGTATTTATAGTAAAAAGAAAAGTACTTAAATATTGATCTGTTTCTCACCCACATCGCTTCTGAAGATATGAATTCAACCACTAGAGTCTTGTGGATTACTTTTATGCTGCCACTGTGTCCATTTTTGTACTCGTTCACTTGCATTTTATGGACGGACAGAGCTGAAATATTAGTCTAAAAATCTTCATTTTTGTTCACATCTGTGTTGGCATGAGAGAACTTTCATTTTTTGGTGAACTATTCCTTTAAGGAGCTGCTTGATTTGGGGGAAAAAATGAAAGCTCAAGGGAAGGAACTGAAGGAGGCTCACACTCAGAAAAAGATGGCCATGGAGGAATTGTCTGTGCTGAACGGACAGCTAAGCGATCTGCGCTCACATAAGCAGTGGCTGAGCCGACAGCTTCGAGACAAAGAGGAGGAGCTGGAGGGAGTGTCGCAGAAACTGGAGGCTCTGCAGCTAGATATCCGCAAGTCTGAGAGAGTACGCAAAGAGGTATGTGTACGCAATGCCAAGCCATGCTATACTATAAACTACAAAAGTGTAGAGACACCTACTCAACCTTTATTATTATGGTTCCTACCATTTAAAATAATAGTAAACTCACCAAAACTATAAAACAAATTAAAAGGTTAATTAATAGCATCCATATCTTTGACTGAAAGTGTACCAGAATTTGACCTTGTGGACTTTCCTAATAGTTAAACATCAAGGATGAACCCAGAAAGGGGTTTAAATATGTAAAGTAGACTCATATATGTGTATTTGTTGGGTGTGTGTATGATGTTTGTGGTGTTTTGCTCTCAGTTTGAGGCCCAGGCTGAGGAACAGGCAACAGAAGCTCAGAAAGAAAGAAAGCTACGAGAGAGAACCGAACAGTACAGCAGACAACTGGAGGAAGATTTGGAGGGGATGAAGGTGATGTACAGTGCATTCACATTACTAGCCGCTTTTCCACTATCGGGCCAGTGCGAGCCAGGGCTATCAACTGGCCAGCCGGGGCTAATAGACTCGGACCTCAATCCAAAAGAACAAAATCTATCTACTTACCCACCATCGGGCCAATAACTCCGCAGTGTTGCCCAAAAACCCGCCCTTAATACGCCACTAGGTGCCAAAATCTCACACACCCTGCCCATTTCACAAGCAAGAGGGAAGCTCAAGCTGAGGTGTCATGTAATCTAGTTATCTAGAATATTGAGTTTATATAAAATGTAAACAGCAAGATAACTCACCGACTGAAACTCCCATGGTGTTTCAAGTAGTCTCTTCACTAACAGCGGGATGATGTCCCAGCACACCATCCATGAAAGTTCACCGAACCATGGAAAGTAATTTCTTTGGCCACCACTACACTCACCTAAAGGATTATTAGGAACACCTGTTCAATTTCTCATTAATGCAATTATCTAATCAACCAATCACATGGCAGTTGCTTCAATGCATTTAGGGGTGTGGTCCTGGTCAAGACAATCTCCTGAACTCCAAAATAAATGTCAGAATGGGAAAGAAAGGTGATTTAAGCAATTTTGAGCGTGGCATGGTTGTTGGTGCCAGACGGGCCGGTCTGAGTATTTCACAATCTGCTCAGTTACTGGGATTTTCACGCACAACCATTTCTAGGGTTTGCAAAGAATGGTGTGAAAAGGGAAAAACATCCAGTATGCGGCAGTCCTGTGGGCGAAAATGCCTTGTTGATGCTAGAGGTCAGAGGAGAATGGGCCGACTGATTCAAGCTGATAGAAGAGCAACTTTGCCTGAAATAACCACTCGTTACAACCGAGGTATGCATTTGTGAAGCCACAACATGCACAACCTTGAGGCAGATGGGCTACAACAGCAGAAGACCCCACCGGGTACCACTCATCTCCACTACAAATAGGAAAAAGAGGCTACAATTTGCAAGCGCTCACCAAAATTGGACAGTTGAAGACTGGAAAAATGTTGCCTGGTCTGATGAGTCTCGATTTCTGTTGAGACATTCAGATGGTAGAGTCAGAATTTGGCGTAAACAGAATGAGAACATGGATCCATCATGCCTTGTTACCACTGTACAGGCTGGTGGTGGTGGTGTAATGGTGTGGGGGATGTTTTCCTGGCACACTTTAGGCCCCTTAGTGCCAATTGGGCATCGTTTAAATGCCACGGCCTACCTGAGCATTGTTTCTGACCATGTCCATCCCTTTATGGCCACCATGTACCCATCCTCTGATGGCTACTTCCAGCAGGATAATGCACCATGTCACAAAGCTCGAATCATTTCAAATTGGTTTCTTGAACATGACAATGAGTTCACTGTACTAAAATGGCCCCCACAGTCACCAGATCTCAACCCAATAGAGCATCTTTGGGATGTGGTGGAACAGGAGCTTCGTGCCCTGGATGTGCATCCCACAAATCTCCATCAACTGCAAGATGCTATCCTATCAATATGGGCCAACATTTCTAAAGAATGCTTTCAGCACCTTGTTGAATCAATGCCACGTAGAATTAAGGCAGTTCTGAAGGCGAAAGGGGGTCAAACACATTATTAGTATGGTGTTCCTAATAATCCTTTAGGTGAGTGTATGTCCATTGGGCATTTTAGCGGATTTGTACCGTGCCCTCATTTATTTACCCAACCTGTACCGTTGTTTGCTGGATACACAAAATTGGAAGTTCGGTGAAACTCCGCCTTTGACATTGACCCAGCCTCAATCCCCTGTTGGCCTTGTTTGGCCCAAGGGTAATTTGGCAAAGACCATTGGTTCCGAGAATCCCACAGGCATGATGAAGCCCCGGAAATGACAGTGGGAACGCAACTGGCCCTGGCATGCACTAGCACGCCCTCATTTTGCCCGATAGGGGAAATGTGGCGATTGATAGACTGAAATATCGGTGGGGCCATATTTCTGTGTATTGGTATAGATAGATCTATAAACTAATACATTGGTATATTCGAATGGCCCATTTTGAGATTAACGACTTTACAGTGGACGTTTTGAGTTAATATTTTGTTAAATACATTTGAATGTATTAGTTATATAATAGTATTATTTCAGCCATTGACCATTTAAAACTCACATTGGTCAACCATAATTCACACATGTACTGTAGTTGATTTGGTGTCACTCATAGCACTTGCACCCTTTCTTAGCATTCACTCTTCAACTCCATCACTCTTTTTCTCCACTTCCATGTTGCACTCACATCTCTCTGTCCTGATCTTCATGCAGCAGGTGAAACAGTCCGGGCCCCCCCACACAGCTGCGAGCTCAGACCAGCAGCAGGAGCTGATGCGCGTTCGGGCTGAGCTGGAAAAGAAGAACGTGCAGTACGAGGAGGAGCTGTGTCGCCGCGAGGCGCTCCACAGCAGTGAGCTGAAGGGTCTCAAAAAGGAGCTGCATGATGTCGAGGGTCAACACCTCACACTCCAGAAAGAGATTCTCATGCTCAAAGACAAACTGGAGAAAACACGCAGAGAAAGGTACACGTGGGTCACTAAATGGGAACATATATCTTCACAGTTCAAAACTTTCAGTGATAGCATCAGGTAATTGATGCTGAATATTTGGCCTCTACTCTTATTAGAAAAATACTTCAAATGATATGTGTATATCTGCTAAATGTTTATTTTGTCAACTTATTGCATATAGATGGATTTAAAGCTAATAGACATGGACAGCAAGCAACAAAACTCCAATCTTTAATTTTTTTATTTAAATATCTTCATGGTAACATGGTAGCAGAATGTAGCTGTTCTGTAAACTTCACTGTACTGTAAACCTCTGATGTTCACCACTTCTGATATGTTTGCAACAGCCAAACAGAGCGAGAGGAGTTTGAGACTGAGTACAAGCAGAAATACGAAAGGGAGAGAGTCCATCTGACAGAAGAGAACAAAAAACTCACTAGCGAAGTGGAGAAGGTGAGATCTTAATCACTCTTAAAAACACATGTGCCATTGCTCATGATATCTATTAACCTGTCTCTTTCATCGCAAAGTATGCATCAAAAACCTGTCTGAAATCCCCCCCTTCTCCCTTGGCACTCTCTCCCCAATTCTGCAAACATTCCTAGAGAGGGATCGTAACCACACACACACACACACACACACACACACACACACCAAATGATGGCATACCAAATGATGGCACAACTTATATGTACTTTGGACTGTGGGAAAAATCGGAATCAGTCTGTCAAATAATTCTGCATGTTTGGATATATCAGATTTTAAAGGGCTCCTTAGTTTTTATGGCATGGCTTATAAACATTATTAATTTCATATAAATACCTGGAAACCCAAAACACAAAGACTGTTTAAAACAATAGTGCAGCTGTCCAGAGCTGTCATATCAAATGCCAGATTGGATGGAGGTTAGAAACAAAAGCAAGAATGATGGCATTTGGAAATAATTAAACCAGGATGTGAAATGGCTGAATAAATTTGCATTCCTTTTAAAGAGGGACCACAGAGGTTTTTATAGACATGCAGCAAAATATAATGTTTGCTTCCTGTCTTTCGTAGGATGTTCACTTTCCTACAGAAAAAAGAGATGATAAATGCTAGTGGAGTTAGTCTGGGGTAAATAATAAAATGTGCTGAAAGCGCACCTCTGCTAAACCTTTTGACGTTGAGAGCTGAATTATGAAATTGTTTTGCATTATTGGCAAGCACCACTATTGCTATTGCTCATACTTCAAATCCTTCAAAGTTTGTTGTTCCTGCATGAATGATGTCTCAAATCATGTGGCATGTTAAGAGGACATTTTTTATTTCTAGGGTTATTGATTTAACATTTTAATTTAGTTTGATTAATTATCTAAAAAAAAATAATTGTTAAATAATTTAATCATGCAATTAATCATGCCTCTCTTACCCGTATGTAAATTATGTTGTAAAAGTACATATTTTCCTAGCATCTGAGAAATTAAAGGCTTTTTACAAGCCTTGTCAGCAGGGGGCAGTCAGTGATTCTCACCAAATTTCACAGGCAGTGCCTAAATGTACCTTAGAGGACAGGGCAGGAATTTGTTTTCTGGAACAGTTTTGTGTGCCCTCACAATAAATTCTGCTTCTCACAATTGTTTGCATCCCCTCGCCATAAGTTTTATGTCCTCACAATCATTTTCTTTTTGCGTTCCCTCTCAAAAAGTTTTGCATATCCTCTCAATAAGTTTTGCATCCCCTCGCAATAACCATGGTTTGAATACAGTATACTGTATCCATATAGTATCCATGGTTTTACTATAGATTAACCATGGTAATTCTTGTTGTTACTATAGTTTTACTAGAAATACCATGGTTTTTGTGTCCCCTCAAAATAAATCAACACACAGTCATTAATGTCTAAACCGCTGGCAACAAAAGTGAGTACACTCCTAAGTGAAAATGTCCAAATTGGGCCCAATTAGCCATTTTCCCTCCCCGGTGTCATGTGACTCGTTAGTGTTACAAGGTCTCAGGTGTGAATGGGGAGCAGGTGTGTTAAATTTGGTGTCATCGCTCTCACACTCCCTCATACTGGTCACTGGAAGTTCAACATGGCACCTCATGGCAAAGAACTCTCTGAGGATCTGATAAAATGATTGTTGCTCTACATAAAGATGGCCTAGGCTATAAGAAGATTGCCAAGACCCTGACACTGAGCTGAGCACGGTGGCCAAGACCATATAGCGGTTTAACAGGACAGGTTACACTCAGAACAGGCCTCGCCATGGTCGACCAAAGAAGTTGAGTGCATGTGCTCAGCGTCATATTCAGAGGTTGTATTTGGGAAATAGACGTATGAGTGCTGCCAGCATTGCTGCAGAGGTTAAAGGGGTGGGGGGTCAGTCTGTCAGTGCTCAGACCATACACCACACACTGCATCAAATCGGTCTGCATGGCTGTCGTCCCAGAAGGAAGCCTCTTCTAAAGATGATGCACAAGAAAGCCTGCAAACCGTTTGCTGAAGACAAGCAGACTAAGGACATGGATTACTGGAACCATGTCCTGTGGTCTGATGAGACCAAGATAAACTTATTTGGTTGAAATGGTGTCAAGCGTGTGTGGCAGAAACCAGGTGAGGTGTACAAAGATAAGTGCGTCTTGGCTACAGTCAAGCATGGGGCTGCATGAGTGCTGCTGGCACTGGGGAGCTACAGTTCATTGAGGGAACCATGAATGCCAACATGTACTGTGACATACTGAAGCAGAGCATGATCCCCTCCCTTCGGAGACTGGGCTGCAGGGCAGTATTCCAGCATGATAACGACCCCAAACACACCTTCAAGATGACCACTGCCTTGCTAAAGAAGCTGAGGGTGAAGGGGATGGACTGGCCAAGCATATCTCCAGACCTAAACCCTATTGAGCATCTGTGGGGTATCTGCAAATGGAAGGTGGTTGAGCGCAAGGTCTCTAACATCCACCATCTCTGTGATGTCGTCATGGAGGAGTGGAAGAGGACTCCAGTGGCAACCAGTGAAACTCTAGTGAACTCCATGCTCAAGACGGTTAAAGCAGTGCTGAAAAATAATGGTGGCCTCACAAAATATTGACACTTTGGGCCCAATTTGGACATTTTCACTTAGGGGTGTACTCACTTTTGTTGCCAGCGGTTTAGACATTAATGGCTGTGTGTTGAGTTATTTTGAGGGGACAGCAAATTGACACTGTTATACAATTTGTACACTCACTATACAGTGTTGTCACATGAAAAGATATAATCAAATATTAACAAAAATGTGAGGGGTGTACTCAATTTTGTGAGATACTGTAATTTGTATTTTATTTTTACTTTCCCGTCCTTTAACATTCTTCCATTTTACTGTAATTTCCACCCAACTTCCATCTGTCTTCTTCCTCTCATGTAGTTAATTAAAAAGTTATCTTATGGTGCGAAAAAGTTACATATTAAAAGTAAAAATATTCCATGTAGTCTCTCAATATGTCATAAAGGCTGCAAAAAATTGGCATGTCTGTCTCTCTCTTCAGCTGAGCTCTCTGTGTGAGCTGATGAGCAGTAGTCACAGGCAGCAGGAGGAGGAGATGAGAGAGCTGGCTGATAAGAAGGAAAGTGTGGCCCACTGGGAGGCACAGATCACAGAGATCATTCAGTGGTGAGTGGAGCCCTCTACCTGCAGCCACTTGATATTACACCTGCAGAGATGGTCACTTGATGACCTTTACCTGTGTCCACATGACTGTGCAGATCCAAATGGGTGTGGTGATAATGATCCAGTGGCTTAAGAGAGAAGAGCCCTCTTGTGGCCATTCTTCACTTTAATGCATTTGCAATTTGGTGTTTTGAAACAAAAACAAACATCTTTACAGAAGAACTGATATTTCTCTGTGATTATATTTTAGTGGGTAGTGTTTCTTTTAGGATTTTGTTTTGATACAATAGGATAGTACTGTATTTATCCACTGGGGATAACTGGGACATTGCAGCTGTAGAAAAATTCTAAAATAGATAGTTATTTAAAGCACACGGACAACTTCACTGATTAAATATATATTATAATTGCATTTTCTCCTACAATCTGCTCATACATTATATGCACTATATTGTGTAGAATTTTATATATATATATATATATATATATATATATATATATATATATATGTATATGTATGTGTATATGTATGTGTGTGTGTGTGTGTGTGTGTGTGTGTATATATATATATATAATGTATGTATATATGTGTGTGTATGTGTATACCTATAGTAGACATGCATATTAAGCTGTGAGAATGAATGTAAACATCCAAATATTACTCACTTGACCTATAAATCAGATCTTAATGAGTCAAATATTGCAAATGCAGTCTCACTATGCCAATAAACATCTCAATTTGAGTTGAACTTCATTTGTGCAGGGTGAGCGATGAGAAAGATGCTCGTGGTTACCTACAAGCTCTGGCCACAAAAATGACAGAGGAGCTTGAAGGGCTCAGGAACACCAGCTTGGGGGCCAGAGGAACGGTAAAACACGCACGCACGCGCACGTTGGTACTCCTATCAATATAAGGACTCTCCATAGACATAATGATTTTTATACTGTACAAACTATATATTCTATCCCCTAAACCTAACCCTCACATAAACCGTTTGACATAAAAAAAATATACATTGTTTAGTATGTTTTGAATGCTGTTTGAATTACATGGACACTAGGGGTGTCCTCATAAACCACATTTATTGCACAATAACCTCGTAATTACTACTTTTTAACCAAAAAAAAAAAAGGATGATACTCATTCTCCTCTATATGCTCTTCTGATGTGGTGTGGCCTCTATCGATTTGTCAGGACATGCCGTGGAAGATGAGGCGCTTGGCTAAGCTGGACATGTCTGCCCGTCTGGAGCTGCAGTCTGCATTGGATGCTGAGATCAGAGCCAAACAGGCCATCCAGGATGAGCTAAACAAAGTCAAAGCATCCAACATGGCCACTGATTGGTGAGACCACACACACATGCATATACTGCTTATGCACATACTTCTGCCCAAGTGTACTGAAACTAGAAATTTGGTATGAACCCCTTTGGTGGGAAAACTTGTCTGATTACAGAACTGTTTATGTATTTATTTATTTTGTCTTTTAGGGTGTTTCTTTGCTTTTTGTTTTACTCTTGGTGTGAGTAGGCTTTAAAAGGAATAGGCTTTTTTTGTTCTCATTTACTCCTATTTCAAACCCGTTTGACTTTCCTCCATGTAACACAAAAGGAGATTTTAGGCAGAATGACAGACCCTGATATACTTCCGGAGAACTTCTTCTTTGTTCTTCGTTCAGGGGTAAAGAGAAGTTCTAAACAGCTGAGCAACGGTATACTGTTTGCGAACATTCAGAGACCTGCCACATCACTGTGGGAGCTGTTTAGAGGAGCATTTAAATAGGAGGACGCAACATGTAAAACCAAAACATATTTAACATTAAAATGTGATGTAATGTGATGATGATTTAAAGTAAAATATGCAGTAGAAATATTAAATTTATCTTGTTTAGATTTATGCCGCTAATGCACTAATAAGTGGCCATAATATGTGCCGATTACTCTCTGTTATTGTAATTTATGATGACACTGATACTACTGCAAAGATAGGTTTATAAAACGGTGTTAATATTCAGAATAAAGACAAAAGAATGGAGATAGTGGAATATCTTACTTTAGACAGATGTGTAAAAGGCTTTCACTGCAGATGGCACATGAGTGAATGGGTACTTGACAGTATTTGAGTAGATTTGATTCCTTTTTTAGACTAATTAAACCCCCCAAAAAATTGCATGACATGGTCTTGGAAAATGTCTCTATGCGAATGATCATACAGATGTTGGTAAATTTGCACCAGCTCGCTAATAACTCTGCATGCAGGTGTGTTCATGTTGAATACTTATTGAAAAATGTAAACAAAGCAGTAGGTGGAGCTTCAGGTCACACCTACTGATGACGTGTGCCAATGGCAGCAAGAAGGTGTTTAGCAGCCGGTTAGAAGTTTTCCTAAACTTTTGCCCAGATGAGCTGTTATGAACCACCGAAACGAAGGCAAAAACACCTTTTTGGCCAGATTTGTTCTAAATGATGTCATAACAGTTTGTTCTCAGATTTTGTATGAAGTATATCAGGGCCTTAAGTCACCACTCACTGTCATTCTATGGAAAAATTATTCAATTAAAACGAATGGTGACTGAGACTAACATACTGCTTAAAATTTACATTTGTGATCCACAGAAAAAAGACAGTCATGAGGCTGAGGAAATGGCAGAATTTATCCATTTTTGAACGAACTATCTCTTTAAGATGAGACTATCTCTTTATTCAGTTTAAATAGTGACAGTTTCCCAATCTGTTATTTCTGTCTTACAGCAAACTGCAAGAATCTGAAATTAAGAACCAGGAACTGCTGACAGAAATTGAGAGACTGAGGAAGGAGATGGAGGAACTGAGGATGAGAAAAGGTGAGACAATCAAATATCCACATAAAACTTTTTAATAATAGCATTTGACAGTTATTTTGTAATTATTATGCAGCTTTCATAACCTCATTAATTGAGACTACATTAGATATTTGTACTTTTAAATATTAACTTGTCATACAGCCGTTCCATTAAAATGAACCAGTGAAATTCTTTAAATCAATGGCGGTGATCAGTTATATATTATAAGAGATACATTTTCCGGTTTACGTTCACGTAAATATTTGAACCTTAAATCCTGATGTTAATTTAAAAATATGCATGGATATGTTCTGCGTCAACTACCCACATTTTTCAGCAGTACAATTGACATATTTGAATAATTACAAAGTCTCAAAGCAATAAAACTCTGTCATTTTTTGAAGGTGTGAAGCATCAGGATTCTCAGAATTCCTTTTTGGCCTTCCTCAATGCACCCACCTCTGTTCTGGATCAGTTTGATGTAAGTTTGAGAACAACTACATGAGAGTTCAACATCATCATTCTTCTAGTTTACTTGAACTTTCTCCATTGTCATCTGTTTCAATACATTCTCCTCTATTTTATTGTGTTCTGCTTTTTCTCTTAACAATATATGTGGTTACTGTTTATTCTTTTTCTTTCATTCTGTTGTCCACTAGGACTCATTTTCCTCCTCTTCATCTTCTTTAGTTGAATTGTGGGAAGATGTAAGTTCTTCTTCAGTCCTATTTTAGTGGAATGACAGTATCATCCAAACATGTATTGTTTACACTTGTAAAAGCAGACGTGCAACATCCACATCTGCCAAATACAATGAGCCAGTTTGAGCCTCTCAATCGTGTCTGATTTGGCCCATTCATTTGTTAGGTTTGGGAACAGAGAGTTAATTGACCGTGCAGAAGTCAGATTGAACTTTATTCTCGACACAGCAAAAAAGGTGGAACAGGGTATGTGTGTGTTCACACCTCAAATAAAAGTGTTTAGTTGGAGGGAATTTTTGGAAATTTTCCAAATATGTATGTGAGTAAGACGACCAAATGAATTGGTATCTATGTATATTTACACTATATGTGCATTAATATAAAATGTGTGTGTGTCCTTGAAACCATGCTGAGGATCATAATTTGTATTCTACCGGCAATGAAATTCAAGGATATGTCTTACAGTGGCCCCAAAAAGCATTTAAACACTTAAGTTGCACTAATTATTATAATTTAAAATATGATGACATTGATTAGATAACCAGATATCAAGTCAAGTGGCATAACTTTGCAAAACATTTGACTGAAAGTAATGTGTTATGTTTTAAAATTTAAAACAATATATATATATATATATATATAAAAGTTTGAGGTATTTGAACACTTTCTGGTTGTCATTAGTTAATAAGTTAATGTTGAACTACACCTATGGTTACTCTGCTAGGACACCCGTGTGAACTTGAGGGAACTGAATTCATACATCTACTAAAATGACCTTGGGACCATTTGGTGCAAGTCATTGCCTAATGGCTCAGAAAGTTATTTCTGAGAAAAGGTCTTACATCATTTGTTTTCAGATGCCAACTGGTTTGAGATACTGTTTCTAAAGCAAAGTAATTCATACATCAAGTGTGCCTTAAAGGAACAATTCACAAAAAAAAAAAAACAATTCTCTCATTATTAACTCACCCTCATACCATCCAGATGTTTATGCTTTCTTTCTTCTGCAGAACACAAATTAAGATTTTTAAAAAGAATATCTTAGCTCTGTTACAATGCAAGTGAATGGTGTCCAAAACTTTAAAGCTCCAGAAAGCACATAAAGGCAGCATAAAATTAATCCATAAGACTCCATTAGTTTAATCCATATCTTCTGAAGAAATCCAGTTAGTTTTGGGTGAGAACAGACCAAAATGTTGATATCAGCAGTCTCTTTGGCAATCATGATTTCAAGCTCGATTACACTTCCCACCACCATCTAGTGCATGCGTCAAGCATTAGGAAGTGTAATCGAGCTTGAAATCATGATCTTGCCTAGAGACTGCAATTTGGTCAGTTTCTCACCAGAAACTGATTAGATTGCTTGAGAAGACAGATTAATCCAATGAAGTTGTATGGATTTCCTTTATGCTCCCTTTATGTGCTTTTTGGAGCTTCAAAGTTTTGATCACCTTTCACCTGCATTGTATGGGCCTACAGAGCTGAGATATTCTTCTAAAAATCTTTCTTTGTGTTCTGCAGAAGAAAGTAAGTCATAAACATCTGGGATGGCATGAGGGTGAGTAAATTATGAGAGAATTAAATTTTTTTGGGGAAATTATTCCTTTCAGTTTCCAACTGCTTTTTAGGGCCGCTATATCTGATCCTACATCGGATTAATTACGATCCACCCCAGTCTCTTGTGATATTGACTCCTGATGGGAGTTCTTTAATGTGAAGTGATTCCTTTGTGCGTGTAGACTAGGTACTAGGTACGCCCAGAGATCCAATCACAGATTAGACGTGTTCCTTCACACCCTAATTCCCTACCCCTACTCTCTCCTACCTTCAGTCCCAGGTCTTTATCCTATTTATCCAACATGCACATAAAGTTTAACGCTCTCTCTTATCTTCTCTCTCTCATCTGAAGCGGTCACCTTCTTTTGGTCCTGGAAGCAAAACCAGACGTGTAAGATGCATTACAGTAAAATTCCCCCGTCATATTGTGACCTGTAGTTGTGACAGTCCATTTCATACACTGCATGGGTGGCGGTTGTTTTTTGGTGATATTAGTATTGCATGAGTCCTTTAACACTTGCATCTAAACTGTGTTGATGAACCTTTCTGTCATGTGCCTACTTAAAAACTCCCAATGGTCAATGGTCCCATTGACTTCCATTGTAAGCGTCTTACTATAATCACTTTTTATATATATAAACAAGGTGCGTCAAAATAATTTTTGGTGGTAATCAATTTTTGGTGTTTATTAAGCTTAACTTGTATTGAACCCAGAACATTCCTTTAATATAAGTCCCTCATAAACATTGGATCTGGTTCTTTTTATTGTTTTCCATGTAGTTCAATGGGTTTACGGTTGCTCCATGCTGTTTCTGTCCTTCATTTCATATTGCATGTGTTGTTGGTGTGTGGTCTGTGTTGTGGGTGTGTTGTGCCGTTACTGATGTCTTGGCTGAGAGCCTGGATCTTTACCATGTGCTTTGTACTGCATAGTGGGTGTGATTCAAGTAAAAGTATGATCGTGCTGATAAGCTTTATAGTCTTACCACTATGAAGTCTTTTAAGTGTTTTCGTTCCACTCTGCATGGTGGCATGTTGTTCTGGTTTCATGACGCATGTCGTATGATGTTATTGGTAAAGATAATTACTCTCTTGTTCCTTCTCAGCTTGACTCTGCAGATTTTACACCCTCCAACACACCTTCACGAGATGATGACTCGAGATCTCGCCGTATATCACGCTCACGCTCCCCATCCACCGCCAGTGATATGGAGCCTATTGAGGTACACTTTAACTTCTTAAAGGCCCCATGAAATATCTTTGATATATTTCCTCATGATATTAGGGTGGAACATATTGATTGGCCTGTCCCTTTTTTGTTAAATAGCCAGTAGGCTAAATTTAAGTCACAGCCATGAACCATTTTCTACTTTCATTTGGGGGAGGGACATTCTCATTCTAGAGAGCATTTGATTGGGCAATAATCTGTGAAGTGCGAAATCAGTCATCAATATTTCTGGTCTGTATTCCAAGAAGAGGAATACTGTAAATTTTAAATGCGTATATCTGTTAAAGGTTAATTTTGATAACTTTTGAAAGTACACTAGCACATGGATGGCTTCAAAGCTAATGAATATATACTAAAACCTACAAAACTCCCATTTTTTCCCACTTTAACTCTTGCCATTACCTTTGTTTATGATGTAAAATGTGTTTGTGATGTTAGAGAACAGCACTGATATGTTGGTATGCTCTCTTTCTAGTTGATTGACCACTCGTCACGTAGTCTTCAGACTCCAGTCAGGTCAGGCTATGGAAGTCTGGGACACTCTGGAAAGGTAACATGAGGAATTTTGACCACATTTCAATATCTCACAGTTCTTGTCCAATAGGTATTTAGAGTCCAACGGTACAAATGTTAGAATCGGAAGAGATTTATACTGCTGTAGACTTTTTGTGTGACTTTCAGTGGGTAGGACTGCTTTGCACTATTTATATGTGAGAGCAATGAAAAACATGGAGTAATGCAGAAAAAAGAACCAAGCAGGACGTCACATGTTCCAAACAAGTCATGGCCTGGAAGAACTTTTTATTAAGAGGCCTTGTTGGCACAACACAAATTTAGGCACCACTAAATGAAGAAATTTAGTTATTTACTTTGCCGAGCAATGTTGCAACTTGCCTCTAACTGGGTAAAAGGGAAAGGAGGAGGTGAGAACCACCTTGACGATACAAATAATAATTGAATGATTAACTTAAAGCAAAATAACACACACACACACACACACACACACACACACACACACACACACTCACACACACACACACACACACACACACACACACACACACACACACACACATACAGGGCAGCTGCATGTAGTTCTCTCTCTCCCGAACTGCCGCCTCCGGCCAACTTTATCCTTCTCATTGGCTTGATTAGCCTGATTAGTGTCCAGGCGTACGTCATCATGGACCAGCCCCGCCTTCCTCCTTGCCACATTCCTCCCTCATTTGCTTCCCTGCCTTCTCGGACCTGGGAGGGAGACAAGGGGAGGGAAAATCAACAACAAAAAAAGAGGGAAAGGCAGAGAGAGAGAGAGAGAGAGAGAGAGAGAGAGAGAGAGTGAGAGAGTGAGAGAGTGAGAGTGAGAGTACTTGCCTGGTCCTCGGTCACTCCTCCACCCTCTAGTGGATTACAGCCGCTCCTGCTCAGGTGGATCGGAGGCAGTCCTCCTGCCCCTGGCAGACGGAATGCCCCGCCACGTTTTTGTGTATGTAGGGGTCTCCTCCGCCCCTGACAGCAGTTCTCCCGCTCCAGTCAGTCGGCCATGAGACCCTTCCTGTTTGCGGATGGCAGTCTTATCTTTGACCCAGGCACATTTTAGCGGCCTGACCGTGTTTGGTAGCGGCCTAACCACTGCAGGCATTCGGTAGGGAGCCCCTCTTCCCCTCGTGGTCAGCGATCGTTCCTCTGCTTTCAGGCAGCCGGGCTCCTCAGTCCCCAGGTGGATGGTTGTGGCTGCTCGTTTGGCGTGGATGGTAGTGACGATGACTCTACTACGGTGCATCCGTCCTCCATCCTAGTTTTCAGCACCAATATAACAGGGTAAAAGGGTAAGGAGGAGGCTAGAACCGGCTTGACGATACAAATAATTATTTAATGATTAACGTAAAGCAAATTAACACACACACACACACACACCCACATGCAGTGTGTTATGTACATATCTATTTGTTATGTATTTAATTTATTGGATTATCAAATAACAGGCATTATTACCTCATGATTATTTAATATATATAAGGCTTTTTACCTTGCATTTAAAGCAAAAATAACTATATTGAGATATATTCCATTACCGTGATAATAAATTACTTATACGGTGAGGTTTTGGTCATAATGCCCACCGTAGGGGCGGTAGAGTGGGTTGGCTGCCAATCACAGGGTTGGCGGTTCGAGTCCTGGCCTACACGACTCCACATGCCGAAGTGTCCTTGGGCAAGACACTGAACCTCAATTTGCTCCCAATGGCAGGCTTGCGCCTTACATGGCAGCTCTGCCGCCATTGGTGTATGAGTGTGAGTGTGAATGTGTGTGTGATAGTGTGAATGTGTGTGTGATTGGGTGAATGGGACACAGTGTAAAGCGCTTTGGTAAACTCTAAGGTTAAAAAAAGCGCTATATAAGTGCAGACCAGTTACCATTTACCCAATTATACTTTATGTATTGTTTCCATTGGGAAATACAGTATTTGGAAGCAGAAGTTTTTTATATAACATAACCGATTTTCTGTGCTCCACAGCCCAAGGCACATCAGTTTATTGTGAAGTCCTTCACTGTTCCTGCCAAATGTAACCACTGCTGCTCTCTGATGGTGGGACTGATCCGTCAGGGCTGCACCTGTGAAGGTAAGATCAACAAAAGTGATGCTGGTTGTTAAAAAGTGTAAGGAACTGCTTATTGACACAATACTCAGTAAAACTTCTACATCTTTTCCATCTTTCCCTACAGTCTGCAACTTCTCCTGTCACGTCACATGTGCTGACAAAGCCCCTTCTGTATGCCCTGTCCCACCAGACCAAACCAAGGGCAAACTGGGCATCGACACACAGAGGGGCATTGGCACCGCATATGAGGGACATCTGAGGGTAATATTTGCTCTTCATATGTTGCCCACAATGGGCCAGTCTGTCTTTATTTTGGGTCTCCTGTCTCTATAATCAAAGGTTTGACACTGAGGACATACAAAATGTTATAAAGCAGGTTTTGCACATTTACCATGTCTCTTTCATTTGTTGTACATTTGTTTGTATGTACTTATTAGCCAGTATCATATTTTAAATGTTTTCCATTGAGATGTAAGAAGCTCTCGGGGTTTACCTGTGAAAATGTTTCTTAAACTGTGGCATTGTATAGTGAAGATGTGGCAATCTTTCCCAGGTTCCAAAGCCAACAGGGGTTAAGAAGGGTTGGCAGAGGGTCTGGGCAGTGGTGTGTGACTTTAAACTCTTCCTGTATGAGCTTGGAGAAGGAAAGGGTGCCCAGCCTGGTGTCGTAGTTAACCAGGTCATTGACATGAGGTAAAGGTCGTCATCCATAAAATACGGAAAAAAGATGGTTATACATTTGAATTCTTGACTTCTATATCAAGTTTGACTTTCTTTTATCATCTGTTCTCAGGGATGAGGAGTTTTCCGCAAGCTCTGTTCTGGAGTCTGATGTTATCCATGCTAACAAGAAGGATATCCCGTGCATTTTTAGGGTATGCATGCATGTTGTTTTTTCACCCATGATAGTGGTTCTTAACAGGTGGGTTGTGACCCAAAAATGTCTCACAGGTCTGTTCTGATACAGTTGTGGACAGCTGTGAAAATAATGCTAAATGCACATAATAAAATGCAACTGACCATTTAATTGTGCATAGCAAAGATAGAGCAAAACAAATGAACAAAACTGCATCAGGTACAGGAAAATACAACCCCAATTAAATAAAATACGGCTTCACTGGCGACGACTATAAACATGGAATGTGCTGACCATGATTCTAGGTTATTAGCTGGTGAGAGCATATTTAGAAACCAAAATTGTGGATGTCATGGTAATAATGTTGCTATTTTTGATAATGTTGGACCATGCAGTTCATGGTAATATTAATACATTTCAGCATTTGATTTTTGTTTACATGTAAAATCTGGGTCGTGAAGCAAAACCAGTAAAAACCACAGCTTTAGGATAATCCTTTCATTTAAGGGGATAGTCCACTCAAAAATGACAATTCTTTCACCATTTACTCACCCGCATGCCATCCCAGATGTGTATGACTTACTTTCTTTTGCTGAACACAAATTAAGATTTTTAGAAGATTATCTCAGCTCTGTAGGTCCATACAATGCAAGTGAATGGGGGCCAGAACTTTGATGGTCCAAAAAGCATATAAAGGCTGCATAAAAGTAATCCATATGACCCCAGTGGTTAAATCCATGTCTTCAGAAGTGATATGAGGGGTGTGGGTGAGAAACAGATCAATATTTAAGCCCTTTTTTACTATTAATTCTCCTCCCTGCCCACTAGGTGGCGATATGCACAAAGCCTGTGAATTGCCAAAAACAAACAAAGAATGTGAAAGTGGAGATTTATTGTAAAAAAGACTTAAATGTTGATCGGTTTCTTACACCTGTCATATTGCTTCTGAAGACATGGATTTGCCACTGAGGTCATATGGATTACTTTTTTACTGCCTTTATATGTTTTTTTTTTTTGACCTTCAAAGTTCTGGCCTCCATTCACTTGCATTGTATGGATCTATTTAGTTAATAATTTTAGAGAAAATAATGAACTAAGTGAACTATCCCTTTAAAGATTTAATTCTTTAAGTATTGTCTACTGTCTTTTTTCCTTTTAATTCAACAGGTAACAGCATCTCAGCTGTCCGCATGCTCCCGTCAGAAGACATGCATCCTGATACTGGCCGACAACGAGCAAGAGAGAACGAAGTGGGTGTGTGCACTGAACGAACTTCACCGAATCCTGAAGAAAAACAAGCTGAAGGAGCGCTTCGTCTATATGCCTAAAGAAGCCTACGACAGCACGCTACCTCTCATCAAAACCACCCAAGCTGCTGCTATTATAGGTGGGTACCATAGATGGCATGAAATACTCTTGGAAAGTTGACATATCCTGTGATGTGACATGTTATAAGCCATTTAACTCTATTTTAAACTATGAGCAATTCTAGCTATTCTTTTATATTACGTTTGTTGTGATCTCATAGTAATTAATGATTTGTAATATATTTAACAATATATTTGTCATACGATTTCAAATGAAAGAATAAACTAAGATCTAATTAAAAATACAAATTTGATCAAAATGACCTAAAACAAATGACCTATTCTAGCTCCTAAAATGTACACTTTCCCTTATTCATTCATATTACCTGATATGTTGATGTTGAAGTCCATGGACATGTTATGCATCAACTACATGTGTACAGAGACACCCACATATCATGCCAGATCAGCACTGTATGAAGCAAAAACTGTTGCCTTTGCTGAATGATTAACCAAGGATTTCTGTCTTAAGATCATGAGCGGGTTGCTTTGGGGAATGAAGAAGGCCTGTTTGTCATCCACGTCACCAAAGATGGTAAAACATCATTAATCTTTCTTCAGTGCCTAGCATATTTGGTGCTGGGGCTTTGTGGTAAAATATCTAGAGTGGTAGCCGAAAAGGTTGTATGTTTAAACCCAAGAAGGGCTGATTCATGAGCTTCCACCACAGTGTCCTTGATTAAGGCACTTAAACTTAGGTTGCACCAGGACATCTTTTCCTGCAATAAGTGTATATTTGGTTGCTTAAGATAGAAGCATCTGCTAAATAAATGTTTTTTTTTTCTGTATTTGTTGGAGCAGACAGACATATTTTAACTTTATGGCACTTTGTACATGTACTGTACATGTATGTATTTTGTAGACACCTTTATCCAAAGCCACTTGAAGTGCATTGAATGTATACAATTTATCAGTATGTGTATATGTGTCTAATTCCCTGTGAATTAGAGTTAGCTACTATATAAGATAGGCTCTACCAATTGAGCTACTGATATTTTAAAAAGAGCACACCATTTTCTGACCATCATCTACTGAACACCTTCTCTCCTCCTTACAGAAATCGCCCGTGTGGGTGACATTAAGAAAGTGCAGCACATAGAGCTGATCCCATCAGAGCAGCTGCTGGCCGTCATTTCGGGCAGGAACCGGCAAGTGTGTCTGGTCCCCATGGCTGGGCTTGACGGGCGAGAGATGGACAAGAATAAAGTGGCAGACACTAAAAACTGCCAGGCGCTGGTGTCCGGTGTGGTGCGCAATTGCACCTGCTTCTGCCTGGCCATTAAACGACAGATCTCCTTCTTTGAAATAAACAAGAGCAAGTCTCGCCACTGCCATCTCATGGACATACAAGTACATCATTCAAAACGTTTTGTCTTGCTAAAATTAATAAGTAAAATCATTTATTGTTCATGTCAATGCCATTTAATTTATAAATGAACCATGAATATTTCTTTAAATTCTACATTTGTTTGATTGTTGTTGGTTGATAGATTGCAATAATATCTAAATAGAAGTGCCTTGCTGTCCAGTGTTGGGTGTAATCCAATTACAAAATAATTTGTTACTGTAATCTAATTACTTTTTAGTCAATAAAAGGCAGTATAATTCATTACAATTTAAATACTTGGAATCAGATTAGTGATACTGACTTACAATTAATTTAATTGTAAGTACGTTATAGGGTTATGCTTATTTCTAATGTATTATTTATGTAGAATACATGAATTATGACCCTGTAACGAGTCATTGTTTAGGAGAAATATGAGGTGCTGAGTGTATGACTTGTGTGTAACCATGAACAAAAAAAATATAGACATTATTTTAAATTTGTTGAGCCGAAATGTGTGTTAGAAAGTAACTTATAAGTAATTATTAAACTGATTACGTTTTTACAGTAATTAGTAAAATCATCTGATTACAATTTTACAGAAATAATTTGTAATTTGTACCGGATTACTATTTTTAAGTAACTTAACCCAACACTGTTGCTGTCTGATGCCTACATAGGCAGCATCCAAATTAAAAAGAAACCTCTTAAAGGAACAGTTTTCCTCAAAATTTACTCATCCTCATGTTGTTCTCATGGTTGCCAACTTTCACGCATTTGGCGTGAGACACACTCTTTCAGGCTCTGTCTCACACTCTTACTTTACCCAAGTAAATCTCACGTCAAATAACAAAAAAATGTAATTCAATATAAAATAAATATTTCCATCAGCACAAGACTTGTTTCGAGCCGGAAACAAATGTACCACCGCAACGCACATCAGCATGCCACAAAGACAGGATAACCAGAGCTCTGGTGTAACACATACTGATAACATATACCGATAATATGCTAATCGGATCTCCAGTGATTGTATTTGTAACTGCGCACAGCACCATCAACTGCCCTTTTTGAATTGCAGGCTCCTGGAACTGTCCAGTGGATGGCGCTGTTCAGTCAGCAGTTATGTGTAGGCTATCAATCAGGCTTTATGCGGTATAGCATATATGGAGAATCCCCTCCGGTCAGTTTACTCCATCCAGATGACCCCACGCTGGCCTTCATCAGAGCGGAAAACCTGGATGCACTTTGTGCTGTGGAGATCACCAGTAAAGAACTGCTGCTCTGCTTCAGCAAAATCGGAGTGTACGTGGACACACATGGCAGACGCTCTCGGCAACAGGAGCTCATGTGGCCCGCGATACCCACGGCCTGCTGTGAGTGTAGAGGAACCAAAAAAGCTCAAGTTTTTCTGTGCTAATACTATACAGTAATAGAGAAGACTCAATATGTAGCCATGAAAAGGTTTGGTTGGATTGACCTTGTGTCTGTTTAATATCTCACAGGCTACAACGCCCCCTACCTTTCAGTTTACAGTGAAAATGCAGTGGATGTGTTTGATGTGAACACTATTGAATGGATTCAGACCATTCCTCTCAAAAAGGTTTGCTTTTTTCAATTTCAACAATAATAATAATAATAAAACACCTCTTGCACACCCGAATGCTTGCAGATAGATGCATTGGCCACAGGAAATAATGTGTAAAAATAAGAGAAAGTCTTACAAGAGATTCAATATTTCTTGAGATAGAAAAGTTTAGGTGATGCCACCTTCATTAGGCATTGAAGTCCATTATACGATACTATTGCAGTTCATTTCCTGTATTGTATAGTTTAGTGTAATGTTATTTAAAACCGATATATTGTACTCTTTTGCTCTTTTCTAATCTTTTCTTTCATCTGCACTGAACTTTGATTATTTGTGCAAATATATTAGCTTGTTCTGAGTTTGAGATGTGGTCAGATTGAAATGATCGAGTGCTCTGAGTGGTGGCCAATTCCCCCCTTCCAAAAAACAAAAACGAATGATTGGTGTTACAATATCAAAACTTATATTTTGAATGAAAGTTTTTTTCGAATTATAAGTCATGAATCCGAAGCCATAAATGAGTCCTTTTATAAATGCATGAACAAACTCAGAATCTCATTGGCTATGCACAGGTTCGGCCGTTGAACACGGATGGCTCTTTGAATCTGCTGGGCTTAGAGACGGTCAGGCTCATCTACTTCAGAAACAAGACTGCAGGTATGAAAAGACTATCCCAGAATCCATAATGGCATGAGTTGGTAACTGATGTATGAGCCTTTGTTTTAGTAGTGCTGTTTGAAATAAATGACTAATTCTGAGATGTGTTTACGTGTTTGCCTCTAGAGGGGGATGAACTGGTGGTGCCTGATGTGTGCGATAACAGCAGGAAGCAGATGGTGCGCAGCATGAGCAATAAGAGACGATTCTCATTTCGCATTCCTGAGGAGGAGCGACTGCAGCAGAGGAGGTGACACACACACACACACACACACACACACGCACGCACACACGCACGCACGCACACACACACACACACACACATGCATTGGCGCAGCTATCCTTATGAGGGCTCTTAATTTTTGGGTGAACTATTCCTTTAAAGATTAACAAATGCTCTAAAAAGAATTATATCTTCCAGATAAAACTGCACACATCTAATAGACGTCTCTGCGATATAACTGTGCTATTTGTGTGTGTTTGCAGAGAGATGTTGAGAGATCCAGAAAAGAGGAATAAGCTGATCTCAAATCCTACGAATTTTAACCATGTTGCTCATATGGGGCCTGGAGATGGAATGCAGATCCTCAGAGATCTGCCCATGGTGAGAGACTCAGTGCACTCAACAGTCAGTAGCAAATACGTCACGTTGAATGCTAAAACCAACTGTTCATGTCCATCTGTAAATCATGCTTTTTTACAAGCTCATTGTGCTGTTTATGTTCCTGTTCATTAATCAGTGTGGTTTCCAACAAACCTGTTCATGGATCTCTATTCATTGCTCTTATTATATGTCAAAAGTCATTTATCCATAATGCATTGACATGTAAAGTGGTCCCAAAAAGTATTTGGATACCCAAGTCACAAATGTAAAAAAAAAATATATATAATAATTGCATCACATGCAATATCAAACCAAGTGGCATTTATTTGAAAGAAAGATAGTACAAGCAGAACAATTTGCATGAGATGATTGTAAGGTTAAAATGGTTCAAAAATTTGACAAAGTACTTGCAAAACTTTCTGGTTGTCAGACGTAAGTGGAATTTTACACTGCCTGGCCAAAAAATAAAAGTCGCTGTTTGGATTTAAATAAGCAGATACTTGAGAGCCTATGATTGGATCATTATTGCAGTGATTAGTATGTTTCAGCTGGCAATAATTATTTTAACCCAAACTGATGCAGTGTGTAGCTTCTCATTTCTTAAATAACCATGTCAGATGACATGTCACGTGTTCGTAGAAAAGATGTTACTGTGTTCAGAAGCCAGATGTTCAGAAGGGGGCAAATTATTGGCCTGCATCAAGCAAAGAAAACAACTAAGGAGATTGCTGAAATCACTGATATTGGGTTCAGAACTGTCCAACGCATTGTTAACCTGGAAGGATAGCTGTGAAACCTCAGCATCGTAGAAGAAATGTGGTCTGAAAAAAATCTTTATTGATCATGATCAGAGATCACTAAAATGCTTGAAGCCACATCTTAAAAAATTACAGTAGAACTCAAGGCTATGTTTAATAGTGAAAGTAAGAGCATTTCCACACGCACAATGTGACGAGAACTTACAGGATTGGAACTAAACAGCTGTGTGGCCACAAGAAAGCCATTTGTTAGTGAGGCTAATTGGAAAAAAACGACTTAAATTTGCTAGGGAGCATAAAGATGGGACTGTGGAATAATGGAAAAAGTAATGTGGTCTGATGAGTCCAGATTTCACCTATTCCAAAGCGATGGGCTCGTCAGGGTAAGAAGTGAAGCACGTGAAGCGATCCACCCATCATGCATAGTGCCCACTGTATAAGCCTCTGGTGCCGGTGTTATGATCTGGGGATGCTTCAATTGGTCAGGTCTAGGCTCAGCAACATTATGCAGCAATAAAATCAAGAGTCAGCTGACTTCCTGAATGTATTGAATGACCATGTTATACCATCAATGGATTTTTTTTTTCTACCCTGATGGCACGGGCACATTCCAGGACGGCAATGCAAAGATTCACCAGGCACAAATTGTGAAAGAGTGGTTAAGGGACCATGAGGAATCATTAACTCTATTGAAAGTCTTTGGGATGTGCTGGAGAAGATATTACGGAGTGGTTCGATTCTCCTGTCATCAATACAAGATCTTGGCCAAACATTTATGCAACTCTGGACTAGGGCTGGCACTGTTATGATACCTGGATCATGGTTACTGTCAAGCTCAAATAATGTCATTAATAACCTTCAAATCACCATTAAAGTTGCTCATATAACTCGTGCATTTTATTCAGTCATCCAAAAGTGAATTAGCCTTCAAACAAAGACTTTCTGGAGCACTGAGTGCCAGACTTTCAAAATAAAAGCCTTAAGAAATTACAATTGAAATGTATTATCAATGTATTGTTAACTTGTTATTATTATTTTTATTAGAAATTACAATAAAAACAAATTGGGTTCCAAAAATTACTGTGTAATTGAAAAGTGGATTGTTATACTAATAAAAATAAAATGGAATAAATGAGAGAGACAGAGAGAGAGAGAGAGAGTGAGAGAGACAGAGCGAGCGAGAGAGAGAGAGATCTGAAACCATTCACAAGTCCACATACAAGTTCAAATGTGTAAAGAGATCTGGCTTCTTTGCTACTGAAGACTTTGACTAGAATAACTGTTGTTTTTGCTGCTGCATCCTGCAGACTTGTTAGCAATAACGTTTTGCACATGCTCTTATGTAATTGTTTTTTTGTTTTCCTATTTTATATTGAAATAATGTATTGTTAGAGGTTTTTGTTTCTTTACTCATAGAGTACTCCCAATCAGTTCCACTGTGAAATATAGATGTTTATAGATTGGGAACGGTATTGGCCGATACTGATTTTTCAGATATCAGATCGGAAGAGAAAAAATGGTATGGTTTCATCCCTACTCTGTATGGAAATAAATGTTGTGATGTTGCATAAGGTTGTCGAAACAATGCCACAACGAATGCGAACTGTAATCAAAGCTAAAGGTAGACAATCAAAATATTTAGTGTATAATTGTGGTAAAATTACTTTATGACCACCAAAAATCTGTCAATAATTTGCAGATGCTACTTGTTTTGATGTTTTGCTATATACTGTAATGCAATGAAATTCATTCAGTTTTAAGTTTGGCTTAAGTTCCTTATAAGATCGTTATAAAAGTAGATCCCTAGTTCATAGCTCAAACATTTGTTGTCATCATGTCACATCTGTCCCACTCATTGCATGTTTGTGTGTCCCTGCTTTGTGTGTGGTGGTCTGTTTGTTTCTTTATGTAACCTGTAGAATGTGCGTGCTCAGGACAACCGGGCCGGGTTCAGTGGCTCTGTCAGCATCCCGTCCATTACCAAGAACCGAGCTGAACCTGGGAGATCCATGAGCGCAAGCAGTGGGCTGGGAATACGTAAGTACTGCATTATGTATAATCTAACTGCTATTATTCTGCAAGAACGCCACACGTGACTGTATTTGCTGAATTCCTTCCATTCTATCCTCAACCCACATTCTCTTCCTTCCTTCCTTTGTGTCATTCTATGTGTCTTTCTTTCTTTTCTCTCTCAGGGTCTTCCTCACAGAATGGCAGTGCTCTAAGGAGAGAGATGTCGGGTGGCAGCTATAGCTTTAAGCGCCAGACCATGACATCACCCTCAGAGAGCTCGCTGTCGTCAGGTGGAGGCATGGATGTGGGCGAAGCTCCGCTCTCTCAGTTTGATCGAGAGGTGAGTCATGATATAGGAGGAATCGGAACAGTGGTATCTTCATTACTTCATTCATCAATGCCGGGTTAGCACTGTGCAGGGAAGTCACAGCTCATAACCTCCATGGTGATTGCCTCTGGATAGACATACTAATATAAATATCCCATAATAATAATCAAAATTTTGAGCATTGCTCAGGTAATAAAAAAACGTTTTCATTCCAGATGCATTTAGAAAAAGGGACTACAAAAGGAGATTTTGTTGTACAAAGGATTTCTCTTATACACCACTTCACATTTAAATCACATAATAAATAATCAGAAATGTCTGTCAGTGACCTGCTTTAAAGGGTAGTTTGCCAAAACATTATCTCATTTTGTACTCACCCTCATACCATCCCTGATATGAAGGACTTTCTTTCTTCTGCAGAACACAACCAAAGGTTTTTAGAAGAATATTTCACTCTTTTGGCACTTACAATGCAAGTGAAGGGTGACCAGACCTAATGAAGCTCCAAAAATCACATAAAAGCCACATAAAATTAATCCATACAACTCCAGTGGTATAATCCATATCTTCAGAAGAAATATGATAGGTGTGGATGAGAAACAGATCAATATTTGAGTAATTTCTAACATAAATCTCCACTTTGACTTTTACTTTCAAAATGTAAATGACACTTTCATTGTATGAAAAAGAGCAGCATAAACATTTTGTTAAACATTTGTTCCATGGCAAAAAGAAAGTTATACAGTTTTCAAACAACATGTGGGTGTACTATTGGTAATCAACTCCTTAAAAGACGACATTTAAATTACCCTGCACACTTCCTGACATCTCCTGACTTCTAAAGATATGTCTCATCCCATCCCTCCCCTTTCTGTCTGACCTGTATGGGGTGTGTTGGAGGACCACTCATGGTGCCATTAGGCCCGTTGCAATCAAATACAAGTTAGCCTGAGTGCTGTGTTCTCCCCCTACCTTGCTTTGTCAATGTTTACTCAACTCTATGCCTGCCACCCCATTCTAAAAGATCCTAGTTAATAGAATATTATCCTCTGCCAGGCCCCATTGCAAACCAGCCGCCCGCACCCTTATCTCACCCCATCATTTCCCCATACTGCAGCGCTTTGCGTCCCTGGCCGACCTTTTGGCTGACCCATTTTCCTTCAAGTATGAAAGCCATTCTGGCACTCAGTCTGCCCTTTCCTTCTCAGTGGCAGGCCGTATCACCCTCGGAGAAGACCCCCGATTTGAAAAGGGCTTTAAGGACCCTGCTTAGTAAGATGAAGGTAAATTTCACATGTTTGCAGTGAAACACGCACACATACACGCCTGCTGTCATCCGCACACTCGGGCACCCCTGCAGAGTGCTTCTTAAATACCCACTGCCATTTTGTGCACTTTGAAGCACTGCCTTGTCCATCACTGCCTAGAAAAGATTCTATTGAAGCAGAGAGCTTCAATTCAGCAAGAATGGCAAGCTTCCATCTGCATGTTTTACTGTCATGCTGCTCCTGCTGGCCACCCACACTGTGTCCACTAGAACAGTAGTTCTCAACCTTTTTGACTCCAATGCCCCCCCACTGTCCAAGACAATATTTGAAGGCCCCCTCGCCCGAAACTAGACGTGTCTGATTAAATTAATTAATCATGGAAAATCTTTGATTCTAGAAGTTTCAGAAAGAGTCTGTTTATAATTTGTATGCATACATCTTAAAGAATTTTTTTAGCATTTTCATTAAGTTGAATTATTATTATTAATTACTTTAATATCTCTAATTTTAAAAACATTTTAAGTCAACTTGAGGCCCCCTTGGAAGTGTGCTGAGGCCCCCTAGTGCATCCCGGCCCCCTGGCTGAGCACTAGAGAAAATCAGGGTCTTTACGGGAAGCAGAGAGAGTTGTTTGGTCAGAAACATACTCTACACAAGGTGACATTTTGACCACAACATTGCAAGTGTTTTGATGTACATAATTTTATTAGAACTAATAATTATTCAAATTTGAATTTTGAAATAACATTTTTAGTTATTTCCAGGCATGGAAAAGACATGGACATTTCTATATAGTGTATATAAGACTTCTTTCACACTGCAGCTAAATGTGACCCAAATCTGAATATCTGCTCAAAACTGATTTTTATAAGGTTCTTCACATGATATTTTAAATGTAGCCCATTGCAGATACTGACCCGCATGCATGCACCACTTCATGTGCATGTGTATAACAAACTTCACCTTTATTCATAAGCAAAGAATTAAATTGCATTTCAAAATATTTAGGTATTTCGTTTTAGCTGATAGGACACATAATGCCTATATATCTAATAATGTGTCAGAAAGTGATTGAGAAAGACCATATTGATTGATACGAATGACACAAGTGTGTGACACAAGCAAAGAGTGCTGTTACATAAATCTATCTTTTCATGTGCATATTTTACTATTGGTAATTGTAGTCCAAATGAATTGCTAAACCCAATTGTTATGCCTAAATTGAATTTGCTTTCCTTAAAAAAAGAACTTAATGCATTAACATTTTTAATTTCAGGCATATGTAGATGTGTTATTGTTGAGTTGGATTGATGTAAAAATCACATTAAATCCAACCTGGCTGTTAACACAGAAGGCACATTGGAAATAATCAGATAGAGAAATATGAAAGTGGCCCAGATCAGATTTGAAAATATCAGATTCAATGCGCTTGTGGCTGTTCACATGGTCTTCCAATAAACAGACTGTCACATGTGTGTCAAACAGTCTGATTTGGTCCACATTCAGCTGCGGTGTGAATGTTGCTAGTTATGTTTCTAGTTATGCTCCCCCATAAAACATTTAATCATCATGAAATTAATCTTTCCTAGTCAAGTGAAATCTCTATAAAATAATTTGAAAATTCATGGAAAATCATTTATCAAAATCATTGGTTACTGCAATGCTAATGGCTGCTAAAGCACCCCCTTTCGACATTGCTAAGAATGCAACGTGGCATGAATTTAGTTCTGATAATTTCAAGCAGGTATAGCTGCCGGCCGGAGATCTCAAAATGGGGCGGAATCTCCAAAAGGGGGGTTGCACCAACTCCAAAAAGGGGCGTCACTTTCACGCACGGTTAGGGAAGGGATACCATAGGTTAAGGGCTCCCTAGATCTTTGCTGGCGGTTTGGGGCTGCCGCCCTTTTTTGAAGTTCTGCCTGCAGCTATATGCAGCTTTTGCACTCACATACTTGTGTAGAGTTTGTCTCTGTCCTTAGAGTGTGGATTTAATATTGTAATGTCTCCAAAGCTTTGATGCAAAGCAACACCACTAAATAGACTGCTTGAATATGTTTTTGCGGATGAGTGTTTAATTAAGTATCAATGTATTTCATTTGTCAGCTGACATTTTTGTAGTCTAGCAGTGTTTCCCACGGCACACTTTTTACAATTAAACAAATCCCATGGCACACCTCTATCCCACTGTCCCACATAACCATTGTTGATAGTTTTCCTTTTCAAGAACTTCCACGGAGCCCAAATTTATTTTGTGGAACCTGATCATTTTCCATGGCACACCTGACAATCTTTCACAGTGGTTGGGAAACACTGCTCTATAGTACCTTGTCCTCAAAATAATTTCTGGAGTAATGCACCACCTCAATCAGCTTTTATGTTTTGTAGACATGTCAGATCTCAATCAATAAGACAGGTGCTATAGAATATGATGTAAGCATTCAACACTTGTGCTGTATAATCTGCTATAACCATGCCAAATACAGATAAATCTTGTACAGTAGATGATTAATTGAGTAAGATTAATACGTTTTGATTTTTTAAATGAGCATGGCATGTTTACAAAGTGATTCTCTATTACAAAACCCACTTATTTGTTTTTTGTATTTGAGCCCTTGCCATATTTGGCCAGTGTAAGAAGACCCTTGCATGTATAGTTAGAGTCAACATGAAAATCTGTTTGCAACCCAATTTGCTTGCATAATGTGAGAAAAATAAAAACTTGATTGATTCTATTGAGAAGAATGGGCTCTGTATGGTTGGAAGGTAGGGGTTGAAAAATAAGAGGACTTGAGAAGGAAATTCCTTTTAGAGGTGGAGCAAATTATCACATTATGATGCAAGATTATGACGACAAAATGTTTTTCTTTGAAGTAACGTGTGCCAATGAATCGCTCACAATAAGACCAGGAGTGTATATTAAGAAAGTAAAGCGGGTCAATTTTGTTTCATGTTGACTTTAAAGGCATCCTATGTCCATCTTCATTGTGTTTTTTATATTTTTGGAAGGAAACCTATAGGGCTAGATTCTCATCGTAAATGTTGGCCGAGTACCAAACCTAAACTTTTTCTGTAGGTATTCTTTGTTCTTAGCATAATTCTTTTTATTTTTTGTTTTGTAGGACTCTGATTCGCCGCGGCACTCCACTGCCTCCAACAGCTCCACCTTTAGCAGCCCGCCAAGCCCCGCCTCTCCGCACAAGACTAAGTCCCTCTCATTGGAGAGCACAGACCGCACAGGGTGGGACACATGATAGACTCACCAATCAACCAATCACAACGTACTATGGGTGTGCCTGTCACCTTGCCCTTCCCCTCCCATACAACGTACATAGGCACAGCAGGCCCCTCCCACTTTTGCATAAAGGGTATCCACTGATCAATATACAAATGAGCAACAACACCACCTTGAGCAGTGGAAACATGACTGTGAGTGTTTGTAGGTTTGCGTTGTGCGTTGCAATAGTCATGAGCCCCCAAAGCTGATTGGACAAAAAAAAAAAAAAACAGTGAACAGCCCTAGCTAATCAGCTACAGGCATCTCACCGGCAGCCAATGAGACGTAATGTCACTACTACAAACCGGAGATGTGAATTTTATTGTGTCTGGTGTTTGTACATAGACTGGGTTAGAGGTGAACTTATTTATTTATCATTCAGCCATTTCAAGATGGAAAATACTATAATGTCCCTCACTATGTTCAGCTGTGGACCATATGGAATATTGACTCCTTTATAGAGTCCCACTAATATACCTGAAAAAAAAAACTAAATACAATGATGTATATTTTTTATTTGCTCTTAAAAGTGATGTGTGCACTAATTTTTTTTTTTGTTACATCTGGAAAAAAGATGAGGCAGCAGATTTCTGTGCGGTATGCTTTCAGGCGACATCATCTATTGCTTCCTATTCTAGATATGTTGGAATTTATTGGGGTTTTCTGTCATATTTTGATGACATCTTGGAATTTGTTACAGTCATTATTTCCAGTCTCCATCTAAAACTTCCATAAACCAAAATGACCTGAGTAAACATGTCACAGTGATGTACATAGGTTAAAAGTATAGCATAATATATAATAAGGAAGTATTGTAGAGATACACTAAGTGGAAAATTGCTTTTATTTTTAAAAACATATTTTAATATACTCACGCCAAGACCATCTGAAAAGCTTCAGTTGCATCTGTTGTTTTCGGTTTTGTTTTATTTTTTTTTACAAGAAAATACTGCCTTTATCCTTTCTTTTCTTTTAATGATTCCTTTAGATTATTTTGTGAGACACAAGCTAAGCTGTTTTGCTACAAGTGTGCTTTGACCATAAAAACTGCATCAACTCTATTTCTTTATAAGATAGCAATACATGCATTGACTGAAACTGTTCAAATACTGAGGTTGTGTGAGGAGACATGCAGGTATCATATTTCTTTAATCTGGAACTATTAAAACCAAGTGTGGAACTTGTTCCAACATGTAATTTGCAGACAAACAAAAGGCATTTTATTTTGTCCCTGGATGCATGGTCTCGTCTGTTACAGTATAGTTTCTTTTTTCCATGGAAAAACTTATTTTCAGAAAATGTTTTCATGCATAACAGCAATTTTGTCCTGTTAAGTGTTGAAACATATAGAACTATTATAAAATGTAAGGTTTAACTCTACCATTAAACTGAATTACATGAATTATCTGAGGTTATAACAGCAGTGCTCAGTTAAAATATTTTTTCTTTTCATTCCTGGGGTGTACTGTACAAAAATAACTTGTTAAATCTAAAGCTTTTGGCTTTAAATTAATTGTATTGAAAGCCCACTAACAAACACTCCATTTGATCCCATAATGTCATTCCACTTTTGTGATGTTTCTGATTATTCTGTTGTCATTGTATTTGTGGTGGTTGCTTTTATTCCATCCAATGAAAAAGGGACGATCTGAGAAATCACAGGAGTTTAATTACCAGCAAGGCTTCACTTTGTTCTATATTCTGTTTGGAGGTAATTGAATTATGAATTTCACATGAAAATGAGTCTTCAGCACTGTTTTTGTTTTTCAAAGTAAGACTCTTAGTAAAGTTCACCATATTTTCTTTCCACAGAGGGAAAATCACTGTAATTAAAAATGTTTTGATAGGTTTGGTATTCATTTGCGAGGTTAAAGGGACAGTTCACCTAAAAATGAAAATTGTCTCATCATTTACTCACCCTCATGCATCACAGATGAGTATGAATTTCTTGCTTTGCTGAACATGAAGATTTTTAGAAGAATATCTGAGCTCTGTAGGTCTATATAATTCAAGTGAATGGTTACCAAACTTTGAAGCTCCAAAAAGCACATATAGGCAGCAAAAAAGTAATCCATATGACTCCAGTGTTCAAATCTGTCTTTTGAAGCGATATGATAGGTGTGTGTGAGTCTTTTTCACTATATATCTCCACTTTCACTTTTTTTTTTTGGGTGATTCGTATTATTTGTGCATATTGCCACCTACTGGGCAGGGAGGAGAATTTATAGTAAATATGTCTTAAATATTTTATTTTTTTAACCCACACCTATCATATATCTTATGAAGACATGGATTTTACCACTGAAGTCTTATGAATTGCAGCCTTTATGTATTTTTTGTAACTTCAAAGTTCACTTTCACTTGCATTGTATAGACCTACAGAGTGGAGATATTCTTCTAAAAATCTTAGTTTGTGTTCAGAAGAAAGAAAGTCATACACATCTGGGATGGCATGAGGGTTAGCAAATTTTTATTTTTGGGTGTACTATCCCTTTAAAGGAATAGTTCACCCACAAATTGTAATTTTCATTATTTACTAATTTTACTCCAAAACCCCAATGACTGACTTTCTTCTGTGAAACACAAAAGGAGATCTTAGGCACAATGACAGCCTCAGTCACCATTCACTTTCATTGAATGGAAATAAGATGCAATGACATTGAGTAATAACTGATACCAACATATTTTTGGGTGAGCAATCCCTGCAGTATCATTCCATCTGTAGTAAGCCACAGCACGTGAATTGACGCTTATGGCAGCTTTTGCATGACTGCAGTAACGTTTAGGAAGCTACTATACAATCACACATTGAAATTATGTCTTAAGTGTGAACGTTTGATAGAAACCTAATAGAGATCCCAACTGAAAATATAACATCTGCATTTCAGCAACTTCTCTTTCACATCACAAATATATTTGCTCATTCTCATCTCAGTTGTTTATTTTTTTCCACAGATGTCCTTTGTAATAATTTGTACAGTTTTGCATGCATACTGTAAATGTCATTCCATTTGTTTCATGGTTGTATTATGTTTCTCACTCACTTGAAAACCTGTTTTAATGTGGATTTTGATCATTATAAGCAACAAGGAAACTTTTTTGCACAGAGGTATTTATGGTGAAAGGTAAATCAAAAACTGGCCGCTATGCATATATGGAGACTTTACTATATTAACCTGACACCGAGGTAATTCAATAAACAGAGGGAAATGACACACATGGATGCTAATAATGGTTTTATTTTATTTTGTATATAAAGCACTCAGGATGTTTATTTCTGGATATTACAAAAAAAAATCTCTTCACAGTTTTTGGTAAATTACATACAAAAATGACTCGATTAACAACTTTAGTGCTAAAACTCAGAAGAGCTCAGTTGTAATGGATATGCCAACTTCCTTTAAAAATAAACCTAAAATATCTATTCTAAAATTACAAATTTAACACTTCTATTCTAGGTTTTTTATTTGTTATTTTTTAATTTAAAGGTGCACTCAGTAACTTTTCCCCCCTAAATAAATGAATAGTACTTTTGAAAACTTGCTTAAAATCATGTATAGTTTTACCAGTAGCCTAATAAATGCTGTTTAATTATACATGGAGCTGGGCTCCCTCATGTGGGCTGCCATGATAAGATCACATGACCAGCTATATGACTGTAACCTCTTATTATTGAAAATGTTTACTCAAGGGATAAACTTTTGCCTTTGTGTGGTGCAGCACCAACACCACTAGGTTTCAGTATAAAGGAGGTCGTACACTGACGAGAAGTGCCGTATCCCGTAACAGGTAGGACAAAACATCGTGCAAATCGCGAGAGCTCAGATTCAAAGTCAATTGATGATTGAATTAAGATGGGTTTTATCTTCACACACTCAAAGAGAAAAGTTTTGATTGAATGCTAAATCTTGAACTTTAATCAAATACATTTTGTTTCTAAATTGTTTCTAAGTAATATTTTACAAGGTTCTATTTTTTAGGTAGCTGTAAAGCAGTTGAAGTTACATAATTATTGGGTCAAATTGAACTAAAAACTATGTAAGTGGAAATTACAGGCAGAGAAGAATTTGGAGCAACTCCTGAAGACATGGATTGTTGCCACTGATGGACGCCAAACACAATGCGAGTACATTACATTTTAGGATGTTATATGTCATCCGCCTGCAGTGTCCGTGGGCGACCCCTTTAAGTTCAAGATGAATACAATATCAGTGCAACATAACAAATGACTGAGTGCACCTTTAAATCCAGCTCTTCACACTTAAAACAGTCTGACTTAAATGTGCAGGGCTGTCATCATCATCCCTAATTCTCTTCTACAAAATGGTAAACAGTGCAAAAAAAAAAAAAAACATTCACTTCAGAACCACAATTGTAGTGGTAAAAATCTGGAATCTTAAAGCGTTGGAGCATAAAGCAGCAAGAGCTTCAAAACATCATAGAGCGATGATGTATCAAAAGCCCTTACGTTTAACCCTGTTTACCCCCGTCACTTTGACGAGAGGCTGCAAACAGCTTTGAATGTCTCTCCATCTAGCACAGTACATGAAAGTATTTCAAGTGTTTGGCATCCACCATAATTGAACTTGACAACCTTTGATTGAAAGTCTTGTTTGAATAAATTAATTCACAAAGTCCTTTCTCTTTATTGAACATATTTTGCTCCAGTAGCTCAACTGCTAAGGTCATGGGTTTGATTCCTAGGGAACGCACATACTGAAAAAATGAATAGCTTGAATGCACCAAGTCTATTTCTATAAAAGAGTCTGACGAATGCATCAATCAAACTTTGTGCCTGAAAAGTAAACGTGGATTCCCAATCTCCATGTCGCATTTAGTCTCTCCCCATTTGTTGGCACATTAAAGTTCACGCCTTAGTTGCGTCCTCCTCTATGACACAGTGAATGCCGTTGCCAGGACCGCACTGGATGGCTTGGGCTGTGATGCTGAGGTCACGCACGCTGCTGTGCCGCGATTGGCTCTCCAGGCGCTGCAGACTGCTGTGTCGCGAATGGCTGTCAAGACTTTTGACGTTGCAGTGCTGAAGCTGATCGTGAGGGAGACGTTCCTCGATGCCGCGGAAACTGCAGGCTGTGTACCTGACAGGAAACACAAATTTAATACATGTGTTTCCAAGTTTGGAAGAGATGTAAACTTTCAACATGGTGGAGGGGAGTACGGTTTCTGTTGTGATAGAGAGGTTTTAGTAATTTTCGAAATGCAGCTAATTGTTAGCGCTTGCCGTTTCGGTCATATTCATATACTTGTATCAACAACTATTTGATGCATATTGTAAAAAGAAAATTGCATGTATTAGCCCAAAATACCATTATCATCAGCAAGCTAACTGAGTAATATGTATTATGGTGTCAAAATAAATGTTCCTCAAGAAATATGCATGAATGAACCCGGCATCATCCATGTTTCCTGTTTTTTCCGACAACAAAGCACTTGAACATGTAATACTCGTAATTACTACTTCAGAAGTGGGGAGTATGATAATTCTAATAGCACATGAAGTAACTGAATGATCATTGTAATGCTCTAAAAAAGAAAAATAAATAAGTAGAAAAACTTGTTTTCTTACCACTTTGGCAAATATTTTTCGGCATAAACCTCACTTAATCTTGTTAGATTTGACTGAAAACACTTATTGTGTCATCCTGACCCTCAAGCAAATGTAACTTCCTTTAAGGATGTGAAGATATCTGGAAAACAATCCCGATCTATCTCACCTGCCTTCTCGGGAGCGATGCAGGCTGCCATGGTAGCTGCTGGCCTTGCTGCAAGTGCTGCCGGCACGGCTGGTGCTTGCGCTGGGGGGCTCGTCCAGCATGGCAAGATGTGTGGAGGAGGCATGGGTGGAGGTGCCCTGCGTTGAGGTACCTCTGGACTTCCTCACCACTGGGGTATTGGGGTCTCTGAGGAGCAGCTGGGTGAAGTCGGGCTCCTGCAGCACCTGCCTGCTCTCGTGCACTGTACTGTGGAGGGTGGTAGAGACAGTTGGAGTGGGGTGTGAGAGAGGGAGAGTGACAGGGAAAAGAGTGGTACAGAGGGAAGGGAGTGGCAGAGGAGTGAAGGAAGAGAAAGGGGGAAGATGGAGGGTAAGTGAATGAGGGAAGAGGGGGTTATTGCCCTGATACAAGGGACAGGGATGTGGGTGTAGAGAGGAGGCCTTTACACTAACCCTCCCATGATACATTTACCGTAGTACACTACTACTAAACAATTTTTTAAGGCCTTGAAAAAATGATGGGAACTTATGAAAATGCACATCAACTGAACAAATTTTTTTTTGTCCTTAAATACATTTATTAATTTACATTTGTTTATTTGCCAGCCATCATACATACATACACACACACACACACACACACACACACACACACACTGCACAGTTCTATCCTACAATGGCAAAACACAGTAACTACGCCAACACTGAAACTAAGAAAACTGTCTATCCAAATGTGTTTTATTAACACACACACACACACACACACACACACACACACGCTTATGAGGCATCATAAGCCTTTGTCACACTTGCCTTTGAGCATGCAAAATTTCTTTAGAAAACACAATGGGAAGGGTATGAGGGTGATTCTCACTAAATCTGTCAAAAAAAAAGACCTGGTCCTATTTTACTCCAAAATAAATTATATAGAATAGAAAATCAAGCCTATTTTTAGGGCCATTAAGATTTTTTTACACGGATTCTCCTTACCAATGCAAAAAAAATAAAAAATGGCCATTATTATATATCATACATTATTATCGCAAAAATATTATTTAAATTATGCAGTATTATTTATACTTCATACATTGCAAATAATCATTTTCTTGCTGAGTATTTTTGTCTTGTTTTCCAGTAAAAATATAAATTCTTAAAACTCAAACTTTTTCTCAAATTCTTGAAAATAAAAATTTCCAAATGGGTTAGAACAAAAAAAAGAGAAAACAAGCTAATTTTTCTTACTTTAAGTATAAACCGCACCAAAGTTTGAAGACTTAATATTTAATGTCATTCCGCTTCTCAAGTAATTTGTTTTTGTTTTATGCATGTTTACATATTTTTACCAAAAAATATGACAAAAATAAAAAAATTGTGAAGTAGTTCTCCCTAGATGCTGCCTTTAATTTTTTATTAATTCTACAACAGCAATTTTGATTGTAATACAGTAAAACATGACTGTATTATGGTAATGAGAATCACTGCAAATGATAGGAATAGTAAAAGTAACATGTCCTGATGTGTTATGTAATGAGAATATTTATGGTCGACTGATATGGGTTTTTCAATTGCCGATGCCGATATTTAGAGAGCAGAATGGCCGAGATAAATGCAAATAAACCTAATACAATTTAACAACATCAAATCAGATGTACACCAAAATTCTAAAAATATCTAAATTTCTTTTCATAACCTTGAAATGAATAACCTTAAAAACAAGTGACGTGAACACAAGTGAAAGTGTTGACTATACAAGGACAAATCTATTAGTAGATTTTGAAACTGACACAAGTGAATGTTAACACTTTTGTTGATTGACCAAGCAAATATGTTTTTTTGTCCGATGTTTGTTTTATCAGCTGATTAATCGGCCTGGACGATATATCGGTCAGAGAATATGGGGGTAAAATGTGCTCAAGTGTCCTGAAAATAATGCCACAATGCACTACAATGCAAGAAAAGAAAGACAAAAAAATGAACACAATGGTCCAAAATTTAGGATAAATGTTTTTTTTTATGTAAAATATAATTTTATATTCTTTGTATAGATTTAGGGTTAAATATGACCAGGACATTTTCTTGAGGAGTTTCGTGAGAATTGCCCATGATGTCACACTTGTGTAGATTTAATAAATAATACAATCACAAATAATATTATATACAAATTATTAAAATATAATCTCCAACAATATAAAAACATGCAGCTTTGACATGTGTATTCTTTGCATTGAGCGAAGAGACCAGTGTGTATGGTTTCGATCTACTGGTCTCATTGTTCTTGTCATATGAATTTGCAGGTCAGAGTTCATCAAACTTGAATTTTCATGCACAGCAGAATATGAAATTTCTTTGCATGACCTTGTGTTTTCAGTCTCCCACGTTCGGATGCGTTTGAATGGAAGTAAATGGAGCACAAAGTGCAATGTGACTGTGGCTTTATAATTACAGCCAGTAGAATGACATGAAACTCACTCTTTTCTGCGATGCCCACTGAAGAAACTGGCCCACTCAAAGCACGTCTTTTTACTGCCAACCCAAAACACTGATGGGATGCCCACCACCAGCATCATCAGGTACTTGATGAGGAACAAGGCGATATCAGGCCTGCTTGTCTGCTCCACCTGTGAAGACAAAAGCAATGGATTCATATTAAGCGCTTGTACCAACAATACATTGTAATAGAGATAAGTTTAGTATAAAACCTAATGACTGGGGCTAAAAAGGGTAAATGAAGGTAATCAAACATGAAGGCGTAATCTCCCTTGTGAATCTCTGTACTTGCACATACAGTACATGTACAGTGTGCATGTGTATGAATAGTTTTCTGTATGTCACTTTAGCCTTGTGTTGTGCATGTGTGATTGTCTGGATGGGAAGTGCTTTATCTCAGCTCATTGCACAATTGCCAAAAGCATAAACAGAGCTGCAGCCAACACAAATGTCTGCCTCTCTCTTTCTCTAATACACACACACTCACTTTGTGCTTTAGATGGGGCATTTCTTCTGCACTGAATGCTGTCAGCTTGCATTTATGTCCATAAATACTGTACAATAATGTACAATATTTAATACATATTCACGCAATGTCATAGAAACAACCTAATAATATATGACATCGCCAATGACTAGACAATAAAGTAAATACATTTAAATGATACACAAACAATGGTAGACAAAAACATCATAACAAAGAATTACTGCACAGTTTATTGGTCAACCGATATATCACAGAGGCCAATAAATCTGCTGACATTCTCAATTTTTTAATTAATTATCGGCATCATCTGATACATTTTCCCGTTTGGCCGATTGGGTGCCGAAAATCACCTGTTTACATTTGAAGTGACTGAGACATGTAAACAACCAGTCCCGGTTAGTTTTTTTCGCGGTTCGTGCCATCATGCAATACTGGACCGGTGTGAAACACAGTCTCATTTAAACGGTCCGTATATCAGAGCCATGACAGATGCCTTTGAGCTCATAATGTTAAAGTTCTCACCTGTTTCATTCTCCCTCTCTATCCTCAACAGTTCCCTGTAACTTTCAACTGTCTTATATAATGATAAAAGGCAAATATCAATAAAACTTCTATTAAATACCGTTTGTGAATATGCAGATATCTCATTTAAACCTCATGAAAATCCAGCATTTTCATCCCGTCAAGTGCTCATCTAATATCTTCCTCTGAAGTGCGTTTCCACTTATGTCACTGCTTGTGCTGGATCCTCACGAGCACGTGAGTGCAACTTCAAGTAAACGTCTTATTCACTGTATGTACATTTTGTTTGATTTGTTATGTTTGGAGAAAATGCGATTGCTAACGTGGACATGCCATCCATGTTTGCTGGACTACTGTGTGTACTTTCATTTTCTTTTTCCTAATATATTAGCAATTTCTTCATGTGAAAAAATATTACTAAAATTTGATGACAGAAGAAACTGCTGTCTACCCTTTAAAATACAATATTACTGTTTTAGATGATTTTTTAATTGAGTAAATTGAGTAAACAGTGCTAAATGAGAGTTTATTTACTATATTAAATTGTGTGATATATCGGCATTGTATCGGCCTATCAGCCACTCTGCTCTCTGGATATTGGCATCGGTCGACCACTAGCACAGATAGCATGACACATCACGGTTCATTTCTATCCACGACAACAGAAGTTGCAGCAGTAGATATTGTAGATTTGACCTCATTAAAACTAATCCCACACTGCCTCAGGCATCTCCCACACACACATATGCATCAACATCATTACTGAGAATGTTTTACTCAGTGAAACTCAGCAATGTTCTATGACAGTCTCTTAGTTTCATTTATTTTATATAATTTTAAACATGAGATATATTCAGTGGTGTGCAGCTGTTGCCGTATGTTTACTGAGATACACATTATTAAATGTCAGATGAAGCTCATTTTAGTGGTGAAAGTCAGTGAAAATGTATTGTAAATAAATTTTATATGCATCTACCGTTATCTTCATTATTTGTTTTGTTGACCTACTCTTTTAGTGCCGCTATTCCATACATCTAAAACAAAAAATTAATTTGGAATTAACATAGTACTTTAAGACCCACTTTATATTAGTTGTCTGTAATTACTATGCATTTAAGCATACATGTTCTTGCATTGTACTTAAAGTACCTGCCTTTAATTACATCTGTCGTTACACTGTTAACTTTACACTTAATCCTAATCTTAACCTAAACCTACCCGTACCTCAATCTCGGTAGCAGCAAATGTGAATCTTGTGAGAATTTTGCAGAACAACATGTAGTTACACAATAAATATATTGTATTGCATGTATTTTAATGTTAGTACAAAGTAGATAGATGGTTTGTTTTATTAAGCATTTTCTATTATGTAATTTTGCCTAAATTTGTGCAGAAGCACCGGATTTGAGCAATCCGATGGCATAGTTGTGGTGGGGGCTCTAGTAGACGTACATGGACCTTTTGAGTTTAGAGGGATTGATGCGCTATCTTGTGCAGGGTTAATGCAGGGTTTGATTGTTGCACTAATGTTGGAATGTGGTCTGTATAATCTTGTTTTTGACACACAATTTATTTTGTATGTTATATCAAAATGTGAAATGTTAAAATGAGTAGGTTATCTTTCTCAGGATAAAAAATCAATTGGTCTAAATCTGAAGCTTTGGCTCTGATAGTGTACTGTCCAGTAACAGCCTTCCAGTGGCCTACACAAGGCATTAAGTATTTGGGTATTTTATTCCCAGCAAATTTGTCTGATTTAGTTAAGAGTTCATTTTGACCCTTTAATAAAAAGGTTTTCAAGCGATGTGGACAGGTGGACTTCATTACATTTATCGATGATTTGGAAGGTTAATGTTATTAAAATTAACTGCATTCCAAAATTCAACTACCTGCTACAGTCACTCCCTATAGATGTCCCCCTCACATATTTCAAGCAATTTGATAGCATAGCAAAGCCCTTCATTTGGAATGGTAAACGTCCCAGTCTACATTTCAACAAATTACACAGGCCGACTGACAAAGGTGGGATAGGCCCACCCAAGATCTTGTTTTATTATTATGCGTTTGGTCTCAGGCATTTGGCTCATTGGCCGCTTCCACCTGAAAGAGTCCCTCCCTGGTTTTCTATTGAACAGGAAGTCCTTGCCCCTATTTTGCCATTGCAAAGCCTTTCTATCAAACTAACCAAAGAAGTTTAGTCACACCTCGATATCTCAAATTTGCACGTGATTTGAACAAGAGTGGCCAAAGTATTTAATTTAGACATTTATTTAAATGTTGCCTCAAGTATATGGCTGAACCCCAAATTATGTATCAACAAGTCCCCTTTCTGTAGGTCAGAGTGGATTGTGAGGGTTTACTACACTCGGCAACCTGTATGAGAGTGGATTGTTGAGATCTTTTGAGGTAAAAAAAGGTTAAGCCTGCATCAAGAGATGCAAGGGTTCGCCTTATGCAATTTAAGACATGTCTTTTGGGGATGTGTTAAGATCCAAGATTTTTGGTTAAAGGTTCAGAATATTTTGTGTGATGTTCTGGGAACTCAAATGTTACTTTGCCCCAGACTGTGTATTTTGGGCGATGGGGCAGTTATACATTTGGGGGACAAATATATAAAAAATTGGGTTCTGACTCGCATGATAATTGGCAGACAAATTATTTTAATGGGTTGTGAAGTCGGATGGAGCGCCACCATTTCCGGAGTGGTGTGCGAAGATTGGGAGGGTGGCAGCTTTTCAGGACTCTTTTTCAGGGACTCTCGGGGAAGGGATGAGGAGAGAGAAGTTTAGTTTAATTACGTATGTTTATTATATATTTTATTTTTATCAATTTTGTATTTTATGTGACCACAGGTGGGTTCTTGGGGTTAGGTGGGGTTGGTGTTTGGGGAGGGATATTAGTGTGGATTAAAAGTTAAATGTTTTTTTGGTGTGTATGTGTTGTGTTATTTTCTTTGAATCAATAAAAAAAAATTAATTGCAAAAAAACAATAGTTATTTCACTATGAACTAACAATAAACAATAGTATTTTTTTACCTTAACAAAACAAACATTTTATAACAAACATTAAAAAAGATTAATAAATGATGTAAACAAATATATTGTTAACTGTTTATTTATGATATCTAATGCATTAACTAGTGTTAACGAATGGAACTTTATTGTAAAGTGTTATGTTTTGTTTTATTTTTATTAAATACCATTAATTACAACAAATCTCGTATTGTGTATCATTCCGTAATTACTTTGATTTAAAAAAATATTCCGGGTTCAACAGACAGCATTTGTGACAATGTTGATTACCACAAAAAATTTATTTCAACTTGTCACTCTTTTTCTTAAATAGTTTTTTTTTTAAATCGAGGTTACAGTGAGGCACTTCCAATGAAAGTGAATAGGGCCAAGTTATGGAGGGTTTAAAGGCAGAAATGTGAAGCTTATAATTTTATAAAAGCACTTACATTAATTCTTCTGTTAAAACGTATTTATTATTTGAACTGTAAAATTGTTTAAATCGTAATTTTTACAGTCGTTTTAGGGTTTGCTGACATAACATCATAAAGGCAACGTATACCTTTACACAGAAAAGTTAAGTAATGATTTTATCACACTAAAATCATGTTAACATGCATATTTTTTACATTTTGTAGTTATACTTTTGAAACAATAAGTATTTTAACAATTATGGATTGGCCCCATTCACTTCCATTGTAACTGCCTCACTGTAACCCAGATTTGTGCTTTTTTTTTTTTTTAAGAAATTAATCTGTATGAGTCATTTTTGTGCTAATCAACATTATGCCAAAAATGCTGTAAATTAAGCTTAACGTGTATTGAACCCAGAATATTCCATTAAGTCGCACAAGCCCTAAGGACACATAAAACAGTTCTTGGTTCTTTTTCAGAATCAGACAGGATGAAATTAATGACTTAAGGTGCGGTACATTTTTTATTCACTAAAACAATCTCCCTCAGTTTCAATCTCCCTTGACTGTCCTATAAAATAAAGGCTAACCCCCCCAAAATAAATAAATAAATAATTTGTTCATAAGGTAGTGCTGTTTGTCTTGAAGTGTAGATTCCGAGAAAAGAAACAACTCAAGAGCTATTTTTTCAGGAATCGTGCTAAACTGGTCACCTTGCATGTTTTACACTCCTCAATCAATAGCGGTGTTGCAGTGCTGCTGAATGATAGTGCAGGAAACAATGTCAAGTGTATTTTAGCAGGTGTCCCATCAACACTGGCGGAACAATGCACATTCGAACTATCAATGGAACCGAATGTCATGAAAAACATTATGCTCCGGTAGTTTAAAAAAAATGGGAAATGGTTCCTAACCCTGTTCGTAACTGGAGGGATGCAAATTTATGAATGTCCTACCATTTAAGTATATATGAACACATATTGGATAATTACTTCACAACGTTGGGTTCTTACCTTAAGCGGGCAGGGGACATGGTACTCTCTGCAGCGCTCCTGTACCCATGTATTCTCCCACACAGATCTGTTGCTCTGCTCGTATAGATAACAGCCAATAACTGTCAGCAGAGGCACCAGATACAGCACAGAGAACACACCAATCCGGATCATGAACTTCACCAATTTGTCCTGGTTCTCTTTCTCTAACGGAATCTCCATTCGCACCCTATTCAGTGCCACGATGCCTGCTAACAACAGCACCACACCCACAACCACATCCAGTGCAAGAGGCACCAATAGGAACCACCGTAAAGCCATTAGGTCATAGAGCCCCACAAAGCAAACACCGCTCATGCTGTCACCCTCGATTTTGTTCATTGCCATGAGTGTGATGGTGAGGGCCCCTGGAACTCCCCAGGCCACTGCATGAAAGAGCAAAGCCTTCTTCTCAATAGCCTCACTGCCCCATTTGGGAACAGCAGCTAGGAACCAGGTGATGGTGAGGATGACCCACCAAACGCTGCCCGCCATGGTGAAGAAGTAGAGTGTCATGAAGAGGAGTGTGCAGGCTTTGTTGTGAGAGCCCTGAGTGATGGTGGAGGCACGGAATCGACCTGGGCTTGCAGAATTGCATGACACACGATCCTGCAGTAGGAAGCCCAGGAAGAACACCACGGACACCATCATGTAGCAGACAGCATAGAAGATGATGGGCCGCTCTGGGTAACGGAAACGCCTGACATCGATGAGGAAGGTCAAAAAGGTGAAGAGTGTGGCTGACAGGCAGACAATGGAGGTAACGCCAATAAAATAGCGGGCGAAGATGAGCTCGTCTTTGCGGAAGTACATATTTGTGCAAGGAGGCGAGCAGTCGCGCACGCCCATGAATGAGTAGCCCAACTCAGGGTCGATCTTCAGCTCTCGTGGGCACCAGAAACCATAGTCCCGTTGAACAGATGAAGGCGATTCCTCTGTGCTGACAGTGTTGGGGAGTAAGTCTATCGTTCGGGGGTAAGACTCATCACATTCTGGAAACCTACGAGACAGATTGCATAAATTGATTATTAATCAATATTAATAAATGGAAAGGTTCCTGTAGCTCAACTGGTAGCAATTCCAAAGTCATGGTTTTGATTCCCAGTGAACACACAAATGGATAAATTGTATACCTTGAATGCACTGTAAGTTGCTTTGGATAAAAGTGTCTGCCAAATGCATAAACGCAAATGTAAATGATTACGTACAATTTCACAAAGTATCAGTCAAGGTTATTATCGTTAACGAAAACTATTATAAAACTAGTGTTCGCAAAATTAATTTGTTAACTAAAATAAAAATAAGAGTTTGCAAATAAAACTTTGAAGGTAATTTGGTATTATTTCTTATGATGGAACTTTTCTTTATAATTTGTGGGGATTTTTTTATTATTATTACCCTACTAAAAGTGATGTCAAAACAAACAAACAAAATAAGCTTTATGCACCACAATAACTAGATAAAAAAAAAAAAAGAAGAAAAAAAATGAAAAATGAAAAGTGCAGAAGATCAAAAAAGAGATTCTGTACCTACTACACTCCATCTCCTCTGGCCAGCTGACCCCAAACATTTCCATGAGTCTGTAGCAATCGCTCTTGGCACGCTGGCACAGGCGCCGACATGGCAGGGTCACTCGGCCGTACTCTGTGCACACGGGTGCATAAAGGGCACAGAGGAATGGCCGTATTTCAGTGGAGCACTCCAGGTTCACCATAGGATGAAAGGGCTGTATAGACAGAGGATGGGCACAGAGAAAAATATAACTCTCCATATATATATATTATACACACATACATACATATATACACACACGTACCTATGTATGAGAGAGAGAGAGAGAATTTGAGGTAAGTTTATCTTTTTGTTTGTGTTTATTAACTCAATAGAATTGCAGGGTGTGGCTAACCGTGTGATTTCAACATGGCGGCCATCATGTCTGTGTTTCTTTATGAAAACTATTGTTTTCTATCCTGCTTCTCCTATTTCCAGTAAATGAGAATGGAAATTTGATCTGTTGAGCAAGCATGGTAATGTACTTCCCTTGTGTCTCTGAGAGGGCCTTTGTTTGGGGCAGAGAGACATGCTGTTTATTGCTGGGGCTAACTTACACCATGAGACAATCTGGGAGTAGTACCAGCTTTGGGGCCGGACATAAATATGCAAATCCTATGGGGGGAAAGGAAGAAGGCTTCACCAAGGACCAGACAGATAGACAAAAAAGCCTACACCCCTGCCGAGTAAAGGCCTTTGTGATGTAGGGTGGGGGTTCTGAGACACCCCTGGTGTCACAGCCCTCATGAAAAAGGCTTTGAAAAACGAAAAATGTGTATTTGCTCTATTCCCTTTTCTCTTTAAGCTTTTTCTCAAGAAAACAGTGCAATCACTAATGCTAAAATGACATAATAGTAGAAAATAGCCATAGTATATGGGTAGTCAATGCATGTCTATAATTTTTGTTTTTTCAACATCAAAGGTTTTTGGTTAAAGGTTATTTTAAATGGTCTTGCTGTGTGACAATTTCATTTTTAAAAGTACAAATATTCAATGTATCAATTCATATGAGATAATAAGTCTGTATTATAAGCATAATTAGCAAAATGACTTAAGCTAAATGTATTTCATGTCAACTATCCATACACAGTATATTGCTCATAGTGTTTGGCTATTAAACATGTTCTTGGTTACATAATACCTGCAATACTGTTTCTTTACATTTCTAAATACCAGTTATTTATTTAATATGAAGAATACTACATTAGCTCTCATAATGGATACATAATTGCTACAGTTTTTCATTATTGAAAAATAGACAAGCTTTTAGGTTATTGCAACAGTCACAACACATTTACGACATACTGGATGTAGCCTACAAGACATATTCATTATGAGATCGTTCAGCCAGTGCCAGCACACCAGGCTAGGCTACCACCCAAAATGTCTGTAAAAAGGGATTAGGACAGATATTATGTTTGCCCATTTTGACACAAAGCATATAAATCCAGCAATCGATTCCACGCACCTAATCCATATTTAACACAGCATATACCCTTGAGCTCAAGATGTGCTGCCAACATGACATATGTAAGAGCACCAGCTTAAACAAATCACACCACAAAAGTCATTTTCATCAGGTAGCTTCCATAAAACATAACTAAACAGTTAAATTAACTTTTGATTTTTAAAAAAAAAACACAAAAAAACGCTTCATCGTTTTAATGGACTATAAAGAGGCCTATCAGTGTTTTCAACAATTAATCTCCATGGCTTTTCCTTTACTTCTCCAGAAATGCATGATTCATTTCTAGCAGAAAAAATATGTTAAAGCTGAGAATAATTAGAAATAAAATGAAAAATTGCACAATTCCTACACTGAAAAAAAGTGGTAACCTGCAATTTTTACCTCAAGAATTTATTTCTACTTGATATAAGGGCTGAAACGATTAGTCGACGTTATTGACAAAGTTGACAATAAAAAATATTTGCATTGTCGAATAGCGTAACATGAGATCACATTAAACTCTAATGATGACGTGTGAGACCAGCACTGCAGCTCGCTTTACTGAGGAGAAAAAGAATTACACAGCTCACTGTCCAGAGGCACTCTAAACTTTCCACCAGCTTCTCAGGTGATATAGATCGCAAAGCATGTGGGAACTGTAATGCAAAAATACAAAATCTCAGCTGAAGCAAAACTTGAGTGTCAAGCGTCTTTAAAGGAAACACCCCGGCGTTACATCTTAAATGCAGTTATATTTAATGTGTTATAGCTTTATTTAAGTTAAAATAATATGGAAGCAGATCATGTAAATAACTACAAACTCCGAAACTGCCATTTCTGTGTGCAGTCAGCGCCTCCGAGTTTCACCAATGTCCCGATCTAAGGGGGAGAGATTGAAACTGCACCCGGCTGAGGCACACTCTAACGCGGGGATGCTCGTCCCCCTCATGTGCACATGCTTGCTGCGGCTAGATTATAACGTGATGGCTCGCAACTTATTGAATCCTAATATATGTCACTGTGCATTTCTTATTGTGAAGAAAATTGGCAATATACAGCTTTATTAATAAGAGAGAGTTTTTTTTTTTGTGAGTTAAAGATGGATTGAATTGAACAAAAAGGTGACAGTGTAGTCTTTTCCCCATTATACACGGCAACAAAATATGTTTTTGTTTTGGCTTGTTTTCCAATATAGACATCTAATACTCCTTCAAAACTATGTACATTTACTTTAGCAGCTATACTGCAGAAGAAAAAAAAATTCTGAGAAAGTTGAATATAATATAAAAAATATTCTAAAATATCTAAAAATCCTTAAAAAAAAAAAAAAGATGCATATAAGCAGTATATAAGATATTTAGACTTACTTTTAGAGAAAACATCTTGAGTAGAAGTATATTTTGTCTTTACTGCACTCGCAGAATTATAACCAAGTGAAAAATACACTTAGATACAAAATACACTTATATTTAAGATACATTCTCTTAAAGAAATTCTAAATATTATATATGTTGCTTCTCGAGTAATTGTATCTTGTTTTAAGGATTTCTAGACATTTTTAAATTGACTTGCAGTGAATTTCTTTACTTTAAGTCGGGGCACAAGCTGAATAATCGGTTAAGAGCAAATGATTATCAAAATAATCGTTAGTTGCAGCCCTACTTCATATAAGCATTAAAAAAAACTTTTGTTGAAATGGTAAAAAAAAACATTTCTCAGGTTTATTTAGTCACATTAAATAACATTTTATCACCTGAATAAAACCAGTTAATTTTTAATAAACAAAATATTTTTACAGTGTATAGCTACAGCTTGATATGCTAAATGTGAATGAGTTATATTGCTGGATACTGAGAAAATAGAGCTTCACGCTTGTTGTTGTCTATGTACTGTACATTATGTGCAGCTTCTGCTATACTCCCTACAAAAGGTCTTCCAGCATTCTGAGCTCAATTGAGTGGACATACACTGGCTGTTAGGCAAGATAAAAATAAAGTGAGTGCCCTTAGTTGGTGATCTTGTGAAAAACATTATCTCATAATGGCTGTCATGCCACATTACATGCAATGATGTATGATCTGATGAACTAGAATGTGTGCATCTGTGCCACTGCTGTGAAGGCAAACATAGACTTTGTACACAGCAATGTCCATTAAATTGCTCAAGGGCTTTGCTGAATATTATTTAGGATATTCAAAACATGCAGAAATGGTAAACACAGAAAACAGAAGAGGCACAATAATTGTTTCTTTCTGATTGGGCAGAGAGCATACTTTTTTTTCCCACCCTTTACCTAGATTATAGTTTTGCAAACTACCAACCAACTTCAATTAGCTATCCACTTGGAATACTTGTGAAACAGTATTAAAGGACCATGTCCTTAACATGCTGGGTAGTGTATTAGACTGGTAGAGTATTTTCAAGTTAAATTCAGCAGTTTGGATCTTTTAGCATGTTTGATCATACAGATGTGGGATTCCCCTGTTTGTTTTTCTCTTTTTTTTTCCTGTTAATAATTCTAGTGAATTTAATACTGAATCTATTTGTCTGAAAAAGAAAAATGGAAAAACAAGGAGGCAAACAAAAGACATTAAGTCATCTAACCTGACCATTTGAATGTGTTCATTCACAAGTAAATAAGTTTTCTACCTCCCTCTATCCATAAATACAGAGTACATATGCCTTTTTCTGTGCACTCCCAGTGCTTTTTGATAAGGAATGTGCTTTTTCACAATATTTGTTATTTACATAATAAGGCAACATTCACTTCACAGCATTCAACTTCACTACCATGGCAACCAGTGATGCATAAACGGGCGGGGTTTGAGAGAGGGGTCTAATGGAGAGGTCAGAGTGCCAGTGACGACCACCTCCTGAGAGAGAAAAAAACTGCTCTTTTGTTGCAATACAATTGGGATCCGTTTCCCCAGCAACCGCAGTACCTTGCGTGGGGGAGGGAAGAAAAAGAGAGGAGGGAATGGAGAGAAACAGACAGAAAAGAGACAAAGAAGAAGATATGGATGGGAAATAATGGTCAACCATGCCATTCCAATAATATATTAGTTAAGCATTAATAAATATGCCTAAATGTTTATTATGTTAAAATATATCATCTTCATTTTCAAGAATAACCAGTTCCATTCAACACATTTGTATTTAAAATAATAACCTTTTACAAGTTGTTTTTTAAATGGCCAATATCTAGAGAGCAAGTTTAGAGATACAAAATTCTGTCTGTATTATGAGACTAACACTAAGTGGAATGACCACTTCTTTTAATCAGCCTTTCTCAAAATGGCCAAAAATCCAGAATGAATTGTCCTGGTCCATAAATCGATTAGTATATCACTAACACTGAGATCACAATCCTTCAGGAACCCTGAAAATTTTGTCTCCTGTCATTCTCAAATGTTATAATTATTGTAGTGTAATACAAATACGAAGTTATTAAAATCGGAAACAAATAGCCTTATATGATGTAAATTTTAAATTTGAGTTGCCATATTACATGCCCACTGCTGAATGCCCTTAACCATCACGCTGTGGTAAAAATAACACAAGGACAAGGTCAAGCATCTTTGCATGTTTGGCAAACAGGGGTGGAAGCTTAAAATAACTAGATATCAAACTAAATCAATCAGTGCTACTGAAATGCTGAATAAATATTGTTAGGTTGACCAAGCATCCTCTTTGCTTGCACATTTCAAATCCTTTTTTAATCTTCCCATATACAATCACACCAATCCCAGAAACCCATCCCTTAAGGCAACTGTCCCAATTTACAAATGGGGTTATCCAGAGTTCAGAACAAGATGGTGCATCTGTCCTAAGTCTTTTTGAATCTGAAAGCAAGGACCTTTAATCTGCCCCTTATCAAGCCCAAAATAAATAAATGGTTGGCTGTAGCTACTGATGAAATGAAGGATTCAGTATTGTTTTCTTTTACTCGAGATTAATTGTGTAGCAACTAAAGCGTCACCTTGGTCCCACTTCTAGTCTGTTTGTAACAGTAAAGGCTATTCATCACCATAATCATGGTTATTCAGCAGACTTCATTCCTATTTAAAATCACATGTCAATCTTCATTTGGAATCTGGAATCATGCCAAGAAAGAAGAGTAACAACATGTAACATTGGAGCGCACAAGTTTTGCATTAACTGGAAATCTAAATTCATAAATCCATATAATTCCATAGTAACTCTATATAAAACTGCATAAATTATTTTAGGCCACGTACACACTAACACATTTTTGTTCAAAAATGTATTGATTTCGCTATGATTAAGCCTCTCATCCACACTAAAATGGTGATTTACGCCACCTAAAACCATTACCACATACTTTTTTTTCCTGTTAGTAGTGAAGATTTATATATAAATCTTCATTTTATTTTGAAAATAGGCAAAAGGTAATAAAGTTCTGTACAGTACAACCATTTCATTTTTTTTGTTTTGCCAATAGCATTTGACACTTTTCCACTCTTAAAACTTACATCTTTTGCTCAAGGAATGTTGCCTTTGTATACTGTTGGTGCAGGCCAAACTTTCATAGATCTGATCACATTTCTCTGGATCTGTAATCTGTGTATTCTCGCCTTCTCTGAAAGCACTGGCCACTCTTTGATGTAAAAACCTTGTTAAATCTCGACCTTTCTTGAATTCGTCCCTCAGCCATTCCTCGCATAGCTTGAGAAACCAACGGTAACTCCATTACCGCATACTTTGGTATTCATTGCCATAAAGAACTGCAAATTATTTCAGAAATTTTGTTTTCATCTGTATGCTGATGATTCTCAACTTTACCTTCCTATTAAACATGGGAAGCACCCTTCTATTGAGTCTCTGCATAAATGCATGGCCGATGTGAAGTGTTGGCTGGCAAACAACTTTCTTCAATTAAATGAGGATAAGTCAGTTTATTGTTTTTGGTCAAAGGGGATATGAGGTAAATTTAGAAAGAAATTTGTCACTGCTTCCAGGGAAAAAACTTCCCTATGTAAAAAACCTGGGTGTTATATTTGACTCTGAGCTCAAATATGATTGACAAATAAATGCTGTTGTTAAAAATATTTTTTTCCATCTTAGAACTATAGCAAATTTGAAGTCCATCATTTCTTTTGATGATTTGGAGAAGGTTGTGCATGTTTTTGTGTCTTCTCGATTGGACTATTGTAATGCTTTGTATCTAGGTGTGAGTCAGGCCTCTCTCTCTCGCCTGCAGCTGGTCCAGAATTCAGCTGCTAGGCTTTTAACTTGAACCAGGAAAAGAGACCATATCACCCCAGTTTTGATTTCACTAAATTGGCTACCGATCCAAAACAGAATCCAGTACAATGTGTTGATGTATGTATTTAAGGCTCTTCATGGTCTTGCACCTGAGTACATCTCTGCTTTAATAAGTTTGACTCAACCTTCAAGGTCTCTCCGCTCTGGTGATCAGCTGTGTCTGTCAGTTCCAAGATCTCACCTAAAAACTAAAGGTGATAGAGCTTTTGCAGTGGCAGCCCCTAGACTTTGGAATGAGTTTCCATTGGTCATAAAATCATCTCCGTCTCCATTCTCTTTCCAGGGGGCCTTAAAAACGTATTTATTTTCCCTAGCTTTTAATTAATTGCATTATAAATTGTACTAGGTCAAATTTATCTTATTCTTGTTTTATTGGTTTTAAATGTTTTTAGCATTCTTAAGCTGTATTTATGTGATTTTATTTATTTTTTGTAACTCCATGTACAGCACTTTGGTACCCAGTGTGGTTTTTGAAAGTGCTCTATAAATAAAATTGAGTTGAGTTGAGTTTCATTGTACATATTGCTTGGAAAACAATGTGTAACATGTTACATTCCTACATATACTTACTAAGCACTTTATTAGGAACACCTGTCCAACTTCTTATTCATGTGATTATCAGCCAATCGTGTGGCAGTATTGCAATGCATAAAATCATGCAGATACATGTCAGGAGCTTCAGTTAATATTCACATCAACCATCAAAATTATCTCAGTGATTTCGACTGTGGCACGATTTTTGGTGTCAAGACGGGCTGGTTTGAGTATTTCTGTAACCGCTGATCACCTGGGATTCTGCAGACAGAAACGCCTTGTTGATGAGAGAAGTCAACAGAGAATGGCCAGACTGGCTCGAGTTAACAAAGGCTACAGTAACTCGGATATCCACTCTGTACAATTGTAGTGAGCAGAAAAGCATCTCAGAATGCACAACACGTCGAACCTTTAAGAACCATAATGTTCCAAATAAAGTGTTCAGTTAGTGCATCATGCTAAATTTATTTTTATCTTTTTTTATTTTTCCCCATTTTCTCTCCAATTTTGCATGTCCAATTCCTAATGCGCTCTAAGTCCTCGTGGTGGCGTAGAGACTACCCTCAGTCCGGGTGGCGGAGGATGAATCTCAGTTGCCTCTGCGTCTGAGACAGTCAATCCGCACATCTTGTCACGTGGCTTGTTGAGCACGTTACCGCGGAGACCTAGCACATGTGGAGGCTCACGCTACTCTCTGCGGCATCCACACACAACTCACCACATGCCCCACCGAGGGCAAGATATAGTGATGTCACAGTATAGCAACCACGAGGAGGTTAACACAACGTGACTCTACCCAATTAGTTGCTATGGAAGCCTGACTCGAGTCACTCAGCACACCCTGGATTTGAACTTGCGACTCAAGGTGTGGTAGTCCGCATCTTTACTTGCTGAGCTACCCAGGCCCCCTAAAACATAAAAATATGTTTTTAATACTATCTGTACATACCCATACTCATTCTACTTTGCACATCTGTGTTTAGCAACCCCATAGAGAACACATACTTCTCTGTTCGCAAAACTATGCAAGTATATTGCTCATGTAATTCAGTGTCTAGCTGTTCTGTAAACTCTGATTTCTGATGTAATTTGACCACGGTCAGTTGCATAGATTTAGACCTTGTAAAATTCAAGAAAAATGTGCATTTGAATATATTTCTACACTGACCTTTTAATCCTTTGTGCAATACTTGGTTTAAAAGTATCATCAGTTTGTGTGTGTGTGTGTGTGTGTTGGTTAATACAGAAGGTTTCGTAACTCCAAGCAGATGAGCAGATGTGATCCTCTCTTTTTTAATTTAGATTCTCCTTTAATTTCCTGTCCAATGTCTTTCTCTATATTGAGGCAGGACAAGAGTAAGTTCAAACTTTGTGACTGAGGACAGCAGTTTTAGATAGGGTTTACAGTGCTGTGTGTGTTCAGCAGAGATCCGCTGCCCACTGTAACAAGCTAATGCAGCTGCTCTCAGTTGGGCTCAGCAGAATATTGCGTCCCAGTAAAGAGGATTAAACAACAGCTAGAATCAATCCAGGCATTATGGCTGCAGATACAAAGCTTATAGAGCAATCAAAATAAACAACGTGCCCAGGCACCATTTAGTGCTCATAACATCAAGCATTGTAGCATACACTCTAGCAATTTGGTGTGATGCAACCTTGTTATATAAAAATGCAAAAAGATACTACTTATTCAGTCATAGCCACATCCCAAAGAACTAAAGGTAGACTGATATACTGGTTTTACCAACAAATTGTTGTCAGCAAAATCCACTCTATGCTGACTTCTACAAAGAACACCCAAAATGGTTTACAACAGCAGAATGCTTAGGAAAGGTTTAGGAAACAGTCCCGTTGGTCAGATTAAATAATAATTTCCCTTTAAACATTTTTGTAATGTGATCTGACTGATCTGTTCTGCAAGGCACAATAAAGAACTGGGTCAAATCTAAACCAACAAATCTTTGATGCCGTTGGTCCATACGGTTGTGTTTGTTTTGTAACAACACATTTAAACATTATTAGCATTTAGTTTTTTTTGTTGTTTTTTTTTGCTGTGAAAATAAAAAAAGCTAAATTACAGGCAAAGGGGGTGCCATAAAATTGTAATGTTTCGCTATTTAGGAAAGACACTTTACCTCCATTGTGAGAGCAGCGGTCTGCTGATCATAGTGATTTAGAAGATTGGGCATGAAGGTGGTATTGTAGGAGAGGCCCTGACACATCCTTAATGTGATAGGTTCACAGGTGAACATGCTATGGCTTCCAGTATCTTCCATATTTATTGCCATGCATGTAGTCAGTGTAGACATTAGAACCAAAAAGAGATCCATTTTTGGTAGTTCACTCCAGAGCAAGGCAGGTAGTATGTACAGTGTCTTGCAATTGACAGATGTGTATCAGGAAAATCTGAGTTTCTCCATCTCCTCAGAAATTATCTGTTGCTTGACAAACGTGCTTCTCCATTTTTCAGGGTCATTATAGATCCAGGTTTTTTTCAATGCACATCCATCTTTTTTTGTTTTCTGGGTTTCAGATTTTGTAATGTTAGATCAACATTTCATCTGTGGGTGACAGAATGTAAATTTTGTTAGATGAGCAGACTAGCATTAATTTTTCATTAGTGGGTTAACAGTTAATTCAAATCTCCAGGAGATTTCTGAGACTGTGGGAAGTATTTTCAAAGTGAACAACTGCACAATAAAAAGCACTGTCACATTATAGTGGCAACAACAACAAAAATATGCTTTATAATCTGTTTACTTAAGGGACCAGAAAACTTAAATGTAGCCTATTTATGTAGTATAAAAAAAGGAAAAAGCACAGTATAAAACAGAACAATAGAATGCATAGAATGGAACACAGAACAGAGTTATAAACGAAGAATAAACTGTTCAAATTATGGTCCAGTTTCAGACTGGCACCTCTATTTGGATTTAATGGCATGCAAACGTTAAGCAACGTAATTCAGTTACGGATGTTATTGCAAAAACACATTGCACAGCTAATAAAGTATTATTTAATAACTACAGATAAACAATAGGCAACATAGCCTATTATTTAATAGAAAATCTGTCGCGTGTGTCCGCGTTAAAAATTTAAATAAAAACGGCGACTTAGCGAAACAGACTTCTACACAACACCGGCATAATGCAGAACGGGGATTTTACAGGAGATGATAACGTGCTAAAATGATTGTATAACTTAAATCATTTTTACGTCCTTTTTTTAAACTATCGCAAAACACAGCGCGCGTTCGTCAAAATAAAAACGAACAAAGATAACGTTTTTCTTTACTAACAGATGGGATATCCATTGGGAACCGTGTAGACACTGCGACGTAACTGAACTACCTTCATAATATGTTTTTGATTTAATAGGTGTATTACTCTTATTTTTATTCTGTTTCCGAAACATGCTTCTACATTCTTTCTAAAAAATATATTTCTTAAAAAAAAGTATTCTTACCTCTCTGAGGTAGATCATTCACGTGCTGGACCCCACTCTGCTGCTCCTCTAACAATAAGATCCCTGTGTGTCCCTTTCGGGCAGGTTTGGAAGATTTGTCCGGGCACGCGCAATTGGCGGTGACGCGCAGACGAATATTGCTCTCGCTTCTCTCGGTACAAAAGCACATAACATCTTACGTCACTGGAATGAGCGCGAAAGAACACATCCAGTACTTGCGCCTAGAATGGCTTGGTTTTATCCACAAATATCATCACAGCAATGGCCGTTTTGGAGAGAGGCGCGTCACCGCACAATAATAAAATGAAGTTGGCGCTGTTGATTTGTGGTTGCCAGGAACGAGGGGCGGCGTATTTGGAAAGAGGCGGGACAGAGTGAGGAGGGAGTGTGATTGCTATGGAGACTGGTAAACTGTGCTTTAGGAAGTCACCAGAACCATCAATTACGTATCAGCAGGAGCAAGAAATGGTCGTGCGACGAGAACAATCATGATTATTCGATTTGGCCTGGCCGCAGATGGTAATTTTGTTGTTTCCAATTTGAAATTACCTACTGTAATGTGCTTATACTGTGTATATGTTTCATTGTATTGTTGCAAGTGTGGAAATCACTGCACATCTGTTTGTCAGACCGTTAATGTTGGTGATCTTGATTTTGTGGTACCTAATGCGGTTGAGTTTTACACAGGTATGATTTGATGGAGCTGAGTCTTAAATGTCTGAACTTTTTAGAAAGATGCCCCAAGCTCCCAGCTCTAAAATGCAGACCACACTAAGTACCTGGACACCTCTAAATCATCATCTCTCCAATGTTCATGTATGTGCACCAGTCACTATGAAAACAATATTGTATGTGGTCTTTTCCTTTGTTTACCATCTAATAATTGCAGTTTCAATGGGATAACATAGAGTTCAAGTTTTTATAGTTTTCAATAACAGTAACATAAATATTAGCGAAGGCGAATTATGTGCATTAATTCATGCAGGTTTTCGAAGAGAGAAGAAATCTGATTGGAAAGTGGGTAAGGTGGACAGTTTCTCCAAATAAACTTCTCTTGGTATTTGTATTGACATCCTAATCTTAACATGTGCAGATTGTCATGATTAATCATGACTGCACATTTGTCTCTTATTTCTCCTCTTTCATTTGCTTTGATTCACAATTTCCTGTTGGTCTTGATGGTAGCTCAATTTCTCTCATTCTCTGCCCTAGTTTGAGAAGTGGACAGATAGCCAGCGGAAACAGGTGCTGCAAGACTTTTTCTCCAGATGTTCGGTTAGCCAACTGAAATATCTCAGACAGACTCTGAGCAACTTGGTTCCAGAAGAAGCTCTAGACTTTACTAGTGCCCTTCCCAGGGTCATATCCCTTTATATATTTTCCTTCCTGGACCCCCGAAGCCTATGTAGGTGTGCACAGGTATGTGTAACACATGAACATTGATAAATTCACCAATAAATTAGTAATCATTATTAGCATTGCAGGATCCAAGTGAGTTTCAATGGCATGCATTAAATGCAGTATTCTGCATGCACAAAAAATTGTTCTTTTGCTGAACTTGATTCAATCGTTGTTCCATGTTTGAAATTAGTTTTCTTTACTTAAAATGACTATATAATCTCAACACAAACACTTTGAAAGAACCTAGTTGAACTGGGTAAACCCAACAAAATTAGATGTGTCAGTGTACCTCAAATAAATCTCTTAATTTTTCTATGTACTAACTAATGAAAGTTAAAGTTATCATGCTAAATACATGCTGGTTGGAAGCACTACAGAGTGTGGTTTAGTAACTATGCTATGGCTAGCACAGCATTTGCTAAAAAAGTAAGCAATCAGTTTTGTGTGCGACATCTACTTGTCTTCATAGTTAACTCAAGCTGCACTCACTAATAGTAACATAACAGAAACTCTTCTAAATGTCAACATAACAAAACATTAAACACCAACAAGTATCCCCCTTTATATTCATCTTGCACATAAACATGTAATATAACACTTAATTTTAACATTTACTCTTCCTATGAAATCCCATGCAAAGCATGCAGGGAAATGGAAATCCTCTGCCGTTTCATCAATGTTCACGCAATGAAATCAAGCTGTGACAATTTTTAGAATTGTGTTGCTTGGTAAGTTCATTTTAATTAAGTAAATTGTACAAGCAGCATGTAGGCCTATGCCATGCATATGTATAATTATGTCAAAGTACTAGTTTTTCTTTAATTGCAGGTGAGTTGGCATTGGAAAAACCTTGTGGAGCTTGACCAGCTCTGGATGCCTAAATGTCTGAAACTAGGATGGTGCATAACTTTTTCTCCCACACCATTTGAGCAAGGTGTATGGAAGAGGCAGTATACAGAGACAGTGCAGGAGCTTCATATTAGCAGGCCCAAGGTAAGACGATGCTATTAAAAGTTTGGGTCAAGGTAAACCTTAATGTTTTTGGTGTCAGTGTTACCCTAAGTCACAATCTGTAGTTGGTGTTTTGTTCTGTCACATATCACTGTTTTTGATTAGATGCCTACAAAGGAGTTTTTCATTATCCCTGAGGTGAAAGTAATTGGCAGTGAAATGGAGGGGTCACTTCCTGTGACTGGGAAGTTAATCCTCTCAAGTCAGAATGGGAAGAGTAAAGATGGGAATAGCTTTGTGAAATCAGCCAAAGCAATTCTGCCGTGGAGAGATTCGGACAGGCATCCCACTGACACGATACGCTTTAACTATTTGGATAACCTCGACCCAGCTGAGCAAGCAAGTAAAGAGTAAGTCAATGGCTTCAATTAATCAATTTGACTTATTTTATCCAACATGCATACACATAGATACATATATACTGTATTTGAGTGGATTTCTTTAGTGAGGTAAAATAAAAACATCATAAAACTGGATGCGACCCACTATTAGGTATTCTGCTCTACTAATAAAAAGAATAAATAATAATAAATAATTCCTCCCATATATTAAATATAGTGTTATCAAATTCTATTAACTATATTTATATTGTAGGTAAACATCTGTTTGCACAGGTAAATGTGTCTGTGTGACCATTTAATAATGTTTAGCTCAACTACTGCACAAAATCCAAAGCCATCTTTTTCTCTGCAGACTCATAAAGGGAAGATTTAATTCCAATACAACAAGACAAGAAAATTCAAAAAAAGAACCATCTCACACAACATACAAGCTGCGCAAGGCCAAATCTTTGGTAAGCCAGTAATTGTCATGTGACTGCTCTGTTGATTCTCATACAAATCAGCAGAAGCATGCAAAGAATTCTCTAGAGACTACATAATCAAGAGGCATCATGCATACTAAACAGACTGTACAGTACATGGAATATCACAGACATGTGCTGCCCAGAGGGAAAGGAGGGCACTGTGTTGCTAGGAGAAGAAAACAGACATAGAATAAATGAAGTTAGAAATTAAGGCTTTCATTTGTGTACTTTCCAGATGTTTTTGTCCTTGGATCTCAGTACAGCAGGTAAGCAAAGACATAACAGGCCACAATGGGCAACAAAGAGTTTAGAAGCGCTTTCGGGAAACATGGACTCCATAAAGAGACTTGCCCAGACCTCCCAAAGGAATGCAGGGATACGTCCGGGTCCAGTAAGGCCTTCAGTGCCCAGACTGAGTAAGGAGGGGCACCGTGCATCAATGAGATCCCATCGAAGCACACCAAGTAAGTTGCTTTTGTGTCAATCAAGTCAATCTGACCAAGGATGTCAAATAGTGTCTGGGCCTATGGGGAAATAATTGAATATTTGCATTTAAATGAAACTATTGAGTGTAATACAATTTGTTAGATTATCTGGTCTAATAAACATTACTTTGTTTCAGCTGTGTCTCTTTTTGAAGGACAACCATGAAGGACACCAACATATCAGTGATCTAAACTGGATACACAAGGCCACCTTCTGGAGGATGTTGGAATAGCAAAACGAACAACTTCACAATTAAATTATTACTAAATGATTAAGTGATTGCAGCACAAAAAAATAAAAAATAAAAAAATATTTTATTTATTGTAAAAAATAAATTAATAGTACACAAACATAGTAAAATAGTTATTGTTTATTATGTATTTGCATAACTATGTCATGATTTCTTCCTCTGTGTTTCCTTTTCCCCCTGAATCCCTTGTATTATTTAAAGGCCACTAGATGTCCCCTTTTGCTCAGTATGTCTCCCACTAGTGAGTAGGACATATGAGCTACTATTGTTGTAGTTTTTCTGTTTTATTAACTTGGTGAATTAATGATTAAAATTAATTGTTGAATTATTTGAAGAATGATCAGCTTGCTTTCCCGATTTTCTCAGATATACACTGTTTATAAGTTTCAAAACTTAGAACTTTGTCTTTGTCCTGGAAACTGCTAATTTCATCTAGTAAAATGTGTTCTAACATTTGTTTGCAACAAATTACGGTATATGACAAAATACCATCCATCCATCCATCCATCGTCAACCGCTTATCCTGTGTACAGGGTCGCTGGGGGCTGGAGCCTATCCCAGCTAACATTGGGCGAAAGGCGGGGGACACCCTGGACAGGTCGCCAGTCCATCGCAGGGCCAATGACAAAATACATTTATGTCAAATTTAAATATATGAAAATTACAAATGTATTAGTTTACTTAATTTTCACTGACCTTTATGAGTAGTCGGGACCAATTTTCTTTTGCAAATCTTTACAGTTGGGTTGCTATTGGAAGTTTAATTTAATTTATTTATCATGCATTTTGGTGGATGGCAATGTATTTGACTCAATTACTTAATTGTCAACTCAATTTAATCATTAGCACCATCATGAACCATCAGGCAAATCATTCCTTTTTTAATTGTTATGAGTCTGAATAAGGCCTTATCTTATCTGACCAAGATTGGAGCTGTGTGTGCACACCATCCGCAATAGAGAGCAACAGTGACCGACACGCTCACTTTTTCAGCCGACTGGGTTCCGGAAGCATTTTTCCCCATTCATTTTTTACATAGGCTTTTCATAAAAGAATTTGAAGCCATGAACCAAAGCAACCAGCTCTGAGGTGAATCACAACATTACAAATTGTTTTGAGGCAAAAATTTATTTGAAAATCAGACAAAAAGACACAGCTAAAAGACTTTGTACTTACCGTCTTTAATGAGGGCATGGAATACAATGGCATGAAGCATTGCGAATGATGTCATTGAATATAAAATTATGGGAATATATAAAACTATTGATTTTAGGTTGTTGATAATAAGAACAGACACAATATATTTTACATTTATTGCAAAATATTCCGATAAGTACATATAAGTAGTATAAGGGTGAAGAGACGCTGACATTAAGTCATTCACAGTGTGTCATAAGAGTGGGCGGTCGCTATGAGGCACATTTCTTGGGCTATGTTGGCCGTGGTTCTCTGATTGGTGAAGCTTGCTCTGCTGGTAAGGTTATCATTGAAAAATTAGTTTATGGAAAAAAAATTATAATGGGATTTTTACTTCCGGAACCACACTGTTGCACTCTGTTACACGCCCATGTTTATTAACAGAACAAAATAAAAAATAGCTGTTTATCAAGGTAAACATAATTGTCTTAATAATTGTACAAAAACTTCTGTCTGTATATATATATATATATATATATATATATATGTGTGTGTGTGTGTGTGTGTAAAGTCTGTCACGTCGTAAATGGAATAAGCCCTTAATTATGAAAATCTGTTTCTCAAACCGCCATTTTGGATCGGTGCGCCTGTCGCTGTGTTCACGCTGCTGACTCTCCTGTTGAAATATGTAATACACTCACTTTACTTGAATGCAACTGAAGTAGGAGAGTAGAAGGCGGAGCTCTCTCAGGGCTGAGTTGGTGGACTTTGACAGAAGCAGATCCCTTGGAAAAACTGTATTTGCGGAAATTATTGGTAAGTGTAATATATCTTCCTTTGTGTCTGCCTTCTTTTTCAAGCAATTGGAAAAATTATGTATTTCCCCGAACTCTTGTGAAAGTCAGCGCGTGAGCCACAAGACTGCTGTAGCTAGCGCTGTAGCTCTCTGTGATGTCTCGGTAGGAAGTCCTTCTAGGTCTTAGCGTTGTTTCAGTCATATTTTTTCATATTGATTTCGTTGTTAAGTTCTATAAATTTTCTTGTTTCTGTAAATTTAATATAATATTTTATATATAAACTAGAGAGACGTTAGTAGTACTCAAGATTCAGTTGTTGTCCATTATTAGTGATAATTAATATGATAATTTTAGAAGTTCTAACTTGCATTAATATTGTTGCAGATTCGTTATGTAGTTATATAAAATGTGTGTACTTCATTCAGTTGTCTGGTTTACGAACGAACTAATATTTTACAATGAAGCCCCCCCACTGTCGGTTAAATTGAGTTGTCAGTTAGCTGTCTCGTGCGAGCAACATATTTACTACCAACGGGTTTTATCCGCTTGCTGGCTTTTTTATTTTTAAACTGACGTTGATCCAATATAACGTACTGCGTGTGGAGTTGTTTCCTCGTGTAATTGGTAAAATATCTCAAAGTAATGACTTATTCAGGTGATTTTTCATTGGGTGATTTATCATCACAAGTTTTATGCCTTAGTTCAGTTGGCACATGAACTAGAGATTTGCTCAAATCCTGCTTTACCCAGTATCATCATTACCAGGTTAGTTTTGACGAAAATAGTCTGTTAAATGTTTGGTAGCTTTACTTGAAATTACTTTCAAAGCATTGTTGGCTTAGTTTGTCAAAATACCTGCATTCTAGTCATGCTTTGTTCATGGACTTTTAAAATGTATTTTTTGCCTTAAATGCAAGCAAGAACATTGTTCAAGAAATGTTTTCTTTTGTGTCAAAGTGTCAAAATGGCAAAGGGAAGCTTAAAGTTGTTATTGTCTTCTGGCCACAACAGCTGTTTCTTCACTGACACTTTACTAATGGAGAGCAAAAATCCTACCCATTGGATCCTGTTCAGGGACTGTAGAGGATGACATCAGCGTGGACATCCCCATAGTTTGGAGTGATTTTGACAAGTTGCCAAATGGTAACTTGGGATATTTCGCTTCTTGCTACTTCAATGACCCATTTTTTCAGCATGCTTCTCTGGCCAGCCAGAGGGTTTGTAGATTTATTGTTTTCTCAGATCAGTTTTGAAATGCTGCCTGTTGCCAGACAGCCGGTGACAGCTGCAGTCCTCTGCCTAGTGGTTGAGCCTTTGGGTATGCTTTTTTGCATGATATCTTTTGAAAGGATAAGGGTCTTATTTCAGAGTGGTTTGACCAGTCTCCCATCCTGACAAAGATTCCATTGTGGTTAGAAAAGAGCAGAAGCACCTGGAGATTGATAATAGTCTAATTTTCTGGGTTAGTACTTCCTCTCAGCTCTATACTGTATATTACCCCTGCAAAACTGAAAACAAGACACCTAAATGTCTTTTTGTACAGATCTTATTATAGCTGCTTTGTTTTAACCCTCGTATTTTGTTTGGAATCTGCATTTGTGGGTCAATTCTGACCCGGTGGAATTCAAGCTTCTAAATCATACATAAACCGATGGTTTTCATTAAAAAATATATTCCAAGTCATTTATATGTTCTTTTCTGTTCATATGTGTAAAAAGATTGATATTTTTGGCATGATAACTGACAAATATAAAAGTTACAATTAAATATGCCTCTTTTAAAAATAAATAAATAATAGAATGTAGAAATTCTTTGACATTTCAAAATATACATTAACTACAGCAAATCAGTGTGATACATGTGAAGACATCTTTTTATGAAATTTTCTGTGAAATTTCATTAAAAGATGTCCACATGTGTCACACTGGTTTTGCTGTAGTTAATGTATATTTTGAATTTTAATTAAATATAACAAAATATATAATTTCTTTTAACATCTTATGCAAGTGTCAGCAATCTATGGCACGTGGATGGGTAATCACTGGTAGAGGTCTTCATGGGTCCAAACATTCATATCCTGGGAGAGAGAGACCTGATCGACACCGATTTCAAAGCTGATTGCTATTAACAAATGAATTTACAAGTTGTGAAAGCAAGACTTTGTGTTTTACCTAATGTAACGTTAGTAGCTCTCTCCCCTGTGCCTGGCCGTGACGCATATAATCAATCCTCCTTGCCAAGAAAGTTGGTAAAATACATCCAGATTTTCTGTGATTCCTCTCTTGGTGATTAAAACAGCATAGCTAATCCACTCATTATTTCAGCTTCTGAAGTCCACTTGCTGTCACGTTGACAGATGACAAACATGATTTGTTTAGAATCAGCTTTGCAGTTTTTTTGTATCTCGCATAAGATAACGTAGACTGCTTGCCCTTTTGAAATATAATAAAGATTGCTCATTCATTGCCACTGCTGCTAATGTTAGCAATGCTAATTTGCTATTGTGTGCTTTAACTCCGCTCTGCCTCTGACGTCACTCAGTTCGTTGTGGATCTTATGTCCCGGCCCACACTTTCTCATCCTAATTTTACAATGTTACAACACACACACACACAGCATCATCATCATCAGTGCTGATCACAGTCGGGTCTTCTCAGATCGACTCTGGTAGTACACATAATGTTAAATAGACCCGGGAACCACAGCAATAGAATGGGACCCGACCCGGACCCGGCCGACCATATAAAACATTGAACCGAACCCGTTCAGGTCCCTGGTGGGGTCTCGGGTCCTCTGATTAGGGTGGACCCTTGAATACCTCTAATTACTGAGATGGCAGCAATGGCATGAGAGGTGTAGACTGTTTTATGTATATAAATTCCGCACCTGTATTCCAATCCACATCTTTATGTAATCCTTCCTCATGATCACGCAGCGTGTTTTCATGAACTGAATGGGAGACCAAACAAAAATGTATAAATGTAAAAGACATTAGTATACACAACAGACCCGTGCAGCACAAGCAAGCCATTTGCATCACAAGCTGGCAGTGCTTCACTTTCGGTTAATCGTGCAAGTAAATGCGCCCACTTTGCTGTCTCTCCGCTAGCAAAGTCTTTCTCGGATGCCATGTTTGTTGTTTACAGAAGTGTTGCATGGATTACTATAACGTCGACTAATCGTTTCAGCCCTATAAGTGTGCATATTTTTTAGATAATTCCTTGTCTCTCTGGAAAATGTTTTTTGTTAACAAAGTGAAAATAAATAATCCTTCAATCCCCCTATTGCAATTATAAAATATGTCTGTTTGAAAATATTGTTTTAGAAATGGTGCTCCCTCATGTAAGGTGGACAAACTATGCCATATAAAAATTACTGCACGAAATTACATTAAAATCAAATCGAAATCGAAATGATTAATTTAAAAGGTGTTTTGTGGCATTGCTTAAAACGTTTTTTTTTTTTCCATGGTACGGTTGACATTTTTGTAGAACTGCTCATCAGCATACATGGAATATTTTAAGGAGAACTGCACGTGTTACATTGATTTTCAAGGCCTTCAGTGCTGGCTAGCGTTGAATAATTGATTAGTCTTTGCCTTTTTTCTAGGCTTTTATAGGCGTTTCATGCCATGCTGAGTGTGGTGGCAGAGCATGTGAAGGATCACAAAAGGGAGTGCAAAGATTGTAGTGAATGTGCAGTGTTTTAACAGCGTGTAAATACATTGTGTGTCATCCAAAAGGCCTCTGCTGCCTCATCCAGCTGGCAACAGGGCATGCATAAAATCGCTTGTTAATCCACAGAGGCCGTTTGACTGTTCAATGCAGTGCAAGTGTTGCAGGGTAAACAGGATGCACCCTCCATTGTTTTAGCTGTCCATGGTTTTCTAAGTGTGATTGGATTAGTCCACTCATGTATTGGCCAATCACAGTTTTCAATATTTTATGTTGATCAGTTTAGATGCTGTGTCTACTTCTCTATTTATCTGCAATTCCAAATTTTGGATGCAATGCATTTCTACAATTTGTATTTTATTATAAAATATGTCATAATGACAGTGCAGGTCATTCATAATAGACTGATTCTGATGTGCTGATTAATGAGTGTCTGGTTGTGTATGTTGTGAAATTGCAGCCATTCTATTTTATTTGCGAAAAAACATTAGATCTGTCCACCTGGCTTTGTTTTGGATCATCTGGCTTATGCCTTGTCCACACTAATACGTTTTCATTTGAAAACGCATATTTTTCTCTCCGTTTTTGCCTTCCGTCCACACTGAAACAGTGTTTTTGTCTGCGAAAACTGAGCTTTTTGAAAACGCACTTCAATGTGGATACATTGAAAATTGATATATCGGAAAATTATTACGTATTTGTTGTCACGTGACGCAGTCATGTGATCTATCCAACCAAAACAATGAAGATGGCGACCCGTGTCATAGCGGCACTGTTGTGCCTGATTCTCATGAGTGTCGCTAAAACACAAGCAGTTCGGCTTTCTCAGGCTGCGTTTCCACTGGGTCGGACGAAATCCGCTCAAAGGCGCTCACAGCACTAGGAGAGAGCTTGTTCCGCACCTCTGCCAATCCTACGATCCACCTTGCGAGCATGACGCTCTGCTTTCATAGGAATTAATTGAAAACACTCCTTCGCTCACAACAGGCCAATGTAACGTAGGGTCAGACTGGATGAACTTGCTAATGCTTACCGCCTTGCTAACGATTAGGTTACGTCAGACACCGGATTGATTCCATCCTCACCACAAGACTTCATGACAGCGGTTGCACCCTCTCATCGTCTCTAGTGAAGAGCACGACAGAACAACAGTCATGTGGACAACAGCTCTGATCTGTCTTCGCTATAATCTTGAATATTGTTCTCTGGCACCAAACATGCATCATTTCTACCCTGTCCCGCTCCGAATGCGTCGGCTCTTTTCCCTGCATGTGTGTAGACAAGAAGCGCCACATGAGTTAACGTGGTTTCAAAGCACCTTTTAGACATAACGTTTTTCCCTTCTAAATGTATCTTTATTAATCAGCATTTTACGAGCTTCTAATAATAAACAAATTGATTTCGGTTCTAATTTTGTGAAAATTAATTAGATGTCAGGAATGGATAAGGAAAGACTAAAATTACTAGTTGGTAGACTAGGCTCTCACTTTAATGATAATATACAAATGTTTTTAAAAAATGTTTTCTAAATTTTCTCTCGGGACACCCCTGAACCCACATTCAGCATCATCATTTGACCGTCTCTGGACCCCCTGTGCAGTTTTTTAGAGACTATTTTGACTGTTTAGAATTTATTTATTTTTTTAAAAAGTGCAATGTGTAAATATATCGTGATAAATATCGATATCGAACAATATGAAAAAGATTATCGTGATAAAAATGTTGTCCATATCACCCAGCCCTATTGTACAACCATCACATTGCGTTTCTTCAAAAGCAAAGGGAAGTTTACTCAGAATTGGTGTTTGGCGACGGAACATGAGGACAATTTCGTTTTAGACCGTACATGCAATGGGGATTTTCCGCATGCGCAATAACATGATTTAAGCGTTTTCGTACGTTTCAGTGTGGACGAGCAACTTTTGGAAAACGCTTGAAAATGCTAGTGTGGACGGAGAGCGTTTCTAAACGAAAATGCCGTTTTCAAATGTATCCGGATTAATGTAGATGTAGCCTTAGTTACCATTGTGCAAACAGAAATACACTTCAGAGACTGTTATACCTCAGCTTGATGCAGATGGGGCCTAGCTTGGATTTACTATCTTAATATGCTTTTTAGCTCTGAGCTCTATTAAAAACTTAAATGTTGTGTGTTCATAAGCAAATTGCAAGCGAGAGATTTAACACATACAGAAAAATCATACAGCCTGAAGTGTGTACAATAAATACACATTGAACTTTTTATACCTATGGAAAGGGAACTAGATCCAGCTTTTACTTGGGTCAGAAATGATCTTTGGTTGTGGCTGATAGGGTTGATCCAATATAGGGCTGGGCAATATGTAAAAAAATATATATAATTTCATATAATTTTCAAAAAGTATATGAAAAATTATAATTTCGTTATTTTACTAACCCAACTAATGACTCGTCGGTGCTTTATCAGTAGGTTGCATGACACGTGAAGCATTTTTTTTTTTTAGCTTTCACTTAAGAGTTGTGCACTTTTTATTTTAATATATCTCTTTACATAAATACTATTTTCCACTTAAAAACTATAATTTCGTTATTTTACTCACTGATGAGCAAAAGGTCGAGGCAGATGGGGAAGAGGACCCGCTGACTTGGTGGAAAACGAACGACAAAAGGTTTCCGTTCATGGCAAGATTAGCACGGAAATATCTGTGCATATGTGCTACCAGTACTCCATCAGAGCGGGTCTTCAGCACAGCGGATAGTGTAGTTACTCCAATCCGCAGCTTATTAAAACCAGATAAAGTGAACATGTTGGTATTTCTGGCCAGAAACATAGAAATGTAAACATGGTCTATGGTGAAAGATATTAGACTTCTTTACGCATTTTTGGCCATCCGTTGCAGAGCTATTCGATTTTGCACATTATTTTTTAAACGTTCATTTGTGTAGTTCATATGACCACTTTACAATATTTCAATCACATAATTTATTTTGTAGCCTGTGCTGAAGTTAATTGTGCTGCTAATTATAAGTGAAATGTTAATGCCGAGTTTCGGTCTGAATGTTGTTCCCGTTTTCTTTGTTCCCGTTTCATTTGTTGTTCTTCTATGTTTTAATAAATGTGTGTTATTCATATTCACCTTGTTTCTTTCATTTGATTTGACATTATGGATTTATGGCCAAGGAAATTTTTCTTTAAAAGTATTAACCAGACAAAAGTTATTTGACGTTCGCTGGTCTGGGTTTATCTTAAACTGCCGCTTCAGTGTATACAAGAGCTATGTGACAATGAGCAAGATTTTCTGAGATACTACAACTACTAATAATTAATTAATAAAGGCTATTTTCTTGTAGCCTACAACATAAAATATTTTAATTTAAATGTACAGTGTAAGACATGTAAAAAAAAGACAAGAAGCTAACAATGTCAAGATCAATATTTGTGTAGCCTGCCTGACACGGTATTTTCAGACTAACACGTCACGTCTCTGGCATATACTACAGTATTTAAAATAGCATATATGCATTAGTTATATTCTCAATTTAATTTACAGAGCAATCCCTGCAAAGTTTTTAGGTTAACTATAGAAGAGACTAGGATTAGTGAGTCACACTAGCAAGACTCGCAAAAGGGGGCGTGGCATCACAATGGTGGCTCTACATCGTGATGTTGGTCAGCCATCACGATGGACGATGATATCGTCCATCGGCACAACCCTAATTTCTATACAATAGTAAAAATTTTCTATCACAATGTATTTAATGTCACTCCAGTTAAACAGCTTTACTGTTTGCGGAACTTTAATTTTGACAGACATTTGAGTTCTTCCTGTGTGTTTTTGATGGTAGTTTTTAATAAGGGTCTCATTCCAAATGATATACTGAAATACTATCAAGCTGGAATATTACTGGAGAAGGAATTAATGTATGTGTGTGTGAAGACAGACAGCAGCGTGGCCCCTCTCGTTCATTCTGAAGTGCGCAGCCCATGCACACTTTTAGAAAATGACATCCTTCTGTTCAGTTATCACACTTGGCCATATCAAGATTTGATTTTGATTAATTGTAATTTTGTCAATAATTTTCATCAAAAATGGACTGGAGTATACTGGAGTATAGTACCGAAATTAGCAACAAGATGATATCATACCATTTAAAATTTTTTGGTATCACAATGTTTTGTAAGTACCAGTATTTTACGCAACTCTGATGACTAATGAACACCGTCATCCACACTTTAAGTTGATGCTGTTTTTCCCTTATATGTTTTTAGCAGCTCACCACCGCTGCTGAATTATGAGTGCATGTGCTGAAATTTCACATGGTTCATTAATATTTTTGACCAGCGGAATGCTTGCTAGCCCCAGTAAGCAGTGTTTTAGTAATAGTTTTTTGTGGTGTTTGGTATATCTTTAAACTATAGAAGTTGTGAAATGATTGATTAATATTTAATACTTTTTGTTAATAAATGGAGAACAAAAAGGAATGTTAGGACAGATTAAATGTAGACCATTACAATAAAATATTTGTCTGTATTCTTCAAGCAATTTTGGTTATTTTTATAACTTTATAAATGTTTATTATAGAAAATGACAATATTCTGAATTAAAATTAGCTGACTAGCTTTAAAACTTAAAAAAACAGTTTAAAAAAAAAAAAAAAACACCATCTTTGCAAACAAGTTGAATACATTAAATGCATCATTAAATTTAGGGCTGTGCCAATACTATCAAATATTGATATATATCGCAATGCTTTTCCTCATGATAATGTTTCTATCCATATTTTATTCAACTCTTTTTGTATTCCTATCATGTCCAACAAGTCAATAAAGACAGAGCAGGTCATCTAAATAAGTGCAAACTCAGAGTGCCGTTTCTCAGTGCAGTCAGACATGCATGCTTCTATGTGGCGCAGGAGTGACTGAATCTGAGCCTGTTTCTGTACATAGATTTTTTTTAAAGAATTAAAAAAACAATGCCTGTATCCTCTAGGCACCTGCTACAAGTGACCCAGCAAAAACATTTTTTTTAAATTGTGTGGATAATTTTGATAAAATCCTGCTTCAAACTACTAAAACACACATTACTCCCATAGGCTCTCATTGTAAAAAAGACAACACTTGTCAGAGAAATGGCGGCATAGCAACTGTTGCTAAGATAGGATTGGTCAGAAACGCTTTTAAGGCAGGGCTTAGCAAAGGGTCAATTGTATTCTATTTAAGCAATATCTCAGATATGTGATGATCTGTTATGCAGCACTTTATTTGATCAAATATAACTCCAATGTTGTATTTTGGATTGGATTGTGCTTTGATGTTCTGTTTAAAAGCACTTCATTAATTAAAAATAATACTGTCTTATATTTAGGGATGCTCCGATCAGGATTTTTACAGCCGATACCAATCTTGTCAGCTGATCAGTCAATACCGATTATTTCACCTTTTATCAAGACCTCTGTCATAACTGGCTATATGTAATCTTTCTGCACACTGTCATTTTAAATAGAATTTTCCTCCTCCCAGTAATATCACTTTTCCTAGTTTTTTCTAACAAAAACATAAACTATTTTTAAATTCTAATTAAAGATTTCTTTTTTTTTTAAATACTTTAAATCAAGTACAGGCTGACAAAATATTCTGTATATTAAGATGGATAAAAAAAAAATTAAGCTTTGCGTCAAACTGTAGACAAACTGATAACCCATTGGTGCAATTAAACTTAATGTGACTTGTTGATTCATTGTCATTATTTCATATGTTTATTATTATTACTCATTTTATTTCTATTTTATTTTTGCATTATATTTAATACATTATATTATCTTAATATTGTATAAAGGATTATTATTATATTTATAAATTCCTTCTCTGCCTTTTCATTTAGTTGAATGATTGTATTAATAGTTCATTTTTCACATGTTGCTGCTTGAACGTTATTGAAGGGAACTCACGCTCTCTTATGAGGCCAAGAGATGAATGGAAAGCAGAGAAAGAGTGCATGTTTCTGGACTCTACAAGTGCTACTATTGTTAATGCTTTTTAATCAGGAGATATTTTAAAAAGATGTTTGAATTACACCACATCTTGTAACTCGCGTTATTACTGAGATATTTGGCTCGTTTTCCCAATGTATTAAATTATTATTATTTTTATTATTATTAGGATATTACTATCAAATTAATATTGAAAATGATTTGCCCATAGACACACAGACATGCATTTGAAAAACTCTATTATAAAAGCCATCTATGCACATATATGACATGCTGATACGGAGGTGTGCAGTCTCGTGGAACACGCACATCTAAAAGGTTCTCACTCTTTGTTCCTGTCTTCCGATTAATTTTTTATTTTTTTTTGCAAGAACAGTATCGTGTATGAGTGCTGCAAATGACCTCAGACATCTCAGTTCATGAGGTGCTTTGAGTTCACTTTATTTCCACAGAGCAGTTAATTGTGACTACAAATCTGCAACCTATACATCTGTGGTTAAAACATAAAATAATACAAAAACACATTCACATTGAACCATGATTTATATTTAAGTGATTATTATTGTCATCATAATTATAATTTTTAAATTTATAATTGTTTTTGTCATCATTTGTGTAAGTAATTTTCCGCCATGACGTTAAGACGGGTTCCTGCATGAAGGTAAATTGAAAGGTGTCTGTGTGTGTGTGTGTGTATATATATATATATATATATATATATATATATATATATATATATATATATTATTCTTTTATCACTTCATTATTTTAATTGCTTTTCTGTTTTCGGTTCTGACAACTATTGTAAAACCATCTTTCAAAAAGACACACTATGTGGTTGACCAATCACAGCAGACTAGGCCAGCTGACCAGTAAGACTGGGCTTTTCAGAAAGGGGGCTTTAAAGAGACAGGAGGTAAATTGAGCATTTCAGACAGCGTATGAAGAGTGGGGAAAAGAAATGTACATTTTGAGAATTGTTTTGGGTGTTTTTTTTTGTTTTTTTTATTAAAGCATGTTAACTTATTCTAGTAGACACCAAAAATAAAATTATGAACATGTAAATTAGCATAATATGGGCTCTTCAACTGCTGAATCAAGTTTGTTGTCTTGCAACACTAGGTCAGGATTCCCAACAATCTGTGATGTCATGACATTGCTGCTGAAGTCTTAAAGGAGCCAGGCATCTTTTGCGATACGAGCAGTTGGTTAATGCAATCGGCCAAATTACCATCATAGGACGTGATTATCGGCCGACACCGATCGGTGGCTGATCGATTGGAGCATCCATAATTATTTTGAAAATTTGTTGAAAAAAGTTATATTTTCATTTGATTGAAACAATCTCATTTTGCATTTGATTGATTTGGAATTCAGAAAAAAGTCAGTAAATAAAAAGGTATTGGACTGTATCGGTGAGCACCAAAAAGTATCGGTACTCGTTCTAAAAATAAAAATGGTATCGAGACATCCTTCTATGAAGTTCTTGAATGTTTTCTGAAATTTCTGTTTAAACCTGATAATGGTAGTATTTTTACCAATAAATTCATAGTATGTTAATATACATCGATGAGCCAAAACATTATGACAACTATGCCTAATATGATGTTGGTCTTCTGTGTGCTGTCAAAAACAGCACTGACCTGCCGAGGCATGGACTCTACAAGACCCCTGAAGGGGTGTCCTGTAGTATTTGGCACCAAGACATTAGTAGCAGATCCTTCAAGTCATGTATGTTGCGAGGTGGAGCCACCGTGGATTATACTTGCTGCTGCACATCCCACAGATGCTCAATCGGATTGAGATCTTGGGAATTTTGAGACCAGGGCAACACTTTGAACTCTTCATTGTGTTACTCAAACCATTCCCGAACAATGTGTGCAGTGTGGCAGGGCACATTATCCTGCTGAAAGAGGCCACTGCCATAAGGAATACCATTTCCATGAAGGGTTGTACCTGGGCTGCAACGGTTTTTAGGTTGGTGGCTTGGTCACACGAATGGCCGGATCCACAGTCCCTTCACTGGCTTTTCATCTTGTATTCAGTGCATCTGGGTGCAATCACTTCCCCAGGTAAACAGAGACACGGTCATCCACGTGATGATAAAAAACGGGATTCATCTGACCAGACGACCTTCTTCCTCTGCTCCAAGGCCCAGTTCCGATGCTCGCATGCCCATTGTAGGTGCTTTTGATGGTGGACGGGGGTCATCATGGGCACTCAGACCGACCTGCGGCTACACAGCCCCATTTGCAGCAGTGTACTGTGCACTGTGTTGTGACACATTCTTCCCGTAACCATCATTACAACTTTCTATGACTTGTGCCACAGTAGACCTTCTCTCTGTTTGGACCAGATGGGATAGCTTTTGTTTCCCTCGCAAATCGATGAGCCTTGGCCACCCAACTCCCTTTCAGCATTTTATGGTTTGTCCCTCCTCGGAACACTGTCGGTAGGTACTTATCAATGCTGACTGGGAGCCCCCCACAAGCCTTGCTGTTTCAGAGATGCTCTGACACTGTCTTCTGTCTATAACAATGTGGCCCTTGTCAAAGTTGCTCAGGTCTTTACTCCTGCCCATTTCTCCTGCATTCAACATGTTGACTGCAAGACCTGATTGTTCGCTTGACAACTAATCTACCCAGACCTTGACTTGTCTTTGTTAGGAGACAATAAATGTTATTCGCTTCACCTGTGAATGGTCATAATACTCATCTGTGTATTATGAAAGCACAGTACTTTCTCAACCAAATACATGACAGGTTGTTGGCATTGCGGAAACTGCATTATACTGGGAAACACCAGTGTGGTGTTTTCTGTTGTTTACTTTCAGCAAACGTCCTGCCTATTTTTCACTTTCTTATTTCCTCCCTATGTGTCAGAGCAGCCACTACGCTGAGGTTAATCAGAGGGCAAGTAGCTTATAGTATGTGAAGTGCAATGATTGCAGAAACCACTGGTAATATTTGTACATAATACCTTAAGTAGAGTATTTGCTAAATGTTTTAGCCCTACTGTATTGCCTGAGAACAGATGCATAGTTTTGCTAACTGCAGGCGGTTATGTAAGTAATAAGCTGTATTTACCAGCATAATGTAAAGTGGAGTGTTCCCAGAGCTGACTCCCCAGCTGGCATATGAACTTGACTGTGTAACCTTGTCCTCCTGAGCTGTCTGGCTGTTCTCCGTTATGCTGCTTTTTTATTGATTTTGGCAGTTGCTGGGATTTAAGATTTATGATGTTTTTGTCCATGGTAACAGTCTGTGAAAGTACTGTGAACAAAATGCATCATAGCTCAGATATTCTTTTTCCTCCCTCCCCTTTCTCTCTTTGTAACCTGGTCTTTGCTTTTATGTTTATTATGTCTTTGTATTAATTTGGAATGGAAGGTTAACCAAGTACCATGTGCTCTTTTTCTATGACATCAGGCAACCATGAACTGGTTATGAAGACCGCATGACCCAGATATCTTTTGATGGAGTCAGTCAGGAATCCAAAATAGATGCAAAGCTAGTAACAGGTTTAACCCCTTTTTGCAACAAACTCCAGGGCACCGTGTTGAATGCTAATTATGTTGGGTGGACCTGTTGTAACTCAAATCATTTTTTTTTAAGCTAGTAGGTCAACTCCTTTGTCTTCAAAAATTCCATAGTCATGCTAATTACACTGTAAGACATGAGCTCAATAAGCAAAGTGTGTGTGTGTATGCAGTACTACAGACTCTGATTGGGCAGCTGGGTGATCAGTGAAGTCACTCTCTTCTCCAATACTCTGAAACATGTCTCTTTGTATCTCAGTGCTTTTGAGATGCAGAGATCACAGAACAGAAGTGCCATTCAGACCAAAACCAGTCTGTAAGGAGAATTGTGTGCCTCAAAGTCCTACATGTTTTATGACGGGCTGTGGAGGCCTCTGAATACCAACCAAAGCCATATGCACTGAGTTTTTCTCTTCCCCTCTGCCTGTTATAAACAATTTAAAGTAAACTAGCTACGTAGATAACCCATTGCCTTCTAAAAGGAGAAGCTGTGATACAAAAGTGTTATTTTGAACTTTCATACTGTTAAAACCAGAGGTTTATATGTACTCTTTGAATGGGGTCCGTTTATTTGGAAGTGTTGCTCCACCCCTGTTGACAATATCTAACAGATCCACAACCCTATTGAGGACAGTGATATGGCAGAGGAAGCAAGGCAACCATTGTGGCACTGTTTGTCACCCCCCCACCCCCACCAGTGCCCATATAGGGGTAAAAATCAACCAGCCTTCTTGAAGCTGAGCTTAAGCCTTAGTCACATTTGCTGCAGCCGGAGGGAGGCACAGTTCTCCTAACCCAATTTTAGGTATGCTCTCCTCCTCCTCATTCAAAATAGAGAGGTCTTTAAAATTTGATGAATACATGAGGACTCGCCCTGTTGTGTCTCTGTTACGTTTTGAATGGTGGAACAGCCTATGTCCCTTTTAGCCTTTTATGACCCTTACAAGTCTCTTGGTTAAAAAACTTCAAAGCCTTTTATTATGACAGGCCTTTTAGTCTATTGATGCAGTATATCACAATCAGTGGTGTCTGTTGACTGTCAGTAAGAAGTAGAGATGTAGGTTTAAGCACTGTGTTGTGCCTGAAAGCTTCTATAAAGCAAACAGTATGCACTTGTGCATAGCTTGCTGACCTTTTGCACTAGTGGCACTAAATATTTTATCTTGCTTTGGACCACCCTTTGTGGTTAGCATACTCTTTGAGTTTGAGCTACAAGCACAGATTCTTCTACAATTATGGAGCCAGGCAGACTTTAAACCATCATATTATTTGAGAATATTATATGCGCCCTTGCTCACTATTTAGTGAATGACTTAACATCCAGTGTACTGTCTGTCTGCACTGGTCTCAGAACCATTAAAAATGCAGCTTATTTTCATTTTAACTCCATATAATGCCTCTGAAAGCAGCTATTTTCAGCTTTTGGATTAACCCACTGATTCTCATTTTGAAAATGCACAGTGAATATAGCAATGTATTTACTAATACTAATGAATAGAACAGTGTTGTACAGTGATAGCAAAATGTATATAAAAATGAAACGAAATGACCTTCAGATATGTGGACATTGTTTATCAGCTTACTGACATGTGAAAAATAACAAATTTTTTAAAGCAGCATGTCAAAGGAAGCTAGAGGCATTACTCTTTACACCCAAACAGGTTATATGAATAAACTTGGAGGTTTCTTACCAGAGGCCCTAGAAGCTATTCAAGGAAATCAACGCCACGCTGTTTTGTCATGTGACAGGGTGCAGCCGAACTTTAACCCTTAAATAAGAGTCTAGAAGTCTTATGAACAGTATTCATTCAGTTTAAATTAATTTAAAATATGTGTTGCGTATAAGTTAAAGTCCTGACTTGAACCTGATTTGAAATGCTGTAGCTTTACCTTAAACAGGCAGTGTATGCTCAAACTCTCCAATGTTGCTGAACTGCTTTAGTTAATAGTAGTTAAAAGTTAAAAGAATAGTGGACCAAAATTCCACCACAGTGTTGTGAAAGACTGATCTCCAGTTATCGGAAGCGTTTGGTTGCAGTTGTTGCTGCTTAAGGTGGCACAACCAGCTATTAAGTTTAAGGGGGCAGTTAGTTTTTCACACGAGTGATATAGGTGTTGGATAACTCTTTTGCTTCAATAAAAAATATATCTATTTTGAAAACTTTATTTTGTTTTTACTCATGTTGTCTTTTGTTTTGTTATATCTCGTTTGAAGATCTAAATCAATTTAGTATGAAAAATACACAAAAATACTTTTTCACATCACTGTCAAATTTAGTCGCACTTGCAGGAAAAATTGCCATGAAATCCTTTAGTTGAAATCAGGAGCCCTGCTTGGGGCAGGGTATTGATACAGATTTTCCACTTTGATTCCGATTCACATGCTTGATTTGATTTGGATCAATTTGGTTATTTCACGTATAATTTCCAATTTGCTTGCATATAAAAGCAATTTGACCAGTCTCAATATCAATTTCTATTTCACAACCAGGGTTTCACAACCATGTGGTCTTGCAGAATTACAAATTAAATGCAGCTGTTGGGCACACCTTTAATTGAGAATTTATGCAAAGGGCCAAATTTAAATGAAAACTAAAATATGAATAAAAAATAAGAATTTACTTGCAAAAAGGGCATTTATCTAGTGAAAGAGAGTGTGTGCTTGAGCACCACTTGGGGTCTATCTGTTCATTTTACTGCCTGCCTGTGTTTCGTCTGCACGAAATTTGATGGAGGTGGCCGCCTCATAATTATCTATGCAGGAAAAACCCTGACAACTAATTTGAGTAAACGTGTTTTAAGTTCTTAATTATTCAAGACAAGTAAGCAGTCAGTAATAAAGAACAATGAAACCAAATTATAAGCAATAAAAACAGTAGAACAAAGATGGGCTACAAATTAAGAAACCGTGCTTGAAGTTTTTAACAGAAGTGTAAATTAGGCTGCACTTGGGGTCATCCTTCACCCTCCCGAAATGATCCCACACTTTGGATTTCCTTCCCGACATAATTACCGCATGGACCAACCATGTAAACAATCATGCCTGTCCATCACTGACTGCGTGACTTCGGCACTTCCTGTGGAGGTTTTTTTTTTTTTTTTGGCTGCGACCAACTGACCAATCAACTTGGTCAACCAAGACTCTTCTCATCGACTAACTTTTGGTCGACTACTGTTTATATTAATACCTCACCAGGTAAAAACCTTACAGTTTAGACAAAACAGCCCTGCACCACCTGCTGGAGTAATGATTTGAGGGACCGTTTCCTGATTCATCCAGCATAGCTGTTACGGTTTATGATATTTTGCCTTGACTTTGTTTAGATGCCCCATTACAAGTTCAATATGTCACAATTAATATTTCTCTGTTGTGAGTGCTAGTCATGCAATCTCAGCAACAACAGATAAGATAAAAACAGCTAGAGATATGCCTGCTCACAGGCTTGTTGTGGAGACCGAGACAGGAAATAGCTGTTTTTTTTACTACACCGTTATTGGTTAGGCTAGACTTTCATGCTTATTGTTTAATGTCCTGTTTCTATGTTTTTAGCACTGCTCTGAGACTGCAAACTGTACACCTTGAAAAGGTCATCATGACCTCCCACACATTGTGAAGTAATTTAACCTTGCTATTTGCCTCCATGGGTGTCATCACAGAGGAAGCTCTCTTTCTCATGTTATTCTGTATCATTACTGGAATGTGTGCACTTGAATCTGGCGCATGTTGTTTAGTGTACATGGCCCTATTTTGTTTAAGAGCACTCATGCCCCCAAAATTATAAAATTAGGAGCAAAGTAAAAATAAAAGAAAAGAAGAAAATGTAACTTTAACTGTGTCTCAAAGCAGCATATGCATGTTCTAAAAAAGTTTAATTAAGGTTTACTACAAAAAATATGAAAGATAATTTATGCCCTAGGTCTACTTTATACATTACATGGCACATTAGATACCTTCACTGTTTAATTTTCAAGTTTATATTGTTAACCTCACACTCGCCATTATACTGTACAATAGAGGATGTGGCAGATCAGAACATCTGCCAAACAAGGATGCATTGGTAATGTTAACAAGAATTTTTATTTTAAGAAAACATTATTCATTGCAGATCAGTTCATGAACATTCAAATATGAATACACAAGGAATATACACTGCCTGGCAAAAACTACAAAGTCACTTATTGGATTTATATAAGCAAATACTTAAGAGCCTATAATTGGATCATTATTGCAGTGGATAATGTTTCAGCTGGCAACAGTTCTTTTAACCCAAACTGATCAGTGTGCAGCTTCCTATTTCTTAAACAGCCATGTTGAAATACATATACCATTGTCATGGAAAAGATGTTATGGTGTTTTAGAAGGGGCAAATTATTGGCCTGCATCAAGCAAAGAAAACAACTAATGAGATTGCTGAAGTCACTGAAATTGGGTTAAGATATGTACAACGCATTGTTAACCTGGAAGGACATTGGTGAACCATCACTGGAAGGACATTGGTGAACCATCGGCTTCGTAGAAGAAATGTGGTCGGAAAAAAATCTTGAATGATCATGATCGGAGATCACTAAAACGCTTGAAGTCACATTGTAAAAAATTGACAGTACAACTCAAGGCTATGTTTATTAGTGAAAGTAAGAGTATTTCCATATGCACAATGCAACGAGAACTTAGAGGATTGGGAATAAACAGCTGTGTGGCCACAAGAAAGCCACTTGTTAGTGAGGCTAATCGGAGAAAACAAACTACTTCAATATGCTAGGGAGCATAGCGTGCTGTTAGATGTGCCTCTCCATTCAACCATTTTAAAGCAACACCACCACTAATATTACAGAGAAGACCAACAACTGAAATACTTTTTTAAAACGCTTCTCTGCTTGCTTTGAAATCAGTGAAAATATGCCAATAACACTGTTAAAAGTGGTTTGCATAAATGGTTCAATGCATTGGGGAGTTTTAATCTGATGTTGTTTTAAGGTTCAACTACAAGCTAGAAAAAGAGAAATTACTCATTCCATATACAGAAGGAATTAAATGTAATATTTCAGTTATAATACAGTGGCTTTAGAGTTGGGCATGTGACTATCATATTTTCGCATCATGATAATTGCTGAAGCTTTTATCACGGTACAAAGTACTATCACGTTATTGAATTACATTACAAAAAAAACAGGTTGAACGATAAATACATTTTATTGTGGTTCTCTTAAACAAGTTGAATTACTTTTTCATTACCAAACTAGCCTTTTAAATTAACAGATAACAAATAACTTTGAAAAGAACCCATAAAATTAAATAAAACTACCTTCAACACAATAGATACATAGGTAAATATAACTAAGTTGATGTCTTAATTTTTAAATGGTCACTATGCCATTGGGCCACTGATCATTACAGATCATACAGGTCAGTATATAACTTGTCTTGTTGAGGCTAATGTTAATGTAAGTCTAGACTAATTTTATTGGGCCAGCTACTAGGCTGCAACAATAGTATGCATGTTTTTTTCTAGATAGCTAGCCAGTTGCTTATTTATAGCTAGGCGCTAACTAGAAATATAATAACCAAGTTAATTTGCACTGTATGCAACGTAGGATTGAGTGGTGTTTCAACATTAACTTAATATTGAAATGATATTTATCTTAGTTGACACTTAGCTAGTTGTCTCTTAGTTTTCAAAAACAGTTTGAAAAAATACTTCCGCACTTACAACTTTACCCTATTAGAAGGCGAATAAGGTGTCTGCTGTGTTCCTCCTTCATTTACATCAGAGTGGGCATGTGTCATTTGTTCTGCATACATGCAGTGTTGTGAATCTTGAGTCACTGATGTGAAATAAAAAAAGATCAGAACAATCTAAACATTTTGGCTACAAGGTTATAGAGAATTATATACAATATTTTTAAGTGCCCACAATAATATCATGCATGTTAATTACAAAGATATACCATATTACAGAATACCGTCACATGACTATTTAGAGTTCATGCTGTTCTGAAAAAACTATTATTCCTTTGACTTTTTTGTCCATCTGCACTGGTTTTCTCTGGTGACTTTCTAAGTTTTACACTTCGTTGACTCTTCATGCATCTTAACCTCAGGCAAACTCCGGGGAGTGGCTCTTATGAGCGTCTTGAATGGCTGATGTGTTGTCTTTTTGTCTGGGTTAAAACACTTTGCCATTGCCATAATAAAGCACAGAATAGATATCTGAAATTGATTTAGACATCTTTTCTTTCTCTACTTTAAAGGTGGGGTATGTGATTTGCAAAACGGCCGGCAGATTTTGAAAATACACAACTCTAAGGTCCTACCTTCTCTCCTCCAACGCTGGCCCTGACTCCACCCATTCGAAAAACATGGACGCGCAATCATGCACGAGCGAAAACTCAGATGCGTAGTGTTCTAGCAGTGTTCTAGACTCACTAGTCAAACAGTGCATTCACCTGCCAGACAATTTTTCAGAGCAAATTGTTGACACAGCAGGAGGAGGGGTTCGCATACCACTCTTGAAAGGTGTAGAGCTGATTTTCTCATAACTGTAAAAAAAAAGAACATAGCCAGCCCTGGCGTCTGTACAGCGGTCTTCTATTCAAAACAGGATTCATAGAAATGTGGAACAACCCCACTAGCACTATAAAAGCTCTATTCTCCATACATAAATACAATCGCTTCCTGTTACTGGGTCACGAGCTTTGAGTATGCGCATGAACGGGACACGCGCGCCAGGGTGGTGGGGGGAGGGGGGCATGGTACGACCGTTTGATTGACACATTTTCTGTCCAATGATTCTAGATGGTTTGGAAATGATTGGCTGGAGTTTTTCGAGTCCTGCCCGTTCCACAGATGATTAAATTGCTTAATTTTCATTTCAGTGCTTCTAATTTACAGCCAGTAAGTGGGTTAGGAATAGGATTTCAAGTTATTTTGAAAAAATGGTCAAAAAAGAAAATCACATACCCCACCTTTAATAAAGCGTTTCACACAGGGGTTGCGTTAACCCAAAATTCTCCATGATTTACAGAATTATTTAAACATTGACAGATAATTCCAAATGCTGTCTGTCATTTTGACAGATAAATAAGAAGATTGTTTTAGCTTAGAGCAAAAGTTTTCACTTCATTAACTCTTTCATGTACACTCCCACTGTGTGTGCGTGCCCCGTTTATTGCCTGGTATTAAGATGTGCATTTAGAGGCGTCATCACCATTAACACCTGCAATGTGCATCTCTTTTGACCAACTGTGTTCGGATTTTGAGAACAGCGACTCTAAATTAATGACTGCATACATCAATCATTACGTTAGTGTGTTAATGCATGACTAGTGTTTTATTTTATTATAATAAAGAGCAAAGTATGATATCAAAATGAAAGAGCAAAAAAGTGGCACATTGTTTTTGCTAACTTGAAATTTTAATCTAAGCACAAACATGACATTTAGAGCAAACTTGTCAGTTATTTTTGTCAAGTACCTGCATCAGAGGCTCAGAGATTTGTGTGGTTCTCATCTGTGACATTTTCTGTATGCATGCATGCATGTGCATTTTCAGACGTTTAGTTCCTTTTAATGCCGCACATAACCGGAATAGTATAAAAATCTTGTTTTACTGTGGTGGCTGATTGACATGTAGAACAAAAAACATATAATTCAAATGGTAAATGGTCTGCACTTATATAGCATTTTTTTCAACCTTCGAGGTTACCAAAGCGCTTTACACTGTGTCCCAATCACCCATTCACACTCACACACCAATGACAGCAGAGCTGCCATGCAAACTTGGGGTTCAGTGTCTTGCCCAAGGACACCTCGGCATGTGGAGTCGTGTGGGCCGGTAATCGAACCGCCAACCCTGCGATTAGCAGCTGATCCGCTCTACCACCCCTGTCCACTGTCATTTATATAATAGATTCTACACCTTTGAATGTTGTAGACTCTGACAGGTAAAAATAGACTCAAATTTTACAACTCGGCTCGTCAAAATGATGGATAAAGAGTTTTTCTAACACAACCTCTGGTTTCACAGTCAAGATGCTGAGCAGAAATCTTACATTTTGAATTTTTTCATCAACCCTACATATTCCAAACAGTGATAATGGAGAGTAGAGCTGCACAATGAATCATATTTTAACAGCAATCACGGTTTCTGCCTCTCACATTTAATTGTGAAAATTGTTAATTTTCATTATAGGCTGTTTCGACAGATGATAGACCAAATTACAAGCAAATTACAAGCTCTCTCGAAGTTTATTTTTAACTCCACTGAGCCTTCATTCTCTCTTTAGAAGTTCACCACTTACCAATCATGCATCTGAAAACGTAGCAGAAGAAGTTTGATTATCGGTTGTCTTGTGTGTCTACCGCACTGGCCTGTAGTGTGTTTTACATACGCTGAATACTCACAAAGTTAATGATAAGGTGTTTCAGCAGTCTCTGTGCTCGATACACACAAAATGTATTCATCTCATACTCTGATTATGTGTTAACAGAACAGCTGTGCTCTGAGTTCGGTTTGTGTGCATCCCTAACGTGCACTGACCATGTTATATGGGAAGCGCAACAGATTTACTTCAGTTGCACATTTGCGTAATTACAAATATGTTTGGACATTATAAGTTTCTAAACAAATCTAAATGAACCCATAGCACCATCGTTTTATAGAGCAAGGAGGAGATGAGAGCATTTCACCATGTACAGTATGGAAGGAGGAGCACAAAGCTGTTGTCAACAGAAACAATAACACAACATCTTCCTTCAGTTTTCCATCAAAAGTAAAAGCTTGAGACTGTATATCAATGCAAAGTGCTATATTATTACAGAAATATATTACTAGTGTTTATTAGGGGCACTTTATTAGGAGCGTATTGTTCCTAATAAAGTGCTCAGTGAGTGTATGTTGCTATATTATAATAATATTAATTATAAAATAATAATAATTTAAAAATGGTTATCTTTGAGAGAACTTAAGTGCAAACATCCTAGAGAGTTACTCTTTCTATTGGCAGTAAAGCATAGGCAAAACATGACTTAATTTTGGTACTTTCAACACCTTGTGAGCTGCTGTTTTAATAATAATAAAAAAAGTTATTGCTATCCAAGCAATGGCAACAGTTGTTTTTTGTTTGTTTGTTTTTTTTTGTCCAAATTGTGCAACCCTGTCATACATTTTTTTTCTCCCCTCAAATTACAGAATAATCATGATTAATAATTATGATTACAATTTTGAGTAAAATAATCGTGATTTATCATTTTCACCCTACTTGAGAGTACATTTGTTAATGTATGCATGTGAATGTGTGTAGCCTCTTGATTACAAGACCTTTTAGAGCCATTATGTCACCATCTAAAAGGCCAGCCATTGCCTACAATTTCATAATGTTGTCAGTGTTTTTGCAGACAGATCACCATCTGTTTCAGCACTATGGGATTTGTCTCAGCCTCTGACCATGCTGCTAATTCAAGTTATAAGACCCACACAGACTGCAAGTTAGCTCCCCCTGCTGGACTCCCTAATACCTCTTCCAGCAGCAACCTTTGTTTTCCCTTTTAGGTCTCCCATCCAGGTATTGACCAAGCTCAACCCTGCTCCAGTGGGCAACCCTCTCTCTAAAATTTTTATATTTACATTTATATACAGGACATATGTAAAATGTTTCAGAAATATATTTAATAAATAAAATTGGCTGTTGTAATTATAGTCCCACATGAACTTACAAAATGTATAACAGGCTGCCGTGATATACAGAACTCTTTTCCCCACCTCTCCAGAGCTGGGTAGGGGAAAAAGGGGAGAGAAAAACAAAATAAAGAGGAGGGAGAAAGTGCAAGGTGGAGCGAGAGAAGATAGAGAGAAAAAAAACTTGCTTGCCGTTTCCCAGACACGCCTGGTCCTCGATCACTCCTCCACCCTCTGGCGGACGACAGCCGCTCCTCCCCGGGCGGACTGGAGCAAGTCCTCTGACCCCTGGCGGATGGAACGCCCCTCCACGTTTTGACGGCCGGTAGGGAGCCCCTAGCAGAGGACTCCATGACAGCGGGTACCGGCTGAGTGGTCAAAATAATTTTGAATGAAACAAAAAGACATGCAACACAAATGTACACACGGCAGCTGCATGTGGCTCTCTCTCGAACTGCCGCATTCCGCTGCACTTATCCTTCTCCTCGGCTTTTTAGCCCGATTGGCTGCTAGCGGGCATAGTCACGGCACGGTCCCACCCTCCTCGTAACAGTCTCATTAATGTTCCTTTCATTAGGCTACTGTGAAAATTACTCTTAATACACAATAAGTAATAAACTGTTAAGCATTGTATAGCTAATATGAGTGTAGTAATGTTCACGTTAACAGGTTATCTTGTATTACCTTATATTGCCTACAAAATAATTAATGGGTATTTGTTTTGTTTGTGTACTATAAAGTGCTTTTCTGTGTATAATGAAATTGTTTTCCTACTTGGAAATATAAATTTAAATGATTTGATATCACGAGAAAAGGCACTTCCGACAGCAGAAAACGAAACACACAAAAGACATTTGATATAGCTACAGGACACCGGTGTCCAGCATCTGCAAAATCTAGCGTACGTGTGTGTGTGTGTGCGTGTGTGTGTGTGCGTGTGTGTGTGTGTGTGTGTGTGTGTGTGTGTGTGTGTGTGTGTGTGTTACGTTTAGCAGGGAAATACATACAGTGCAAAATCTGGTTACTTTAGGGATTCTTGTGCATCAGCATTAGACGCTGGAAATGTTCCGCCTCTTACGTTTTAGAAAATTATGGAATCAAAGGAAAATATGATTGACTAGGAAATATCCAATCGTGTCTGAAATGAAATATCTCATTGGTGGATCAGCTTAGTCGGACTGTCTGTCTTGCCTGTGCCATCAGTTGCATTCTTGCCTCCCACTGCTATGTGCGCATTTAGAGAGAATCCCTGTACACTTTTTTAAATAATAATTTATATATTTATAAAAAACACTATTCACTCCATGGTGCTGCGGCACCGCATTATTAGAAAAAGTTCTGGGTCAAAAACCTACTCGTTGTAATGGCGGCCATACGGATCATCACTTATTTGAGGTGGGCATATGCAAAATATAGGTGGGTATACGGCATATGCTCTAGACTACACTACTGGTGTAAAAGTATGTGTGTCCAAAGAATAGGTTCACGCGACCCATTTGTCTTTGAATAAAGTCTCTTTTAATACCTTTTCTGTTCTCTACAGTCAGTTGTTGATTACATTTTTTTTTATAAATATACATTTAATTCGAATCATGCATGGCACAGATAAGATAAAGCCATTTGAGTTTCTCTAGTAAGCATACGCTTATCTATAGACACTGTACAGAAATGCCGGTTTTGTTAAAAAGACTGTACCGGTTTTACCACGTGTTCAAAAAATCTATATAAATACTTGTAAATATTAAAGAAACATGTAACGTAAAATAATATATTAAATGGAATATCTTATTTATTGATTGAAAACATGGATTTGTTCATTTAAAAAAAAAAAAACGAATAAAATATAATTAGTAAAACTAATATTTTTATAATATACCTAGTTAGAAGGTCCCCTGTATAATTAACAGCATTAGCTGAGAGTCAATATCTTTCATATGTAATTAAAAGGGATATTAATATACCCATATAAATCAAATCAAAATCTGAATTGAATAGAATTGTCAGCTTGTGAGTCGAATCTGGAAATCTGTATCAAAACACAGCCCTAGCAAAAAACCTTACGTGTTAGGTTCAGCCAAGTATGACACAACTGTCTCTCCCCTTGATATAGGTCACCCAGCCCTACTGAAAACCTTATGTGTTAGGTTCAGCCAAGTATGACATGACTGTCCTCTCCCTTTGATATAGGTCAGTATGTAATGCTCATCATCCATACTGCTGTAGTTCTGTTGCCTCAGGAAAGCTGTTACTTGCATGTGCTTCGCTGTGCAATTGCCCTTTGGTTACCATGGATTGTTGTCATTCTGGCAGACAGCAGCAGCCAAGTTGTGGTTATGCTTTATATATGAGATTTTTCAGAGTGAACAGACCATGAGAAAGATCATTACTGACAACCATGTGAACATAATTGTTGTATGTTTGTTTGTGACAAGTAGCCAACTTTATCTTTTAATTTTTTATGTGGTTTGCAAACATTCTTTAATTTTAGTAAGCAAGTGGATATTTTTAGTGGAGATAATCTTCAAACCTGATAGCCAGTACCCTCCCTCATTCATCCTTTCAGTTCAATCTCAAATTGTAACTGCTATTCAGCATGATGCAGCTTGTGTTATTGGGGTCACTGGAAAATTCCACTGCGAGTTCTGAAAAACATGTTTATTCACTGGGATTCTCTTTTCCTGATTCCAGTACCTGGACCTGGTAAGTGGGAAATACCATGGATAAAATATCCCCATCGCATTAAAGGCCTGCTTTTGGCCTAGATCATCATTGCCTAAAGGTAGATCTTCCCATGTTACCCTGCACTTATGGTGTTCCTGCAGGTGCCCATTTGCAAATGAATGCCAAACGCTATGGCATTTATTACGTCTTGTGTTGTTTTCTTATTCGGAAATTCCTCTGGTTTTCCAGAGCATGTAGAATGGAGTGATTGCTTCATAAGTGAGATTAAGGTGTAGACATGGAGTAGGAAGAGGGAAGAGCATTCATATGCCCTTATAAGGGAGTGTGACTCCATGGCAGGGTCCCCGTGGGGTCTGTTCATGCCCTGTCCTCAGGTTTGAGTGGGGGAAGGGGAGCGTGAGCAGTATGAACACTGACAGATGGAAGGCTAGCCAGAGGGAGGGAGTTCTTTATCCCTGTCTCTCTCTGTCTATTAGCACTGTTGGTCCCTAGCGATGCGTCATTGCAGAAGAGAATGATATAGTAATTTGGATCGGTATTCTTTATCTTCAGAAGATCAAGAAAGTGTGGAACTGGAACGCCGTCTTGTGGGAGGAGACTGTGAGTACTACTCTGTGCTGATAAATCCTCTCTGGGGGGAAGAAAGGTCAACACATGTTGATATCTGCTAATCTTTTGTTAGGGCAAATCTAGATGACTTGATCATTGGTGTAGCTTCCTACACATGAATGCTTTTTTGTTGTTCTTTTTCCTTAACCTGTAAAAAACTTAGCGAACCAAATTGTTTAATGATGTCTTTCAAAAAGTGACAACACTTATGCCTTTATTGCTGTTGTCCATTCTGTGTTAAAAGGCTGCTGTATGTATATTTTCTGGTGATCCTCTTACCATGACAATACCTCAGGTTGCTATGAGTTGCCTAGGCAGGGAGGTTACTGGATATTTAATACCTTAGTTAACATGAAGCTTCAAACTGAAACTTTTTTTTATCTCGTGAAGCTACTCATTTGACATTTTAATGACATTTATTGATATTTTATATTTATTTAGTCAGTTGTGTGTATAATAATTAGTTGCATTTATCATTTAAAGGAATATTCTGGGCATTTGTGGCATTATACTGATTACCACAAATTTATTTGATTTAACAGTCATAATTTAGTAATATATTATCATTTTCCACCCTGTTTTTTGTCCTCTGTCTGAAACACTCTGTTTTGGCCAAGTGCCTCTGTAAAACTTCAACATAAGCACCCACTGTTGTGATTGGCTAACATCATGCAGTCCCTCAAATTCATCAAACTCAATCGGAAGAGAATGAACAAGCCCCTCAACATTATTAAAACAAAATTGCAGGGTTTAAATATAACGCACATCCAGCACATTGCATCTGAATATATTAAACTGTTCATCTCAAGTACAACTGTTAACACTCAGCACCATAAAATATTAAACTCATGACATTTGAAATATTAATTAAAGAAATGGTTTACTTGTTTATAAAGTGTTTTAACTGCCCCATCCTTTAATAACAGTTCCTTTGAAAGCTTGAATCGTAATATGACGATTCACAAACAACGCTGACATGAAACATAAAAACAAACACATCATAGCCCAAAGAATGGCAAAATGACACGCACACATACTGTAGGCGCACTTAGGTTGTAAAAAGGCAAACGCTTGACAGAGAAATGGCAGCGGGGCAACAGTTGCTAAGACAGGATTGGTCAGAAACGCTTTTAAGATTGAGCTTAGCGAATGGTCAATTCCACCCTAATAATTGGCCCCATTCACTTCCATTTGTAAGTGCATCACTGTAACCTCAATTTTAGCATTTTTACAGAAAAGGAGGGAAAAGTCAACATTTATTTTTGTGGTAATCAGCATAACGCCACAAATGCTGTCGAATGAGCTTAACTTGTATTGAACCTGGAATATTCCTTTTAAATTACATGGACGGAAACTACTCCCCATTCAGCTATACATTTTTTTAAAGCTAATTTACCCAAATTGTTTGGTTAAATTTGATACATTTTCCTTATTATAATAACTTGAAAGTTACTTGGAGCTTAAATTATTAAAAACAAAAAGCTTTACATACAACAAACAAATCAACAGAATGTATACATCTGGAACACCTGCTATGACTTTCTCACCTTTTTCAGTGCTCATGAGTTTGTATCCCTGAAATTTGTGCATCTTGGTGTTAATGAAGTAAAGGTTAGAACAAGAAAAAAATAATTGTTGTTTTTCTATATTCAACACAATATGCTGGACTGATTTGCTGTTCTTTCTTTTGTTTCAGAATTAAAAACAAGTGGATGATCTAGAACAAAGCATACATTCTCCTCCAGAAAAGGTAATGATGACAAATATACGCTGTTAGTGGCATTGTGTTGATATCCGGAGGATCAAATTTAAAGCTTTACCAATCTTATCATTTCCACTAGGTTCAGTAGGCTTCATGAACCGTGATTTTTGAAGCAGTAGTTTGCAATATTTCCCTTTCTGTGTAGGCACGTGACTAAGAAACACATGCAGACATTATAATAAACACAACTGACGTGAACTCTGAATGAGTGCTATAGTGTTTAACCTCCGCAAAACAGGAAGAGTTGTAGTGTAGGCCCGGTGCCTCGTTACACATGCGGATTCGATAAACACAAACAATGTCACTCTGCGAACCTCATTAGGAAGTTAATAAACCAGTTATTTTGTGAACCTCTAAATATAAGACCCGAGCAATTGCAGGCTCTGTTTAAGACCAACCGAGATGCAAAAGTTAATTCACTGCTCTGTTTATGAGCTGCTTAGCAGGCTGAGGCTAACAGAGGTCTTTTCAAACACGAATAAAGGGTCTTATTGTTCTGCTCGTTTAGCCTATAATTGCAGCATACATGGTTTAATCGCAAAGCACAGAAGTATTTAATTTCATCTAATTCCAGAAGCCATGGGGGTCTCAACATTAGTTTACGTCCAGTGCCTCTGTCTTACAGTTGGACCGAACTTAAGGCAAAGCAGCTTGGACAATGAAGTAGTCTGCTACCATGATCTTATATCTTTGAGAACTTGCAGCCTACAGCTAAAGCAAAATTATTATAATAAAATGATAAGGTACAAGAGGTCACATGTTGCATTGATTTTACCATGGGTTCTTAGGCACAATACGAAGCGGTTTAATATAATGCCAGCAACTGCAAAATAATACACCAATGTTCTATAAACAATTACACTGGCAGCCAAAAGTTCAGAATAATGTACAAATTTTGCTGTTTTGGAAGGAAATTGGTACTTTAATTCACCAAAGTGGCATTCAACTGATCACAAAGTATAGTCAGGACATTACTGATGTAAAAAAAACAGCACAATCACTATTTGAAAAAAGTCATTTTTGATCAAATCTAGACAGGCCCTATTACCAGTAGCCATTACTCCGACACCTTATCCTTGAGTAATCGTGGTAAATTGCTAATTTGGTACTAGAAAACCACTTGCCATGTACATCAGAGCCAAGTACATCAGAGTCTCTAGTTTGAGAAATGGACATCTCACATGTCCTCAGCTGACAGCTTCATTGAATTCTACACGCTCAACACCAGTTTCATGTACAACAGTAAAGAGAAGACTCCTTCTCAGTAAAGAGAAGCAGGCCTTCTGGGAAGAATTTCTAAGAAAAAGCCACATTTGAAACCGGAAACAAAAATAAATGGTTAGAGTGGGCAAAGAAACACAGACATTAGACAACAGAAAATTTAAAAAGAGTGTTATGGATCTTAACCCCATTGAGATTTTGGGGGATCAGCTAGACTGTAATGCACGTGAGAAGTGCCCGACAAGACAGCCACATCTTTGGCAAGTGCTACAGGAAGTGTGGGGTGAAATGTCACCTGAGAATCTGGAAAAACTGACAGCTAGAATGCCAAGGATCTGCAAAGCTGTCATTGCTGCACGTGGAGGATTTTTTGATGAGAACTCTTTGAAGTAGTTTTCCATAAGAGCAAAATCTGTACATTATTCCAAACTTTTGGCAGCCAGTGTACATTTATTATTAGTAATAGTTGGAATAAACTATTAATAGGATGTTCCATGTTCAACAAAATTTAAGCTCAATAAGCATTTGTGGCAATTTTGATTACAAATAAATAAAATACTCCTTCCATTTTATTTTAAAAAAGATGCAAAAAACATATGCAATGAATGTAAGAGCATGGGGCCAGTCCATAAACGTAAAAAAAACCACTTTGTTTCAAAAACTACAAAAAGCCACTACATAAACATTATACGTTACATGACTTTAATGTGACAAAATCGCTTACTAATCTTGTTTGTGTGATGTTATATCCAATATTACAACTTTGTTGCCATGATCACGCAACGTCGTGAACCCTGTGAGCAATTTTATTGCACTAAAATCATGTAGAATAGAGATTTTTATCACACTAAAATTGTAACATTTGTAATGTTTGCGTCTTGTGGCTGGCTGTGTATTAGAATATTTATTAACAGGCCCCATTCACTTCCATTGTAAGAGCCTTACTATTAACGCAAGCCATTTGATTTTCCTTTCAAACCTGGCTTATCCAATCAGAATTTAGATTCAAAACTATCTGTTTTACTACAGCTAGTATTAATATCACCAGACACACACAAAAACACACACACACACACACACACACACACACACACACAAAATCTGAATCAATTTCCCTTTATTTATAATAAGTTTTAAAATCTTGAATATCTTTTTATAAACGGGTATTTTTCTACAACACTCCCTCAACAACTTTCCTGGTTATTCTGGTTCACAACATTCACATGCACAATGAACATGTTGAAGTTTTTTCATTACACTGCATAAACACATTGCCATGGTCCCTCCAAAATGTTTACACCATAAGATCACCTCATTGATGATGCAGGTCAAGGCCTGTGTGCGTGTGCATGTGTTTTCAGATGCATTTGTAATAGCTTTTTGACATGCAGTATGTGGGCAGAGAGCTGGTCTGAATGCTGGCTTGCTGAATTTGTCATACTGTGATTCACTTTGTATGATGAATAGGGTTCATAGTGATGGACGCGCACATGCACACTCGCATAGTGGCTTAGAAATGGGCAGAACGTTCAGTGCCCACTTTGTTTCACAGCCACCCGAGTGAGTTTCTCATGCTTTTGCAAGTGCTGTTGTTCCAATAGTTGAAGAACTGTAGATTTGACAGGAAGCTCATTTGAATTACCTGCACTCATGTGTGGCAGTTAACCACATACAGCAGAAACAGCATTGTCTTTGCATCCTCTTGCATGGAAGATTATGTGGAGAATCTGTGACTTGTGGATTCTACATTGTTCGAAGGGGCTGATGTTAATACATTTGTAGACTTGCTAATGAATGTGTGAAATAAAATGCAAACTCATCATTAAATATTTTGGCTTGAGATTAGTTAGTCACATCACACCACATCCTTTATAGATGGTGAGATTCACTGCCACTATGCCAGATAATAGCTTTATGATGTGTACTTGCTCCCTCTGCTGTATCAAGGAAGAGTTGCAACCATTGCCATGTTTTATTTTAATGCATTTCAGCTGGGGTTTCCAATCCTTTTTTTGTAAGCCAAGCCCCTATTACCTAAATTATTTATTTAAAGTAATAGTTTACCCAAAAATGAAAATTCTCCCATTATTCACTTACCCTAATGGCATCCCAGATGTGTATAACTGTCTTAAGCAGAACACAAATTAAGATTTTTAGAATAAGATAGAGCTCAGTGGTCATGTGTCGGTCTGCGGGAGAGAGAGAGAGAGAGAGAGAGAGAGAGAGAGAGAGAGTAGTAAGGCTCATCACCTGGTGCATAACTATCTCTAGCACTCATTGTAGTGATGGCGGAGGGAGACTTAAAGGCACGCCCCCATGCCACACATGTCCTAATAACAGAAGTACACTGGTGCCAGCACAGTCCAAAAAGTCATATTTAGGCAGCAATAAAAGTAATCCACACTACTCCATGCGATCAGTCAATGTCTTCTAAAACAAATCGATGCATTTTTGTAAAAAAATTATATAAAAAGCTTGACATGACGTTAGAAAGTTTATAAGGACCCAACAGAGCTCTTATCTTCTAAAAATCTGCATTTGTGTTCTTCTGAAGAAAGACAGTCATACACATCTGGGATGGCATTAGGGTAAGTGAATAATGAGAGAATGTTTATTTTTGAGTGAACTGTTCCTATAATATACCTTGAATTTTAAGTAATGTGAACCTATTAATAAATGTAAAGAATTTTACAAAGTCTTCACATTCTATCCCCCTCATTTGAAAATAAAGAACTTAATAATTATTTTGATAAGATCATGCTAGTGTTCCATTAAAAAATACTTGTTTAAAAATTATCTGATCTGACATGTTGTCAGTCATCATATGGACAAAAATTGAAAGGTGCATTTATTTTAAGTTCTCATTTGTTGCTTTATTATTAAATGCCTGGCAGTATAAACAGGAATAGCATTATTATATTAATTGAGTGAAGTGGCATAGCATTCTGAGATGCTATTTTTCTCACCACAATTATACAGAGTGGTTATCTGTTACCGTAGACTTTATCAGTTTGAATCAGTCTGGCCATTCGCTGTTGAACTCTCTCATCAACAAGGTGTTTCCATCTGCAGAATTGCCCCTCACTAGGTGTTTTTTGTTTTTGGCACAATTCTGAGAACATTCCAAGACTGTTGTGCGTGAAAATCCCATAAGATCAGCAGTAACAGAAATACTTCCAACAGAAACATGCATGCGATTATCTAATCGGCCAATTGTGTGGCAGCAGTGCATTGCATAAAATCACACATATGAGTCAGGACCACTAGGGTGGCCATCGTCTGTCCGAGTGCCTGTGCTGTGGCCTTCGTCGCTCTCAGGGCGAGGCCGGTTGCTGAGCGCAGTTCCTGCAGCACATCAGGATCAGGTCCACCCCCGTGCATGCTTCTGAGAGCTTTGGCCTGGTGGACTTGCAGGAGGGCCATCGCATGCAGGGCGGAGGCAGCGCGTCCAGCCAGACTGTAGGCTCTGCGTTGAGCGAGGATGTTGTCCTACAGGGCTTGGATGGGAGTACGGGCGACCACGCCAGGAGGTAGGGCTACCGGGGCATAGATGGTGCGCAACTGCCCTATCGACCTGGGGAATCGCCTCGTATCCGTGGCGCTCTCCGCCGTCAAGGGTGGAGAGAGTGGAGCGGGTGGCACCTAGACGAGAGGAGAGCGGGGCTCTCCACGTAGACGTCAGCTCATCATGCACCTCTGGGGAAAAACGGGACCGGGGGGATGCGAGGCCGCAAACGGCGCGCTGCCCCCAGGAACCAGTCATCCAACCGTGAAGGCTGTGGGGAGGACGGAGGGTTCCAATCCAACCCCACGCTCACGGCGGCCCGGGAAAGCATGTTGGACATCTGAGCGTCGGCATGATTGTTGGTGCCAGGTGGGCTGGTTTGAGTATTTCTGTAACTGCTGATTTTGGCACCATTTGGAGTAGAATTTACTCCAAGTGGTGCCAAAAACTAAACATCCAGTGAGCGACAGTTCTGCACACAGAAATGCCAGTTTTGGTAGCACGAGGGGGACCTACACAATATTAGGCAGGTGGTTTTAATGTTATTTCTCCACTTGTCATTTCAAATGAGGTCATATACGCTGGGTAAACCTTGTTGTAGTATTGTTTTCTTTAGTTTAGAAAACATAGGTGAGATTCTCTTCTCTGAAAACACTAATTCGTTAATTGCACTTATTTGATTGAGTAAACTTGTCCCCACAATTCCATTAAGTAATGGGGTCTCCCAATTCTTGATTATTTCAGTTAAATGAACTTGGTGTTCAAGTAGAGTGAACTTAACTATTTAAGTTGAGTTAACTAGATGCAATTAGTCTTAACTTGCTATTTAAATATTGCTGTTTCAACTGTTAATTTAATTGATTCAAACTGTAGCACAATTCACACACAACTATTTGCAACAAAACAACATAATTAATACAACAAAAGAGCTAAAACGTCTATAAATTCTTAATAATAACTATTTAAACCTCTGACCAAGGAAACATAATTAAATAATTATAGCAACAAGGGATTGTGTGCACCATTTTGTACTGGGTTAATAACACTTAAAATCTTAAGTCTTTGCCTTTTTAAGATGAATATGTTTAGTGAACACATTTTTGAGTTATGAGCCCAAATCTTGACATAATTAAGACAACTTGATATTTCCATTAATGACAACTTACAGTGTAGATTCTCTAGTCTAGAGCATTTATTATTTAGAGTACTCTGATCAGTTGCTTTGAAACAGGTGGTATTGTTTTAATATGCAAGAGGTCTCATTGCTCATTTTTTAAATTCATGTCTTTATCATTATATCTTGATTAGGTTTCGCTGGAATGGGTAATCTTCTAAAAGTCCTTACAAGGGAAATAGAGAACTATCCACATTTTTTCCTGGACTTTGAAAGTAAGTTTTGTGAAGAGGTGGAATTTGGGGTTGACGAGACTATAACCAGTTGTTTTTCTCCATAGCAGTAGCGGTATGAGCTGGACTGACAGTCTAATTGCTTTCTTATAGGACAGTTTTCTCACTTTGCTTCCCTTGGTGAATAAATGGTATGAAATTACAATAATAATTGATTCACATTTCTGGTTTATTCTTTGCAATTGTAGTCTTGCACTTGCTTTGTTTAAAGCTTGTCCTGAGAATAAACTAGAATAAATGTGCTGACAATGATTCGGAAAATAAAAAAGGTTCTTGTATGGAAATGGTTTCGATTTAGGAAAATGTCCATGTTCACCATGAGAAGCTGATGAGGGAATGCTGTATTTAGGAGCATGAGACTAAGCAGAATCACTCTTTAACACTCCGTGATGTCCTGTGCTGTGACTGTCCTTGACGTGCAATACCTGTCTCTCTCTTTCTCTCTTTTCTCTTCTTGCTTTTCTCTTTCAGAAACCAAATGGGGAATCTGTTAAAAGTGCTCACTTGCACCGAGCTTGATCAGGGGCCAAACTTTTTCCTTGACTTTGAAAGTGAGCAGAGCTTTTGCCTGGCCTGGTGTCTGTCAATTTTTCCAACTTCTAACCTTTTGCAAGTACCATTGTCTGAATTGTCTTTGCAAATGTACTCGTTATAACGCAACCGCAAAACAGAGCTTCTAAATGCTTTTGCGTTGCAAATGAGTTTGAGAGAATATGCAAACTATTTGAACATTTTCTGAACATGCAATCTTTTAATGAGTCTAGTTACTCCAGTAGGATTGCAAATGCTAAGTTATTTTCCTTCAAAATATTTTAAATTCTGACTTGTTGCTGGTAAACCTATATGTGCAGTTTTCAATCTTCAGTATGTGTAATTAACATCAAGTCCAATGTTTGTCTGTGTAGCAGTACTCACTCCATACTACATTAAAAGCATGATTCATTCTCTGAGAAATTACCTTATTGCTCTTTTCAACTGTGCTCCTCCTTGTTCTGTGACATTTTCCTGACATTCTATGTTCTCTGGTCTCTACTTTTCTCATTCTGAAATCTTATACGTGAAAACCTTTATACCACCATATACTTATCCAGTTAACATTTAAAGCTGAAGTTTGTAACTTTCGATGTTACAATACTTTCTCCATCTAATTTTATATGCAATGAAAACAATAAGTAACCCATTTATAGGTTATTTACTAGGTTATTTCATTGATTAAAATGTTTATTTTTGCAATTCTGTTTAAAAGTGCTTGTGGTGCAAAAGATTTCTCACTTCAGCATTAAACCCTCTGTGACCATGTTCAAACCCAATTGTATTACATTGCACTGTAAATTTGATTTATTTTTCTATTTATTGACTTTAAAAAGAGCTTCTCCCAAAATGACCAACATATCCTTGATGCTGTTTGTGTGAAGGAATGTCAGAAGCATAACCAACAAAAAAGCTAGAAATTCACTTTTGGTATAAGCATCTCTATGAAATGTTGAAATATTGGGGAAACTCTTTTTTTTTTTTTTTTTTTTTTTTTTTGGCTAAGCAAAATATATAATTAGTTAGATTTTTGCAGGATGCATATACATTTGAAGTCAGAAGTTTACATACACTTAGGTTGAAGTCAATAAAATCTTTTTAACCACTCCACAGATTTAATTTGAGCTAACTAAGTCGTTTAGGACATCTACTTTGTGCATGAGTAATTTTTCAACAATTGTTTACAGACAGATTGTTTCACTTTTAATTGACTATATAACAATTCCAGTGGGTCAGAAGTTTACAAAACTAATAGCAGCTTGGAAAATTCCAGAAAATGATGTCAAGCCTTTAGATAATTACACAAATTAGCTTCTGAAAAGAGGTGTATTAAATTGGAGGTATACCTGTGGTCTTTCCTTGACATCATGGGAAAATCTAAATATATCTGCCAAAACTTCGGAAAAGAAATTGTGGACCTCCACAAGTGTGGTTCATCCTTGGGAGCAATTTCCAAATGCCTGAAGGTACCACGTTCATGTGTATGTACATTTCTGACCCAAATGTGATGAAAGAAATAAAAGCTGAAATAAATAATTCTCTCTACTATTATTCTGATATTTCAAATTCTTAAAATAAAGTTGTGATCCTAACTGACCAAAGACAGGGAATGTTTTCTACGATTAAAAGTCAGGAATTGTGAAAAACTGAGTTTAAATGTATTTGGCTAAAGTGTATGTAAACTTCTGAGTTCAAATGTGTACATGTATACACACATATACATGGTGTGAGTGTTATTTGGCCATTTGTATGAATATCATTGCCTAAAGATAACATAATATCAAACCATGTGGCATTTATTTTAAAGATAGTACAGGCACACTTTTACATCAAAACATTCCTCAAAAAGAAGTTTGTTAGGTTTTAAATTATAAAATAATAGAAGTAGTGTTTAAAAAAATAAAATAAATATATATATATATATATATATATATATATATATATATATATATATATATATATATATATATATATATATATATATATATTAATATTAGGGCTGTCAATCGAAAAAATTTGTAATCGAATTAATTACACTGTGTCCGATTAATTAATCTCATATACAAATATTTGCTGAGAAAGCCCCTCATATAACAATAATTCAATATTTAATGATACATAGTTATCTTTAAATATATTTTAAAAAATGTGTGTGTGTATATATATATATATATATATATATATATATATATATATATATATATATATATATATATATATATATATATATATATATATATATATATATATACACATTTCTCAGCAGATAATTAAAGTGCATTACATTCTTGTGGCAGAAGAGTTAATCATTTATAAGACAATTTACCACCATATTATTGATCAGAAGTCAATCATTGGCATACAGTTCACAGCAATTCATTTCACAAGTGAATTTGTCAATCAGTTGGAGATTTATTATGAGGGCTTGTTTAAAGATCCGTCAATGAACATCTGCGTCAGACATGCTTGTGTAGCGTCTTGGATGCTTTGCGTCTTAAGCATTACAATTTTTAGGTCACTGTGTCAAGTTAAATATAGTTTAATACTTAGTGCACATATTGAGATCCCTTCGGATTTGCGCTCCATCAAGTGCTTTGAATGCGAGAACGTAACGCATGTCTGTCTTCTGCTGCTCAAGGGTGTTTTTCTTCACTATAGTAAGTTTCACGTACTGCCCTTTGGAGTAAACAGGTGGTACTACAGGCTTGCATTTCTCAGGAATCTTCCATATTACGTTCCGGGTGGCATTGCGATTAATGGCGTTAATTTAGTTTTTATTAACACGTTATTTTTAGTCAAATGAATTGCACTGAATTAAATCGACAGCCCTAATAAATAAATATATATATTATACATACACACACACAGTAGTGGCCAAAAATATTGGCACCCTTGGTAAATATGTGCGAAGAAGGCTGTGAAATAAATCTCCATTGTTTATACATTGTTTATACTTTTTATCTTTCATACAATTTTTTTTTAAAAAATCTAACCTTAAGAGTAAAACAATTGAAAGATGGGAAAATCACATTATTAAATAAATATTTTTCTCCAAAACATGTTGGCCACATTTATTGGCACCCCTAGAAATTCTTATGAGTAAAATATATCTGAAGTATATAAATGTATATAAATATATATCTGAAGCCATATTCCCTTAATCATCAATCACTATGGGTTAGATTAAAGAATATAGTTCTGATGTGCAGCAATTGTTTAGCTTCACAAAATGGGAAGTGACTAGAAGAAAATGACTAAAGCATTCAGAATACCCATTTCCACCATCAGGGCAATTATTAAGTAGTTCCAATCAACTGGAGATGTTGAAAATTACCTGGAAAAGGACGCATGACTATATTGTCTCCACGCACGCTGAAGAAGATGGTTCAAGTGGCCAGAGAATCTCCAAGGATCACAGCTGGAGAATTGCACAGTTGTTTGGTAGGGTTTCAAGGAAAAAAAGCCTCTGCTCTCATCCAACAACAAACTCAAGCATCTTCAGTTTGCCAGACCCTACTGGAACTTCAAATGCTACCAGGTTCTATGGTCAGATCAAACAAAAAAGTGCTTTTTGGCAGCAAACACCAGAGATGGGTTTGGTGTTCACAGAGATGAAGTACCCAATGCCCACAGTTAACTGTGGGGCTGTTTTTGAGGTTGAGGTCCTAGACATCTTGTTCGGATAAATCGCATAATGGACTATCAAATGGACTATCAAATACCAACAGATAAAAATTCAAAACCTGACTGCTTCTGCCAGAAAGCTTACAATTGTCCCTGGTTGGATCTTCTAGCAGGACAATGATCCAAACATACATCAAAATCAAAACAAAAATGATTCACTGACCACAAAATCAAGGTTCTGCCATGGCCATCCCAGACACCTGACCTGAACCCCATAGAAAATTTGTGGGGTGAACTGAATAGGAGAGTCCACTAACATACTTTAATTTGAAGGATCTGTAGAGATTCTGTATGGATGAATGGTCTCAGATCCCCAGCCATGTGTTCTTCAACCTCCATTAGGCATTATAAGAGAACACTCAGAGCTGTTATCTTGGCAAAGTGAGGTGGCAAAAAGTATTGAATAGAAGGGTGCCAATAATTATGGCCAATGCGTTTTGGAGAAAATATTTATTTAATAATGAGATATTTCCCCTGTTTCAATTGTTTAACTTCAATTAAAGGTCAGATTTTTCTTATTGAAAGATAAAAAGGCTAAAGAGTGCAGATTTTTTCACAGCCTTTGCGCATATTTTCCAAGGGTGCAAATATTTTTGACAACTGCTGTGTGTATATATATAATTTTTTTTTTTTTTTTTTTTTGGGACACATCCTGGTTGTCAGTCTAAGTAGAATATGTCTATTAATTTGATTAACTATATTGCAGTTGTGGTTACTCAGCAAGGGCACCATGTGGGGAACTGACTTCATATTTTCACTAAAATTAATTTTAAACAGTTTGATTATAAATAACAGCTAAAATGGCAAAGTAAGAAAAGTAAAGCTAGTTCTGAGAAAAGGTCTAGCATACTTTGCTTGCAGATGCCACTTTGTTTAATATTTTATTACCTAACACCTGTCCTAACCAGATGTGACAAAGTGACCAGCAATAAATCTCTTCATGAACATTTAAGTGACGAGTGTCAGGACATTTTGTCAATGTTTATGTTGTAAGGTGCTTGGTGGCCCTACTCGCAGTGAAACGTTTCCAAAATCATGCTCCATATAACTTCAAATATGTTCTAATTGGCTGAAAAACCTGTTGCTGGAAATAGTGTTGCGCTTGTTTAGGACATGTAACATGTGTAATTAGCATATTTAGATAACATGTTTAGTTATCGCATTAGATAACTAGTGTTTGCTAGTGTGTAATAAAGTTGATTTGTTTCAGATGCACAGCCAACAGACTGTGAAAGAGACGTGTGGAATCAAGTAAACGCTGTCCTCCGGGAGTCGGAGAGCATCTTGTCTGGCTTACAAGCCTATAAGGGGGCGGGTCAGGAAATTCGAGATGTAAGTCTTGACACATGCACAAAAATGACAAGAAATAGTGTTATAATACTGTTTTTTGTTTGTTTTTGTTTTTTTACGTGTATGGGTCAGTCAACTGTATTTAAAAGCTTGCTTGTCTTGCTTGTCTTTTTAGGCAATACAGAATCCTAATGACATGTTCCTTCAGGAGAGGGCATGGAACTCTGTGTGTCCCCTTGTTATTCGCCTAAAGAAGTTCTATGTGTTTTCATTGAAACTAGGTAAACTTGCATAATTAATTGGATCCATATATTGGTGTTTCTTCAACTTTTTTTTTTCAAATTGAATCTCCCATGAGTTTTTAAATTTTTATTTTTTTTTTTTATCAAAACAGATTTCAGTATTTGACTTATTATGTGAAGGTCACATTTATACTGACTTGAGCCCTATTCGGACAGGACTATTTTTCCTGAGGAGGTTAGGGAAATTCATGTTTCACAGATATACTATATATTTTAATCCCCTCCGAATCTGACAAGTCTGTATTTTTCTCACACAACCTCTGTAATAAATGCACAGCAAATTACCTTCTGTTTTTCGGGTTAAGGCCCAGATATGCTTCTTACGAAATCGAAGAACGAATGTGAATCTGGCCAAAAAGGTATTTTTTGATAATTTCTGTTGTTCGTAACAGCTTGCCTGGGCGAACATTTAGAAAAACTTCTAACCAGCTGCTAAACACTTTCTTGCTGCCATTGGTCCATGTCATCGGTAGGTGTGACCTGGAGCTCCACCTATTCCTTTTTTTTTTTTTTTTTTTTTTTTTCAATCAGTATTCAACTTCAACACACAAGACAAGACCATTTCATGCTAATCGTATACTCTCAAGTGCCCATTCACTCTTGTTTTATATGCTGCTTCACTCATGTGCCATCAGCAGCAAAAAACATTTACACATTTGCCCATATATATATATATATATATATATATATATATATATATGCCTCTCTTATCATTCTTTTGTATTTATTCTGAACATTAACACTCTTTTATAACCCCATATTTGCAGTATTATCAGTGTCATCATAAATAACAAGAACAGAGTGTAATTGGCGTATATTATGGCCACGTATAGCATGTTAACTCATTAGCGTTATGGATTCAGAATCTAAACATGACCAATTAAAACATTTCTACTCTCTACATATTAAATCATAATCAAGTGGTTAAAACAGCTTCTTTTATTGACCTAATGTGAATTCTGCTTATAGAATGAGGCATAAAGCCATTGATAACACATGATTTACATGTATATTTAAATGCTCCTCTAAACGCCTCCCACAGCAGTGGCCAGTGCCTGAATGTTTGCAAACAGTATACCGTTGCTCAGCTGTTTAGAACTTCTCTTTACCCCTCAATAAAGAAGAACTTCTCTAGAAGTACTTTATGTCAGGGCCTTAACTCAAGGGTCCTCCAAGAAATCTGATCCTGTCTGAATGCGAATGTCTGCGATTGCTGAAATTTGAATTTTCATGCTTCTCATGTATTTTAAACTACTTGAACTACAGTTAAGACTGTACTTGTGCGTGCTAATCTTTCAGTATGAATGTAGAATATTTGCTATATGACAGAAAAATAAGAAAATAAAATCAATATAGAGAGCCAAATCGCAGAAAATGCTAAGATTTGCCACTGTAATATCAGCGCCAGGTGAGATATTTAAGCTACTTAATTTACTAAGGTAATAAGATAGCACAATTATGTATTGTTATAATGATGGCGATCATCCACAACATTAAAACCACCTGCCTAATATTGCGAAGGCCCCCCTCCTGCCGCCAAAACAGTGCCAACCCGCATCTCAACTATTTGAAAATATTATTTGAACATAGGAAACTGAGTTAGTGTTGACTTTGTCAGTTCCTTGTTGATGAGATGGCATCAGAGAATGGCCAGACTGGTTCGAACTGACAGAGTCTACGGTAGCTCAGATAACCACACTGTACAATTGTGGCGAGAAGAATATCATCTCAGAATGCTTTTCTGAGATGAGGGTTGGCGCTGTTTTGGCGGCACAAGGGGGACCTACACAATATTAGGCAGGTGGTTTAATGTTGTGGCTGATCGTGTATATAATTCATAGATAGGTTTTGTTTATTTTAGTGTGTTTATTATAAGCAGCCAGTTCTGTAAACTCATGTAAAGTTTATTTTAATAGGCAAGAAGCTGGCCTTTATATCTCAAAGTACAGTTTTTATTTTCATCTCCACCACAGAATTCTATTAAACACAATTCAGAATTTGAGCTGTGCTGGAAATGTCCATGACTTTCATGCATATACACTGTTTGACATTTTGTTAGTAGTCAAATTATATAAAATAGTGAGTGTGTTAAATATTTTTTAACAGGATTTTACGTACTAGAAATTCACAGAGCTAAAAGTGTTCTCTCCTTGATCTGTAAAAATGTTATGCCAGCTCTATATCTGATCAGACTTCTCCTCTCTTCCATGTAGAGGAAGCGCTGCAGAGCCTGTTACATTCTCTGACATGTCCACCGTACACTCCCACTCAGCACCTGGAGAGGGAACAGGCCCTCGCTAAACAGTTCGCAGAAATCCTACATTTCACCCTCCGCTTTGATGAGCTGAAGGTGCCAGCTGCTTCGTTCTTATTCTTCACTGTGTTCACTTGTCATATTAGGGGAATTCAAGAAAGAAAAGCATAGCTCACCACGTTGTGTCATATGTTTAGATGAGAATTCCGGCCATCCAAAACGACTTCAGCTACTACAGAAGAACAATAAGTCGAAATAGATTAAACAACATGAATGTAAGTTTAGTGACCTGACATGTGATGAAACAGTACCAAAGATATTGTGCCCACAGCTGTTTTAGCTTCTGTATGTATGTATTTTTCTTTTCTATCAAGTTGAATATTGAAAATGAGGTCAATAATGAAATGGCAAACAGAATGTCTCTGTTCTATGCGGAGGCCACACCCATGCTGAAGACCTTGAGCACAGCGACAACAAACTTTGTTACAGTGGTAGGTCTTTCTCATCACATAATGTAAAATAGATGGCTGAATGATTCAAAATTATCAATTATTATTTAACTTAAAGAGAATTATTATTTTTTTTTATTTTCATATTTATAAATATATTTCCTCTGTGCAGAATAAGACATTACCTCTTGAGAACACCACAGATTGCCTGAGCACCATGGCAAGTGTATGCAAGGTCATGCTGGAGACGCCGTGAGTACCAAGTCAATTTTCTCCTCGTTGACGTTTTAATATTTCTGCTTTGATAAACATAATTTCATATATGCTATATTAATGTAATTTAGGATTGGAAATGTCAGATTTCTTGGTGGTTTGGCATAAGACTGTCTGGGTTTCTACAGTCTTGGAAATACCAGGACATTTTATAATAGTTTTTTCCATGGCTGAAAATGTCATGGAAATCACTAAAAACATGGAAAAGTCATGAAAGTTTCTGTAGTGAAATTTATTTTTCTAATTTGATTCTGAAATATGTCAGCAGCTATATATTGATCTTCTATATCATAACTTCCTCCCAAGTTGCACATCAGTCTGTCCATTGAAGGAAACCACTTGTGTGACTTATTGGCTGGCAAATGTTGCTAAATAATAAACATTTCTTATGGGACACATTATGGGTCTTTCTCAAGGGCGTGCGTGGGGGCTCAAAAAGACGATTTATTATCTCAGGACCTTTTATATCTTAATGGAGACACTAGTACTCTAATCATTATAAATAATCAGTCAAGTAATCATAAATGACTGCAAAAGTGATGAATTCTTTATTAATTTGTGCCAGTAAGCTCAGTCTTTTTGTTCTGCTAACAGAGAATACACAAGCCGGTTCAACAGTGAAGATACTCTCCTCTTTTGTATGAGGGTAATGGTGGGGGTTATTATCCTTTACGACCATGTGCATCCAAACGGTGCCTTCAACAAATCCTCAAAAATTGATGTAAGTCTACATCCACATATTTCCTCAATCATCCAATACATATTTCCTGATTTGATTGGGTTTAAAATGTTTCTCAATGTAATTTACAATATTTCTTTAGATGAAAGGGTGCATTAAAGTCTTGAAAGATCAGCCAGCAGATAATGTTGAAGGTCTCCTCAATGCCCTCAAGTATGTTTTCCTCCTTTTTCTTAAAGAAATATCCTCTGTTTTGAACTTTACAATGATTATTGCATAATTTTTAAATCACTTTTTTTTTCTCCCTTTCTACCAGGTTCACCACAAAACACCTGAATGATGAGTCCACACCAAAAAATATCAGAACAATGCTCCAGTAATGGTTTTAGGTGAAGTGGGTCAATATTCTGACCTCAAAAGATGTACATGTTTACATTTATTTAAGGACTTGATGTTAATAATTGGGTGTATTTACATAATCATTCCATCCAAGTTACTGCAGTGTAAAAAAGCAGACCTTTATTTTAAACGAATGCCTATACTGCTGACAAAAGCACAAATGATGAAACCAAGCAGCCTTATGAAAATTCACAAAATGAACAATATTTGCCATGTTGCTTTTATATAGATAACAGTGATCATATTAACCAAAGGGGCTAATGCATTGGTTGTGAGTTACAGTGAAGTGCTATTGGCTAAAATGTAGTCAAAAGTGCATGAGTAAGGTGTGTTTGGATGGTTGTGCTTTTGTATTTTGTAAGATGGTAATGATCAGAAAAGACAGTTCTGCAAAACACCATAATGTGATGGAACCAATTTTGCTATATTTTCAAATCTATGTTTTGGCTAAAGGTGGAGACATCAGCTTTTATTTTTGTTATTATGTGATGTGTGCTCTTCATGTCTGTGTGCCTCTTTGTTTCTAACATGTGTTACTCATCAATACAGCTTTACATTTTGAAATAAAATTGACATTTTGATTATATCTCATCTGACTCTAAATGGGGAAAATAAATTAACTGACTATCCTGAATTTCAGAGCTGTATTCAGGCAGATTCTTCAATGCCTAAATTAAGGCTGATTTATTGTTAAAACATCTTGACAGAATAATCTACATTTATATTAAGCTAAATATTTGAAGATTTAAAGGTGTATATGCATGCTTAACAATTTTTGTAATTCATAGAAACTGCAAAGCATCTTTAAAAAAGAGCTACATGTAAGCTTTCAAAGTTAAGCCCTTAAAGAGTTGCTAATTTTTTCCAGTACTAAATATCAAAATACTGTTGCAGTCTTTAAGATAAGTTGGCAAAGTGTAGCTTTTCCAAATGTACAACCTTCACATGGGTAAGCACAGACAGCACCCATTCAATTAAAACTTAATTACATTTAGTTTCAGTTTGAAATATCAATTTATAGCTCAGGATGTCCTCAATGTATTTAGGTTTCTCTGACTAAACCACACTGGTTTTATTTTCAACACCTGATGGCAGTGTTTCTCTAGCCTTGCTCTTGAGCTTGCTGGAAATATCATTCCATTCCAGGGAGCGCCATCTCATCCCAGCCCAGACTGCCATTGAGCATATGTGTATTTTAAGGGATGGTTCACCCAACCATGTAAATTCCCTCATCATTTACTCACCCTCATGCCATCCCAGATGTGTATGACTTGCATTCTTCTGCTAAACACAAACAAAGATTTTTTAGAAGTATTTCATCAACGCACGCTACCCCGACTGAAAAAAATAAAATACAAAATTAGAAAGGTAAACATAGGAAACACCCCTTAGGCAGAACTGTACATGCAGTGCTGTATGGGGAATCTTAGGCCTAGTCCACACTAATATGTTTTCGTTTGAAAAGCATCTTTTTCTCTCTGTTTTACCCTTCCGTCCACACTGAACACACTCCGCTGAACATCGACGGCTCCTCTGTGGAGATCGTCAAGAGCACCAAATTCCTTGGTGTTCACCTGGCGGAGAACCTCACCTGGTCCCTCAACACCAGCTCTATCACCAAGAAAGCCCAGCAGCGTCTCTACTTTCTTCGAAGGCTGAGGAAAGCACATCTCCCAACCCCCATCCTCACTACATTCTATAGAGGGACTATTGAGAGCATCCTGAGCAGCTGCATCACTGCCTGGTTTGGGACTTGCACCGTTTCGGACCGCAAAGCCCTGCAGAGGATAGTGAGGACAGCTGAGAAGATCATTGGGGTCTCTCTTCCCTCCATCAAAGACATTTACAAAAACACTGTATCCATAAAGCAACCAGCATTGTGGACGACCCCACACACCCCTCACACAAACTCTTTACCCTCCTCCCGTCTGGCAAGAGGTACCGAAGCATTCGGGCCCTCACGGCCAAACTGTGTAACAGCTTCTTCCCCAAGCCATCAGACTTCTCAATACTCAGAGACTGGTTTGACACACACGTGTCCTGAGTTGCACTTTAATAACTGTCACTTTATAACTGTCTGCTACCTCAATAACTGCTATGTGCATAGAACATTATCTCATAGTATGTTATGTTTACATTTTAGAAACTGTCATCTTTTTGCACTACTGAGTACTGGTCGGTGCTGCACTGTCTATTGTCCTGTTCATTGTCAGTAATTTGTTGTACTGTCCTGTACTTTTTGCACATGTTTGCACGTGCACTTTATATAGGTATATATAGGTAGTTTATATAGGTATTTTATTTCGTTGTGTAGTCTCATGTGGTCCTATGTTGGTCCTTTGTTGTTTTTATGTAGCACCATGGTCCTGGAGGAACGTTGTCTCGTTTTGCTGTGTACTGTACTAACTGTATATGGTTGAAACGACAATAAAAACCACTTGACTTGACTTGACTTGAGACAGAATTTTTGTCTGCGAAAAAGGAGCTTTTTGAAAACGCACTCCAAAGCGGATAACTGAAAGCGATGATGTATTTTTAGTCATGTGATCTATCCAACAAAACAATCAAGATGGTGGCCTGTGTTATAACGGCGCTGTTGTGCTGGATACACTGATAACGTTGTTAAAAAAATAAATGTTACTTTGTACAACCTTCACATTGCATTCCTTCAAAGGCGAAGTGAAATTTACTCTGAAATGGTGTCCATCGACAGAACACGAGGACAATTGCGTTTCAGAGTGTACATACAGCTGGAATTTTCCGCATAGGCAGTGACACGATTTAGGCCTAAGCATTTTCAACTTTTGGAAAACGCTTAAACGCTAGTGTGGACGGAGAGCGTTTTGAAACAAAAACACCATTTTCAAATGTATCCAGATTAATGTAGACATAGCCATAGCGCAGTCTTTCTACACCTGATGTCCCGGTCTGTCGGGCCACAGATTCTCATCCACATCACAACGGATAACTTCCCTTGCAATGCAGCATGAAAAGCAATGTCTTATCTGCTGTGATGTCCTCACATGCTGCATCCATGGCAGCCAGGAGGGTCATCTTAGGATGTGGACCTTCCACCTCCATGCACAGTAGAACTCTTCAATCGGGTTAAGGAATGGGGAAAAGGGTGGGAGGAATTCCATCAACATCCTGTAGTGGGTCACAAAACATTGCCTGATGGTGTTTGAGCAATGGAAACTCTTCATATAGTGTATATCACTATAAAATATACAGTATACTGTAGTTACTGTATGCACTATATATGTTTAACCTGTACATACTGGTACCGTAACTCCTCCACTCTGTCACCATTCCTTTCAAATGGTAAATGGTACAGCTGTTTCATGCTCCTGTGGTGTCTTTTCAACACCCTGTCGATAGTTGAGTTGCTAAAAGATTGTATGTTTTCAAAGACATTGTTGTCTTCTATAATGGCACTCTGTATCTCCCTTAGTCTACTGGTATTATTTGCTCTGACCATGGTGCAATAGTCTCCTCTTGTTGAGGTGTGAGAGGGCCTTCTACCACCCCTGTGAGGTAGTCTTGCAGTCCTATGTGGAAAAAATACAGTAATGCAAACACAAGATTGAGGAAGATTTTTAAAAAATGTCACCGTGCATATATATATATATACACTGTATGTAAGTTTACGTGTGTTTGTGTGTTACAGTATGTATCTGTATTAAGAATATTTTTACAGTATACTGTAAAATGCAAGTAGATACTGTAATATGAAGCATTATAGTAAGTATCCATTATTACAGTACAGACAGGATTACAATCCTGTTCTATCTACAAAATGTTTGAATGATTGAGGACACGGTTGTTCGCTCAACATTCGGCTTCACCCTTCGACCAGCCTTGGCCATGATTGAGAGCGTGCACTATAGTGGCCCTTATTTCATATGTCCTTGGCCCAATCAAGCAGCAGGGAAGAAAATAATTATTGGCATTGTGCTGTAGGATTGATGAGAATAGCAGAGGCCTTGAGACTGTATTGTCCCGTTTAAATTACGGCATTATAAACGTGCAGATGTCATCTTCTATGTGGATACTTTCACTATATTTCTGTAACCCTGTGTGAAATTATCTTGGATATTTTCGAAATAAGAGTTAAATATGTAAAACAACCATCAGATGTGTAAAAATATGTCTTTTGCTGAAATTTCATGTCTAACATTTTTTTATGAATATTTTTTGGCCCAGCTGGACCACCTGATTGAGTGGTCACTGACTCCATGTTGTTATGGAATCAGGAAAGGTGTCTCTGTATGGAAGAAGAAAATCCTGTCAGGTGCCAGAACCTGATGGTGGCGCTGCACAGTCATGCTGCCTCAGAGTAAACTTGGCATCACAAACAGGATCTAAACCTGTGAGACGCTGCTTGCAAGAAATATTGCACCAGTGAAGACATTTGAGTTCTGCTTTTCTGTCAAATAATTTCTTTTTAAAGAAGGCTAGGTTTTGATGAAAGCTGTAATTATTATAAAATGATCTTTTGTTAAATCATCTTAAAAGGTACTGTCTAATGCTTTGTGCTCGTTTAAGCACTTTCTGTGCTTCTTTAATACTGTAATCTCTTTTAACCAGCACGTGTCTTTAATGTTCCAGAATTCATTCAGTGCTCTTGAAGTGAATAATTTAACAAAAGAACAATTAATGTCAGATTGTTAATGTCAGAACATTTAAAACATTCAATATTAATATATTCCAATTCACTTTCTGCTATTTCTGAACACTGTCCAATACTCTTAAAGGTATAGTTCACCCAAAAATGAAAATTCTCTCATCATTTACTAACCATCATTCCATCCCAGATGTATAAATGTATTTCTACTGAACACAAAGATTTTTAGAAGAGTTTCTCAGCTCTGTAGGCTTATACAATGCAAGTGAATGGTGACCAGAACTCCAAAAGTTCCAAAAAGCAGATGAAGTCTGCATAAAAGTATTCCACCAGACGGTCGGTGTCTTAGGCAATCCAGATGGTTTTGGATTTAATTAGACTAAAATGTAACTCCTTTTTCACTGTACATCTTATCATTGCAGTCTCTAGGCATGATCATGATTTCAAGCTCGATTATGCTAGATAATCGAGCTCTAGAGAGCTAGATAGCGCTATAGGAAGTGTAATCAATCTTGAAATCCTGATTGCCAAGGAGACTGCCGTCAAGATGTACAGTGAAAAAGGGGTTGAGTTGTGGTCTGTTCTTACCCAAAACCAACTGGATTGCTTTAGAAGACATTCAACTGCTGGAGTTGTATGGATTACTTTAATGCTGACTTTCTCTCTCTCTTTTTTTTGGAGTTCTGGCCATCATTCACTTTTATTTTATGGACCTACAGATCTGAGATATTCTTCTAAAATTCTATATGTTCTGCAGAAGAAAGTCATACACAACTGGGATGGCATGATGGTGAGTAAATGATGAGAGAATTTTAATTTTGGTGGGAACTAACCCTTTCATTGGAACAAAGATTCAGAAATTGACTGATTTGCCTGGGATGAGATGAATATTCATTTCAGGCAGTAGCTTTGAAAGGCATGCTCTCTGCAGTCATTTTACAAGCCTTATTCAGAGGTCAGATGCATAGATATGCAGTGTTCCAGTCTGTCCTGTATTAGTAACTCAGTCAGTTAATCATTTAGTCACACTTCTTAAATCTGGCATTTTTTATTAAAACATTTTGCGATCTGGCTTATTAAACACAAGTGATTCATGATCCCTTTCTGTGATATTAATCACATTATGCCATATATAATGAAGTTGAAACCTGAACGGTATTCACTTAGAACCAGGCACAGTGGTTCTCCGTGTGTATTCCAGAGGAAATCAAATGCCATGTTTAGCCTGTAGGGATTTAACTGATTCGAAACCAGTTGAGCGTGACGGTGCAGAAATAGGAAAAGAAAGGATTTTTGAGTGTTCTGAATTCAGTGTTTAGAAATTCAGAGCACATGCTATACAACTGGGAATATGAATTATGTGAACAACTTGAATAGCTGATCAAATGTTTTCTCCATGGAAGAGAGAGCACATTGATGAGAGCTTTTGACTTTGGGCATAAGCTCACAAACGGTTTATGCTCACAACAACAAAAAATGCTCGTATAATCCAGTACATGCAAAGTAGCTCCTATTGTCTACTACTTTATTCGTTCTTTAAATTGAAGTTGTCCCTTTAGAATTATTTAGTGTTAGTTACAGCTTAAATCAGTAAAATTCTATGACACAGTTCAACATACTAAAATAGAAATTTGTCACTCATTAAATAAACTATAAAAAATATTAGGACATTTTTTAAAGTAAATGCACAGTAGCAATGGCAGTCAATCAACAACATGTGTGTCTTGATCAGGGATGGACAGGGAAGAGAAATCGGCTCAGGATTTTACATATAGCAACTGACCCAAAAGTTGTTGTTGGGGAGGGCCATTTTGTGGACCTTTTCTGCATATCGCGGTGCCGTTTTGTAGTCCGTTCTTTATAGCGCGGCTGCTCATTTTGGCTCGCTCAGTTCTCCCGATGGCCAGTCCGCCCCTGATCGGCCCCAAAGTGCATCGCCCACCGGGAAAATGCCCAATATGCCAGATTACCAGTCCAGCCCTGGTCACGATGTTGATTACCACAAAGATTTATTTTCACGCATCCCTCTTCTTTGAAAAAAATAAATGGATTGGCCCCATTCAATTCATCCATTATATAAACTCAGATTTAAAAGAAAAGGAAAGTAGGTACAAGTGAAAAATAAATTTTTTGGTAATCAATGTTGTGCCACAAATGCTGTCAATTGAATTTAACTTGTATTGAACCCGGAATATTCCTTTAAGAACAGCATGCTTTATGCTGTGTTTTAACAGCAAAGCTAATCTTAGTCAAGGTGGATTCACTGGCTCGTTCTTTTTTATTTTTCCAGTAGTGGTTTGTTTGCTTTTGAAGATTTTATAGAAATTCTCAGAGCAAAAGTTAAACCTCTTCGTGCTGTGAAAACCCTGGAACCATCTGAAAGACCTTGGCACAGCTCAGTTCACAGGTTCAGTCAAACCTTAGGTTAGCTCGCTCACAAACTCTCTCCTTCTACTGAATAATAAATTCCTTTTTCTGAAATTACATGAAAGCATTCATTGTGCCCCCTATGTGAAGTGTGGCCTATTACATAAGCAGAAGCTTGATGAATGATACCCAATTCCATCTTGAATTATGTTGAATAACTGGCAAGATGCATGCAGAGTCCTTGGGGCCTTTCTTCGCTTTTGATAAAAAAAAAAAAAAAAAAACAGCTTTTCTCCTTTATGCTGCCACACATTTCTGTGCCTTTTCTTGTGCAACGGCCAACAGTCACATAATGCCAGATAATTGCTGTTCTTGCAACCTGCGTTATTGGCAAAGTAAGACCTCGCTGATCTGTCTTTTGTTTTTGAAAGAAGTAACAGCCATGTAATCACTCAATTAGATGGTGATTGGTGTTTGTATGAAAATATGATTCGAGGGAAAGGACCACAGTGGATCTGTCTGAATTACACAGAGCACAATGTCTTGTTATAATTGTGTGGAAATGCTAATCGTATGACAATATCAGGTTTAATTATTTTGATACACTCCAGATGATGTTTGCTTTCTGGAAATTAGTTAGACGTGCCCATTGTACAGGTTGTGTGTTTCTATGCTACTAATTCATGTTTAATGCCTCAAAGTCAGTAATACAGTAACTGAATGCCAAAACAGAAAATCCCCTATGGCAGCTCATTTAATAGGCTAAGGAGGGAGATATGTAAGGAGCTCAGGCAAAGCCTATTCGCTGATTGTGACATTTGGATGACTGAAAGGGCCAGGGAAATGGAGGTAGCATTCACCTCATGTAACATTAGGAGATTGTTTCAGCTTATCTGTACTATGGGTCCCAAGCGTTTGTCCGTTAGTGAAAATGTTAGATCAGTAGATGGCCCACTTATTTATAAAAAGGAGCAGTTTAGCTGGCCACCTGCCACAATGAGTCTTTCCGTGATTCCTTGTGAGGCTGTTCCTTAGTCCATTTGCTTAGAACTACTAACTGAGGCTGCAGTCCGCGAATGCACCACAGCCCTCAAACGTTATAAAGCGGCCAGTCCAGATGAACTTGTGGACTCTATTCAAGGAGGGTGGTGATGTACTAGTCAAGGCTTTAACTGGCTTGTTCAAACTTGTTTGGACAACAGAGACGATCCCCACTAATTGGGGCGAGTCTATCATCATAGTATTATTCAAAAAGAGAGAAAGAAGCTCCTGTGAAAACCACAGGGGAATTAGTCTAACCCTTGTCGTCGCTAGATTATTGGCATCTTTTTTTGCTGTAATCTCACAGCAGCTAGGGAAGCGAATACTAGGGAAGAGCAGGTAGGCTTTTGTCCAGGGCATGGTTGCATACTGTAGATCAAATCTTCACCCTCTGCCACATTTTAGAACTGCATCACATGTACCGTAAGCCAATGATCACCATATTTCTTGACTACAAAGGGGTGTTTGACTCTGTGGATCGATGTGCTATTTTGGAGTCAATTAGACATAGGGGTATGCCGGACAAATATGTGAATATACTGGCGGCACTGTACTCAAACACATCAGTTAGGTGTCTACAGAGAATTGTCAAATGCGTTCTGAAACTTGAGTGGTGTTCGTCAGGGCTGTCCCCTATCCCTGCTCTAGTTTAACTTTGTCATTGATGAAATAATGGAGGACTGTCTATGTCATTAACAGAATCCAGGTGTTGACATGCTTTCAGGGGACAAGACATTGAATCTTGAATATGCTGATGTTAAAGTTTTGTTTGATAGTATTTCTCGCTCTGCTCTAACACGCCTCGGCATGTGCTTTGCACCTTCAAATTGTAAAGTGGTGCTCCAAGACTGCATTAACACTACTAACCTGAAACTTGATTATTAAATAGTAAAGGTAGTTGATGGGTTTGTGTCCTTGGGAAGCTATATCAGTAATGGCAGAAGTTTAGGTACTGAGATAGGACTTCACCTAGTTCACCAATTGCATCAAATCGGTATATCACTCAAGCTGAAAGGGCGTGTCTACAAAACTACAGTGTGATTCTTATTCTATGGCTGCGAATCCTGGCTGCTCAGAATGGAGAATTTGAGGTGTCTTCAGGTCATCGACAACCGATGCTTGCATTCGATCATAAAAATTTTATGGCAGCAGAGGAATGATAAGCAATGATGATGTCAGAATGTGGATTCTGAGAATCAAGGTAGTTCACACTCACAAGCCATCAAGATGCTACCTAACCACCTTTTACCACACCACACACTTTTCAATTAGCCACCAGCTAATTGGCATAAGGTTAGTGGTGTTCAAAAAATGACCTGGCAATGAGGAAAAAAAAAAAAGGCTACAACGAAGATGTATTTGCATTTTAATCAAGAATTTAATAAAAAATGTATAGGAGCATTTTTAACAGACAATTAATTTAAACTGTCATCATGCTGGCTATCTGATTCAAGGTCACTTTCTAACTGCAATTGTCAATAACCTCACAGACGCAAACCAGATTCCTTTTTTCAATCGTAGTGGGTCTGGTCCCATACTGTCTGTGTCCTGAGGGGAATGATGCATAATTTTTCAATTGCTTGGGGAAATTTATCATGTTCAGTGCACTCAATTTGTGGGCATTATAGCTGTATTATGCCCATTATAGCATAACAGAGCACGATGAATTCCAATCAGTCCGAATCTTTAAACTGCTGTCTCTGCTGTGCGTGTTAGTCCATGTGTTGTGATCCTCACCACTCTGGTCAGGGTCTGCACCATGCAGCTGTCTGCAGTGAGAAGGGCTGGGACTCACAATCCTATCCCAGATTTCTGTTCTTGGTATGCAACACCAGATGTTCATGTTCTGCTGTGTGGGTTTCTGAATGCTGGTGTGTGTCAGAGATGTACTTCAATAGGGTGGAAGGAGACTTTGTGTGTGTGGGTGGGTTTGAGTTGTTTACGAGGACATTTTTTAAGTTACAAACTGGTATTATGAAGGGTAGTATGCTTCCCCATAATTCAAATCTCTTTAAAAACATTCTAAACGATAAAATGTAAATGTAAAAAGGCAGAACGTTTTTTGTGAGGGTTAGGGTTAGGGGATATTATCTATAATTTGTACAGTATAAAAATCATTATGTCTATAGAGAGTCCTCATAAGGATAGCTGCACCAGTGTGTGTGTGTTGAGGGTTGGGGAATACCCCACACAGCTCTGTGCTAGAAATCTCTTTTGGAATGACCAATGAAGTCATCTGTCTTACTGTGAGTGAGAGCACACTGAAAATCATTTTGCGGCATTGAAAGCCCACTGCAAATTTGGTAAAGGGCTGGTTTGTGTTGTCCTCTGCAATATGTGCTAAAAATAATACGAGTATGCAATAACACAAATTCAGATTTGTTGTCTTATTTTTAAATAATTTTCACATAAAACTAAATATTCTGTCATCATGTACTCACCCTCATGTTGTTTCAAACCCATATGACCTTTTTATTTCAGTGGTGCACAAAAGGAAATGTTAGGTGGAATGTAATGTAATGGACTGGCTGCCTCAGTCACCATTCCCTTTCATTGAATGGAAAAAAGCTGCATCATTCTTCAAAATGTCTGTTGTGTACCATGGAAGAAAGAGGACTATTGGAGTTTGCAACAGCATGAGGGTGAGTAAATGTTGACAGAATCTTAATTTTTGGGTAAACAATTTTATGAATTGTAATTTTGGGGGGTGAAATAACCCTTAAAGCTACCTTACTATGAGTTTACATTTATGCATTTGACCGACGCGTTTATCCAAGTTACAGTGCATTCAAGTTACACAGTATACAGTATTTATCAGTATGTGTGTTCCCTGGGAATCAAACCCAAGGAGCTTTAAAATACTTGGAGAAAGCTATCTATTAGAATTCCCATTCATTTCATCTGCTAAATTAAGTGATCTGGAAGCTGCCATTTTTCCTCATGATCATTCAGTTCTGGGATCAGGTGTCATGTGACCAATCACTCATCAATGGCAACAGACAGAGGAAAAACTAGGGCGGTCAATCGACTACATGTTTTTTTATCGAATTAATTACATATGCCGATTATTAATTGAATTCATCGCATTTCAATATTTGACGAGAAAGGCCCCCATATAAAAATTATTCAATAAATAATGATAAAACAATTATATATAAACAATGTTGAATAGAACATTCTATCTCTCTCTCGGTTTGAGTACTCCGGTTCAATAAAATAAGGCTTGGCATAGAAATGCATCTTCAACTACAAATTCTTCAGACATGTTTAGTAAGTTCTGTTTTCTGGTTTGTGTGCAGCTATGTTGTGTTTTGTTGTTACAATCACTGTGGCAGACCTGTTTTTAGACAAACAAAACACGTTTTTGCTTGAATGCCCCATCTTGCGAGCATGTGCAGCGCAACTGCTGCTCCGGTGCACTCTCATGAACGTACAGAAATGGTCTCCTCAAGATTTTCGCCAAATAATATATTTGATTTCGGTTTGTTTCTCACTAAATCTTATTGAATTAATTCAGAACAAGACATGAGTTGTATACAGTAATTTATTAGACTTCTGAATTTTACTTTTGCATCCTTTTGAAGCTTCAAGTTGTGGTCACCATATACTGCCATTGTATTACATCACGGAGCACAAAAGCATTTGTTGCCTGTACAGCTGCATGTTGACTGTACTGCTGTAGTTGTGCTTACTGCCCCCTACTGACTTGGACAATAAAAATATTAAGGGTGAACAGTCCTTATTTCAGTCCAGGAGCATGATTAATTGTTTAGTTTTTAACTAGTAATGTTTTTAATATAATTATTCAACACAACGTGTTAAATCGACAGCCCTAGGATAAAACATAAGTCCTTCTGACACTTAAGAGCCCTTCAAAAACAATCTGTTACTGAAAAAGGACTGCACTGTATAAGTAATGAAATAATTGCAATTAAAATCTTTTACAAAAAAAAAAAAAAAAAAATATATATATATATATATATATATATATATATATATATATATATATATATATATATTGTCAGAAAACATGACTACTTTTGAATGGAGAAAAAATTGCATTATTGGATGACGTTCCAGCATCTATCAGCAGGGGCTAGCGGGGACCTGCTAACCAGCAAATTCCTGACCATGTGATATGTGCTAATTGCGCTATCACAATGTGTTACAAAGGAGCTATTGTTTTAGCCTTTTTACAAATTAGCATGTATGAGCTTTGTAACTGTTCAGAGCGCAGGCATTTGTCTGAAAAATCCCTAACTCATGCTTTTCACAGTGAATAAAGGCTGCTGTAGATGGAGCGTTCAGGCTCTATAGCCTCTCACACTTGCTGACTTGAATGGATTTTCTCTGAGCACGGGTTGAACCCAATTAATCTTAAGGCTATAAATCCTTACCACTGCAATTTCCCCAGCAGACCTACAGGGCTTCCCCGTCTCTCTCTTTTTTTTTGTTAGTTAACTCTGTTGTTCATTCTATTCCCTCTCTCTCAGTACCCTACCCACATTTACTCCCTTTTATCCCTGCCTCCTAACCTTTCCTAGCTTCCCACCTCATCTCTTGCAGCCTCATGCTATCTTTTCTTCAGTCGTGCTCCCCTCCCCCCTCCCTCCTCCCTATCACACTATCTTTAGCTTGTACCTCACAGCTCCCCTTTTTACTCTCCCGACAGTTGCTTTCTCCATCTCCTCTCCCTCTATCCTGTCTCATCTCATTTTACTTGCCTGTGTAGCTTCTGTACCTGTGGGCAAAAAGAGCCCAGGAACATCAAGGGGCATTAAGCTTGATTCTTTGGCCCGATCAACCTTGACTGAACAATAAACCCAAAAGAGAGACCCTCTGTACAGCACTTGTTTATTTAATCTCTAATCGTCCCTCTGCAATATGTCAGTGTGAAAATCTTAACTTATTACTTAAAAGTCTCACGTTATGCACCAAATCTTCATTTCTTCTGGTTATTATTGGGATTTTGGTTTAACTAAATTCCCAGATGCAGTTTTTATTCATTTTGTACTCTTTGTCTTTGCCTGCAATAATAAAGTATAATAATTTTATGTACATTTCTATAAATCAATTAGAAAAACTATCGGCCGATTAATTGGATATCAGCCTTTCTCACTACCTTAGTTATCGGCAATATCCACTTTTGGGCATCCTCTAGTTAATATTACATTATAGATATCTAAAATGAACTTTGCCACTAGTGAAGTTTTTTGCATTTTTACTAATTCAATTGTTGATATCAAGAACAGACATTTGTACTAGTAACTACTAATATATAAAACTTATAGTTTTTACAATTAAGTAGTACAGTACATTGCTGATATATGAAGTTGGAATTTCAAATATTAAGAAATGATAGATATCTGTAATCATATTTTGAACAGGAGGGAATGAAAGATCATTGTGAAAATCTACCAATGGAAATTCTCTTACGGCTTTCAAGAATTGTATTTCACCTGTTCAAAGTCCATTTTAGATATCAAGAATGGCTATTTACAACACGATAACACGGGAAGTCATCATGTTGTTTCAGAGAGTACCAATACCCTAGGATCGGCCACATTATGCTGACTCACTGACAACGACTCCTATCAGACTCAGACATTATTGCATAGGCTGCCATGTGTTTACCTTCCCTTGTGGCATGACCGGAAGCCTGGTGCATCAGAAACAAGGGAGTTTCGGTTTATTTCCTGCTTTGAAACCAGGAAGTAACTGCATTAGCATAATCAGTGATGAGCGTGATTCGGGGGTTGCAATTTTCCCAGTTTATAAAATATGTATTTCTCTTCTCTGTATTAAAGCCTCTATATAGTTTATAACAACTCTCTTCACAACTCGCTTTTGCTGCCCCTCTGTGGACATTACACTCATAAGTGCCTATATGCCCAACAACATTTACTGCTTTGGATACTAGGGGTAGCGTTTTAAATTACAGTTAGCACAGATAGATTTTACCTAAAGAAATGTCACCCTTCTGTTTCCGATTTCACTGAGATCAGTCTGGTATTTCCTCGAGTTATGACGTAATTTGTTTTATACAAAGAATTACAATTTTTAGTGGTGCAAACTTTTTATATGCTTTTATTATGTTACATTTTATTATTCAGAAAGTCAAGCTGGAGGAGTTTACAGGAGGACAACCAATATATGTATCCCGGCTCATCCACAGACAATAAATATTTTATATATTTTGAGATTGCGATGAGTGGTAGCATTTGATACATTAGCACCAAACTAATTAACATCAGCTTTGATTCAATGATATGATCAGCATGCAAGGCCATTGTAATATGAACATCTGATTAATTGATTAAGCTCAATGGTACCTTACATAACCCTCTGCAAACGTTACAATGTTTTTTGGTGTATGTTTACGAATTAAACATTAATATCAAACTTGTGGGCACAACACAGCAAGCATGCTGTTAGATTAAATGTGTAATAGTGGGAATTCAGGCTCTCATGAGCACTTGGCAATAAAAAGTTAAGTGCTGTGCCTAAAGACTTTTTATATTGTTGACACAAACATATACAGTATATATTGATAATAATGCAGGACTAGGCTCCACTGTGTTCTGGGTGTTTACATGATGCACTCCTCTGTGAAAGGAGCAATGCTGGTTCAGGCTTTTTACATCTATAAGCTGTATCTTTACATTAGTTTACCCCATTTGAGAGTCTATATGTATTGTAGATGTCCTCTCTTAAGCTTTTAAAGGGTGAAGTTTGCTATTTCTTTGCCAAGCATTACCAATCTGATGGTTTTCAAACAGATTTCCTGATTACTCCCCTTTAAGTTCTTTGCTCAAAAATTATTTTAGTTTTTCAAGATATGAAATTTAATACTGCATTACTGAATGATTCATGTATGGGTATTTTACATGAGTATTTGCACCCTTTTTTGGTTCCCCTTTTAAGTGTGTTTTTATTACTGTTTTCTGATAGGAAAAGGGAACAGAGTGTTTTATAACATGTCCCCAAGAACTTCAGCACCTCACTGCCACCACAGTCATGAGCAGAATCATGAATAAGCATTACAAATTCTAAAGGAGAAAAGTGCTATGCGTGATTTGGAGCTATAAATGCAAACAGATGGAATGGGCGCTGTCCTCGTATGGTTGTGTGTGTGAGAAATCATCCACTTGTGTTTTATTGATCTCAGCATGGCTCTGGCTGGGTTCACAGGTACCTGATGGGAGACTGGGAACTGCCAGGTTTTAATAAACTGAAAAGCAGAACAGACAAGTGCAAGCCCATCTTTTGTGATGCTTTCTCAGCAACACTGATAACAGTTGCTCTCCATCTGGATCCTGTTGTGTTGGTTTAGGACTTATTTACACATTGTCACTTCAAGTGTCTTGATCGATAGAATTGCATTGTGATTGGGTAAATGTGTCTCTGTGAAACAGATATTAATCTGATCCACTATTCCCATGTTAAATGCAAATTAGGAATTGCACCAAGCTGCCAACTAGTCAATTTACTCACCCTCATACTGTTCTGTAGGACTTTTTAACTTCTGGCAAATTAGAAATATGTACAAACTGTACTCAAAGAATCACATTACTATATCGAAATGTTTAATTTTTTTTCTACTTATTGTACTTATCCAGTACTGCTGCTCCCTATACGCATATTGCGCAGTCTGCATTGGGCAACAACTCCCAAGGGGGCACCATCTTACTCTATGGTGGCACCAGAAACTCCAACGGCTGCCCATATTCGCAAGTTATCTGTTATTCAAGGAACGAAAGCAGTCGCGGAACACAGATGATTGCCTCACGCTCACACCTATATATTGAACTGATATATTGATCCAGCAGAGGGGTTACCAGGATATCATGTTTGGGGGGGCATTTGGCTTGTTTGGGGGGGGCAACATAAACAATTGAAAAAATCGGTGCAAAATTAAGCTATACTACACACAATCTGTTTTAGTGCATATCTTTTTCTAAGCCAGGAACCCAGAGATAGGCACAGGGCCCCTATTAGACTATAGGGCTTAAACTGGATTTTTGTTGTGTCAGACCTCACTCATCTGCTAGCGATGGAAAAATATGCACAAAACAATCCACTTTTAAATTGTAATTTATCATCAGATGCAGAGGCGTTTCCAGCATTGAAGGACATCCGGGGCTTAGCCCAGACAATTTTATTTTCACACTAGCAACCACTTCCCTGTAGTCCAAAGCTGGTGAGAGGGTATTCTTTGAGTTTTGCTCTGGCTGGGCCTGTTTCTACAGTTCCTAAATCTTCCACTCTAGTACTATCCTCAACATCCTCTCTCCTCCCTGAATCATCTGTGATGCAAAAGAACAGATACAGCACATAACTTATTGCAAATCAGCTTCAAACAACTAATTCATCAAGTGGGACATATGTCAAATTGTGGACCAATACCATTGAAGAAAATGTACTGGGAAGAGCAGATCAGTGGGATTGCCCTAAGATCTATCATGATTCTTGAATTGTCATGTATATTAACATGAAGTCATCACAAAAGAGTTATATTATAGTGAGCAAAGTGAGGTAAAAAAAAATATTGAATATAAATAATTTATATTTTTTGACTTAAATAGTCAAAATGATGTATAAGATCCTAAGTTAAAGCAATACATGAATAACTTTAGTTAAAGTTCATTGACACACTATGGCATCAAACTGTATATAATTCTCATCATCTCTATGAGAATAATTCATCTGTCAAAATCCTTTCATTAGGATCATTGAGATAAACAATGTTTCACTTTTAACTTTCTCTAAATTAAAGTGACTGATTAATTGTTACCAGTTTCCATGCCTGATTCTGGCACAGCTGCTGCTGCTGCTCCTCAGTCTGTTTTGCTACACTCTACAAAACCATTTAATCAAATCAAAGTGTATATTTCCTACAAACTAATATCACGAAACAAGTCACACATACATTTTATGTTAATCTTATTGGTTATCCTTAGCGAAAACAACACCTGATAAACAAGAAAAGTACGATCCATACAGGGCTTGAACTGTGGTCTCCAGCATGAGAAGCGACTGCGTTAACTCGGAGCTACAAAGCTGTGTCAGTCTAAATAAGGAGGTTAGAGGCTACAACTCTTGAGGTTTAGCCTACTGTGGGTGAAAGCCAGCTAGATGATGATCTTCAGACTTTAAGGACAAAAACAAATGTGAATTCTTACCCACTGACTTCTTTCGGAAAAATCCCCAAAGCCTCATTTGCTTAATTTTTGCTGTCTTTCCTGCTTATTGCCGTTAACTCGCCACTAAATAACCTTAGTTGCTGTCAACGACTGTGCAAGCTCCTCCTCTACCTGCTGCATATTCAACAGAGAGGAAGAAACGGAGTCGCCCATAGGCTACCGACAGCAAAGGAACTTATTCTATAGGCTAGATTATGCTTATGTCTATTTTTACAGGCTGTATGCAGTATGTGCAAAGCCAAAGCACAATGAAATAAGGCAACTTGTGATTTCGGGGGTTTACATAGGCTTTTGTCCGGTTTCATATTTGTCAGTCAACTATTCAAAATACATTCGGGGCTGAAGCCCCGGCAAAATCGGCTGCCGCCGCCTCTGATCAAATGGACAGATTATTTCTCAAATTCTCAGGGGTGGCAGAGCTTATCCTAGGGGAGGCACTGCCTCTCCCAGCCTCTCCCTAGACACGCCCCTGTGATCCAGTCCTGCTGGCTGAATTTTCTACAATGGCAGTAGACAGTATCTCATTTATAATGGTTCTATACACCCAAGTGTTATAAAAGTAGTCCATGAATCTTATTCCAAGTCTTCTGAAGGAATATGATAATTTTGTATACTATGTAAACAGTGCTTAATACTACATAGTGGAGACGTAGAACATCAAACCTTACTGGTTCTTGTGTGTCTCGTGACTGATTCATATTTGTAACAGACCAGTGGGTGTTCATATTGTGGCACAATGCTTCATATCATCAACAAGTTGAACAATCTATCAATGTAATCAAACTCATTTTGACTGCCGACAGATTATTTTCAACATATCATTTTATTATATTTAAGTATGTGGTTACAACCAAATCATATAGAACAGTGAAATTCACACAGAAACTTCTTGCCTACACTCAACTCAATTGGCTCACAAGAGATGAGTTACGTGAGCTCCAGTGAGCTTACTCCTATTGGCTGCCACTACCAAAAGTCACTCCTCATTTGCATAAATTTGAACTTTTCTTAACTTTGTTGCATCGCTCGGCAAGCCCACATCTAGTCACAATAAGTCGTTGTTGCTCGACCTATCGATCCCGTTAACACTCGCCGTTGCCACTGTTTTCCTTTCTCTTCTCATTCCTTAAAGTTGCAGTGTGTAATATCTGTTCCACTTGCAAGCACCAAACGGTTTAGCAATATAATGACTGTTGTCAAACAGGTTTCCCCAAACAATCCCCTGTCTTCTATTGGTCAGAGAAACAGGTAGTCCTATTCCAAACTAGTGGCTGACCTAATGTTGCTTTGTTGTGCTTCTTAAACCAAGGGGCCAAGGTTTTGCTAGTTTGCATGGTCCAGTTATCCCCTGGAAGTAGATATCACAACTACACCATTCTGCAGGAAAAAGTCTTTCTCCATTTATGGCTATTCAAACGTTTCATTATATTCTGATTGTTTGCAAGCCACATATACATTGCATTGCCAAATAAATCATAATATAATACTAAATGCTTTACTATTGCAAAAGTTTTTGGGAATGGTTATTTTCCTCTGGCTCTAGAGTGATAAGTCACATGGCTTTTAGCCACAGTGTATCAACCTGCAAATGGCTTACCTACAGTTGTCTGCATTTTAATATGAAATAGGAGAAAGTATTTTAACAAAAAAATACTACACCAGCTTTAATGATAGATCTTTTAAAAATATGTTTGGCCTTTTGCTACTTTATATTGGTGAGAGTAGAGAGAAGATTCAGTGAACTTCCCAGTCAGGGATTTGGATTGGTTACCATAGCTACGGTAAAACAAAGGTGGATCCCAAACCATCATTCCTTATAAGGTTGATAATTGTTTCAATGTTTAAAGTTACTTCTCATTGTGTCTGGAAAGTTTTCCCTGCAGTTTTAAAACATTTATGCCTGGTGCGTTCTGTGCCCTGTATCACAATTGTGCCATGTGTTCCAGCTGTAAACAAAGTACCAGAATGTAATAACTTTGTCAGTTAGAAAGCAATTAAAAAGATTTGTTTAACATCCCACAAGTTTGTTTTTACAGTAGCATACAGTATTTTGCTGACAACCGTATTTATAACTGATTGCTGTATTGAAGTCAATGGATATCTTTTTGTGCTTTTCACTGTATGGCTAGTTGACACACTTTTTATTCAAGTGAATATATTTCAGGGTAGATTTATTTTCGGAAATCAGTTTCTGTATTGGCGCATACCTTGACGCATACCTTCACTGAAAATAAATGATTTTGTGGTGAAGTAAATATAGTAGAATAAGTTTAAGTACTTTCTACATTAAATAAGTTAGTTTAAGAGTGAACTTTTAAGTAAGAAAATTAAGTAAATTCTACATTTGAACTCAAACGTGTAATAATGAATGCTCTATTAAGTAAATATTATTTATGATTGTTTATCTTTACAATGCATATTCATGTACCAATCCTAAAGTAGAAAAGCTTTTCATATTTATTTGCTAATTTGAATCAATTTTACAGGTAAAAGAAACAAGTACATTTTACTTAACATTTTGAAGTTGGTGTTCCCAGCATGCATTGGGCTTGAATAGTTAAGTTTCACTGTTTGCAAGTTTATTTACACAATTTTAATTGTTGATTTAGTTGTTATTTCTAGAAACTTCTTGTTTTGTGATGTTGGAAGTTCATTTGTTACTAAAAATGATCTGTTGATTACTGTTAGCGTTGAGGTCTGTGTGCTCAGCTCAGGATCTTGTTCCTATTGCCATAAAGCAAGGTGAAGTGGTCTAATAGACTACAAAGCATTGAATTAAGCTTCCTTGTGTAAGGATTCCATGTGTCGTGTGGTACGTGATTAAGTATGTTAAAAAGTATTGAAATTCTAGTACCCTTTTAAAAGCATGACTTAATACAGTGCTACATTACTACTTGTACAAGTTAAATGTACAAACAAAGAGTGAGTTAAATGACTAGAAACAGAGTAGGCTATTACAAAGTAAACTTACTTGATCATTTCTAATAACAGCCACCAAGAATTGTGAGTAGCCTTTACTTGAAAATATGGTCTGCTAAATTTACTAGTAATTTCTGCGTCGGAATTGTTTCCTATGATTTTTTTTTTTTTAGTAAACCCCACTCCAAGTTATTCAGTGTTGGCTACAGAAAAGCACGCAAACATTTTCACCATAATTGCCCAGGAAAAAATTCAAGTTTATTGAACACACATTGAACTTTTGTGACAACATGCCCCATTTGCAGGTGAAATTGACATATTAACTGGGCTAAGTTTACAATGGAACTTCCCACTAAATAGCCTCTTATAGGTCTTTTTATGAAATACAAAATTTATGAAACAGCAAAAATACATACAAAGATGCACCCTTTTGGCCAACAAATATTGTAATTAATAAATTGTATAAATGCAACACTTCAATAATATTTACAGCATACGTGAAAACTTTCCCTAATTAAAATGTGTTAACTTGCCGTGACATTAATAAAATATACTCTTGTCCTGAGAACACAGTTCTCAAAGATCTAAAATCTTTATTATATAGTTTACCTTAAATTTTATTTTGGATGACGAAATCTTCCAAAATTCTATTATATTCTAATTTATGACAGTTTTGAACTAGGTGTTTAAAACCAACTTGCAAACCACGTCTAGAGAAAACAAGCATTTGTGCAATTGAAAAAAAGAAATTGGAGGATCATCAGAGACTCCAGCCACCCGAGTCATGGGCTGCTCTCACTTCTACCATCAGGCAGGCGGTATCGCAGCATCAGGACCCGCACCAGCCGACTACATGACAGCTTCTTCCTCCAAGCAATCAGACTTTTGAACATTTGATCACTCACGATCAATAATCAGCACTTTATTAATCTTATATCTCACACTGGACTGTCATAATTATATTCTCCTCAATACAACTACTGTATATATATTTTTATATACTTTTTATTTTTTATTGTATGTGCATTCAATATTGAGTGTATTGTTTACTGTACATTGTATATTATTATTGTGTTGTGTAAGTATGTGTCCATTTGATATGTAAATTGTGATGTGTAAATATGTTGTTTATTGTAATTGGTATATGTCTTGTCACTGTCATGACTGCTTTGTTGCTCAGAACTGCACACAAGACTTTCACTTACTGTTGCACTTGTGTATATGGTTGTGAGACAATAAAGTGATTTCATTTTGATTTGATTTGAATTGGACATTTGTCTTTCACTGAGATCGTGGCCTTGTTATGATTTTCCAGTGTGGCAGCTGGCCAGGTCTACCCTTTTTATGTGGTCCAGTTTTGTTTGGGTAGAACAAATTAACTTTTTAATAGAACTATTCCATCCTTAATCTTAAGAGACTGTGTACTTCTACTCCATTTGATTTACTACTCTGGCTGCAGGCCAGTACAACAGTCCAGAGATCCTCATTGCAAATACATTGCATTCCCACACTAGGTTCACTGCATGAACCTTGGCTGCCCATTTCGGTTTGATTTGGTATGCTCGGAAAGAGCGCTTGCATAAAGAGCATCGCATAAATATCATCCGAGCAGTCCATACATTTCCCTTAGCGCAGAATTCTGCATTAATTCTGTCTGCAGTATTAGGCCATCTCATTAATGGACAACCATGAAGCAGACCCAGCTGAGCTTGCATAGAGTATTTGAAGTGCTTATTTCTGGATAATATATCACAGTCATGGACAAGCTTCAATTCCACAGCTCTATCCTAGGCACTACCGGTCATATTTTGTCTGTTTATTTGCTCATTTTGTCAGCTGAACTTTTCATTTAAATTGTGCTGGGTTTGAAGTAGTCACAGATAGATATATAAACAAAGGTCTGTAGAATCATAATTCTGCTTTAGTACAATGTCAAAAGAGACCAATTTGTAAAGGATTCTGTTGCTGGCAATTCACAATAACACTGAAATAAATTTACTTAATTATTACACCCTTGTAAAAGCAAATTATAACATAAAAGGAACCTCAAAAGTATCTGTTTGAAAAAATGTGCAACGTAAGTTCTTCATGAGGGTGATTGACAAATGGATATGCACACGAACGTCAAGATCTTATGTTAAAATTTAGTGCATATGTTTGCATCCACTTTTAGTATCATATGTTTGCCCTACATACAAATATAAGAAATAAAAGATTGTATTTTTCATTTAGGGCTTCCCTTTAAAAGCTGCATAACAGATATTTAAATAAATTCCAACAAGACAAAAACAATTTACACAACTCAGTCTGTTTAAATGTTTACATCCCCATGGTTCCTAATATAGTCTGTTGCATCAAGGAATGTTTGAAACTTTTTGTAATAGTTGTGTATTGAGTCCCTCAATTGTCCTAAGTGTGAAAAGCTGTATCTCAACATCATGTAGGCCCCTGCTTGGAAGAGCTCAAATGTGCTGAAGATGCTGGAAAACCAAAGAATTTGCAGGGATTCATGCAAAACTATCACAAAACATTAAAACAGTCATTTACCATCAATAAAGCAACACTGTATTAAGAACCAAGGGGATGTAAACTTTTGAACAGGATCATTTGTGTAAATTCAGTTATTATTTTGTCTAATGGAATGTATATAAATATCTGTTAGGTCAAATAGCTTCATTAGGGCAGTACACTGAAAAAAATTATAATTTTGTGATTAAGTAAATATAGCCGAAAATATTAAGTACTTTCAATATTAAATAAGCTAGTTTATGTGTGAACCTGAAAATATTAAGTAAATTCTACATTTGTACTCATTTCAAACATCTAAAAATGAAAAAAGCTTAAATAAGTAAATATTATTCATAATTGTTTGTTATAATGGTGTTATCAGGTAAGTAGAAAACCTTGTCATGTTTACTTGCTTCTTTGAGTCTCAAAGGTGAATATAATGTTACTTAACGTTTTGAATCTGGTGTTCCCAGCATGCAACAGGTTTGAATTATTAATATGCTAGGCCTGTTTGCCCAGGCTAATCAAGCCTCTGAGAGGGATAAAGGCCGACTGCGGACGGTGGTGCGACAGAGAGAGCGTTTACGGGCAGCTGTCTGTCATATGTTTGTGTCTTTTCTTTTAAGTTCTTAATTACATATCATTTATATTGTCAAGCCGGTTCTCGCCTCCTCCGTTCCATTAATCCCTTTACAGCAGGTATTTATTGAAAACACAAAATAGTGAAACAGAGTATCAAACATAGGATATTAAGCAGAAGTGATGAGCAGGAACCTGATGAGCAGGAACCTGATGAAAGTTTGTATTAATGTAGGGAGTGATAATCCTTGAAGAGCCACACACACAAATTTAAGGAGACATTGGAGTGGAAGAAGCTGGAGTAGAACTTTGGAGACTAGCTGGAGAGCAGGTAAATTACATGTAAGTAAGTCTGTATTCCATGGGAGACCAGACATCGCTTGAGGAGTGATTGAGGCTTATATTGGGGAACTGATTGGCATGGTGATGGGAGGTAGGTGCAGGTGATTAGTGTTCGGGAGACAGGGAAGGTTGTGTTTGTGTGGCAAGAGTCTTGTGACAAAGTGATTTGATTTAATCAATATTATGTCATGAAGTCATGTAGATATGAGTTAGAACTGTGTGCAATAAGATATTAAAGAATAAGAAGATAGAAAAGTGAGTATTCAAATGAATTACCAAGTCCTTTATTTATGTAATCAAAACATTTCTTTTTTTTTTCTTTCTTTTTAAAGCTTTTTTGCAAATATGCATAATCAAATTGAAATCAAATTGTGAGATATATTGTATGTATGTGTATGTGCATACAAAGTGTTAACAAATACATGCACTTGTATTTCTATTTATTTTGCCATTTTTTTATTATAAATAAATAATATATTTTAAAATAAACAAACATGCTCATTCCTCACCCAGACCAAAGTCAAAAAAAAAGAAAAAAAGAAAAACTGATTTGAAAAAATTAAAATTAAGTACGTTTTATTAGTTGTTTTTTTCAGTGTTTTTTTTTAAAACAAAACACAATTTTTATGTGCCCTCTTATTTATTTAAATGATAAACTTCTTGCAGATTCTGCAAGCGGGATGCAAACTTATGGAACTGTATAAAATTTTTGGATTTCACTCTTTCAGTAAAAACAAAAGCTGCCATTTTATAGCTTTAAAGCAAGCACTTGACCTTTAAGATATTTCTTTATAATCCCACATGTGGTTTCCCTTTCTTTATCTTTCTTTCTTTTTTCGTTTTTTTTTTTTCATTTTTATTTTACAAAATAATTATTAATTTAACAATATTCTTATTTGCTATTCAACACTGGTGAATTTTGCATAATGCAACATTTTATCAAAATTGCATAATAAAAAAAAATTTGAATTTTACTTTAAAGAGACAATAAGAATAAAAGCACATTATTCTTCAATAATGAAATTCCATTATATCTTTTAAAATATTTTAATATCTCAAACCATTAACCTACCAAGCAGGACAGTGAAATCATATTGATATGATGGAAATGATCATGGTCAATAGTTATTAAGCACAGTCAGTATGAATATCCATGCATATGCTTGCTCTAATTATCCTCATCTCTGCGGTTGTTTTGAGCCTCTTATACTCTTCAGGGAAAATATTGCATTTCCGTGCATTATTGAAAAAGGACAAAGTCAGGCATGTAGTTTTTCTTTTTGTAATTTTTCCCATTTGTGTGGAATCTAACATTTGAGCTTTCAAATCAGTGTGTGTTTGCTCTCTAGCAAGGTGTAAACTGGGTCAGAGGTCATCATTGCACCCACACCACAGAGAGGAAAAGCTTTGTAACCTTTGACTTCTCTGAGAGATGTTCAGAATTTGTTTTGCACACAGATGTGGTCGATGGGCTTTATTCTTTCAGGTCACAGTCATCTGCTAATTTAAAGAATACATTTTACAGTGTCAAAATGAATTTTCATAGAGAAAAAGAAGAATGTGTGGAGAACATAATGTTGAAAAATAGACAAAACAAGTCAACAGTGATTCAGGCATTGGTCTTAATCAAAGCACAATTATACTGTATTAAAGGAATAGTGCATCCATAAATGAACATGTTGTCATCATTTACTCACCCTCATGTCATTCCAAATCCTAAAGGGAAGATTGTAAGTGAATAATGACCTACATGGTCTGTTCCTCGCACAAAGCTATTGTATGGCTTCAAAAGACTTTGAAAATAGTACATGAGTCAAATGGACTAATTTCATGGTTAATTTAACACATTACAGATCAGAGAAAATGTCGTTGGTTGCATTTATAGATGTGCTTTTTGTCCCCAACATTAGGAAGTTGATTAGAGAGTTCAGCTTTTTAGCAAAGTAAAAATATATAAAAGCCATGAGAATAAGATGTCTTGAAGTGTCGTCCCCCTGTTAGTGAATATTGACAATGAATTTGATTCAAAAATTGCAACACAGAGTGCTTTATTCAAATAAAATTATAAAATAGGTATCAAAGCAATTATCAACAGCAATAACGAAGTTTGATTTATCATTTAGATCCAGCAGTACATTATATTAAATATATATTATCAAAAGCCTATTAAAGAAATCAATAGAAATACTGGATTCTTATTGCTCAGTTCCAAATAAAATAACCACTATACTGTATATTTGAATGTTGTCTCTGACAACCAACTGAATATCCCGTGCCAGTGCCATATCTCCATGTCTCTTGTTACACTCTGCCGTCTCTTTCTTATCACATAATAAAATAATTTCAAATCAAAACAGTGACACTTTTCAGAGAAAACAAAAGGCTGCTTTTTTTTAATTTTTTATATGTATTATTTTTTAGCTTTTCTTTTGGAACACTCAGTTGTCTTTCATTTTAAGATCTAAAGGTGCATATAGGAAGGTGATTACTGTGACTCGCTGACATGTCATAAGGTACTAAACTTTAGAAATTGCAAAACGATTTTATAATATCTGTCCTGGTATTGATGCCAGAACAGTAATGTGCTATAACTATCTGGATATTCTTAGGACTATCTTTAGCATTTTGTACAGGTTGGAAACTTGTCTTTGGATAGCCAAATAAAAAATGCATTTTCATGTTATATTCATGAATATGGGATGATCTAACATTAAAATTTTTGGTGACACTCTGAATGTAGAATGCACATCTACATTATTTATAGCTGAAGGATCCATGTTTATTTAATACATTTTCACCTTTTACAAGAGGACCAGATATAAGAACTTTTAATTTAATTTAACTTAAGTAAATTCATAGAGTTTGCAATGCTAATAGACTGTCAATGAACAAATTCAGTTCAATAACCTTGTCTGGTACTATCGACCTGTTTTTCATTATAAAATAATAGTGACTTGAAATAGACACAATATATTACTTTTGTCTAAAATACTTATGTCATGTCATGTGATTACTGGGGCAAAAACTAGTTGTCTAGATCTATATAAATCCAGTGCTAAAATGGATTATTGATTATATCTTAAGCATTTAGTCTAAAAAAGTAAATTTAAGAGAAACATCAGTTCTCTGAAATAGATTCTCATTCATAGTCACATGCATATTTTTAGAGCTAAACAACAGTTCTCATATAAACACGCAAGCCATTGTGAACGAGCTTCTCTCATAGTGCTTATGAATGCTCAATGGCTGTCTAGATTTACACTGAAAAAGGACTTATTAGGTTGTTTTGCACCAAAAACCTAATTGTCTACCTTCAGAAGACTTCGAAATATGACACAAGTTTCATGGACTACTTTTATAATCCTTTGGGTCCTTTTTTAAGCTTTAAAGTGAGATATTATCAACTGCCATTGAACTGAGAAGACAATTCTCAGTTCTCAGATATTGGATATCGAAAACAGGAAAAAATAAAGAATGAGAAAGAGGCTATGGAAAGAGAGCAAAGTTCTATAAGTGGTAACCAATCCTGAGATGATCGTCACATAACTGTTTGTGTGGCAGGTTTGTTTTTGTGCAGACTAAGGCCACAACATGTTTTGCCATGAGCTCAGTGTTCTGCCTATAAAATTAAAAGAATGTCAGAGAGCCATAGGGGAAGAGGGGGAGAATCTGACCCTGATTGCTGTCATGGGCACAGTCTGTTTCTTTAACCCTGAAAAATGCTAGATGATTGGCCCCTGGCCTCCACAGAATGAGGGCTAGGGCTTCACTGTCTGTGCTTTTTATTTAATATTCAGGTTTACATGGAGCCTCCAACTCTAGATATTCAGAGAGAATTCCTTCATCCTTAGCGAATACTCATGTTCCCTGTAAGACCTTAGGGTTGAACATGGATAAAAGGGGACGAACTGAATCAGCCTAAAGTGATGTACATTCCATTGTAGTGATGAATAGAATTTTAGTTACTGGCCTGCCATTGCAAACTAAGGGGGAATTGGCTAACAATGAATTGTACCCGCTAATAGCACTGCAACTCTGATAACATAAATCTGCTTAATAAATCTGCACTGAATGCTATTTGCATACTGCAAAGTTCTGAGTGCTAAAGTTGTGGAGGATGCAACAGACTACCAGAGTTTGGCTTAGGTTACTTTGCTGGGACTGTATAGCATCACTTTTTTACTATGTGTCATTTTACCGCCAGATTTCAGTGGGTTGTAATAGTGCAGCGTTATTTGTGCCATGCAAATAGCGCTGACTTTTGGGAATATAGGTAGATGGGTAAAGATTGTCAAGACAAACTTTGATGTTGGCTTGACAAGACTTATCTGAAATTTTAAACATGTTTTAAACGCTTGATGGTTATACAGGCATGACAGTAAGATAAACAGCCATCCAGCCAGCCTGCTATCTATCTATCTCTCTATCTATCTAGCTAGCCAGCTAGCCAATAGAGAGTTTACATTTGAATTTTTTGACAGTTGGAGTTTGTAATGTCTTGGATCATCTGAAAATTATGTCAATGTAAGCCTATGGGATTGTTTTGGATTTGTTTTTTTAAATCACCAGCTACGGAAAAATCATACATCTAATCAGTTAGAAAAGATATAGCACACTCCAGCCAGAACAGTCTGAAGGTCTGTACCAAATTTGCTCGATGTACTGTAGCTTGAAAGCTGTAGGAAGAGTTATAATTTTTATCATGTCTGCAGAATAACGGTATGGCTTGGTCAAGCCAACATAATAAGCATAATTTATTTAGAAAGTCGACTTCTTTGCACTTAAAAGAATGACAGTGACTATACCAGCGCAAACTGTGCATCATTAAACTGCACTGAAAAAAAATCTCTTAAATGATTGATAAAATAATGGCAGCTGTGGAAAATGGGTCAAAAATGTATTGTAATAAATACAGTAACCCTGTTTTAGACATTACGAGATGGAATTTAGATGCCTGTATATTTTACGGTTCACTACAGATTATACTATTAAATGACTGCATATAAACTTAATATACTAACCTAATGGAAATACAGAAACCTGCTTTTCACTTTTAAAATGTATTTTTAAACATCGTAGAAAATACAGAAGGCCACATGATGACTTAAAGTAAATCAAGAGTGGATCTTTCAGGGGCATTAATTAATACACATGTATAGTCAGTGCACAGTGTCGCACAAACAAAAAAAACACCATCAGGTTAACACACGTGACATTAAAATAATGCAATAAACATGAACTAATCTACAGAAAATAGAAAATGCTGAAATAAACAAAAAATATGAAAACTATTTTCATAAAATATAATGACATGTGAATTTGATGGGTCATCCAGGGACTTCTAGGAATGCCCGATTATAGTTTTTCACCATAATTTTAATGATACTTTACCATAAAAGTACATATATTCTCTTGTTAAATATATTATACAGTAAGAGGTTCGTTGGAAAAGAGGAGATGGGAAACTGGGAACTCAACTCAAAGGTAGGCTTTAATTAAACAAACTAAAAGTAGCTTTTCAGCATCACACTCATTAGGTCACAGTTCAAGACAGTCTCTTTCTGACTTGTAGCTCTCTCTCCCTCTCCCTCTTCGCTGGCATGGTCCTTTTATACCACTCTCCAAAAAGCTTACTGCAACTGGAAACAGGTTCAGGCTCAGGTGTATGCACCCTTACCACTTTTTCTCTCTCTCCGGATGAATGCTTGACCATGCCACCACATGTACATTTATACCATTAATTGTAGGGTGAAATTATACTTTATACATATATATTTTTACAATATTTTACTGTAAAATTACATGCATTGACTTGTTGAATATATTGTAATTTTTTACTGTATGTGTAAATAAATTAACTTTTTTTTTTTAAGTAGCATTTTATGGACGTTTGATTGTAAGTATTAATGAATATGGTGCAATGTAGTTCAACTGTTTAAAAAGATTTCTATGTCAGGCACAGGAAGGATGAGGAAGACAATTGTGGGAGTATTTTAATAAATAAAATTAAAGAACAGTACAAATGAAAACAATAACAAAATTAGCACAAAGAACAAGTAACACTAAACTTAGCAAACACTGAAGAGGATTGAGTCAGATGATAGCAGGATACACAGAAGCGTGTATGCATAATCAAGACTTGACAAAGCCTGAACTAACTGAAGGGCATACATACACAAGACACTGATTAAGAGAATGGGGAACAGGTGGGAGGAATGAAGAACGGGGGAAAATTAAAATACTGGAGAAGTGGTTCTCATGAGAGTGGGAGAGGGAGAGACTGGAGAGGATGTGACACCCCCCACCCCACGGGCTGCTCCAGTGGCCCAAACTCCTCAATATTGGACACCCCCATGGATGAGATGCTGAACAGGCTGGATGAGAATGGTGGAAATCAGTGAGATGGGCAGGATCCAGAATGTTGTCTTGTGAGATCCAGGACTGCTCCTTGGGACCGTACCCCTCCCAGTCCACGAGATTCTGGAGTCCAGGAGGGTGCAGACAGTTTACGTTGGACCATTAACCTCACCAGTCCCTGGGGAGTCAGAAAGAGAGGGAGAGAATGGTTTGAGTAAAGGTAGGGTTGATCTTATATTGTTGGGGAAGTTGTAACCGGTATGTGACAGGATTTACTTGATGAAGGAAAAGGAATGGGTCAATGTAAAGCTGGACTTAGCTTTCAACTTTAATGATTGGAGATGAAGATGGATGTCCTAGGTCGAAACCCAGACTTGGTCTACTGTATGGCACTGAGGGACCTCTGAAATGAATGAGGATGCCTGTGTATCTGTATGCATCTCACTGCCCTCTGGAGCCGAAAATGGGAAGCTTCCCACATTCTCTCACTCTCCCTGAACCAATGATCGACAGCAGTCTTTGGAGGGCTCACCCGACCATGGGAAGAGTGGAGGCTGGAAGCCAAAGATGCATTGGAAGGCGGTGAGTCAGGTGGAATTATGCCGTAATTTTGGGCCTACTCAGCCCATTGGAGGAACAGACTCCACTCTGTCTGGTTCCTGTAGCGTAGGTTCTCAGAAAGAGAGAAATTTCCTGAATGGTGTGTTATGTTTGGTCATTTTTCTGGGGATGGTTGCCGGAGGAGAGGCTGATGGAAACCCCTAAGAGGCGCTCGGTCCTTCCATGTCTTCTGGAAGGCCAAAGTTGTGGAACAGATGATGGAAAAGGGATTCTGCCATCTCTAGAGCTGTGGGAAGCCTCTTTATGGGAATCATACAGCAGGCCTTGGATAATCTATCTACTGACACAAGAATGCAGGTGTTGTGGTCAGATGGAGGGTCAGATTGGTGACAAAATAAATGCCCGAAGGGCAAGTGGGGAGTGGTATGGTGAGGGGTAGCTGACGCTATCTCCCGGTCAATATCCCACTGGATGGGATTGACATAGACAGAAGACAGAAGTATAGTCTCAGGGTCTTTCATGGGGGGTCAGGAGTATGAAGCCATGAGATGGCATCGGGTCTGAAGTGGATTCGGGTGCCCACAGTATCTGGAAAGGGTTAAGCCATTTGGCAAAGCGGAGGTACTCTAGATTCTGATGGGATGATGACTTGAAAGTGGACCTTTCCAGCCAGTGCCTCCACTCCTAGGCCATCTTGATGGCCAGAAGGTCATGGTTGCTGATGTCATAATTTTGTTGTGTGGGAGAAAGCTTCTAGGAGAATGAGTAGGGATGTAGCTTTGGAGGTTTACCATGGTGTGTAATGCCCCAACCCCAGTGGCAGAAGCATCCACTTCTTTGCCGAATGGGTTAGGCGGATCTGGGCGCTTCAGGATTGGGGCAGTAGTGAACATGGACTTCAGGTATTGGAGAACAGTAATATTTGGACTTATTTCTGAGGAGTGAAGTGAGAGGGTTAGCCACCATACTGAAGCCCCGAATAAATCGCTGATAGAAATGGGTGAACCTGAGGATGCGTTTGGGTTCCTTGATCGTGTTGAGTTTTGGCCAATTATGGATTGCCTTAAACTTCACCATCAGGTACCCAATGAAGGGGATGGAGTTCTGGTGGAATAGAAACTTTCCCCCTTTGAGATAGAGATGATGTTGTTGGAGGTGCTGCAAGACCTGTTTGACAAGGTCTACAAGGTGAAGATGAGGAGCTTGTCTATGTAGACCATGCCGAAATGATGGAGAAAGTCCCGAAGCACCTCATTCATATAGGCCTGGAATACGAAGCACCTCATTCATATAGGCCTGGAATACGAGGGGGAATTGACCAGACCATACGACGTGACTAAGTATTAGTAGTGTCCTGTGGTTATGATGAAGTCTGTCTTCCATTCATCCCCTTCTTGGAACATGATCAGGTTGTAAGCACTGCAAAGGTTGAGCTTGGTGTAGACATTGGCCCCGCGGAGGAGCTCTAGAGCAACAGGTACTGGGGAAGAGGATACATGTACTTTACAGTACTGTCATTAATAGTCTGATAATTGATGCAGAGACTAAAGCCACCATCTTTCTTGGCCACAACGATAAAACTTGAGGCTGCAGGTGACATAGATAGGATGGTTGTGATGGAAAGAGCCTGTGAATGGTCTCCTCTAGTCCAAGGGTGTTATCTTTTCCTACAAGATGGAATTGGATCTCTGGGTGGAGTCAAAGGCAAAAATTTGTAAGAAGGGCTGGTTCATTCCGCTCACTGGCGGCTGTGAGGATGTGGATGGCAAAATCTGCCACAGAGAAGTTACCTTGATGCAGATTGGAGTGTTGTTTGCATGCCTGTTCCCCTTCAACTGTAGTGCCAAAGACTTCTTGGAAGTTGTCCATGAAGGTTTGGGAGGAGTTAAGAACCTGTCCATCCTGGTTCCACAGTGACGTGCCCCACTGAAGAGCTCTACCAGTGAGGTGGGAGATGAAATAAGTGACTTTGTCTCATTCGGTGCATGGCTGCATTTCGAATGCCAGTCAGGAGCAATAGAATAGTGTGGAGGACTTGCCACAGGAAAGGAATTGGAGGTGTTGGCCTGAGGGGAAATAGTAGAGTTGAGATGGTGGTAAAGATGAAGAGGATGAAGATGGAGTCGGGAGGAAGAAGATGGGGTAGACAGACAACCAAGGGCTGTTGCATGGTTTGCGTGTGTAAGATTGGCTGTCAACTCCGCTGGTCGATTTCCTTAGGTCAAGTCTTTTTTCAGGCACAGCAAGGATGAGGAAGACTGACATTTTTGGACAACCCAATTGCTGGAGTATTTTAATCAAATATAAAAGAATAGTACAAAGACATGACACTTCAAAAGTGCTTTACAGAAGACAATTTATCAATTTAAAGGTTTCATTTGTTGAATGCCCTTTTCAACTTTTTTAAAGAAGACAATGTGGATGTTCATGTATTCTTGTATCTTCCCTATATTTCACCTAAATTTAATTCTGTTCTGTCACCCTTTTTTCCATTACACTTCAAATGGAAAACCATTGTCATTCCACTGTTTTTCAAAAAAATAATGATTTTACATTTTATGGACCATAAACTCAGTCAGAGGGGGTAGCAACATCTGGTTTTCCATCTATGTGATAAGTCCCTGCTGTCAGGAACAAATATCTGATGATGTGCACATCCACAAATAACAGAGAAAGCCCAGAGCCTCCAGACCATCCACAGACCATAACTTTAGCACCCAAACAAGACCCCATAGATCAATGAGTCTACCATCAACCAATCAGCTTTCACCCTGTCAGCAATCAATATCTCATCATGGTCTCAAAATATCTCCAAGTGCAGGATCTGGAAAAACTGCCCTACCGCTGCGCCCATGTCTATTTCAGTCATATATTGCCGGAACATAGTCAGTGGAGGGGCTCCATTGAATCTTATTTAATGAGCCCTGTAGTCAGTGCTCTTTAGTGGGTTCCAGTGAACGGCTTGGAATATAATAGAATCACTATGGATTTCCTGGAACCTTTTTACAAAGTAAAGTGTACTCAGAAGCCTATCAAATTATTATTTATGGGGGTTGTTTTGGTTCAGTGCAGAGCTGTCCTGTGTAATAATACATCAGGATAATGCATATTGACTTCTTGATGTTAAAATCCAATGCTGCAGAGAAACAAGAATTCTCTAGTGTGATGTTTCGCAATGCACAATGTTATACTATTTGTTAACATTCTCCAGGATGTTTGAAAGAGGAGTCTCAGCGGGGAATTCACTAAAATTTAATTTTGTCCACTGATAGTGGCGTAGATACTTGCACGCACTGTCTGCACTGTTTCAGCACCAGATTCACTAAAGGAGTTATGCACATAAGGTCACGTGCAAACACTGGCAAACATTTGGTGCAGCAAGCAATTTACACAGAACAATTCTCAATTTTGCAAGTCTGTCTGAGTGTTTGGGATTGTAGTGATAGAGAACTTTATATCCTTGGCAAAACTGGTTTTGCAGTTCTCAATACTTACACCACACATGACAAGGTTACAATAATACAAAGAATAAAAAACAACAGCATAAAACAAAAAAGCTCAATATTTACTGCACATTGAGTAAAGATATTACTCAAGGAATAAAGATTGCTTCATTCAATGTGTTTTAGCTATTGGAGTCAAATACTTTCTGCCTGAAGGAAGTGGTACACATATTTCTCAGAGGGGGTGCTTAGGATCCCCTAATATTTTAACTGCTTTGTTCATTGCTCTATCTTTGTAGATGTTTCCAAGACACAAATCTCCACCGGAGTATCAATATTAGTGGTGTTGTGTATTTATGAAACAAGAATTTATCTTTTTGTGTTCCTCTATGCCCTTCCTAGTGTAAGCGTACAGTGTGTCATACATATAGGAAACCCAATGGGTAGACTATTCCTCTCTACTCTAAAAATAAGAAAATGTGTGTAACACAGTTCAATGGAAAGGAGGAGGTGAGAACCGGCTTGACAATATAAATTATAGTTTAATTATTAACTTGACTAAAAAAACTAATACACACAGGTGTTGGGCAGCTGACCGTAACACTCTCTCTGTCGCACTACTGTCTCCGGTCGGCCTTATCCCTATCCGGCTTCATTAGCTTAATTAGGGTTTGGGTGTGCAGAATCACAACCCGGCCTGCCCTCCGCACCTTCACAACATGTTTGATTACACTTACGTCTCGCGTGTAATTCTTTGGTGAATTATAACTAAAAGCTAGACCTGTCGCATACACAATCAAACCAAGGTTGAAACTGAATTAGAGAGCCTGTTAAAGACTGGAGTACTGTGGCCAGTACACTTCAGTGAGTAGGCCCCACTAATTGTGCCAGTCATAAAAAATAAGGATCACTTTGACCGTGAATCTGGTCCGGACCATAGAACAATACCCTCTGCCCCTAATTGAGGATATTTTTTCAGGTCTGGACAGGGGTCAAAGGTTCAGTAAAATAGACCTGTGACAAGCATACTTACAAATGCGCATTGACGGATCGGAGGCAGTCCTCTGGGGCATTCTGTCTGCCAACTACTCACATTTGAAGTGCGCAGCACATACAAACTATACATTTTATTAAATCAAAGCACTTTTTGTTTAATAATCACACTGGCATTACGTGATTTTAATTTGTGCGCTAATATTTACGGAATGACATTCGTACTTCAGATGTATCGTTTTTTGTTATCTGTGCATTTTTACATAAATACACAAGCGCAGTATCAGACTGGATTCCAGTAACAGTATCAGCATAACCAATATGGGATGCCTATTGCACTGTATTTAAGCAGCAAAACACTTGAGGTGTGAGTTTGAGATGTGACGTTTCTTAATCAGTACACTCTTCATTTTGTAGGAAAACAGTACACAGAAAGCTGCAAATGAATTAATGTTCAATCTCATGCATTACTGCCTTGCTTCAGTGAGCTATCCTATACCAAAGACTGTCTGCAAGTAGATATGTGACTGCTCGAGATTCAAATAGAACATTTTCTCTTTCATTTGCACATGCTCAGCAACGTTAACTGTGAGGCGAAGAGAGAACAGAGAGCACAGAGTGGAAGAAATAGACAAATCATAGGTAGCCAAATGTAAAATGCGGATTATTGTAGGACCAGCGATGGTGTTCAGAGGGCATTGTCAACCCATAATAATGACCAGGACTGCTAACACACAGCTGTGGAATTGAATAGAATGTGCTTTGCATAGATATTAATAGAGCTCTTTCAAAATACCATTTGGCCGGGACTCAGAAATAGCATGTGCCAGATATTGCCCAGGGAATTGAAACCAGCCTTTCACACAATAGCTGTGCTTTTAAACTGGGTTGATGTATTCATCAATGAAAATTATGGCAACTGTGATTTTCTTTTTTTCATATTCAAGTCTTGAAGGTGGAAAGAAACCATTTGCTGTTATAATGATGTTAAAGGTCATTTCTCTTTTTTCCCCATTCAAGCCATAAACACTTTATTCAAATGAGAAGGTCATATTTCTATAGTTCCAACTAATTAATTTGTGCTTTGTTGGTCATGTCCTTTACAAGAGGCCTGTGGTGTCATGCTCTATTGTAAAAAAAGAAAATATATATTTATTAAAGTGCGAAATGGTCTTTGGCAAAACATTGAATATTCCCATAACTTTCAGAATCATTCATTAAATTTTTTTAAACATTGTGAAAATAACTCATCTACAATTCAGTATGCTGCAATGTAATGATTTTGCAGTATGTTTTAGAGCTAATGTAAATAAAACCACTTCAGTTGGCTATGACAATGACTCCTCTCTGATCAAAGTAAACTATATTAGGTGCTGTGAGGTTGAAAAGAAAGTAATGGGTCTATTTAAGGATTTATTTAAGCCTCTTTTTTATGGATAATGGGTGATCTGTGAACTTCACAATTATTTCTGCCTTTTTATGAAAACACAAACCTCAAAATTGGCACCATCCTAACAAAATATCCTCCAAGTCAATGTTGTGGAGAGCCATCCAAAGGTATTTCTAATCATCTAGCATAATCATTGGTGTGAATTCCATTTAACAGCCTCTTCTGGCATTTAAAATAACCATATATAACTGTAAATGTATTGTTGCCATGGTTACAGAGGAGCATATAAGGGATAGCCTCTGGTTTGTCCTTTAAGAAGACTCCACATCCGTCATGTTTAGTGCAAGGCTGTTGTTTGTGGGTTGGCTGCAATTGCTTGTTAAATGCCACAGTGTGACAGATTTTAATATCATTCTAACATCTGCCAGCTGAGATGTTTGCTTTTATGGGAGAAAGAAATGCAAAATATGAACTAATCAATTAGTTTTTAGTGAAGAATGGTAAACTTAAATACATGGCATATGTTTTAGTTAATATCTTAAACATTAAATAGAACTGTAAAAAAAGAAGTGTGCTGGTACATTTTGTAGCTCTTTAAAGAGAGAGCCAATGTAGTATCTGATGTTCTTTGAAGTGAAGGGCTCTGCTGATAGTGTGCAACACACATGATTTCACTGATTCTGGCTGTAGGCAAATTTCTGTATGTTTAATAATGAAACAAGGATCTTGACAGACCAAAGGAGATGGAAGATGAAAACGGCACAAACCCGCTTGCAGAGTACATTTGGTCCTACTTGTGTAACTGTGCCAAAGCCTGCTCTAGTAAGAGTTGAAATCAATGTGATGACAAAACAGCTCAAAGCTTGGCTTCTGCTCATGATTTCCTAATTGGTTGAACGTAAGCGCAAACCCCTGTCCACATCCAATACATTAAACATTGCTTCTAAAAGATATACAGTACTTGAGTGTTGGGGAGGTTGTAGCACTTCTGGGGCAGTCAGCAGGGCTGATGCTATTGAGTAATCAGAGGAGCACATGGCCACCGGAGAACCACTCTTACTGGACACTCATTTCACCCTATCTCTCCCAACATGCATCTGAGATAGGAAGGAACTGAAATTTTAAAGAAGGTGTGCTCTGCAAGATGAAGATTAACTGGGGGTGTTTTCCTTTGTGAGAGTATGTTATGTCTGTCACTCAACACCAGAAGGTGTAAGAACACTTGTTAACTACACATCCTGCTGAAGCATTTGCTCCATGCCAGGTTTAAATAAAAATTTTTATTTAAATAAAAAAAGTTCTGACAAACTGCTTGATGAAACATTGAAGTCTTCATCTGTCTTCTGCCAGAGAAGAGGCAGGGCCCACAGTTAACCAATAATATATTGTAATATCAGAGAAAAGTTCAAAAGAGAAACAAAAAATATATATTTCTTTCACAACACCTTACTTAGTATGCTGAAATATTCAATATTCTCTAATAATTCTGTCTTGAGTTTAATCTAGTCTAGAGAATCCACTTACTTTTTGACACACACATACACACAAAAAAAGAAAAAAGAATCCTTGTTTGTCTCTTCTGCACTAGCATCTTTACTATTCCAGCCACTTGGCAATGGGATACTGAAGATAATGTTGACTTTTGTATGACAAAAAGCTTGTTAGGATCCTCATTTTTAAGTCGCTTTGGATAAAAGTGTCTGCTAAATAAATAAATGTAAATGTAAAATTAATCCAGTGGTTCACTTGTGGGTCGCAACCCAAATACGGGACATCGGTCTGTTCTGATAGGGTTGTGCACAGAAGGGAAAAAAGAATGCTAAATGTAAATAATAAAATCAAATTTTGAAAATCAAAAATTTACTTTTAAAAGGGAGGAGAAAATGCTTCCAATTTTGATGATGTCAAAGGCTGTTCATCCAGTCAAACTCTGTATTTTGCTGCAAATTGGTAAAAGATTACTACTGTTAATTACTGTAAACAGTTCTTGTTCTTCTAAAAGTACACAATAGGTCCTTAGGGTAAAACTGTGTACCCACAATTTGTTATAAAGTGCATCCGGAAAGTATTCAAAGCACTTCACTTTTTCCACATTTTGTTGTTACAGTCTTATTCCAAAATGGATTAAATTCATTATTTTCCTCAAAATTCTACAAACAATACCCCATAATGACAACATGAAAGAAGTTTGTTTGAAATCTTTGCAAATTTATTAAAATGAAAAATGAAAAAAATCACATGTACATAAGTATTCACAGCCTTTGCCATGACACTTAAAATTTAGCTAAGGTGCATCTTGTTTCCACTGATCATCCTTGAGATGTTTCTACAACTTGATTGGAGTCAACCTGTGGTAAATTCAGTTGATTGGACATGATTTGGAAAGGCACACACCAGTCTATATAAGGTCCCAGTTAACAGTGCATGTCAGAGCACAAACCAAGCCATAAAGTCCAAGGAATTGTCTGCAGACCTCCAAGGCAGGATTGTATCGAGGCACAGATCTGGGGAAGGGTACAGAAACATTTCTGCAGTATTGAAGGTCCCAGTGAGCACAGTGGCCTCCATCATCAGTAAATGGAAGAAGTTTGGAACCACAAGGACTCTTCCTAGAGCTGGCCGCCCGGCCAAACTAAGCGATCGGGGGAGAAGGGCCTTAGTCAGGGAGGTAACCAAGAACCCGATGGTCACTCTGACAGAGCTCTAGCGTTTCTCTGTGGAGAGAGAACCTTCCAGAAGAACAACCATCTCTGCAGCACTCCACCAATCAGGCCTGTATGGTAGAGTGGCCAGACGGAAGGCACATGACAGCCTGCCTGGAGTTTGCCAAAAGGACCCTGAAGGACTCTCAAAAATGTATCTCTTTAGCCTGAATGGCAAGCGTCATATCTGGAGGAAACCAGACACCACTCATCACCTGGCCAATACCATCCCTACAGTGTGCACCAGTGCTCCCCATCCCACCTGATGGAGCTTGAGAGGTCCTGCAAAGAAGAATGGGAGAAACTGCCCAAAAATATGTGTGATATACAAAAAGACTTGAGGCTGTAATGGTGCCAAAGGTGCATCAACAAAGTATTGAGCAAAGGCTGTGAATACTTATGTACATTTGATTTTTTTTATTTTTAATAAATTTGCAAAGACTTCTTTCACGTTGTCATTATGGGGTATTGTTTGTAGAATTTTGAGGAAAATAATGAATATAATACATTTTGGAATAAGGCTGTAACAACAAAATGTGGAAAAACTGAAGTGCTGTGAATAATTTCCGGATGCACTATATATTTATCAAGAGCTACAAAAACCTCTAGTCACCTCAGTGATGACCATTGTACCTTAAACAGTAACTAGAGTAGAGCTTATATCATTTTATTTTTTAAATATTTGTTCGGCCTGTGCAGTATAGGGTAATATTAATAATATTTCAAAATTTGATTTTGAGGACATTTTTGTTTACCTTTGTACGATGAAAATTTTTTGGACTAAGTTGGGTCACCACTTGATGTTCAATGTAAAATCTGGGTCTTGAAACAAACCAATTTTAGAAACACTGATTTAATCCAGATATTTACAGGTGAAACTCGAAAAATTAGAATATCGTGCAAAAGTTCATTAATTTCAGTAATTCAACTTAAAAAGGTGAAACTAATATATTATATAGACTCATTACAAGCAAAGTAAGATATTTCAAGCCTTTTATTTGATATAATTTTGATGATTATGGCTTACAGCTTATGAAAACCCCAAATTCAGAATCTCAGAAAATTAGAATATTGTGAAAAGTTTCAGTATTGTAGGCTCAAAGTGTCACACTCTAATCAGCTAAACACCTGCAAAGGGTTCCTGAGCCTTTAAATGGTCTCTCAGTCTGGTTCAGTTGAATTCACAATAATGGGCAAGACTGCTGACCTGACAGTTGTGCAGAAAACCATCATTGACACCCTCCACAAGGAGGGAAAGCCTCAAAAGGTAATTGCAAAAGAAGTTGGATGTTCTCAAAGTGCTGTATCAAAGCACATTAATAGAAAGTTAAGTAGAAGGGAAAAGTGTGGAAGAAAAAGGTGCACAAGCAGCAGGGATGACCGTAGCCTGGAGAGGACTGTCAGGAAAAGGCCATTCAAATGTGTGGGGGAGCTTCACAAGGAGTGGACTGAGGCTGGAGTTACTGCATCAAGAGCCACCACACACAGACGGGTCCTGGACATGGGCTTCAAATGTCAAACGTCTTACCTGGGCTAAAGAAAAAAGAACTGGTCTGTTGCTCAGTGGTCCAAAGTCCTCTTTTCTGATGAGAGCAAATTTTGCATCTCATTTGGAAACCAAGGTCCCAGAGTCTGGAGGAAGAATGGAGAGGCACACAATCCAAGATGCTTGAAGTCCAATGTGAAGTTTCCACAGTCTGTGTTGGTTTGGGGAGCCATGTCATCGGCTGGTGTTGGTCCACTGTGCTTTATTAAGTCCAGAGTCAACGCAGCCGTCTACTGGGACATTTTAGAGCACTTCATGCTTCCTTCAGCAGACAAGCTTTATGGAGATGCTGACTTCATTTTCCAGCAGGACTTGGCACCTGCCCACACTGCCAAAAGTACCAAAACCTGGTTCAATGACCATGGTATTACTGTGCTTGATTGGCCAGCAAACTCGCCTGACCTGAACCCCATAGAGAATCTATGGGGCATTGCCAAGAGAAAGATGAGAGGCATGAGGCCAAACAATGCAGAAGAGCTGAAGGCCGCTATTGAAGCATCTTAGTCTTCCATAACACCTCAGCAGTGCCACAGGCTGATAGCATCCATGCCACGCCGCATTGAGGCAGTAATTAATGCAAAAGGGTCCCAAACCAAGTACTGAGTACATGATTATACTTTTCAGTGGGCCGACATTTCTGTATTTAAAATCCTTTTTTTTATTGATTTCATGTAATATTCTAATTTTCTGAGATTCTGAATTTGGGGTTTTCATAAGCTGTAAGCCATAATCATCAAAATTATATCAAATAAAGGCTTGAAATATCTTACTTTGCTTGTAATGAGTCTATATAATATATTAGTTTCACCTTTTAAGTTGAATTACTGAAATTAATGAACTTTTGCACGATATTCTAATTTTTCGAGTTTCACCTGTACATTAAGTAAACACATTGCATGGCCTCTTAATTACCATGGTAAAAGTTAGCAAAGAGCCTGTTCTCTGGCCTCGCTGTGACAGAGGCCTGGTCTTGCTGTTACTCATTTTTACTGAGAGAGGAGTGATATTGCTAATTATGAGTGTGATGCATCCACAGGATATTGTATCCATGGTGCTTAGTTGGTGGTGTGGACAGGGGGCGTCTCATGCATATTTATGGTCCAGCGTGACAGTACAGAGAAATAAGCAAATGGTTTTGGAAAATGTGATGCATAGTTTGTTACAATAGAGATACATCTTCAGTCAGCCCACACTAGATAATTTGATTTAAAAAATTGTGTATGCATGTGATATTTTGCCTAATACTCTGACTAATCCTTAACTATCCTGCTCAAGAGCTTATTTTTTTTACCAATTATGCCCCTAAATCTCTAAGGCTCAGACCCCATCAACCTGTTTTTATTTGTGCCCTAGATCTGAAAAAAAATTATAATAGAATAATTAGACTAGCCATGTAAAATAAAAAATTATAATTATAATTTCTTCTTTTGGTAATACTTAATGTAAGGTTGTAAATGTTAATATCAGTTAATGCATCAGGGATTATTAACAATAAACAACATCTTTTCAACATAATTTATTCATCTCTCTATTATGATTTAAGTTAATTTATAATGCATTGTGGAGGCGAGTGCATGGTCGAGCATTCGTCTGGAAAGAGAGTAAACGTTAAGGGTTCTAAGCCGAGATGAACTGCTGGTTATCGCTTGTTTCTGTGTTCACAGTGAGAGACAGGAAAAATAAAAGGGCCAGTCCTCAGAGTGTGGTGGAGAGAGAGCCCAGCTGACAAGCTGTTTGTTTGTGTTGGACAATGCCATTTTAAGTTTATGAAGCTTCAGCGTTAAGTATTGAAGAGAACACATTAAATAAAATCAAGTAAATAAAAGTGACATTTCTGAGTTGGAATCGATGTCTCCCACTTCCTCATTCCTCTGAACTTTTTACACTAATGCCAAAAGCCAGGAAAATAAGGAAGAGGATACTTCCAGCGGAGACGACATGGAGTCGTCTCCGCTGGAGAGTGTCTTCAGGTCTATGGCCAGTGTCCACCAGGCCCAACATCAGGCCCTCATGGACCTACGAACAGAGATGCAGCAGCGTTTTGAGGCACACCTGCGGGCCCAGGAGGATGACCGGCTGGTGCTGTGGAGCCTCATACCCCAGGAGGGAGTAGCTGCAGCCTTTCCCTGGCAGCAGTGAGCCTTCATGTATTGCTCACAAAGATGGGCCCTCAAGATGATCCGGAGACCTACATCAGGCTCTTTGAGCACACAGCCAAAGCCCTGAGATGGCCACAGAAGCAATGGCCGGTATATCTGCTGCCGCTGCTGACCAGGGAAGCCCATATTGTGGCTTCTCAATTTACGGTCACCTGGGACTACGATTTATTGAAGATGTCCATCCTGCAATGAGTCGGCCGCAGCACAGATGTGCACCACCAGTGCTTCCGCTAATTGACGCTGAGTGAGTTCGGCCACCCGTTTGCTTTTGCTTAGCAGGCTGGTTTGAGTAATTCTGTAACTGCTGATCTCCTGGGATTTTCATGCACAACAGTCTCTAGAATTTATCAATAGAATAGAGGTCAATCTATTTTTAAGTCAACAGATAGAATTGACCAATCTCAGAATGGTGTCAAAAACAAAAAATGGCAGTTCTGAATGGCAGTACTGTGGATGGAAACTACTTGTTAATGAGAGAGGTGAACAGAGAATGGCCAGAAGTCTATGGTAAATCAGATAACCGCTCTGTACAATTGTGGTGAGAAGTATATCATCTCAGAATGCTATTCTGAGATTCCGGTTGGTGCTGTTTTGGTGGCACTAGGGGTACCTACACAATATTAGTACCTACACAAAATTTAATGTTGTGTCTGATTGGTGTATATATACACACACACACACACACTGTACATTAAAATGAATTAAAGGAATATTTCAGGTTCAATAGAAGTTGCTCAATCGACAGCCTTTGTGGTATAATGTTAATTTCCATAAAAATGTATTTCAACTTGTCCCTCCTTCTCTTTAAAAAACAAAAAAACAAAATCTGTGTTACATTGAGGCATGGGATTCCCAGATCAGTTAAGGGTCCAAGATCTCCCTGGCAGGAACCCAGGAGTGCTCCTCTGGGCCGTAGCCTTCCCAGTCCACCAGATACTGGACCAGAGTAAAATGGCAGGAAAGAACAGGTTTTAGGATCGAGACATGGAACGTGGTGTTTATTCTCATGGATCTTGATAAGTATAAATGGTAAGTGACTGGGTTGAATTTCCTTGCCACTCTGTAGTGACTGATGTAGCAAGGAGTCATTCTGCGGTACTCAACCCACATGGGAAGGTCTTTGGAGGAAAGCCAAACCCTCTGTCCTGGACGCAGGTTGGGAACTGGTCTACATCGATGGTTGAATCACTGTGGCAGAAAGGGACCCCAAATTCGGCTTCTTGGACTGGGAAAAGAGGTGCCAGCGTGTTATGAGCGTACACAGGGTGTTATGAGCATACTCCTCTCACATAACATGGGATGCCCAGGAGGACGGGTTATTGGCAGCCATACACCTCATGGTTGTCTCAAGTTCCTGGTTAAACCTCTCCGTTTGGCCATTGGACTTCAGATGGTAGCCAGAGGACAGACTCACTTTAGCCCTAATGAGTTGGCAAAAGGCACGCCAGAACCGAGAGGAAAACTGGGGACCTCAATCAGTAAAAATATCATGTGGCATGCCAAAGTCTCTAAAAACACTGTTTACTAGCAATTCATTTTTTTCTTTTGCGGTAGGTCATTTTGCCAGGGGAATAAATCTGCAAGCCTTAAGGGAACCGATCAACAATAATGAGGATAACAGTATAACCTGTGATGGCGGCATTCCAGTGATAAATTCCATGAAGAAGTACAACCAGGGGCAGTTTGGGATGGGAAGCAGGTGGAATAAACCCTGAGGTGATCAAAGAGGCATCTTCCATTGATTGCACATGGGACAGGCTGCCACATACATCCTAACGTCCTCTTTCTTAGTTGGCCATCAGATGCGCCGCTGGAAGAACTCGAGTTTACATGCTGTGCTTGGTTGACAGGTGAGTCATGATGAGTGTCCCCATTGGATAGGATTGGATTTTCCTGGGGTCCTTCTGAATGTTCCCTGGATTTATGATACAGTAAATTCCAGGAACTGAACTTGAGAGACATGGAATTTGCACATTTCAGGCTTGGATAAAACCAAAAAAAAATAAATATCTAGTTTATTAACAACTTAAAATGAAGCAACAGAAATCCTTTATACAGATAAAATCCAAGTTGATGAACAAAATGGTATCAGCTCAAAAGGTAAAAACATAGTCCTTTAGGCGAGGTAATCTCAAAAAGGCAAAAACAAAAGAGCATGTCCACAAAATTGGGAAAACGCATAATCCACAAATGTTTCAGTTAGAAGTAGGCTACAAGTCATAATCCTTTAGGCAACACAATATCTTAAAAAAAGACAAAAATACAAAGATAAAAACCAAGAGATGAAAAATGAGGAACTAAACACGATATAGACCAAACACCAAGCAAAGAAGCATGGAACAAACTTGACTTAAAGGGTAACTAAACCGCTGCTCAGAGTCTGACTCCACCCACTAGCAATATTTGAAAAATGCTGGAAAAGTGGGCAGACCCCAGCGGGAATAGAGAGGACGAACCACGGGTTGGGGGGGGCGTGCACCTGAGATCCGTAGTGACGGATTAATTGACAGCTGCTGTCAGACTCTAAAATGGAGAGTGACTGGAGTGACGCAAGTAGCTTTGCCACGGAGCGGTCTTTTGAAGTCGAGGACTTTTCTCCCCCACCTTCACCTGAAGTGGAGGAGGGTGAATTGTCTGTGGACACAGGGCCGGAGCCATATCAATTTGAGCCGCTGGCTCAAACTGCGGTTTTAACTCCTGCATCGCGATCGGCATCCGACGATGCTAGCGAAGCAGCCGCGCAAGGGAGAATGGGGCCAGTGTCTAGCTCGTACCAAGGGCGTGGTGAGCTGGAACCTGCTAACGTCAGCTCTCACCGCTTACGTCACGAACTACCGCAAACAGCCAATAGGAAAATTCAACTGCAGTAGCCACCGTTCAACCTGAAGAGGGCAGCACTCAGACGTTTTTACACCATATATTGTAGAATTAAAACACTTTATACACAAATGTCAAAAAAATTACTTGAATCAATGACCAGTACTAATAAAGCCCCATTCTTACAGATCATTAACTAAAAAAAGTTGGTTTAGTTACCCTTTAAATACACAAAGGGAAACAAGGCACAGGTGAGAGCAATGACAAATAATGACACTTGTAAGGACCACTGAGATCCTCTGTTGACAAAACCAAGAATAACCAGTTCATAATCATGACATTACTTACCTTTTCTATGTAAAGTTATACTCTCATTTTAAGCTCCTAAGACCCCTGCGTCACTGCTGTGTGCTTTTTCCATTCTCCTTTTTTATTTGTAACTAGTTGCCCCTAAGAAACATACATAAAAAAAATTTTAAAACGTTTTCCTAAAGATTTATGTCCTCATGTGGACAGTGGGACTAAGTTGTGAAATTTATAAATAATATCAAACTATATAAAGTCATTTTTTTTTTTAAATCAAATTGTTTATGTTTCCTAGAGTGTTGGTTATTTATGTTTTTGAGACATTATAGACATTACATCAGAAATGGGCATAAATAATTCAGATTTAAATTATTGGCCAGCATCATCCATTTACTGCCAACCATGGTTGGGTAGAATTACTTTTAAAAGTAACTTGTTATAATATTGCGTCACTCCTTAAATAAAGTATCTTAACTAATTAAACATTTATTTTATGGAAAGTAAAGTGTTATGTTACTTTTTAGTTACTTTTTTCTCACAGCCACTTTCTCTTCTGCTATTCATTCCATACAAATAAGCCATGCTTTGCATACAATAGATATTACAGGACTTGCTAGCTGCTGTACAACACTCTTACAACATAGTAAACAAACAGATATTTAGAAAGTAGGTCTTCATGTCATATTTATAATAAAATCAATAACATGAATATGCATAATTTTTCTCCCCATCAACATGACAGCTAATATGAATAATGAAAAATAACCTACTTCTTACCTAAAGCAGCAAAGTCCATAACTTGAACCTGCATGATATGTCATCTTAAGTCAACTTAAGATTTTTTCAAAAGTCAGCATAAAATTCAGAGGGTAAATCAGCCTAACATGTTCAAGGAATAAATCTAATGAATAAATTAATATTTTTCACTTAAGTCATCTCAGTGCACAGTTGTTCTGAGTTGTTCCACAATGCATACAGATGCCACAACTTCAAAAGTACCTGTTCACTATAATATAACTCTTTTGTGATGACTTTATGTTAATATACATGACAATTCAAGAATCATGATAGATCTAAGGGCAATCCCACTGATCTGCTCTTCCCAATACATTTTCTTCAATGTATTGGTCCACAATTTGACATATGTAGCACTTGATGAATTAGTTGTTTGAAGCTGATTTGCAATAAGTTATGTGCTGTATCTGTTCTTTTGCATCACAGATGATTCAGGGAGGAGAGAGGATGTTGAGGATAGTACTAGAGTGGAAGATTTAGGAACTGTAGAAACAGGCCCAGCCAGAGCAAATCTCAAAGAATACCCTCTCACCAGCGTTGGACTACAGGGAAGTGGTTGCTAGTGTGAAAATAAAATTGTCTGGGCTAAGCCCCGGATGTCCTTCAATGCTGGAAACGCCTCTGCATCTGATGATAAATTACAATTTAAAAGTGGATTGTTTTGTGCATATTTTTCCACCGCTAGCAGATGAGTGAATTCTGACACAACAAAATCCAGTTTAAGCCCTATAGTCTAATAGGGGCCCTGTGCCTATCTCTGGGTTCCTGGCTTAGAAAAAGATATGCACTAAAACAGATTGTGTGTAGTATAGCTTAATTTTGCGCCGATTTTTTCAATTGTTTATGTTGCCCCCAAACAAGCCAAATGCCACCCCAAACATGATATCCTGGTAACCCCTCTGTGTTGAGTGGTCCAAGCATCATCTGAAGCCTGAAGCTGAACTTAGCTGCATAGAGAGCTATAGGATGCTCCCTTGCTCCCTATTTAGTGAATGACTTTACCTCCAGTGAACTGTCTGTCTGCATTTGTCTTAGAACAGTTTGAAATGCACCTTATTTTCATCCAAACTCCATATAAAGCCTCTGAAAGCAAAATTTTCCAGCTTTTGGATGAATCCATTAATTCTCAATGTGATAATGCACTGTGAATATACATAGGATATTTTAACTAAAAATGAGCATACAGTCCACGAATGTGGTCACTGTGTTTAACAGCATACTGTTTCGAGATAAATAGCTCAAATTTATAAAATGGCATATTGTATGAAACTAGAGACTATATATTTAGAATATTTAGGCTCAGACAGGTTTCAATATAAAAACTTAATTAAGTTTCTTACCAGCTGAGTTTTATTGGTGTTTCTCCTAAAAACAAACTCCTCTGTGATTGACACCATATTGTTTGATCACATGACTCAATGCCTCAAAGTTTCACCCATTACCAACAGCTCAGATTCTCCTGAACTGAGATCAGTTAGTTTAAATAAAAAGAGAAATAATGCGTTGCATATAGCAAAGCCAAAATGTAATGTCCATGCATGTGAACATGGGATTTCAGGAGGTTAAAGCTGCACTCAGTAACTTTTGTGTTTGTGTAATCTTGGACATAAATGTCTTCGATGCAGCATAATTTAAAATCAATAGTTTTCAGTTTCAGATACCATTGTAGAATTTGTTAATGTGTTCAATACAACTTTATTGTAAAGGGTTACCTGTTTTAATTTAAAAAACTTTGAGTTTTTAAAAGGTTTTTAAGGTTGAATAGCAACTCACTATGATGAACCTGTGTTTTTATCTTTATCTCCAGATGGTTGCTGGTATAAAGCAATGACTTTGCCAACACACATCAACTATTTGAACCCATCCCACTGAGATCACCAAATAATGCCAATGATTTCATGCCCTGGCTGGTTCCTGATGCCAGAAATGTTCAGTTTGCATCAACTGCAGTAGAAAGAAATATTTTGGAACCCTGGGTTTCACAAACATAGAGTATGCTAACTGCGCTTGTGTAGTATGAACTAACTATTTTCTTGTATGAACTGGACTCTTACTTTTGAGGCTGCCCTACCTTGAAGGTAAAGTGTGTAATTTCTGCACCACTTAGCATCAGCAAGCCTAATGGCAAAGATAATGCTGGTCAGGATGCTCAAACAAGTAGATCAATGTATTGATTGTGCCACAGAGCCACATTGTTTACGAACTAGTATTCAATTATTTATTACTAATATTACTAAAACACATCAGGCCTTATACAACTCATAGAGCTGAGTGCTTCATCCAAACTGTAACAATTAAAATATGTTTTATCAGGTAATGTCAGCCGAATGGTTACAGATCTTGGGGTGCTAACACAGAGTTGGCTAGCTCAGTCTCAGTGACTCAGGAATAGAACAACTACTACTGGAGCTTGCTAAGGCAAGTATTGTTAGTGATAATTCTTTGGGTTAGAGGATTTTCTATACCCCAAACCCCAATTAGACTTCAGCACTTTAACTCATCCTGCACTGTTTATTTTAATAACATGACTGATCACCTCAAATCATGCGACGTGTCGAGGAGTGGTGTGCAGTTTCTGTTATCAAATTTTTGCATGGCTGTTGATAAAAAAAGCCAAAAAATCTCATGGATTTACATTAAAGGAAGATGGTGTCAGGAGGCAATCAGGCTCACTCACATCCACAACACAAAGATCACACTCACCCGAATACTAATCACCTGCACCTGTCATCAATCCAGCAATCCAGCAATCACCAGCACTATTTAAGAGCACAACTCACCTCCAGTCTCTGTCAAACCTTGAACGAGGAAATATCCACTAACCTGCTCTCTGTGCTTTTCAGACGATTGTTCCTGAGACTATTCCAGTCTGTTTCCTCAGTACACCCTTGTGTTACTTACCTGTTTTCCCTCGTCTAGAGACTCCTCCATCTCCCTGGTGTTCATACTCCGTGTCCTTTGGATTGTGATACTTACCACACTCAAGCCTGCCGTTATCTGCAAGAGAAGACGGTCATTCATCAGTATTATACTCACAGCGCCCGTTGATGCATCTGAACTTCCCTACTGTCCTACGAAAGCTTCATTAAAAGTTATTCTGAATCCTAACCTTGTTGTCCTAGTGTGTATCCTGAGAGATGGGAGCAATATCAATGGACCAGAATATTATAGAGGCTTGGGGTGGGCTCTTCTGGCTTGGGCCGTAAGTTCATCTGTTAACAACCACCTAGCAACTACAAACCCAGATGTGTTTGACTTTCTTCTGCTGAACACAAACAAGAGAAATTCTTCTAAAATCTTTTCATACACACCTGGGATGGCATGAGGGTGAGTAAATGATTCATTTAAGCCTAACATATTTATTTGAAAAACAAGGTTTAACATTTCCAAATCACAATTTATTTGAGTAATTATTATAATTTTTTTTTTTACTGGGTTAGAAGCAGTGCTGTTTTTCTATAGCACATTTTATTTCTGATCCATCTTTTGCTGTTGACAGGAGAGTAAATACTGTAGTCAGCTCTCCTCAGTGAAACAGTCCAGATTTGTGGGAGAATTTGAATTACATACAGATCAATATGCATTACATTCTCAGCCATCCCACCTGCCTTCAGGGATAAATACACCCAGTATATCATGACCTCAGAGACCCACTTATAACATGCAGGTATCTGGATAAGCCACAACCGTAATACTGTATGTCAACTGTACATAAATATCTTCCATAGAAAAACAGATATGTAAAACAATGTCATAAAAAAAATATGAAGCACTTTTTTCCACTGGTTTTCTTAAAGGGGTATTTAATGTGTATTGTTAATAACAAACCTGCTTTCTTATTTTAAGCTACTTTAGTAGTCATATGTCTGATAATTATCATGCATATTTTGAACACTTAAAAAAACGTTAAAAAGTTAATCTTACTGCATATATCCTTTACCTGGATTTCAAAATGGTGCTATGTGCACCAACAGGTAAGCCTTGATGGACTTCTCAAACCAATACCTGTTTGTCAAAAGAATACGATAAGGAAATTATACAACCAAACCTAGGCATTTTAAAATATAAGTAATTTAAATTGAATAATTTAATATTTTCCAGAAAACCCAAAAGGAGATGTTATTGACCGATAGTCTCGGTCACTTCACTTTCAATAAAATAAAACTGAATGGTGATTTAGACATCTCCTGTTGTATGATAATCCCAAATGTTGTATTTACTATATTGTACGCTTTCTTATAGGATTGGTTGCTCTGGAGCATACTGTACAGAGAATGATTTTGCCATGGTGTATTTCATGTTCCAGATTTCTTATAGAGGAACATGTTTCTGTATCAAGGCAATATTTCTTTCACTCATCATTATTTGACCTGGGACTCTGTATTTCCAAGCCTGACAATGAGACGTTATTTAATTTAATCTGTCTCTGTGCCTTTGTTTTTTTGTTTTTAAATTTATTGGATATAGCCAAAACCTGCTAGAGCCTTGGTCCCTCATTTGCATTAAAATATTCTATAAAAATGTTTGTTTGTTTTCAGAGAACTCTCTTCAGAATTGCTTTAGAATCATTACTGCATACATTTTTGATTGAATGAACGGTGTTTGAGAGGTTCTACCCCTGAGAAAAATGGCCTTCTGATAATGTTAGATGACACATCTGGGGTTTGTGAGGAAAGCTGATGCCATTTATAGTCTTACATGCTGCAAACAAATCAAACTCAATTAAGGAGAAATGTTATAAAACGAGTAACTCCCAACTTAACATATAAACTGTGAGAATTTTCCGTGTGAGGTGCTTCTACTTAGATTTAGAGACCTAATATCTTGCAGCCATAATTGACAGCTTTTTAAGAGAAATTACATGGACACATCTGGCTTATAGACATTCACATTAACTATCCATTTCCTCTCCAAGACAAAAGCCTGTACACATTACAACAGAGAGGCTTGGCTATTCAGCAAAGGCATTCATCATTCATCATATTTTATATGTACATTTCAATGTTCCATCAGACAGCAAAACAAGGACAAATAGATTAAAAATTACTTTTCATTGAAGTATTGATGCATTCAGCATCAGAACTTGAATTTTTACCTTAATTCAGAATTTGGAAGCCTCTGTTAAAATCCTTGGAACATGTTGCCTTTATGGTAATTGCAGAGGTCTAAAGTTGCAAATCTGCAATTATGTGACTCCCACATAGTGTGCATTAGTAGAGCCCGTAGGTTGCACTTAAGGCTTGTTTCATTATTACAAATTGTGTCATGTTATGATCTTTTTCTTTGTTTTTGAGTTATTATGTACTAAAACTGAAATGAACCACTCTAACTTCCTGAGACCATTTTGCTCTGATCAAATTAATTATGTGAAATTCATAATTAGTGAAAAGAGCCCAGAGAGGGTTGAGTTATATTTACCTCCATACAGCAGATCATCTAACGGGTGCAACAAGCTGTGATTCAACAGACTGCAGCCAACACTTTCTTCCTCATTAAAGACACTGTGAGAACTGCTTATCACAAGATTATGAATTTTTTATGCTTTTTTCATAGTGTTTGTTAGGAAAGGGTCTATTGTAAGCCAAATGGAAACCAAATTTGGCTCACACTTTATACTAAGTGTCTCCATCCATCCATCCATCCATCCATCCATCCATCCATCCATCCATCCATCCATCTCGTGTATACACCAGTGTATATAATTTGATCAAAAATGACTTTTTTTAAAATAGTATAATTTTCAAAGTATATACACTGGCAGCCAAAAGTTTTGAATACCGGTAATTACAATATTCACATTTGCTGCTACAAAGGTATGGGTTAGGGTTTGGGTTAGAGGTAACCCTAACCCTTGTGTAAATAGTAACATATACTTTGATAAAAATATACAGTGTAATTTTAAATAATAATTGAAGTAATTAATTAAAAGAAAATAAAAATGATATATAATCACTTACAGTATATATACTACTCACTTAACACTTTATTAGGAACGCTATAGTCCTAATAAAGTTCCCAGCATGCTCTTCTGCTTCTGTAGCCCATCCGTTTCAAGTTTCGACATGTTGTGTATTCTGAGAGTTATCGTAGCCTCTCTATTAGCTCAAACCAGTGTGACCATTCTCCGTTGACCTCTCTCATCAACAAAGTGTTTCTGTATGCAGAACAGCCACTCACTGGATGTTTGTTGTTTTTGGCACCATTCTGAGTAAATCCTAGAGAATGTTGTGCGTAACAATCCCACTGAGATCAGCAGTTACAGAAATACTCAAATCAGCCCATCTGGCATGAACAATCATGCAATTGTTGAAATCACTGAGATAATTGTTTTCCCCATTCTGATGGTTGATGTGAACATTAACTGAAGCTTCTGACCCATATCTGCATGATTTTATGCATTGCACTGCTGCCACATAATAGGATGAGTAGATAATTGCATGAATAAGTAGGTGGGCGTGTTCCTAATATAGTGCTCAGTGAGTGTATATATGCTAATGTATTACATACTATTTTAATAGTTTACATTATGCTACTCTACAGTAGTAGTTAGACACCTAATATTACTGTAAATGAAGCCCAAAATTGTGACAATTTTATTATTTTTATTTTTTATAGAATTCTAAACCATATTAAATAATTACTTGGTCTCATTTTGTCCACAAATGAATCAGACAAAGGAGCATCTGCTTTGAGAACAGCTCATAATTTCTTAAGAACTTCAAAAGGATGGGAGTACCTTCTGGCTCAGCAAGAAACGTTTATGTCTATACGTCCATCAGTGTTGGGTCCTTTTCATGTTACAAAGGCAGTTTATTAAGTTTAGATAAACCAAATGAGACCATTAATGAAATCAGGGCTGCATACTCCATGAAAACTTGCGGGGTCACATCATTGAATATCACCAGTATCCTGGCACTGTTTGTTTTTCCTGTAATAACATATGGGCTCTCTGAGTGAATTTGAAACCAGACTGCATATATTTGGGGTATATTATGCATTAAACCTTGATCGCAAATCAAACAACGTAGCACTCAGAGATGCTTGTCATCTGCAATGGCCATATTTGTTAGAATACAAAGCAGCTGTTGGCATTAATGAGAGGGTTTGGATTGTATTTCCATAAGAACTGGCCAGAGGAGGCAATAGAGCATTCTAAACCAGATGCAAATTATCGCCATTTGCTGAAAGACATTGCGATGAGGAGGAGGTCATAGCGCGGCCGTGTATGTGTCTTGAATTTTGTCCCTAAATGAATAGGTTATTATATATCCCTTTCTTAAATATCTCTGAGGTTTCAGAATCATAATCAGAATGAGCTTTATTGCCAAGTATGCTTACACATGTAAGGAATTTGTCTTGGTGAAAGAAGCTTCCAGTGCACAAACAATACTGCAACAAGACAGAGATAATAAAAAAAAATAAATAGAATAAAAATAAAAAGTGAATAGAAAATAAATAATTTATAGGACTACACAATATGACAATATATATTTATATACGTATGTACAAAATATGTTGTAGTTAAAAAGCAAGGGAATGTAATGGCAGAAGAGGTATGGTATGTTGGATAAATATAAATAGATTAAGGTGGGCAGGGTGAGTGGGGTCCAGAATGAATTTTCAGCCCATTTCCTCACTCTGGAAGTGGACAGTTCTTGAAGATAGGGCAGGGGGCAGCCAATAATCCTCTCAGCATTCACAACTGTCCTTTGTAGTCTTCTGATATCCGATTTCGTAGCTTCACCAAACCAGACAGTTACTGATGTGCAGAGGACAGACTCAATGCCTGCTGAGTAGAACTGTATCAGCAGTGTCTGTGGCAGGTTGATCTTCCTCAACTGGCATAGGATGTGCAATCTCTGCTAGTCTCCCACTTCAGGTCCTCTGAGATGGTAGTGCCCAGGAACCTGAATGACTCCACTGCTGCCACAGTGCTGTTTAGAATGGTGAGGGGGATCAATGTTGGGGTGTACCTCCTAAAGTCCACAATCATCTCCACCATTTTGAGTGTGTTCAGTTCCAGATTGTTTTGAATATACCAGTGAGCCAGTCATGCATCCTCCCTTCTGTATAAAGACTCATCGTCATCTTGGATGAGGCCGATAACAGTAGTGTCATCTGCAAACTTCAGGAGCTTGACAGAGGGGTCCTTGGCGGTGCAGTCATTTATATACAAGGAGAAGAGTAGTGGGGAGAGCACACATCCCTGCACGGCACCAGTGCTGATTGTACATGTGCTGGAAGAGTCTCACTAGCTGCTGCCTATCCGTCAGAAAGATGGTGATCCAGTGACAGATAGACGTGGAACAGAGAGTTGGTGTGAATTAGTCTGGAGAATATCTGGGATAATGTGTTGAAAGCCGAACTGAAGTCCACAAAAAGGATCCTTGCATATGTCCTTGGTCTGTCCAGATGTTGCAGGATATGATGTAAACTCATGTTGACTGCATCATCCACAGAACAGTTTGCTCAAAAAGCAAATTGAAGGGGATCAAGAAAGGGTACAGTGATGTCCTTCAGGTGGGCCAACACCAGTCTCTCAAATTATTTCATGACTACTGATATCAGAGCGATGGGTCTGTAGTCATTAAGGACTGTGATTTTGGGTTTCTTTGGGACAGGAATGATGAATGTGTGTTTGAAGCAGCATGGGACTTCACACAGCTCCAGTGCTCTATTGAAGATCAGTGTGAAGATGGAAGCCAGCTGGTTAGCACATGATTTTAGACAAGTGGGTGAAACACCATCTGGGCCATCTTGTCTTTTGTTTTCGGAAGACACGGCATACCTCCTCTTCACAGATCTTAAGTGCAAGTTGAGTAGCAGGAGGGGGATGATGGGGGTTGCAGGAGGTGTTGATGTTTGTGTGAAGTGAAGGACAGTGTAGGTATGGGGTGTAAAATTGTGCCTTTCAAATCTACAGTAAAACACATTCAGGTCATCAGCCAGTTGTTGGTCCACTACAGTTTTGGGGGTAAGAGTCCTGTAGTTAGTAAATTTTTTCAGGCCACTCCAAACTGATGCAGGGTCATTAGCTGAAAACATGTTTTTCAGTTTATCAGAATAGCTTATTTTAGCCACTACTTAGATTTCCTTATTCAGTGTGTTCCTGGCCTGATTGTATGAATGCACATATCTTTACAAAAACTTATATATGATGTAACAGTATGTGTGAGCTCATCCAGATTGGTGTCTGAAGCCTCAAAAACACTCCAATCAGTGCAGTCAACGCAGGCTTGTAGTTCCAGCTCTGTTTCATTGGTCTACTCTTTACAGTCTTTGCTACAGGTTTAGCTGATTTTAGTTTCTCCCTGTAGGTTGTAATAAGATGAACCAGACAGTGTTCAGAGAGTCCCAATTCTGCTCTAGGGACAGAGCAATAAGCATCCTTTATTGTTGTGTAGCAATGATCCAGTATATTTCTGTCTCTGGTTGGGCATGTAATGTGCTGTTTGTAATTGGACAGTTCATGTGTGAGGTTTGCTTTGTTAAAAGTCCCAAGAATAATAATAACTGAGTCTGGGTGTTGTTGTTCCATGTCTGTGATTTAATTAGCCATATGTTGCAGCGCTTCGTTCACACACATGTGTGGTGGGATATAAAAACTCACCAGAATAAATGAGGAAAACTCCTGCAGCAAGTAGAAAGGCTTACATTTAATAAAGAGCACTTCCAAATTAGGACAGCACATCTTCTTTAATGCTGTAATATCTGTACACCAACTTTCACTGATATAAAAGCATGTTCCACCGCCTCTCTTTTTCCTCATTAATGTGATGCATTCTGCTCTGAACAGCTGAAAGCCCGGCAGATGTAACACGCTGTCCAGAATGCCTTCACTCAGCCAGGTTTCTTTGAAGCACAAGGCAGCAGATGTTGAAAAGTCCTTGTTTGTATGGGTGAGGAGATCTAGTCCATCCATTTTTTTAGGAAGAGAGCGGAGATTCACTAGATGAATACTCGGCACTGCCGTTCAAAAGCCACACTGACGAAGCTTGACCAGCACGCTTGCTTCCCTTGCCTGCGTCTCTCACAGCTGCACATCTGATTAAAATGTCCAGCAAAGCATCTGAATAGTCAAGAACTAGGAAAAGAATGTCTGGTATGTGCTGCCGAATGTTCAGCAGTTCATCCCTGGCAAAACTGATTGGAAAAAGATTACTAATAACAGGACACACAAACAAAAACAACAAAAGCTCCACACTGGGGCTGCCATCTGCCAAATATATTTTGTTTCACTCGGCCGCTGTAATGTATAAACCCCCCAATAATCAAAACAAGTACAACCCCCCAATATTTACACCATGATCAATGGAAACATGTAAATTCTTCACACTGTGACCCTTCCAATGTTCAAGCCAAATCGATGCCCTTGGTCTCGCCCTAAACTCACGCCAGTCGTTGAGCCAATTATCTACTGGTCAGGATGCTCAAACAAACTGTTTTGATAGTGCCACGGAGCCACAGTGTTTACAGTTTTTGAGGGAACCATCAAAATAATTTTGTAGCTAGTGTCTGCATATTAAGCTGTGATAGGAGAAAATGATTTAACCTTTGTGCAACTTTCAGGACATTTTTTTCTTTATCATTGTTAAATTTGGCTAAAGGTGTGTATTTTTTGGGGAATACATCATAATACACTTGTATACACAAAATAGTTTCACTCAGGAACTTAAGGGCAAAAATGTCCCCATTGAAACCCATTAAAATGGTAATATTTGATCACAGTGCCATTAAAGCATAAAATCATGAATTCTATGATATTATGCTTTCATTCCAGAGCCCTGGCTTTTTTCTCATGTTTAGCATATGGAGCAAATACATGCTTTTTTCTTATTTTCTGTTTGCTGTATTATAGAGCACTGTAGGCCAATTGAATAAATGATGCAGCTAAAATTGTGTGGGTGTGTTGGTATGGATTGCAGAGTGTGTTTTATATGTGTTTATTATTGAGAAATGGGGGGCATTGTGTAAACAAACTGCCATTTAAAGGGTAAGAATTCTGAAAATGAATGAATTTTTGGTAGTTAGGATCAGCCTGATCTTGGTTAAAAAAAATCCAAGTCAGTGAAAGTAAATATATAAGGTTATTATGGTAGTTTTTTTGACATGGACATTTTTGTCCTTTAAGGACCTCTGAGTAACTTTTTTTCATTGATGCGCAAGGGTTAAACATTTAAAAAAACACTTTACTTTCCTCAATCAAAATTAAAAACTATTTTTCAAATGAATTCTAACACTGTACACATGGATATGTGAGTGCAAAGCTTTGAAATGCACCAGTCAAGGGGCTGTAAATGGATGTTGTTTTCTGGTTCAGCTCTATTGATTGTCACAGAACAATCATTTTACGAGTCTCCCCCTCTGAATCATAACATTGTGTAGCAATGGTCCCTTGTGGGCTCCAAGCTGTGGACTGCAGCTTCTGATGTTGATTGCTGGGGGCATGCATCATCCTCACTGTAGATACAGAAATACAAACAACCCTTCAAATGCTTAATGAAAATGTTTCTCATTTTCAGTATTGTCAATGGCAGCTACTGAACGAATTGCAAAGTGTTCTATGTAACACCATGGGGAAAATCAGTAACTGTATTTCATATTTCTGCACAAGAGAAGTCCTGTTCTATGTATGTTGAAATATATTATTTATTTCACCTCTTTTGATGTTACAAATCTTAATGAATTCTTGAATAACATACCTCAGTCTTATACAATGTAAAAATGTATATCTGGTATCCTTCAGGAGCTATTTCAGTCATGCTTAATAATTATAATTTTTTTGTCTTGACTAAAAGCAGTTAATTTAGATGAATCCACATTTTTGACACACTTTCTAGGTTACCTAAAAGGGTTCTTTAATAATAGAAATAAATCCTTAAGAAACAATTGCAGGCTACATTTTTATAGTGTTTGTAAAGTGATGCAATAGTGTGGTCTAGAGCATACGGCCTATGCCCACCTATCTTTCTTAGTACTTTGTGTATGCCCACCTGAAATAATTGATGATATGTATGGTCGACAGAACAACAGTTAGTAATGCTTCAGCGCCGTTGAGTTAATTGTGTATCCAAATTGTTCATGGGGGTCTTACTTGGTAAACGGACGTGGGATGAACTTCCACCGGAAGTCGTTCTGTAGCATTTGCTAATGTTGGCAGCGGTCATTTAGACCCTGGGTTCAGCTGGTATTAGGATGTGATTCAGATGATCCAATGACAAGTGATCAGCACTATATAGAGGTGTAAATGGGGCGCAAAACCTTTTGTGATCGAATCACAAAAAACACATACGGAGGTAGTCATAAACGCATTTGAAACACTGTAAACACCATCCGGGATGCAGCGCCACTCCTTATCTGTCAATCAATCACTGTGCTAAATCAAGAGTTTAAACTGTTCATGACTCTGGTGACACATAAAAGGAAATAACTGTACGATCAGAAAAAAAGTTACATATACATGTACAAGATCATTACGAATCTTCTTCAGCGTGTCTTCGTGTGACCTTACAGTAGACTACATTTCAGCTGTTCCTGGTGTGCCATTTTTCCATGCCTCTTTGTCTTTTGTGAAATTTGTCTGGTTTATTAACTTATGATGTAGGGATGATATAAGCCACCATGAAACCCTCCCCTCAAAATCCGATCACAAGTGCTAACAGGAGATGCTTTTGTGCGACCAACAGTGATGTGTCTTGTCTGACCACATGTGATCGGATCACCCAAGATACATCTTAACGTGATGATAGCTATTAATTACAAGACCTATTGTTCTTCATGAATACAGTAGATGTCACTGTGTTACAGCAAATGTTACAAAAGTTTTCAGAAAGTGACTACAAGATCAACATGTAATGTGCGATCAGTCAATAAACAGAGACATGCTGAGATTTGAGTCAAAAAGTGAGTCATTTTATTTTGAATCACTGAACAAAACAAATATCAGCTATAAACAAGGTCTAAGTGAGCATTGTATTATGTTTTACTCAAATATTTCTGGCTAGAACACATTACGATGTCCTTACAGAGATCAGGAATAACATGTGGGGTTCATGGCTCTTCATACATCCTGAGGCCACTTTTTTAAATCATACACCCAAACCTCCATTAAAGATGGAACGGCTATCCGTATTATCCTTATTAAACTCCGTGCTCACATATCTAGATGTATGAATGAATGATCAACACCGCAAACATTTTTTAATTAATGTACTATGCAACTACAACTGTTTTTATTTCTTAGCGGAAGTACCGCCCACAGTGCAGTCAAAGCATAACGGGTGTAGGAATAAGCACGGAGCTGCGGGACCGCAACTGATTTTTTCCATAACCAAGGAATTAACCAGTATGATTTGTAACCAGGGATTTTCAGGTTTTATTACCGACACGTATAATATTCATGAAAGAATGTCAAATTTGGTATGCAAATGCTCGCTTAGTTACAAAGAGGAAGCTGATGACAACGAATATCATGCCTCTTGTACCATTTGCACTATTTTTGAGCTGGAAATGTGTGAGACTCTGAAACAAAGGACCATAAAATCAACTATCGTTTTACCTTTTACAATTAAACTTTGTTAAAATACTGCATGTTATTGCACCCCTGCTAGTTTTTGATGCTGTTTTTTTTTTTTTTTTTTGTCTTTTACTGCTGTCTTTCATAAATTTAAAGTATGCCCACCTCTTCAGGCACTACTACACCACTGCATTGATGGTATCACATACTATGTTACTTTTAAATATACACTCACTGAGTACTTTATCAGGAACACTATGGTCCTAATAATGTGCCCAACGTGGTCTTCTGCTGTTGTAGCCCATCTGCCTCAAATTTTGATGTATTGTGCATTCTGAGATGCTATTCTGCTCACTACAATTGTATAGTTACCGAAGCCTTTCTGTCAGCTCGAACCAGTCTGGACGTTCTCTCTCATCAACAATGTGTTTCCATCCACAGAACTGCTGCTCACTGGATATTTTTGTTTTTGGCACCATTATGATGGTTGATGTGAATATTAACTGAAGCTCCTGACCTGTATCTGCATGATTTTATGCATTGCACTGCTGCTACATGATTGACTGTTAGATAATCGATAATGAATCAATGCTCTGTGAGTGTAAATATTATATATTTATGTGCCATGGTATTAACATGGTTCTCCAAAATACTCACTGTAAAGTGGATTCTGGAGACTATTGCATGTTCACAATTCAGATCGAACAATTTTGTTATTCCTGGAGTTGTGTACTTGAGCAAGGCACTTAACTCCAGGTTGCTCTGGGGGGATTATCCCTGTAATAAGTGCATTGTAATTCGCTTTGGATAAAAGCGTCTGCCAAATACATAAATGTTATTCATCATGTAGAAGAAACATTTCCATTTTCCCCCAGTCAATTTATTATACACAAATTAAAATGGCAGTCCCTCTGGAGCTAGGGTTAAGTGTCTTACTCAAAAAGCACCATGATTATAGAGAGGAAATTGAGTCTCAATAACTATGAAGTGTATGGGCTGCCCCTGGGTCAAACCTGTGACATTTGGCCTTAACTAATAGGCTAATTCAGAACCAAGATTTGTCCATTGCCAGTGTTTAGTGATAAAAAGCAATGCTGTTGCATATTTTTTTTAAGGATTTTCTGTTGCACTTTGATCACTGTATAAGTAGCAAGCTGTAAAATGACTACCTCTCATTTTCTTTATATTAACTCAAATACCTTGTGTACACTCAAATATTTTAGTCTTCACTTTATGCAGACCTGGCGTGCAGGGTCCCTGTCCTCCTCCTCCACACCTGCTCGGTCTGGTTTAGTCTCTGCCGCTCGACTAATGCCAAAACTCTCCACAGGCCTTCGGAGCATTCCAAATGATGGATCACCTCAGCTCTGCATGACACAGCAGCCACCATTGCACTACCATGTTTTTTTCACTGATAACTGACCCCCATAATCATCTGCATGTTGAGTTTAACTAAGGAACCCTGTAGGCTCAAGCTATGTTATTCTTGTTTCCTGTTTTACACAGATGCTTGGAGTCCAAGTAAAGTCTCAAGTCTTTTAAGACTAAATCATGTCTCAAATCTGTTTTGGCAATAGTTTTCTATAGCCTACACCACATGCTAGCTTTATAATCCTTTACAAAGAGCAATCAATTTAATTTGTATTGGTATTCACAAGTCTCCATTTTTTAGTTGTTTGAGTTGAATGTTTAAGTTGAATGCAAGTCAGTTTCCACCTTTGAATCCAATTAACTACATCTTGAACTGCCACAGAGGTCTTGTCTTCTATTTTCCTCTGAACTTTCTATTCCATTAGCACGTTTTTGTATCAATATTCTCTCTTTGACAACTTCAGATTCACTAATCAGACTAAGGAGACTACGGACATGCTACTAACTTGAGTGGTTGCATGGGAGGCATCAGATTTTTATCAAACTTGACATTTCATCATCTTGATCTGATTTCTCTCTCATTTCCTCAATAGGATTCAAAATGTTCTCATCAAATTCCTGTGAGGTCTTATCTCTTGTTTAGTTAGTGTCAGTTTGCTGTAACGTCACTATCCACAAAGGATTCTTTTGGTGTGATTTCAACATTAATGTTACACTCTCTGCATCAGAAACAACTTCATAGCAATTGATCCTGTTGCCTAATACATCTGCAGTGTCCACAATGCTGCAAAGGAAAATTCATTGTCATTTCAGTTTCATTTACTGTGAAATGTGAAATTACATGTTTAGCAGAATGTCTGAGCTCCTGTCCTCATACAGTGAATGTGAATGGGGACCACACAAGCATTATAAAAGTAGTCCTTGTGACTCATGCACTATATTTCAAGTCTCCTGAAGCCATATGATAGCTTTGTGTGAGGAACAGACTGAAATTAAAGTTATTATTGACTGTATAATTTGTATGGACAATAGCATCTTGGAAATTCTGCTGTAAATATCGCCTTTTTTTGTTTCACAGAAGAAAGTCAAGGGGTTTCAAAAACAAGAGGTTGTGAAAATGATGAACTTTTATTTCTGAAAGACCTATTCCTTTAACTTCTCAATCCAAGGCCTTCGCATTTCTTTTCAAAGCAACTGTCAAATTTAGCAGTGCTTGCACTTGCACTTTCTCTGCCTGGGTGACTCTCTTCTGTTATGCGATTCATTGTGCCATAAAAAAAGACGTGATTGTGAGGCTGGGTGATCAGCGAGGTCTGGATAACCCCTTGATTATTCCTCATAGCTCTGATTCTGATTATAATAGACTAAATCCATTCCCAGTTTACAGTATTCCTGCCATAACAAACCCTTGCATTTGCCTGACTTCTCACTTCCACTGTAAGCTCTCAGCAAGAATTTTTCACAAATGGAATCAGTTGTTAAAGCTTTGTGATTTGCACTGACCAGTGGAGTTTGAAATGATTGTTCAAGGATGCTTCAACTGTCTTCATGTGCCGATGTTCAAATGGTGTGCAAGGCCCAGGCCTGGATTAAGAATTCAGAGGCCCCTGGGCACAATGTCTTGTAGGGCCCCCCACCCCACCCACACAATCAAGCTTTTGAATTTTTGGATATTATTTTCTGGTAACACCTATAGCGAGCAACTAGCTAGCATATGCAAGCACATAGTGCCTCACCTTTACCAATCCAGTTATATGAATCAAATTCTTCCATAATTAACACACAAACACGTACACACACCCATTAATGTAGCTTTCCTGTCTGTCTCTCTCTTCCTCTCCTGTCCTCTACTCCTCGGCTCTACAGGGGCTGCCGCTCTTTGTCTCTCTCCCCCTCTCCTCTTCCTGTGATGAAAAGGATGCAAACAGTATAGGTCATCTTAACTCAAATTTTTTACTCTTCTTTATACTAAAAAAATTCTGCACTTATGTATTTAGCACTTTATTATTCATGACCCCTAATAGCACTTTGTTTGATGATTGAATGATAGTGAAATGGTAGTAGACACATTACAAGATGCTGTAAGTATTATGGTATAATATTGGTTGCTTACAATACAAATTACAATTGCTGGTGTATGACCTGTCCAACTATTGACAAATGTACTACATGTAAGTCGCTTTAAATGTCCTAAATGTAAATGTAAATCAAATGTAAAATAAAGCAGCTTGTTTTTGTTTTTTTTGATAATTTCATGTAAGTTGTTCTCTCTCTCTCTCTCTCTCTCTCACACACACACACACACACACACACACACACACACACACACACACAATACCTCCTCCTCTCCTCAGGGTCTGTCTGTCTGTCTCATGCTCTCCTCCTCTCCTCAGGGGCTGTCTGTCTATCTGTCTGTCTATCTGTCTGTCTATCTTAATAATACTAATTTAATAGATCAGATTCACGCACAATTATCCGTGAACTTGATAAATGTTGCAGATATGTTCTTCTAGGATAGCCTGTGCCTACTATCCACAAACAAATTGCTTTCAACTTATGTGTGCAAAATTCAGAATTCAACGAATGTGCAGCAATTTCTACAAATAGAGACATTTTTGTGAATAAAATGTTGTATTTTGTATTAGTGATCATAATTTGCGCATGCAACAAAGAGGATGTAGCAGGTGACGCGTGCATTTATTGACGTCTTTTCTGAGTCGATCTCATTTGAGTGTATTCGGCAATGCTTATAACGTGTAATTAAACACGTTGAGTTTATATTCTTTACATAGTATTATTAGTATGATTTTTACTGTCTGTTAATAACACTGTCCGTCCCTTTATGTTAAGGTTTGTATTAATTTCGATATGCCAGAGGGCAGAATAAGACAGGGAATTAAAGAATGCATTGTAGTTATGTTGACCTACTGTTTTCATAACACTGGATATTCTGCTAATTCGTACTTTTCTAAAACGTTGCATAATGACAATTAACTTATTTAGCAATTACACTAGTGCTAGTTTTGTTGCCAGTGTTGCTCAAATGCACGCGTACGTGTCACCACCAGCAGTAAGTACCTGCATGTGTTGGGAAAAGGGAGAAGAGCGAGTTCGGCAAAAGGCGGATTCGAACTCTGGCCGAACGCGTCAAAAGCCATCATGCACCTCACGCCTTACGCTACAATAGTTATTTTGTGTCGAGCGTCTTTTTGCTAAAAAGACAGGCACCGGGCCGGCACGTATAGTGCAAATATACGCTCCGTTTTCGGAAATGAAATAAAAAAATCTTCCCCTCGCTTGGGCCCCAAGTGCGCATGGGCCCCTGGGCCCATGCCCATAATGCCCATTGGGTAATCCGGGCCTGGCAAGGCCTATTTGTCAAGCAACTATCAAGCAACTATAACAATGGCAGCAACTTGCAGTGTGATTCTTTACGAGCTGCTCTTCATTTTCTGCGAAAAGATACTGAATTTATTAACATTTTGTTAGTATAAAGTCTAGCAGTCTGCTTTAACACCAAGTAACATCGTTTTGCATTTCATGAATTTAAAAGACATGTAGGCAGATGAAAATGACAAATAACAGCACATTGTGACAATAAGATGGCACATTGTGACAAAGAATGTGATTTTCCCATTTTTCTCTTCAATGCAATGCAAACCGGCAGGAGGTGTATTCTCCATTTAAATGAAATACGATGTCTCATCCACAACAAATGTAAATTGCAGATTAATTAAACCTAAATTGAATTAACCTTGATATCACGTAGTTCTACACAAAAAAAGGTGCTAGAAGGCTTAAGTAGTAGGGTTACTTACCTCCAAAGAAAACTTTATGACAAAAAGGTTCTATTTACAAAGATTTAAAGAAATAAATAACCCTTTTACACAAAAGGGTCCTTTAGGCGTACAACTGCTTAATGAGAGTGTGAGAGTGTGTATGTGTGTATGTATAGCCTTTGCATAAATTACATTATTGAAAGTTTTGTTTATAAATAGTTTTGAACACTACACTAAATGTCTGCATTTGCATTTCACACTGCAGAAAAATAAAACGTTTACAGTGTACTTCTACAGCTTTGGGTTTGATTAGAAAAGAATAAATGACAGATGATCAGATCCAATGTCCTTTCTCTTTTAGACGTCATGCTTATCTGAGTGAGTCTATATGGTATAGTAGTCTGTTCTTGACTCATAATTCAGCAAAATATGCAAAAAGTATATTTGTCATAGGCTAAACAGCAAACAACTTGAGCGCGTATCGTTGTTTTCCTACTTCTATCTACAGCACAATGTATGGCACATTTAAGCCGCAAGCTCGCAGATGCGCAACTCGCACGAGCGATCAAAACGTGCGAGCATCCTATTTCAAATTTTAACGGTCACGTTGAGCTGAAAGTCTGAGAGGGCCATATTAGGCTACCTTGATAGGTGAGAGAAATAAATTAATGTGTTGATTAATTTTATATTATTTTTGTATTTATTTTGACCTAACTCCTTGTCATTTGTGACTTAGGCTACATGTTTATTTCAGCAAGCAAAATAATAAATGTTGACAAAATTGTTTCGTCCATGCCTGCGAATTTCTCCACCAGGAGGTTAGTAATTTCACACTTGAATCACTGAAATCTCTGTTGTGGACATGTGTTTTATTATTTATTAATCTCACTTATGGCTATAATGTTAACTTACAATTAATGTTAAATGATTTAATGTTTATTATTTTTATATAAATAATATTACTACTAAATAACTTTTAGCTAATTATTAAAAACCTGTGGAGTTATTAAATTCTCATAACTATTGCATTGTGAATTGTGTTATTTATTGCTGGTGTTGTTGGTTCCAACTATGAAGTGAGCGATAGAACACTTTTGGGCTCTATATGGAACCTTTGTGTGTACATAAACTATTCATGAAACATGAGTTGTGCCAATTCTGAGCCACTAGTGTCACCAGATGGAAATGCACAAATTGTTGTTTGCAAACAGGTTTCCAAAACACTCCCAAAACTACTCCACACGCATGCCATTGATTTACCCAATGTTTTGTATTCAATGCCTCGGGCTGTTTGGGATGCTCAAACAAAAAGAGAAATGTTTTGATAGCACCATATATCCACAGTGTGTACACTTGTCTGAGAAATCAGCCTAGAAATGGTGAGATGTCTCTGATGTCAGAAATGTCTCTGCACATAAAGCTGGGATAAGTTTATAATATCTAAAAAAATTACACACATTTCTTTGCTCTACAGCATTACATTTTAAACCAGTTTTATTACATAAATGTGGATACACACATTTTTTATGAGAAAGGCGTTCATTGAACAACTCAGGGTATTATATTTCAGTGAGGCTTTCCATCAAATCATACTGCAGCATTCAACTAATTTTTCATTTTTCTGTTCTCCTCTGTTGCATTTGACAATTTTATTCCCAGTAGGCAAGTCACAAAATGCTCTAAAACTGTTTCGAGGGCTGTTTTGTATGCAAAGAAACCGCTGAGCTAAATGTCTATTAGACTATAGCCACAATTACAGGGTCTCTTGTCATGATCTGAATGATTCTCTAGTGCAGAGTTTCTCAGTCTAGGGGTCCTGAATTTTTTAAATAATGGATCTACAAAATTTTCAGATTGTAAAATAATAGATTAAAAAAGCAATATATTTGTATATATTACTTTCACATTTAAATTTCATGACCGTAGCTGGCTGTCAAACACATATTGAGCAACACATACCCCTTAAAATACACATAAGCTACACATACTAAGCTATGCATAAGTATTTTCTCAGGCACTTATTGAGTCTAAATTGATGTACAACTTTATTTTAGTAGTATACCCAAGTATCAATAGTCATAACATATTTTTCATGTGTTGTACTTACTATAGTTTACTTCCAGATTGTTTCTTCATCAATTAGCAATGTCAAATATAAATCAAGTCAGTCACTGAAACAACAACGCCATTTTGAGTAACAAGTAGCATGTATAATATGTATGTGCACGTGCAAATGAAATACAGATAATTCACAATTTTTGCACAGAAAATCAACATGATATAGCATAGTATTTATGTGTATTTCTCTTATAATAAACAAAGAAATAAATATGTCATAGTAAACTTATAAACTGTACATATATATATATATATATATGAATAAAAGAATTTATCGGAGTGCAAAAAAAATCACACTATTACATACTGTACAGGGTCTCTAATGACCAGGGTCGGGGAGTAACGAAATACATGTAATGGGATTACATATTTAAAATACAAGATACAAGTAACTGTATTCCAGTACAGTTACAATTTAAATCATTGGTAATTAGAATACAGTTACATTCAAAAAGTATTTTGATTACTGAAGAGATTACTTTGCATTTTATTGTCATTTGTTTCATTTAATATTTAGTCCTTTCAGATGGAAAACATTTATACATATCAATGTTGCGATCCAAAGTGCATTCGAACAGCGGTGAAACACTTTCTTATGATGTGTTTTATTCATACGAGCAGACAGAGAAGTACATGTTACCAGGCACGATCATATTTTTTATCAAGAAAATTCACGCTGGATCATAATTTATTTTTTCTAGTTACACCTTTGATATTAGGGCAAAAATCATATTCTTGATAATAATTTTTTTATTGTTTTCGTGTAAAAATATCAAAAAAATCCTTAAAACAAGAGAAATTTGATTGATCTAGTTTTAGAAACAACACTGCATGAGATATTTAGGTTTTTCAGAGAATGTATTTTTAACATGTTTGTCTTACTGTACTGACAGAGTTTTTATAGTCAAAACTATTGAAAAAATCTACCAGTACTGAAGAATTAATCTTGTATTTAGAATAAATTACTGACCTTGAGTAATCTAACAGAATATGTTACAAATTACATTTTACAGCCTGTATTCTGTAATCTGTAGTGGAATAGATTTAAAAATTAACCCTCCCAACCCTGTTGACGCACGCGGTAGATGGTGCTAAGAAGTGTAATCCAGCTTGAAATCATGATTGCCAAGGAGACTGCTGTCAAGATGTACACTGAAAAGAGAGTTATATTCTGGTCTGTTTTCATCTAAAACCAACTGGATCACTTAAGACATGGATTTAACCACTGGAGTCTTATGGATTAGTTTTATGCTGCATTTATGTGCTTTTTTAAAAAAGTTTTTAAAGCTTAAGATGGCAGTTTTTATAGTCAAAACAAGTGAAAAACTATACCAGTGCTGAAGATGTGTATAATTGTATAATTCAAACTTCTGTTAAAACTTGTGTATTATTTGAACTGTAAAGCTGTTTAACGTTTTAGAGTTTAAGGGTTTAAGGCGTTATGCTGTCATTGCAACAAAGTTGTAAAATTGGCTTTAGTTAGTAGGCTAAGCAATTTTTTATCAAACTAAAATCTTGCTAATACACATATTGTTTAAGTCTTGTGGCCATACTTTTGAAACAGTGAGTATTTTAACGTTCACAGATTGGCCCCATTCACTTCTATTGTAAGTGCCTCACTGTAACCAAGATTCTTGCTTTTTGATTTTTAAGAAAAGGAGGGACAAGTCGAAATTATTTTTTGTGGTAATCAATATTATGCCATAAAATATCCTGTCGATTGACCTTAACTGGGATTGAACCCTGAATATTCTTTAAAACAGGGGTCCATTGAGAAAAAGGTTGGGAAACATGCTCTAGTGCAGACCACATTACTGAGCTAATCTTGGCATGCAATTGCTTTATTGGATCATTGATAGACATTTATAAAATTAAAAAAAAATATAGGACTAATAAAAGAAAGAACAAAAATATGGGAATATGGGAATCTCAAAGGCTTTCACATCCAGCTCACAAGTTGCTGATGTAATTTTCTATCACTTGCTGGGACAGAGTGCGGACAGAGTGAGAGCGTAGGCTACAATTTACGCACACTCAAAAGAGCACACACGCCACACCAAAGCCAAGCGGCGCGCGGTGAGAAGACGAGATAGGTTGGTTTGGTGGTGATGAACACAATCCGAAGCTGAGCTATATTGTATATCTATTGCGTCACATCACCTCGAGCGCTGCGTGTGGACTGTCCTCGCTGCCGTAATTGCTGCGTTTTTCCTGCGCGTCTGTCCTTTCACCTCACAGAAAGCCCACCGCAGCTGTCAGCCGATTAGTGAGCACTTTTATCGCGTTTCACTTTTACTGTTGCCCGAAGCAGGAATCGTCAGACCTCCTTTTGGCTCTCTCCTTTACGGTAAGCCTCCTTTTATGAGTGCTTAATGAATATGTGCTACACGCTGGAATCAGAAATTGTTCAGACCGAACGCGTCCTTGCGCTAAAACCCATGCGCTGCGCAAAGGTGTCTCGAGATGCGTTTTTAAAAGTTGCCGTTATTTTTTACTTAATATGGCTGCGCAAGACGCTACGTTCAAAGACGACCATCTAGCGCTTGTTTAAATAGTAAGGCAATTGAAAAACAGCGTTCGGGGTGAACTGCCCTTTAGAAAGTTGTTCTGGATGAACGTGAAGAGGCGAAGCGGATGACTGAGCTGCTTCAGTAACCTGCAGTATTGCAATGCATTGATTCATTACAGAGGATGTAATGTACATGATAATGATATTTGGAGAGAATTCCAGACGTATTTTGCATAACCACGAACCCTAAACTTATTTTTCTTATTTTTCCATGCTTACTCAAATAGGCAGCATTATGCATCACATTGCCATGATTACCAATTGTACAAATGCCACATTGGTTTAAAACAAAGCAGAAAAAAAATGAATTGTTTAGACACTAGGTAAAGTTGAGGTCAAAAATGTGGCTTGCTATGACAAATGAATGGACAATAGTTGGCAAAAGCTCCATGTCTCAGCTGCATTTCTTATGCCTTTGATGCATCATAGTGTGTCGATATGTCGGGATGCGACCAGGGCGATTCATACAATTTGTATTCTATGTATTTTGACATATTTTTTATAGGTAGTGCTATTGTACCATGATATTGCTGCTTCACAGTTCAAATAAAAGGGAATTATTCGACTGTCCTCCCTATCGACAAATGTAAACCAACTTTCCATACTGTTCAGAATCAGTGCCTTTGCACTTATAATTTAAAAGCAAATAGATATATTATATGTTCATTTTATGTCTTAAATATATTCCTTATTCAACACAGCCCACATTTTCACACTCTCAAGGTCATCCCATAAAATAATAAAATAAATTAAAATGTTCTTATATAATGTGCCTGTCTAAATAAGATGGATGTGCTAAATCTGTGAGGCTCGTGTGGGCATGGGCACCATTGTGTCAACTCGCAGGGTTCAAAACGCCTCTTGATCTCTGGACAGGGCTCAGATTGCATAGTCATCAAAACCTCTTAGGCAGTTCTTGTTCAAATGCTTGTAAAACACAACACAGCATTGTTTTGCTGATCATAACACATTTTCTGCATGGATATTGCAATCAAGAGTTTAACACATAGTCTACAGTACACTCTACTGAGTGTAATCAAATCAGAATATTGTGTGTGTATGCTACAACCTCAGTATTGTTTTAATATAGCGCTGCTATTTCATGTGTGCTCTAAAGATCTATCTGCATTAAAGCAGTGTCGCATATAAATTACAAATGATTTTATGGGATCGATTCAACCTGTGCATTATAGTCACAGGGGACGAAGCATTCTATCTGGTCTCCTTTTGCAGCAGAAATAACCCAATACCTAACACCTAAATGGAAAACAGAGTGGACTATTGCTTTTTAGGGAGACAAGCTCTTTGGTTCCTTTTATAGCCTGCAGTGGCCAGTTCTTTTCAATAGAATATATCAGTGCTCCATGTACTGGAGGACCTTATTGTTCAGCCTGAAACTTCTTAAAGGTACCAACATATAATTATGGGTACATACGATATACACACACGGTCAATCCAGACACAAGGAAAAATACTCAATGATATTTGGCTAAATACTGATTTTGGCAAAATATCAGTGCTAAGATCAGGGACTGAAAAAAAAATGTTTTTAATTTTGGGTCGTTCTGAGCAAAAACTTTATTTTTTCGTTCCACAGCCTCCTTTCCAATTGGTTATCGGTTAGAACAAAATAAAAGTATGGATAATAATGTTCTTTTTAAAATGACAGTACTCTACGATAATAGGTGGGTGAAATACCAATTGCAGTGTTTCCAGATCTCACAAAATAAGCCACTTGCCTCACTAAAATAAGTGAAAATTAGCAATTATTTTTTTCCTGTGTAGTGAATTTATTAGCATAGAAATCATAACAGCATAGAGTACATTCACAGTTAAGAGTCTTTTTTTATTACAGATCTGCTTCTCAGTCAAATCTAGACAGCATTGAATCTGTATTACTAACAATAATTCAGTGAAGACTTGGAAACAACTGAGAAAAGTACTTTTTACCTCCTATAATGCTTTCCTTGTATCTGGATTAGCCGTGGATGTATATGTTTTTTTTAAAAAGGACAGAATGCGACATCCACAACAGATAGTTGTGGATGCAAACAGACAGAAATGTGTGATGCAACAGTTTCCTTCAGCATCAAAGCACATGATTAATTTTTTCGGGCAAAATCAAGTGGTTGTAGCTCCAAAAACGTACTGTGATAAACCCTTTGGCCTTTGGATTCATCAATAAACGACTAACCTCGCACACCTGAGAAGCAATCGATAGGTGCGTATTACACAAGCTTCAGCAAAGTCAAGGAAATGGACAAAATCCAGCACACTATCCTGACGAAGGCATTACAAACAGTATAACCGTTATAACCGGTTACCAGCATTTAAAAACAACGTTTTCACTCCTTTGTTCAGGTTTTCGGTTATGTTCTGCTAAAAATGTTGTTAGTTTTTGGATTTCGTTCCTTGAACCATTCTTAGTCCCCCTCTGGTATTACTAGTTCTTAGTGCTGCCTTTGACAGTGTAGACCACAATATATTCCTAGACAGATTAGAAAACTACATAGGGTTCTCTGGGACGGTCCTCATATATGACTGATTCAGGTCATATCTAGAAGGGAGGGGTTGCTATGTTAACATAGGCAACTATCAATCTAAGTTAACGTCCATGACGTGTGGAGTCCCACAAGGCTCTATTCTTGCACCACTCCTGTTCAACATGTATATGCTCCCACTAGGCCAAATTTGGAAAAAGAACCAAACTGCGTTTCATAGCTATGCAGATGGCATTTAGATCTACCTAGCTCTTTTGCCAAATGACTACAGCCCCATAAACTCTCTGAGCCTGTGCATTGAATAAATAAACAGTTGGATGTGCCAAAACTTCCTTCAGTTAAACAAAGACAAGACAGAAGTTATTGTATATGGCAACAAATATGAAATTCTCAAGGTGAACACGTACCTTTACTCCAGGGGTCTAAAGACCAAAAAAAATCAAGTAAGGAATCTTGGTGTTATTTTGGAGTCAGACCTTAGTTTTAGTAGTCACGACAAAGCAATAGCTAAGTCAGCTTACTCTCATCTCAAAAATGTTGCAAGGAATTTGATGTTTCGTATCTAGTCAAGGCAGAAAATTGTTCACGCTTTTATCTCCAGTAGGGTAGACTACTGCAATGGACTTCTTACCGGCCTTCCCAAAAAGACCATTAGATACCTGCAGCTCATTCAGAATGCTGCTGCCAGGATTCTGACCCAAACCAAAACATTTGAGCATTTTACTCCAGTCCTCAGGTCTTTACACTGGCTTCTAGTTACATTTAGAATTGATTTTAAATAAATATTGCCAGTTTATAAATCACTCAATGGCCTAGGACATAAATATATTGCAGATATTTCTTTTCTCCCAATTTGGAATTCCAATTCTCACTAATCCTCAATCCGGGTGGTGGAGGACAAGTCTCAGTTGCCTCCATTTCTGAGACTGTAAATCCACGCATCTTATCACATGGCTCGTCGTGCCACCGTGGAGACAATGCATGTGGAGGATCCAGTCAGTTAGAAATACCACAGGTTCACTTAAAACAAGGTGAGACTGCATTTAGCTATTATGCCACTCTCAGCTGAAACCAGCTTCCAGAAGAGGTAAGATGTGCTCCAAAAATAACCACATTCAAATCCAGACTGAAAGCACATCTGTTTAGCTGTATTTGCTGATTGAGCATTGTGCTGCACTTACAGACTGCACTTTAATATTTTACTTGTGTATCGTATTTATAAAATGTTTTAATAATTTAAATATCTGGTGGAAACATCTAAACAATAAAGGTGGAGGGTTATTAAAGTCTACGACAACAGTGACTTCAAGATCGCTTGGTGATAGACTTTAGGACCGCATGAAGGTGGTTATTATAGATCAGGGGGTTGCTGCATCATGGGGAACTGACCTTCGGACCCCTGGGGCACCAAAGAACGCAGATCTGCATTTGACAAATAATCAAATCGGTGGAACTGTAGTCTTTTTATTTATGAATGTATTTATTTTTTGGTATAAATAATTGAAAAAGTAACTGAAGGCTACTTTTAAGTCTTTGGAAAAATCTTTGAAATTAAGGAAAAGTTAACCAATAGTATTTGACCAGTTATCAGATCAGTGGTACTTTCAATTTTGTAGTTTGACAGAAATCATGTAAATCTTTGAAAATGGAGGGCTCAGCTGGAAAGAGATTCAACTAAGGATGATGATGATCATCTATGTTTTTAGCACTCTAAATTGGTTGATCTTGCATAGAGTTATTCCCCAAGGACACATGCAGGGCCCAACATAATCACACAGGAAGTCAGAATTTGGGCAGTACTTTGAATTTAATTAATCACAGACCGAGTTTAGCTCAGGAAACTTCAGGCTACTGTTTCAGAATTCACTGTGAGATCAGTCTTCAAATGTGGTCTGCAGACCGGGAAAGCTCAAACTTGTTCCATTAAAAGATCACTGGCCCACAATCTGAGCATTGCTGATGTTGTTGTGTAGCAGGGCCATAGCTAATGGGATGAAAGGTGGTAATAATTCTAGTGGCCCCACAGGTCCAAGGGGGCCCACAAAACTTTTAAACTGTAATTTTTAATATGAAAGGGGCCCAGACCAAAAAACATCACAGGCCCCGAATTTCTTGCTACGGCCTTGTTGTGTAGCATTGTCTTACTGATTTGTTGATCTTATTGCATTGTAAACAGTTTAGAAATGTTTGTTTTATGTTGTTATCTGAATCCATGTCCATGACCTCACAATTGTTAGGGACTATTCAAAGCACTTGCTCACAAATTATTACTGTGTGGGAGGTTGGTTGAATACAGTATCTCTACCAATCTCTGCCTCTGTTTTTGAAGAATAAATAAGCTGTGTCTGGTTTGGAAGGATGCGTCCTCCGGAGGTCGCATTTGTCAGCCGCATACGTCATCGAGGCTGTCTCGTTTCAGAAAATCGAGTAGGACACTTCAAATGCAGCCTTCGAATGTGACCTTCTTTCACAGGAATTCGGAGGATGCATGAGGTGTATCCTTCGTGGGCACTCACAACCCAAAATTCTTTGGGTCAACGGAAATGTCTAAAAATAATTACGCCAATTTGCCCATAAATATGATGTTCAAATGCAAGGAATGATAATTCCCAAGTTGACGTACCTCAGTAGATGGGTGCAGAGTGTATAATATGTATAATTATATTAATAAATAATTAAAATAAAGAATTAGACTAAAAGTACACATGTAAAACCTATTTTCTTTTCTCTTTACATCATTATAACACTCCTAAATTATACCTCATACATTCCCTTCCAGAGGGACTTTGTTCCCTCCTCACTCAAAGTGCTCATGCTTGTTAAATAGGGGCGTGCTGTCATAGCAACCATGTTACGTTCCGTTTCCATTTGTCCTACGAAGGCCATCTCGTTTAAAGGAGGACGCTAGGTATACTGTAGCCTTCAAAGGACGCGTCCTACCTAGCACGCAGCCTTCGAAACGAGATTCAGCCATAATATAATTTTTTACAAATTATTATTAATAAATGAGAATAATACAAAATAAAAGCACTTTAACTATTGATATCAGACTATTGGACTTACAGTATGTCTTTTCAAGATACAAGATGCATGTCTTTTACTTGGCCATTTCCTTAAATATAAAATGCTGATATCATCTACAAAACTGCAACTATTGTCTCTCTCTATGCTTTCATTGTAGTTTTATTAATATACCAGAGAAGGAAAGACTTTTTTCAATTTGTCCAAAAAATTAAATAATATCACACTGAAGTTTAGGATGTGATGACCTTTTAGTAATTATGCTAACGATGCTTTGTTTAATTAACCCATTTCCCTGACAGTGTGTGAGAATACCATCCAGACAATGGGGGAAAGAGCTTCAGGCTGCTCTTATAAGCATATGTGGGTAGGATGAAACACTGCTCATTCTCAAAAGGGACAGACCAAATTTTATTCACAATGATAAGCTGAAATAGTAGATTTCATATGGGGATTCTCACATGCCTAGTGAGATATTATTTAATGTGTATCACAGACTACACAGGAACATTCAATAGCCTGTGCCTCATTTTCTCACTGCTAAATCTATGAGTGGCTTCACATCGTTTTTCTGGTCAAATATTAAAGCAATAAACAAGGTTGGGAGGGTTACTTTTGAAATGTATTCCACTATAGATAATAGAATACATGCTGAAAATGTAATTTGTAATGTATTTTGTTAGATACTCAAGGTCAGTAACGTATTCTAAATACTTTGGATTACTTCTTCAGCACTGGTAGATTTTTTCACTTGTTTTGACTATAAAAACTCTCCCAGTACAGTAAGACAAACATGTTAAAAATACATTCTCTGAAAAATTATTAGAAATATTTTATGCAGTGTTGTTTCTAAAACAAGATAAATCAAATTTCTCTTGTTTTAATGATTTTTATTTATTTTTAAAATAAATATTATCAAGAATAAGATTTTTGCCCTTATATCAAAGGTCTTACTAGAAAAATTTTTTTTTTGTTCCAACGTGAATTTCTTGATAAAAAATATGATCGTGCCTGGTAACATGTGCAAGTAAAATGGCTAGAAATAGCATTTTAGCCAAGCATAAAGCTGACAATTTACACAAGGTTTATTTCTGTTTCTTGTGCTCACTTCTCTGTCTGCACGTATGAATAAAACACATCATAAGAAAGTGTTTCACCGCTGTTCAAAGGCACTTTGGATCACATGATTTATATGTTTAAATGTTTTCCATCTGAAAGGACTAAATATGAAATGAAACAAATGACAATAAAATGCAAAGTAACCTCTTCAGTAATCAAAATACTTTTGGAATGTAACTGTATTCTAAATTTCAATGATTTAAATTGTAACTGTAGTGGAATACAGTTACTTATATTTAGTATTTTAAATATGTAATCCCTTTACATGTATTTTGTTACTCCCCAAACCTGGCAATAAGCCACGAGAGGCCATGTGTTACAGTGATTTTACATGTGTTACACTGGTAAAGCCAATGTAACGTACAGTTCCCCTTCTGTCGCTCTCTCCACGTTGTGTCAGAGAAGCGACACTAGGGGTCTCTCTTGAGCGCCGATATTCACCTCTGGACTATGAAAAAAAGGCCAATGAGAGTTGGCAACCAGTATTCGCATGTCCCGCCCCCGGACATACGGGTATTTAAGCAAATACGGGAGTTCATTCAGAAAATTTCTTCGGAGCCGATGGTTGTGCATGCAGTTACACACCAAGTTCCTGTTTAATCCTCTGACGCTCTGCATGCTGTTGGATCTGACGGCGCACAACAGCGGCTTTCTCATTAGTGCACGGCTGTGCATTCTTGCCCCTGGGCGCTTTGACAGCGCAGACAACTCGAAAGAGTTATTCTAAAAGAGTGAATTTCACTCTAAAAGAAGGCGTTGAACGTCCTTCTCAGGACGCGTCTTTTTAAAGACGATTTTCCGCCTCGTTGATTCGTTGATTCTCCCCACCTCTGACGGCCATAAAAACTGCCTTGCATTCCTGGGTTGCGATCACACGCAGGCAGCGTTTTTATGAATGGTCTATGTTTTCAGTACGAGAACATAGCCATGACAGCATTGCGGTCGTAGGCTTTTTCTTGTAGTGAGAAAAAGCCGCTTCAGCGCCCCGCGCCTCGCCTCCTTCCTACGGGATTGAGGCAGGCGCCGCGGGCGATGAAAACGATCTGGGGACAGTGACGGGCTCCGTTTCGCCGGGTGAACCCCCTCGGAACCCCCCGCCTCCCCGGCACGCTTGCTTGTTTCCGTCCGAGCTCGGGATGAGCATGCTCTCCAATGGGTTATGTTTTCAGAGTGAGAACATAACCGCGGCAGCGTTGCGATCTCTGCTTTCTCTTGTATTGAGAGAGAGCCATTTCAACCGCCCCCCGCACCTCGCCTCCTTCCTACGGGATTGAGGCAGGCGCCACGGGCGATGGAGAACGATCTGGGGAGAATAACGGGACGCTTTCGCCGGGTAAATCCCCTCGAAAACCTCCCGCCTCCCCGGCACGCTTGCCTGCTTCCCCGAGCTCGGGATTAGTGCGGTCCGCTAACAGCCTACCGCCGGTCCCTCGAGCTCCCGGCATTGGATGATAACATCACCGCTGCATCGGAGAGCGTAACAGCGGCGCCGAATCGCGGATAACTTCGCCTGGGCCGCCACCTTCGGTCTCCGCCCAGTCTGAGCCTGACGCAGGAAGGTCCGCTATGCTTCCCGGGCTTAATTGGTTTCGCGAGGCATGTCGCCGCTCACAGCCACGCCCCCGGATTCCTTCCCGGATGTGCATGACGAGCTGAGCAAGCCCAGCTTCCTCGCTCCTCGCTCTCGCTACCCTCGGTGGTAGAACGGTCCCAGACCGCTCCCCTGCACGCCATGGCCCCCTCCTGCAAGTCCACCGGGCCAGGGCACTTCAAATCTGCACTTGGGTAGTCCTGTTCTTGACGTGCTGCAGGAACTGCACTCAAACAGGCGATGGCCACTCCGTGGTCCAGAACGCTAACGATGGACAGGCAGTACGGGAGGCAGACAAAGCACGCTTTCTCAAACGCCCCCGTCTCCCAGCTCCGTCCATTCGGCGACACCACTTGACGACTTCACCCAGCAGTCCTCAGTGGTGAAGAAACAGACCAAGGCTATTTTCAAGCAAAAAAGCATCCCGCCCTGCCGCAAACCTGCCGCCAGGTGCCATGCCCTGTCTGCTCGCCGAGGGCGTCCTCCTGCTGCTTTCAAGAAAGAAAGAAAGCGGTGCTCTGCCTCAACTAACAAGTGAGTGGGCCCAGCTCTCAGCCCCAGCGTTGAGCTCCCCGCAGAAGTTGGACGCCCATCGTCTCACGGACCACCTTGAGGACCCAGAAGGCTCCCAGGCGCTCCTGAGATGACAGACCCAGAGACCGAGACGTTAACTCCGGAGCTGGTAAGACCACTCCGTTCCCCGGTGGAGGGCCGGAAGGAGAATTTTTTTTTTGTTAAATTCTTTACACTCTATAGAGCTATTTCCTTGTTGTCTCTGGGGTCACCTGGCCCGCAAATGCCGTTCTCACGGCACTCTGATTTCAGGCCTCAACAGTCCTGGCTCCATGGACGTGGTGTCCCCGCCTCCAGCCCCACGACTGTTCCCCGGCCGGCCGGTTCAGACGAGTCCAGAGGACGGTAACATCAGACCTCCTCCTCAGTCACGAACCCGCCCCCCCGCCGGGTGCGCGGAGCAAGGTAAGTGCTTTGAGTTTATTCTCAGCACCAGAGCCTCGGGACGCCACGTTGCCTCCCGACGCCGTGTTACCTGTTCCGCACCGCTGCGAAGCCCCGCCGGGTACGTCAAAAAAACCCGTCCCCTTGGTGCCCCTAGCATGGAGTTTAGAGGCGTGGCTTTCACTGCCCAACCCGTCACGCTGGCTGCACCGGACCATTCGACTCGGTTACGCAATTCAGTTTGCCAGGTCTCCGCCCCCCTTCGTGGGCGTACATTTTTCCACAGTACACGGCCAACATGCCCTCTCCCTGCGCAAAGAAATCGCCTCCCTTCTATTAAAGGACACGATAGAGCCTGTCCCTCCAACCGAAACGAAGAAGGGTTTCTACAGCCCTTACTTCGTTGTACCCAAGAAAGGCGGCGGCTTACGACCGATCTTGGACCTGCGAGTTTTCAATCGGACCTTGTCCAAACTCCCGTTCAAAATGCTCACCCAGAAACAAATTCTATCTGGCGTTCGGCATCTAGATTGGTTCGCAGCGGTAGACCTGAAGGACGCGTACTTCCACGTCTCAATTAGCCCTCGACACGCCCCTTCCTAAGGTTCGCGTTCGACGGCCAGGCGTATCAGTACAAAGTCCTCCCCTTCGGCCTGTCTCTGTCCCCTCGCGTCTTCACGAAAGTCGCAGAGGCAGCTCTTGCCCCACTCCGAGATGCCGGCATACGCATACTCAATTACCTCGACGACTGGCTCATACTGGCCCACTCCCGAGAGTTACTATGCGCACACAGAGACCAGGTGCTCAGCCACCTCAGCCGTTTGGGGTTTCAGGTCAACTGGGAAAAGAGCAAGCTCTCCCCGGTCCAGAGCATCTCTTTTCTCGGTCTGGAGTTAGACTCAGTCCCAATGACAGCACGTCTCTCCAATGAGCGTGCTCAGTGAGTGCTGAAATGCCTCGCTTCCTTCAAGCCAGGCGCCATGGTCCCGGTAAAACGTTTCCAACAGCTCCTGGGGCATATGGCATCCTCCGCGGCGGCGGCGCCGCTGGGGTTGATGCATATGAGACCACTTCAGCGCTGGCTCCGGACTCGAGTCCCGAGACGAGCATGGCGCCGCGGCACGCACAACATAAAAGTTACCTCTGCCTGCCGCCAAACCTTCAAACCCTGGACAGACCTCTGCTTCCTTAGGGCAGGAGTACCCTTGCAGCAGGTGTCCCGACGCGTTCTGGTCACAACCGACGCCTCCAAATTGGGTTGGGGTGCCGTATGCAACGGGCGCGCAGCCGCAGGCCGGTGGAACCGAGGCCCGCTGTGCTGGCACATCAACTGCCTAGAGCTGCTGGCTGTTTTTCTGGCCCTGCAGAAGTTTCTTCCGTTAATTCGGAACAAACACATCCTAGTCAAGACAGATAGCACCACGGTTGTAGCCTACATAAACCGCCAAGGCGGAGTACTCTCCCTCCACATGTCACAGCTCGCCCGTCGTCTCCTCCTTTGGAGTCAGCAGCGACTGGAATCACTGCGTGCCACTCACATCCCCGGCAACCTCAATGTGATAGCGGACGTGCTGTCAAGACAAAGCTTGCCTGGCGGAGAGTGGAGGCTCCACCCCAGTCAGACCAGCTGATTTGGGACCGGTTCGGCAAGGCTCAGGTAGACCTGTTTGCCTCCCAAGAAACCTCCCACTGCCCGCTCTGGTATGCCCGGACAGAGGCTCCCCTCAGGGCAGACGCGTTGGCACACAGCTGGCCTGCGGGGCTGCGCAAGTACGCATTCCCCCCAGTGAGCCTTCTTGCACAGGTGCTATGCAAGGTCAGGGAGGACGAGGAGCAAGTCATTCTGGTAGCCCCTTACTGGCCTACCCGGACTTGGTTTTCGGACCTCACGCTCCTCACGACAGCCCTTCCCTGGCGAATTCCCCTGAGGAAGGACCTTCTTTCTCAGGGACGGGGCACGCTCTGGCACCCGCACCCAGACCTCTGGAACCTCCACGTCTGGCCCTTGGACGGGATGTGGAAGATCTAGCCGGCCTACCACCGACCATCATAGATAGAATCAATCAAGCCAGAGCCCCCTCTACCAGGCATCTCTACGCTCTAAAGTGGCGTCTGTTCACGGACTGGTGTTCTTCCCGAGCCGAAGACCCGCAGAAGTGCACAGTTAGGTCAGTGCTCATGTTTCTTCAGGAGAGGCTGGAGAGGAGGCTGTCCCCCTCCACCCTCAAGGTGTATGTCGCCGCTATCGTGGTCCACCACGACACGGTAGACGGCAAGTCTCTTGGTAAGCATGACTTAATCGTCAGGTTCCTAAAAGGTGCCCGGAAGATAACTCCCTCCCGGCCTAACCTTTTCCCCTCCTGGGATCTCTTGGTCGTCCTTACGGGACTCCAGAGACCCCCCTTCGAGCCGCTTGACTCAGCTGGACTCAGGGCCCTCTCTCTCAAGACTGCCCTGCTGATCGCGCTCGCTTCCATCAAGAGGGTCGGGGACCTGCATGCGTTCTCTGTTAGCAACGCTTGCCTGGAGTTCAGTCCGGCAGATACTCTCGTGATCCTAAGACCGCGACCGGGCTATGTGCCCAAGGTTCCTACCACCCCCTTCAGGGATCAGGTGGTGAACCTGCAAGCGCTGCCCCGGGAGGAGGCAGACCCAGCCCTTTCACTGCTGTGTCCAGTATGTGCTTTACGTATTTATCTGGACCGCACACAGAGCACCAGATGCTCTGAGCAGCTCTTCGTCTGCTTTGGGGGACAACAGAAATGGAAAGCTGTCTCCAAGCAGAGACCCGCCCACTGGGTTGTCGACGCCATTTCCCTGGCTTATCACACCCAGGCCGTGCCCCCCCCCTTGCGGGTCCGAGCTCACTCCACCAGGAGTGTTGCGTCCTCATGGGCACTGGCTAGGGGCACTGCCCTAGCAGACATTTGTAGAGCAGCGGGCTGGGCAACACCTAACACTTTTGCGAGATTCTACAATCTCCGAGTTGAGTCAGTATCGTCCCGTGTTTTCTCAGGTACCGCGCCCATAGAACTCGGTGGCACGCCCACGATCTGACCGGGTGAATCGCTTGCACCTAGCGCCCTTCCCCCTAACCAGGGGAAACAGTGTACCTTCATTCCCAGGAGATCTCAGGTTTGGGACACTGGTCAATTCCTCCCTAGCCCTCGTGGGTCGCAGTTCAGCGGAGGAACTCGCTGACCCAAACCACTGCGGGTACCGCAAGCTACCCTGTACTGGTATAGGTGCTCCACAGGTAAGGCCGCCTTCGGACTCTATGGAATGATTTTAATCTCAATATGATTAATGAATGCACACACAATTATGTATGTACTAGATAAATGTTGTGAATGTATTTTACTAACCACAAACAAATGCCATTTGATTTGAATCTGTGGAATTCGGGATTGAATGATTGTGCAGCGATTTGTACAAATAAAGACATATTTGCAAATAAACATGTTCTGTTCTACATTATTAAATCAAAAATTGCTCATGCAAAAATGAATCCGTGCATTTGTGGATCAGAAGACACGCGTGCATTTATTGACATCTTGTTCGAATCGATCGTGTTCGGTTCATTTGGATTTTGAGACTTCCTTTTCGCAGTTTACAGCATTCCACCCACACATACACACACACACAACTAACGAACAAGCCAGTGCTATTCATTAACGTGATCACGATTCGTAAATGTGTGTCACTATACAATGAAACAAATGCTTTTCAACCGGTGTCTGTAGAATTAAGAATTACATATATGTGCAGCAATTTGTACAAATAAATTCATGTTTGTGAGTATAAATGTTCTGCTTTGTATTAAAGTGTGATAATTTCCGCGTGCAAAAAGGAATCTGTGCATTTCTGGATCAGTCGACACGCTTGCATTTATTGATTCCTTGTTCGAGTCGATCCTGTTCGGTTCATTTGGATTTTGAGACTTGCTTTCCGCATTTTCAGCATTGAGGATCCACACGTAACTGAAAGGCAAGGCATACAGCTACCACTAGATGGCAGTCGCAGAATTAAAGAGTTGGCCTGTCCTGGTTTGAGAACAGGTGATAATGGACATTGTTCGCGTTCTCCCGAAGAACCTTTAAAACATGGATAATACCATTTTAAACCAACAAGCTGGTTGGGGGAGTAAAATTAATCTTTTTGTATTTTTTTTTTATTTTATTGCATACTGAAAAAAAAAAGAAAAAAGTAACTTCCTATAGACTAGCAAGTTAAAAACAATGTACATTTTATATATTTGACATATTAATTACATTTTATAAATATTCATTTGATGAGATATTAACAAAGAAATGTTGGCTCTTCATTATGTATGTTATATTATTGTTTAGAGTGCGAGCTGATCAGGGAGGAGAGAATGTTGGCGTGGCTCGTCTGATGTTTTCTGTACGTGGGCCAGACAGTAACTGCTTTATAGCAGGCAAAAGTGTGCACAATCAGAAGATTGTTTAAATGTCTTTAACTACTACTTGAAAGACATGTAATGTAATTATTTTTTGTAATTTGTCTTTTTTTAAATGAAGAGTAGAGAGACTCTGGTGTGATCTCTGGATGGGAGTCACCAGCGTGTTCTACCAAATCTTGCACACTTGAGGAACAGGACATGCTGGATTTGAGCAGCACTCTTCACCTGTTTTGCTGCCATTATGTATTTTTGCCCCGACTGCAAGCAAACCTCAATGTGTTCCGTGAGGGATGGGACAACCACCCATTGAGAACAGAGCAAAACCTCTCACCATTGACTACTAAAGGAGTCAATGGGTGCCACCAACTGTTTGATTACCAAAGATTACCTGAGACTCGTAGTGACGGATTAATTGACAGCTGCTGTCAGACTCTATGTTATTATTATTCCTCACACAGTCGCAAGACGATATGTACATGAATCTGGCGTGGTGAGCTGGAACCTGCTTACGTCAGCTGTCACCGCTTACGTCACGAAGTACCGCAACAGCCAATAGGAAAATTCAACTGCAGTAGCCACCGTTCAACCTGAAGAGGGCAGCACTCAGACGTTTTTACACCATATATTGTAGAATTAAAACACTTTATACACAAATGTCAAAAAAAGTACTTGAATCAATGACCAGTACTAATAAAGCCCCATGCTTACAGATCATTAACTAAAAAAGTTGGTTTAGGGTTTAGTTACCCTTTAATATCTCATCAAATGAATATTTATAAAATGTAATTAATATGTCAAATATATAAAATGTACATTGTTTTTAACTTGCTAGTCTATAGGAAGTTACTTTTTTTTTTTTTCAGTATGCAATAAAATAAAAAAAAAAATACAAAAAGATTAGTTTTACTCCCCCAACCAGCTTGTTGGTTTAAAATGGTATTATCCATGTTTTAAAGGTTCTTCGGGAGAACGCGAACAATGTCCATTATCACCTGTTCTCAAACCAGGGCAGGCCAACTCTTTAATTCTGCGACTGCCATCTAGTGGTAGCTGTATGCCTTGCCTTTCAGTTACGTGTGGCTCCTCAATGCTGAAAATACGGAAAGCAAGTCTCAAAATCCAAATGAACCGAACAGGATCGACTCGAACAAGGAATAAATGCAAGCGTGTCGACTGATCCAGAAATGTACAGATTCCTTTTTGCACGCGGAAATTGTCACACTTTAACACAAAGCAGAACATTCATACTCACAAACATGACTTTATTTGTACAAATTGCTGCACATATATGTAATTCTTAATTCTACAGACACCGGTTGAAAAGCATTTGTTTCATTGTATAGTGACACACATTTACGAATCGTGTTCACGTTAATGAATAGCACTGGCTTGTTCGTTAGTTGTGTGTGTGTGTATGTGTGGGTGGAATGCTGTAAACTGCGAAAAGGAAGTCTCAAAATCCAAATGAACCGAACACGATCGATTCGAACAAGATGTCAATAAATGCACGCGTGTCTTCTGATCCACAACTGCACGGATTCATTTTTGCATGAGCAATTTTTGATTTAATAATGTAGAACAGAACATGTTTATTTGCAAATATGTCTGTATTTGTACAAATCGCTGCACAATCATTCAATCCCGAATTCCACAGATTCAAATCAAATGGCATTTGTTTGTGGTTAGTAAAATACATTCACAACATTTATCTAGTACATACATAATTGTGTGTGCATTCATTAATCATATTGAGATTAAAATCATCCCATAGGACTCCCCTATGTGTAACACCACGGTTCTGTCCCCTCTGGCGAGCTGACTCCCGTGTTTCCCTTAGGCAGTCATGGCTGCCTCGGCTGCCGTGCTGTATGTTCCCCCCTCTATGAGGCTGGATCCACCACCGCACCGACTTTTCCACATAGGCCTAAGCAGGCCTCTGATGGTTTTGCCACTTAAACTTGCCTCCCCTCTCGGGTAGGCGTGGCCTCCGCAGGGTCTTCTCCGCCCTGAATAAGGGCTAAGACCCCCTTCCCTCAATGCGTGTAAGGGCCCCGGCCTTAGTTGCTCTATGCGAGAAACAGAGAGAGAAAAGAGGCCCGGCCAGGCTTGGCCCGTTCCCAGGTTGGCGGCCAGCACCTTTTTCCCCTCCAGGATAACGATATGGAATCTTGATGGCTTATATGGGGCATTGGGGAAGGGTACGTGCAGCCTGATACAGTTGGTCGTCCTGCACGTAAGAATACCTGCTCGCTCCTGTATCAGCAGTTCACGTACACGGCTCAGCGCATGGCACTTTTATAAGTGGACCCCTAGTGTCGCTTCTCTGACACAACGTGGAGAGAGCGACAGAAGGGAACGTCTAGGTTACGTATGTAACCTCCGTTCCCTGATGGAGGGAACGAGGCGTTGTGTCTCCCCTGCCACGTCGCTGAGCCGAGCCACTGTTGTGGCCGGACCATTTCCGGCTCCTCAGAAAAATCCTGAATGAACTCCAGTATTTGCGCGCTTAAATACCCGTATGTCCGGGCGGGACATGCAAATACTGGTTGCCAACTCTCATTGGCCTTTTTCATAGTCCAGAGGTGAATATCGAGCTCAAGAGAGACCCCTAGTGTCGCTTCTCTGACACAACGTCTCGTTCCCTCCATCAGGGAACGGAGGTTACATACGTAACCTAGACGATTCAAGTGGCTTCTTATTTTTATAAAATGCCTGCAACAGAAACATGACAAAATACACCACAGTTTAATTTATTATTAAGCCTTGTGATTATCAGAATAAATAATTCTTCTACCAATTAATATGAAAGCAAATTACCACTGTGTTTAATCCATTTAAAACTGAGTGTGAATTATCCATTTAATAATAACTGTTTTAATTTTCACACACCTGGCTTTAAGTGCTTTACTAATTTTTGAATTGCGATATGATATTTGTCCTAGTGATTACACCAAGTCTATTTGATGTAATCAAACAGTATGGACTGATAATCCACAATGTCTCACTCAAACCAACACATTTATTCAACCGCTTGATTAAGTCTTATTTAAGCCATGGTATTCATTATGAAATTAGTTTGTGCAGCCAGCAATTTAACTTTACAGTGCATTGAAAGAATAATTCAAAATGAAACTTCTGTCATCATTTACCACCCTTGTTTTTCCAAACCCATATGACATACTTTCTTCTGTGTAAACCACAGAAGACTTCAAGACGGAAACTTTCAAAGTAATTTTAAAGCTTAAATTTTGGTCTGTTTTTCATTCAATACTATCATATGCTTTCAGATAACTTGGAATAAAACACACCAAGTCACATGGACCACTTTTATTATTCTTTTATACTACTTTTGCATCCTTTTTGAAGCTTGAAAGCTTCAGTCCCCTTTCATTGTAAATGCATGAAAAAAAAGTGACCAGCACAGTCTTCAGAATTTCTCCATTGTGTTCTATAGAAGAAAGAAAGTCATATGGATTTAAAGCAACATGAGGATGAATAAGTGACGATATAAATTTAATTTTGGGGAGAACTGTCCCTTTAATGTGTGTGCGCTTGGCCAAATTAACAAAATATCCTATTTTCTCAAATGAGTTAGAGCTCCAGATGAAGTGATTTCACAGCAATTTTGTTTTCTGGGCCTTGCAGACACCATGGGGAAACAGAACAGTAAGATGACCCCTGAGGTAATGGAGGACCTGGTGAAGAACACAGAATTTAACGAGCACGAACTCAAACAGTGGTACAAAGGCTTTCTGAAGGATTGCCCCAGTGGCCGACTCAACCTGGATGAGTTCCAGCAGCTTTATGTTAAGGTGGGGACTCTCTTGTCACTTTATGATACATTTCCCTACATGTGCTGGCATTTTGATGGTGTTGTTCCAGACTGGAAAGGTCACTGAGGATTGCATCAGATGTACAATGTGATTTATACGTGACTGTAAGTCATACAGTTAGTCTGGCACTAAACTCACTTTAGATCTCAGGGGCTATGCTAGCTGCCCGTACATACACATTTTTATGGCAAATCAAACACCACAAAGGCAAAAGTTACTTATATAAAATTATGTTTTACTTCCCGTGGTTAAAGGCATTTATATTTCTATTTTTTATTTTTATACAATTTCTATGTGCTTTTTTGCCTTTATTTTATTATAGATTAAACAGGAAAGTAGGGATGAGAGAGAGGGAATGGAATCCAGACAGGACAAAGGCCACACTCGATACTGGGTTCCCATGAGCCAACAGCTCTTGTATGTCATAAATATGTGCACAACCCTCTGCACCACAGGTCAGACATTAGTCATCCCTATTATAAAATAACAGTTCGCTACCCATTTAACTTCTGCATTAAGGCCAGGACATGATTTTATCCACTGGGAACTGACTGGATTGTGAAGAGTAGGCATTCCACACACTAACCATCGGTGCTGGGTATGTTACTTTAAAAAGTAATCCACTACTGATTACTAATTACTTTTGTAAAATTGTAATTAGATTATTTTACTAATGACTTCATCTGGAAAGTAATCAGATTACTAATTACTTTACTTTGAAGTTACTTTCTAAAACCAACCAAACCTGTGAAAATGTGACAATCATAAATCTTTTAGTACTTTAATATTGACTGAAATATTAACCAAATTACAGCAATATGACAAAGACAGCAACTTGGCTAAAGAGATCCAATGCATTTCTAAAGATGCAACTTGACTTTCTTATCTCAAATATGCTGTAGTAAATGTGTGTGTGTGTGTCTGTGTTCGCTATCTACAACCAAAAGCTGTGCATTTGCAGACAGCTTTGGTAGTAAAACAATTTTGTATTTGAATGCTTGTTGTTTCTTTTCGGTATGCATATACAGCTATGCTTGTGTGTTGCATCATGCATGTCTGTGTGCATGTATGTCTGTTTTTGTGTGTACATGTGCAGCATGTGTGTTTACACAACTTTACAGAAAGTGGATTATTTCTACTTCCCTGCTTGTGCTTGGACGAATTGAGTATCCTTTATCACTTGGCCATCTGTAATGCTATTGCATTGTGTTTGTTTTTATTGTGTAGCCTACAGTACATGTAGTGACGCCTTTTTCAAGACGCTATTCTGCAAATGTTTCCTCCTTGCGAGCGATATATCCCTTTGTCAGATGGGAACGAGTGCTGTTTTCCATATCGAAACAGATCCCCTCTCCTACCACGGCAGCTGCAGAGGGACACTCGAGGGAGACGCGCGAGGATGGGGCGGAGCACGGATATTTAAGGAGGATTTGTTGGTGGCCCAGCCTTGCATGCCTCAGCCAGGGCTGTGAGCATGCTTACACAGAGCTCGCTGAGATTGACTGTGAGCACATGAAATCTTGAAACGCTTTAATTTAATTTTCAATAATTTTGAATAAACAATAACACTCCGCTGCATCCATAGTAACACCGCTACCACATCTGCTGTCGCTTTGATACATGACTTTCTTTCTTCTGCAGAACACAAACAAAGATTTTTAGGAAAATAACTCGGCTCTGATGGTCCTTTCAATGCATTTATAATAAATAAATAAAAAAATCTATATAAAAGCAGCACAAAAGGAATCCTTAAGACTCCAGTGGTTAATTCCATATCTTCAATAGCGATATGATATGTGTGGATGAGAAACAGATCTATATTTAAGACCTTGTTTACTATAAATCACCACTTTCAAATATGAAAGTCACATGTGGCGCCTGTTTAGTTTCACTTTTAAAAGTGAAACTGAAAGTGGAGATTTAGATTAAAGAAAAGATTTTTTCACTCTGTTTCTCACTCACACCTATCATATATCATATATTTTCTGAAGATATTGATTTAACCACTGGGGCACTTTATTTTTCCTTTATGTGATTTTTGTAGCTAAAAAGGATCACAATTCACTTGCATTGTAAGGACCTACAGAGCTGAAATATTCTTCTAAAAATCTTTGTTTGTGTTTTATTATGGCATGAGGGTGAACAAATAATGAGAGAATTTTTATTTTCGGGTGACTTTTATTTTTCCCCTTTAAGACCAGGAACATCCATAAAGAAAGGAAATAGTGTTAACTCTGATTTCATATTGACTAAAAAGTCAGCAGACCAGTGGCCATTATCTTAAGTTGTTAAAATGGTTTTTCAGAAATGTTTGAAGTGCTATTTTTTCTGTAGATACCACTGCCTGTTGAGTTTCTATACAACCTTGAACCAATTATAAAATGACACTACATGCTTTATAATTTGAATATGAATTGTGTAAAGACATTTATGCAAGAACATTTCTACCAACACAGCCAGAGTAAAGAACCACAGGTCTACTTAAAAACCACAATGCACTGAAAAACTGCTGTAGGCAAGCAGGGATAGTGGTTTCCAATAAAGTGATATCAAGAGTTAGTTTTATTAAAATCCAGGGGAGATGTTGGAGAGGAAATGGATGACCTCACATTAGCAGGGCACTGAGTTGCTGGGGACTGAAGTGATTGTGTATGTTTGTATGTGTGGGGGTTGGGGGGTTACAAGGACATTTTTTTAGGTTATAAACTGGTAATTACAAGGCTTTTATGCTATAAATGTGGTTTATGAGGACATTTCTAGTGTCCCCATAATTCAGATCGCTTAAAAAACATACTAAACAACATTTTTATTTTTGAAAATTTTAAAATGCAGAAAGTTTTTTGTGAGGATTAGGTTTAGGGAATAGAATCTATAGTTTGTACAGTATAAAAATCCTTATTTCAATGGAGAGTCTTCATAAGGATAGCCACACAATCATTTACATTTTACATTTATGCATTTGGCAGACACTTTTATCCAAAGCGACTTACAGTGCACTTATTACAGGGACTGTAACGAACACTGGTGAGGGCACCTTCCCCTTCAGTCATCGGAGATCGGGTTCACCTGAGTATTAACCAGTAAAACCACATTTCCTATTAACCCACATACCTAGGTCTGATTATGCCCCAGCTGTTCTTTGTTATCTCGTCCCTATTTAAATCATGTCTGTTTTCCACTTCACTGCGAAGTCTTGTTTGCTCCGGCTACATTACCAAGCGTTATCCTGTTTACTCTGAGATTTACCGTGTACCAACCTTGCTTTGTTCTCCGACCCTGTTTGATTGCCACTGCCCTGTGAGTACCCAGCCTGTTTATCGATCTCCATTGTCTGCTGCCTGCCCCGATCTTCTGCTTGCCCTGTTATCGTATCTGCCTGCCTACTATATTCCTGTCTGCTTGTGGTTTGACCCTGCCTGTACGTTTGACTATTCCTCTGTCCAATAAAACCCGCTTATGGATCTCAACCCACTTGAGTCTTCATTACAGAAGACTTCGCCAAACATCGATCCAGCGGTGATTTCACGTATGGCAGAAGAACTCTCTGTTCAAGCTAACCTGCTGGCTTCACAACAACATCAACTCGGTCGGCTCACGTCAGCGGTAGAGGAGATGATGCGCTCCATGCAAGCCGTTCACCAGCCCGCGCCTGCACCGGCGCCGGCAGAACCTCAAGCCAGCGCGGAAGCCGGCGTCAATCCCCAGCTCCTCCCATCCGCCAGCCCACGATTCGCACTACCCGACAAATTTGACGGTACGCCTTCAAGGTGTAAGGAGTTCATCATGCAGTGCTCGGTTTTTCTCTCACAACAACCGGTGCTGTATCCCACTGATGACAGTAAAATTCTCTTTATGAGCGCTCGACTGGGACACCGCGGTCTGGACCAACCAGGGGTTCACCCAGTTCTCCTTCGACTCGTTCAGGCAGGGGTTGATTGACGTCTTTGATCACCCCGAGGGCGGTAAGAACGCCGGCGAACAGCTCCTGGCTCTCCGCCAGGGAAACCGCACGGCGGCGGATTACACACTCTCCTTCCGCACCCTCGCCGCGCAGACCGGTTGGGTGGAATCCACTCATAAGCTCCTCTTCCGGCAGGGTTTGAATGCGGAACTCCAATCTGAGCTGGCCTGTCGTGATGAGGGAACTTCACTAGAACAGTTCGTCTCCCTGGCGATCCGCATAGACAGCCTCATCCGCTCCAGACGTCCAGTTCAGTGGTCCCCAGCTCGGCGCTCCGCACCTTTTCCAATGGCACACCAACACCAATATACATCAGAGCCTATGCAGGTCGACCGAACCCACATCTCTCCTGAGGAGAGGGAGCGCCGTTTCTCCAATCACCTTTGTTTATACTGTGGCCATGCAGGACATCAACGTTCCAGCTGCCCTACACGCCCTCCACAACCACAACGGCCAGGGGTGAGTCTGTTAATTTCCTCTATGCAGTCTAAGACCTGCCTCGAAGTTCCCGTTAAGCTCATTTACCTAGCGTCCAGTACCGGTGCGCATGCCATGATAGACTCAGGAGCGGCGGGCAACTTCATTGACCTCATTTTTGCAAACTGCACCATATTCCTCTGACGGCTTGCTCTCCTTCTTTGACAGTGGCGGCGCTAGATGGTCGTCCGCTGGGATCCGGCCGAGTGTGTTACACCACCATCGATATCCTCCTGCAGGTGGGTGTATTACACACCGAGACCACGTGCTTCTATGTCATTCACTCCCCTCACAACCCAGTCATTCTTGGTCTTCCCTGGCTCCGATTACACGAACCACAAATTTCATGGCGGAACAGTCAAATCACGCGGTGGGGTCCTGACTGCTCGGCGAGATGCTTGAAGCCCGTTCAACCCGCCACCGTGGGGGCTACCAAAGTCTCAGAGGGGTCTGACGCCTTCCCCTCGATACCCCCAGCATACACTGACTTGAGTGAGGCGTTCAGCAAGGCCAGGGCATCACTACTTCCGCCTCACCGTCCCAGCGACTGCGCCATCGAGCTCAAGCCAGGAGCTACATCACCCCGAGGCAGAATCTTCCCCTTGTCGGAACCCGAGTCCCTCGCCATGAAATCATACATCGAGGAGGAGCTGGCCAAAGGATTCATCCGTCCATCCACTTCTCCGGTGGCAGCCGGGTTCTTCTTCGTAGGCAAGAAGGATGGTTCTCTTCGTCCCTGCATCGACTATCATGGCCTAAATGACGTCACCGTCAAATTCCGGTACCCTCTGCCCCTGGTTCCCGCGGCACTGGAACAACTGAGGTCAGCAAAGATCTACACTAAGCTGGACTTGCGCTGTGCTTACAATTTGATCCGCATCCGGGAGGGGGACGAGTGGAAGACCGCCTTCTCTACCACCAGTGGCCATTATGAATATCGGGTCATGCCGTTCGGCTTGTCCAATAGTCCCTCGGTGTTCCAGTCCCACATCAACGATGTCTTCAGAGACATGCTCAATCGGTGCCTGATCGTCTACATTGACGACATCTTAATTTACTCTAACTCTCTCGAAGAACACGTCATTCAGGTCAGGCAGGTACTGAAGCGACTGATCGAACACCAGCTATACGCCAAGGCAGAGAAATGTGAGTTTCACCTGAAGTCCGTCACGTTCCTAGGATACATCATCAGCCCTGAGGGGGTGGCCATGGACGACAGTAAGGTTCAAGCCATTCTAAACTGGCCTCAGCCCAACACGGTGATGGAACTCCAGCGTTTCCTGGGATTCGCCAACTTCTATCAGCGGTTCATCAGGAACTTCAGCACCGTCGCCTCACCACTCACCGCCATGGTAAAGCAGGGTCGAACCAAGCTTCTCTGGTCCATCGATGCTCTTCAGGCCTTCGACCATTTGAAGGAACGCTTCACCTCCGCGCCGATCTTGCATCACCCCAACCCTGACATCCTCCTCGTGGTGGAGGTTGACGCGTCTGCCACAGGCATTGGGGCTATACTCTCCCAGCACCAAGGTAACATGCCTAAACTCTTCCCCTGCGCCTTCTACTCCCGCAAACTCACATCGGCCGAACGAAATTATGACGTTGGCAACCGCGAACTCCTGGCCATGAAGGCCGCCCTGGAGGAATGGCGACACTGGTTGGAGGGAGCCAGACATCCATTCCTGGTCTTTACGGATCACCGCAATCTGGAGTACCTACGCTCTGCCAAACGACTCAGCCCCAGACAGGCCAGATGGGCCTTGTTTTTTACTCGATTCAACTTCAGTATCTCCTACCGCCCAGGATCCAAGAACGTCAAGTCCGACTCACTCTCACGACTGTACGAGGCCGAACCTCAAGGCCCCGTTGCCGAACCCATAATCCCCTCCAAGTTGATCCTAGCTCCCGTCCAGTGGGACCTCCTATCTGACATCACCCAGGCCACTGCTACGCCTCCGCCTGAATGCCTGCCTGACCGGACATTTGTGCCTCCCAGCATTCGGGAGAGGGTAATGCGCTGGGTGCACGACGCCCCGAACTCTGGGCACCCTGGCATCACGTCCACCGTTCGCCTCTTAAGGAACCGCTTCTGGTGGGAGACGCTGGCCACCGACACAGCCGACTTCGTGAGTAGGTGTCAAACCTGCAACATGGCCAAGACCCCAAAACAACCACCTGCAGGCCTGCTCCAGCCACTACCCATTCCACAGCGCCCCTGGTCGCACCTCGCCGTGGACTTTATCACGGACTTACCCAACTCCCGAGGCCATACCACGATCCTCACCATCATTGACCGGTTCTCCAAGGCCTGCCGACTGATACCTCTACCCAAGCTTCCCACAGCCCTCGAGACCGCCGAGCAGTTGCTGCAATGCGTCTTCTGCTACTACGGACTTCCCGAGGATATTGTCTCGGACCGGGGTCCCCAGTTCACGTCCAGGGTCTGGAAGGCATTCCTCCGGCTCTTGAACATAAACGTCAGCCTCACTTCAGGGTATCACCCACAGTCAAATGGTCAGACGGAGCGCCTGAACCAGGAGATCACCAAGTTCCTCCGAGCATACTGCCACTGCAACCAATCGGACTGGAGCCGCTTCCTTCCTTGGGCCGAGTACGCACAGAATTCCCTTCTCAAACCAGCTACCAACCTGACCCCCTTCCAGTGTGTTCTGGGGTACCAGCCCCCTCTCTTTCCTTGGTCCGGCGAACCTTCGGAAGTTCCCGCAGTGAACGATTGGATTCAGCGCAGTGAGGCGGTGTGGGACAAAGCGCATGTCCACCTACAGTGGGCGTTAAACCGTTCCAGGGAACAAGCAGACCGCCATCGCCACCCCAGTCCAGATTACTCCCCGGGCCAATGGGTTTGGCTGTCCACCCGAGACCTTCGTCTTCGCCTACCATGCAAAAAGCTCAGTCCTAGGTATGTGGGTCCCTTCAAAATTCTAAGAAAGATTAACCCTGTCTCATTTCGCCTTCAACTCCCTACTAATTATCGCATTTCCCCCACTTTCCATGTCTCCCTGTTGAAACCGGCCGATGGCCCGATGGCTGAGGAGGGGACCCCCGGACCCTCCCCCCCCTGACTGTGGGTGGCGAGGAGGCCTTCCTGGTGCGAACTCTGCTCGACTCCCGACGACACCGAGGTCAGATCCAATACCTGGTGGACTGGGAGGGGTACGGTCCGGAGGAAAGATCCTGGGTCAGTACGAACGACATCCTCGACCCCAACCTCATCACGGAGTTCCATCAGATCAACCCGGAGAAACCGGCCCCTCGACCTCGGGGAGACCTCGGCGCGAGGTCGGCGTCTTGGCGTCAGGAGCCGCTCACGGGGGGCTCTGTAACGAACACTGGTGAGGGCACCTTCCCCTTCAGTCATCGGAGATCGGGTTCACCTGAGTATTAACCAGTAAAACCACATTTCCTATTAACCCACATACCTAGGTCTGATTATGCCCCAGCTGTTCTTTGTTATCTCGTCCCTATTTAAATCATGTCTGTTTTCCACTTCACTGCGAAGTCTTGTTTGCTCCGGCTACATTACCAAGCGTTATCCTGTTTACTCTGAGATTTACCGTGTACCAACCTTGCTTTGTTCTCCGACCCTGTTTGATTGCCACTGCCCTGTGAGTACCCAGCCTGTTTATCGATCTCCATTGTCTGCCCCGATCTTCTGCTTGCCCTGTTATTGTATCTGCCTGCCTACTATATTCCTGTCTGCTTGTGGTTTGACCCTGCCTGTACGTTTGACTATTCCTCTGTCCAATAAAACCCGCTTATGGATCTCAACCCACTTGAGTGTTCATTACAGGGACAATCCCCCCGGAGCAACCTGAGTTAAGGGCCTTGCTCAAGGGCCCAACAGTGGCATCTTGGTGGTGCTGGGGCTTGAACCCCCAACCTTCTGGTCAGTAACCATGAACCTCAACCACTGAGCCACCACTGCCTCCACAGACATAAATCAGATGAGCCAAAACATTATGACCACTTTCAGGTGAAGCAAATAATGAGTTATTCAAATAATCAGTTCTCGTAGTCAATGTATTGAACGCAGGAGAAATGGGCAGGAGTAAAGATCTGAGTGACTCTGACAAGGGCCAAATTGATTCGGACAGACGACTGGGTCAGAGCATCTCTAAAACGGCAAAGCTTGTTGGGTGCTCCTGGTCAGCAGTGGTGAGAACCTACCAAAAGTGGTCCGAGGAGGAACTAACCACAAACCGGCGACAGGTGTTGTGTGCCTTTGACTCATCAAAGTGAGAGGGCAACAAAGGATATCCTGTCTGGCCCGAATCGACAGAAGGTCTACTGTCGCACAAGTCACAGAAAATAGTGGTTACAGAAGGAATGTGTCACAACAAATCGCACCCTGCTGTGTTCGGGGCTGCGTAGCCGCAGACCATTCAGAGTGCCCATGATGACCTCTGATGATGTGAACTGGTCTTTTGGACAGTTCATGTAAATGAATTGGTTAAAATAAATGATTCCCTTATCTTTAGTGTTGGGAAATTTGGAGAAGCATCGCAGGGTATCCTAGATGTCATATTTATATTTATGCGAATAAAACCGAGGCTTGGATCGATGTACAGTCGGTTCAATGTATTCCATGTGCATAGTTGCTTACCTTTGTGTCAATTGTTCAGCAGGTTCAACTTTAAAAATACATCTTTTATTGTATTTTCACAGCCTCATATTAATTTACACATTTCAAGGTTTGAAGTGAATTTGAAGTCAAAAAGTCAAAGTTAAAGTCAGCTTTATTGTTATTTTTACCTTTGAAAGGCAGAGAGACATACGAAATACAGTACTCCAGACTGTGAATTGACCCAATAAGTGCTGTTACTAAGTCCAAATGTTATCATTTTGCATTTATGCATGGCACTTTATCTGGGGAACTGGGTTATTATCATAAACTAATAGATGGCCTGACCTCACTGCATCAGCAACAGAGCAATACCAGAGAGGCAAAGCAGGTAGATAGAAAACAGGCTTTTCACTCATTCTGTATTATACTGTCAATCTGTGCTTTGTTTTACATTTAATTTGGAACTGGTAAAGAGTTTGGTTTGAAGTTCAGCAGGGCTCCACATTAACATTTGAAGGGGCACATGAAAGAGAAAAGCACCCTGAATGTCAATAATAAAAAAATAATCAGAAGTAGTTGTGATATAACCAAGGCCTAATTACAAAGTTAATATTCTTATTCTGTTGTTGAAAATAATCCAGAGCGTGTAATTTTATAATTCGCTAACCGTCTAATAATAGCTGCAAGTTTTCACTGACAAGAGGCTTTGTGCGCTTTCATACCTGAACGATCAAATACATTTCAAAATTCCACCAAAATGCCCATCTTGTTGAGGTATTCATTTAAACACAGAGAGTGATGATTAAAGGGAATGTAAACAGTGGGGGGGAAAGCTGATTTGCATCAAAATATAGGATTTAATGTAACCTAATAAACTACCTGCACTCTGACCCCAGCTTAGCTGGGATATGTGAAAAATAAATAATTTCACCATGTATATGCAGAAATGTATGTATAATGTGTGACAATTGATCAATTTATTTTAATTTATTTATTATTAATAGACCTGCTGCTGTCTGTGTTGTTAATATCAAACAACCATAACAAGAAAATTAGAACATCACTCACTGCTATTGGCTGGATAACTTTATTAGCTTGAAAAAGCATTAATGTGTTATAGAGTACATTATACAGTCAAGACCTGAATTAGTTTTACTTAGCATTTCATTATGAATGTTTACTTGAATACTTGATACTGAAAGCTGCTAAAAGCACTGTTTTCTTTTGCAATTTTGTATTTTTTGTTCTGTTGCTTTTAATTTATTTCTATTCATTGCTGTATTGTTATTTTATTACTGACTGTATAGTAGTCTTGAATAATTATTTGAGTACAATGCTTACATTACAAATTAGTTTGTGTCATTATTTGTTGTGAAATGCTGGTATTGAGAATCAACAAATTTCACTTACAACTACAGAGATATTAGTTGTTTTGTTTTTTTGACAATGTACATATTGTGCATGGTGGATCTTGCTGCAAATTGCAATAACATGAAAAAGTAGATCTCATTCCAAAGAAATGTGAGCTGTAGATGATGGACATGGAGGCTTTTCTTTATTTGGCTACCATACATAACATAATTAAATTACCATATGGCAATAGCATCATCTCCTAACCCAGTTTTTCAATTTACATTTCTGTCACAGAGGATCGAGTTGATTGCATATGTGTACTTTCAACAGGGCCGATTCTATGGATATTGGAGCCCTAAGCAAAATCTACTTGGAAGGCACCTGCAATAATTTTATCTACAAATTGGACATTGGGGAGTCCAGCTATACGACCCACATTACACAAATGATTCTCCAATGATCCCTTAATATAAATACAAAAACTAAAACGAAATGTAATGAAAAACTAAAAATAAACTAAAACTAACAAAGAGCTAACAAACTAGAGTGAAAATTTGAAAATTAAGTACAAATAAAAACTATATAAAAAATTCTAAACTATTATAACCTCGGGGAACACTCCTTGCAATGTATTACACAAAAGTTGTGATGAGAATTGTTGGCCAGTGGATTTTCATAATCCTTTGGCAAACATTGTCTATAACAATCTAAATAATGGAGGGGAACTGGCATTTTGAAAATGGCTTGCTATTTATGTGGCGAAGTTCACAGTTCTATTTATAGCATTTTACTCCACTGCAAAATAGAACCTCTCTTACAGTGCCCTACTAATGGAAAATTTTTAACTTTACGGTTGAATACTGTGTTGCATGTTGATTAATCTGTCAATAGCATCCAGAGTTGTACTTCATGTCAGTAAAATGATTCCTTTGTCTCTCTGTTTTTTTTTGCTGTAGTTTCAGATGTTATGACTGTGACAACAGCAATGAGGTGCTGTGTAATGGAATTTGGGTTTGTGCTGAATGAAGCACTTGAGTGTCGAATGTTCAAATCGAATTGGTTGCTAAACAGACGACATATATACACAGTGATGGAACATGTGGTGTGTTGGCTGGACTCAAAAATGTGACACAGTTAATTTACATGCACTTTAATGTTCAATTTCAGTCAAGCTGAATCCAAGAATTATCTTTGAAAATGTCATGTTAATGCTGACTGAAATCAGCATCAACTCTTTCTGACTGAAATCATAAGAGTTTGCGAAGCGTCACTAACAGATCATGATATTGCGATTATTTAAAGGAATTGTTCACCCAAAAATATCTGACTATGTGTTGTGTCTCTGAAAGACAGATGAAGACCCCCCCCAAATGTCTTCCTGTTTGACACCAGTTTGTTACATCACCCTCACTAGACAGATCAAGATCCTGATCTTGTCGCCAAATGGAGAAATGTGTAGATCGAACATCAGTCAAGATCTGAGCTAACAGTGTGTGAATGTGGAATGACAGGATGGCCTCTGGTTTGCAGCCCTGGTGTGGCAATGATGTGGCTAGACGACTTAAAGTCAAATCCTGGGCAAAATGCAAGCTTTCTTTTATTTAATGGTTAAATGATCCATCCATTCATCCATCCATCCATCCATCCATCCATCCATATAATGGTTCATGTGATATAATTGAAAAGTTATTGGCTATTTGAAAAAAAAAAAGGAGGAGCTCTTGTATATGTCAGCACTCCAACTTCTTTTTCAATAGGAAATATGTCAACACAGGACATAAAACTGCAATTGTCCAGATGTTTCATGGGGTCTTCAGTCACTGTCCTTTTTTGTCAATCACACATAGTCATACACACAAATATAACTGGCAGATTTTCCAAAATTAGCAACTGTTCTCATTCACTAATTTTTTCATGGAGAGGATCGGTATGTTTCTCTTTGCATTACATTCACATTAGTCTTGGAATGTAGAAAGAGATTGAAAAATCAGAAGATGCTTCTGATTTATATTTTAGTTTTTAATTTATAGCTTTACACAGGTTGTTACATTGTATAATCAGTGGTTAAGGCTCTGGCTTACTGACCAGAAGGTCGGGGGTTCAAGCCCCAACACTGCCAAGACACCACTGTTGGGCCCTTGAGCAAGGCCCTTGACCCTATCTGCTCCAGGGGTGCCGTATCATGGCTGACATTGCACTTTGACCCCAGCTTAGCTGGGATACGTGAAAAAAAATAATTTCACTGTATATATGCAGAAATGTATGTATAATGTGTGACAATAGATCAATTATATTATTTAATTAAACCTACAGAAAATTCATCAATGTGGTCAAGGCCACACATGAGAAAATTGTGATACCCTCTCCTTTTCATCTTCTTCATAGCATCAGTGCAAATGCAAGAAGTTTAGATATCCATTGCTCTGTCATAGATGTCGGTGTATTGCTTGAAGAATTAACTAACAATGTTGTTTCATTGCCTAGTTACCTTGTTAGTTCAGTTTTTTCATTGGTTGTCACATTACCATTGTCTGTGTATTTATAGCCCTCATGTTCTCTTGTCCAGGGTTGAGTATTGTTGGTATAACATCATGTCAGTCTTCATGCTGTAAATCAAGTCATCGTTTATAGTTATGTTCTGGTTTACTGTGTACTGTTACTTTGGACTCAAGTCTTTGGATTTGAAAATAAACTGCAATTGGATTCTCCCATCATTATTGTAATTCCCCTTCTGTCACTAACTTGACATTGTGTCGAATGTAGTAACACAAGGGGTCTTTCTTGAGAGAGAACTTGGAGAGACTTCAGCCGCCCCCCCGTGTCGCTCCTTCTTCTCATGGGATTGAGGATGACTCGGCTGGCGATGGAGGCGATTTGGGGATGGCAGCGGGCTCAGTTTTGCCAGGTAAATCCCTACGAACCACCTGGCACACTCGCTTGCTTCCGTCCGGGCTAGAGGTTAGTGTTTCCAGCCTGCTTTCTCCCTCGAGCCCCCGGAATTTGATGATGATGTTGCCGCTGCATTGGAGAGTGCTCAGGCGTCTGACGCAGAAGACTTGACTGGGCTGCCACCTTTGGTTCAGCCTGCTCAGTCTGAGGCCGACGCGCAGATGGCCGACATGCTTGCCCGGGCCACCGTGAGCATGGGCTTGGACTGGAACCCTCTGTCCTCCCCACATGTTCGGGTCAGGGTGCCACTCCCAGTTACACCCCCCCCCCCCACCCCACACCCCACACCCTGGTACCTTTCTTCCCGGAGGTGCATGATGAGTTGACGAGGTCGTGGAGGGGACCTTTTACTGCCCGGAACCGGCCTCCTCACTCGGAGGTTCCCCTGGTGGACAGAGCGGCGGAAAGGACCTTCATTCCCAGGGAGGGGGCACCCTCTGGCATCCACGCCTAGACCTCTGGAACCTCCACTTCTGGCCCCTGGAAGGGACATGGAAGATCTGAGTGACCTAACACCTGCAGTCGTAGACACAACCAACCAAGCCAGAGCTCCCTTTAAAAGGCAGCTTCACGCCCTAAAGTGGCACTTGTTCGTGAATTGGTGTTCTTCCTGATCTGAAGACCTGCAGAGATGAACAGTTCGGTGAACAGTGCTTTAATTCTCATTGAGAGAAAATTAGATTTAATTTGGGTATTTCAAATTGAACTTTGACACTAAATTATGATCCATTAATTATTTTTTATATATATATTATTTTATTTATGCTATTACATTCAGTCACACTGATGTATTTAATAATAATCCTCATGATAATTACCTTGTTGTTTTTAACAATAGATGTATTTTGGAATCAAACTTTCAAAAGAACAGTCTATCGGCTCACACAGCAGTGCATGACAACAATTCACAACAATTTGGCTTTATTTAATATAATGACAGTGCACTTTCAAAACAATTGAATCAACAATTTTCATAAATAATATCAAGTGATGCTCTTGAGTTGTAGTGTGTGTGTGTCTAGGCACACATACACACACATTGCTTCCATTGATTAGAAGTACTCTTCTATGCCATTACAGAAAGGCTAACATTTGTGTTTGGGTGATGAGCCCAACCTGCCCTATGTGAGTTCTCGTGACGTACAAGGGTTGGGTGGAAAAATCTCTGATGGCTCTCTTGATTAGCCGGCGGCCACTACAGCAGCCTGGTGCATCTCTGCTCAATGTCACCCCAAGGTCTTCCGCACTGTGCTGCCTGTGATCTATGGTCAGCTGGGACTGGACTGCGTCATACAGATGAGGGATTTCGATTTGCCAGACTTTGTGAAAGAGAGCTTGTATCACTCAGGATTGCACACTTATAGTATCTTTACTGACATTAGTTTTCATTGTTTAATTATCACTGGTTACTTATATATATATATATATATATATATATATATATATATATATACAGTGGCATTAAAAAGTTTGAGAAGATGTGTGAAAATGCTACAGTTAGTCTGTTCTAGTTTAACACGATTATTTTCATTACACATTATATTATCAGTATAATTTAAGTGAAAAGTTGAATCAGACATTTTTTTATTTAATACAGCATGCACTTGAGCTGGAATAACAAGTTTATGCAAAACCTGATAATCTATGTTATCTCAGCATGATTTGAGAATGTTCCAAAGAGCATCTTTTGTACATCAATGTAAGCAAGGAAATGTAAACTTGCACAAAGAATTTAAAGGAATTGTTCACTCAAAAATGAAAAATTTCTCATCATTTACTCACCATTATACCATCCCAGATGTTTATGACTTCTGAAGCATTCTGATAGGTGTGGGTGAGAAACACAACACTATTTTTTAAAATGTTACTACAAAATCTCCTCCCTGCTCAGTCGATCTCCACTTTAACTTTCACTTTCACATTCTTGTATTTGTGTTTCTCGTTGCATATTCTTTATGCATACACCCCCTACTGGGTAGGAAGAAGATTTTTCAAAAATGGACTTAAATATTAAACTGTTTCTCACCCACACCTATAAATATAACTTCTGAAGATATGGATTTAACCATTACTGCCTTTATGTGCTTTTTGGAGCATTTAGCACCCATTTACTTGCATTTTGAGGACCTACAGAGCTGAAATATTCCTCTAATAATCTTAGTTTCTGTTCTGCAGAATAAAGTAAGTTATAAACATCTGGTATGGGCATGAGGGTGAGAGAATGATGAGAAAATATTCATTTTTGGGTGAACTATTCTTTTAACATGATAAATGTCACAAATTTCCTTATTTGATTTATTATGATCATTATGATATTTTTATTACCAAGATGCTAAACAATTATATATTATTTAAATTGCAAAGTATTTCTACATCAGAGTAGTGCTCCCTTGGGACTGAGTTTCATTTTTTCTGATTTTATATATATAAATGACTGTACTCCATCCATCCATCCATCCATCCATCTTCAACTTGTTTATCCGAAGTTGGCTCGTGGGGGCAGCATCTCCAGCAGGGAGCCCCAAAATTCCCTATGCTGAGCTTCATTAACCAGCTCTGATTGGGGGACCCCGAGGTGTTCCCTGGCCAGTGTGGAGATGTAATCTCTCCACATTGTCCTGGGTCTTCCCAGAAGCCTCCTCCCAGCTGGAGGTGCCTGATGCCCAGGGGGCATCCTTACCAGATGCCCAAACCACCTCAACTGGCTCCTTTCGACGCAAAGGAGCAACGGCTCTACTCCGAGCTCCTCACGAATGACTGAGCTCCTCACCCTATCTCTAAGGGAGAAGCCTTCTGAGGAAACCCATTTCGGCCGCTTGTACTTGCGACCTAGTTTTTTCGGTCATGACCCAGCCTTCATGAACATAGGTGAGGGTAGGAATGAAAATTGACCGGTAGATCGAGAGCTTTGCCTTCCGGCTCAGCTCTCTTTTCGTGACAACTGTGATAGAGCGAGTGCAATACCGCCCCCGCTGCCCCGATTCTCCAGCTATCCTCCCGCACCATTTTCCCCTCACTCGTGAACAAGACCCCGAGGTACTTGAACTCCTTCACTTGGGGCAATACCTCCTTCCCTAACCGGAGTACGCACTTCATCGGTTTTCTACTGAGAACCATGGCCTCAGATTTAGAGGTGCTAATCCTCATCCCAGCCGCTTCACACTCGACTGCCAAGCGATCCAGTGAGAGCTGAAGGTCACGGACCGATGATGACAAGAAGACCACATCATCTGCAAAAAGCAACAATGAGATCGTCAGCCCACCGAACCGCACCCCTTCCCCACCCCGACTACGCCTCGATATCCTGTCCATGAATATCACAAACAGGATTGGTGACAAAGCGCAGCCCTGGCAGAGACCAACACCCACATGGAACGAACTCGACTTTGTGCCGAGGACCCAGCTCTCTCTTTGGGCGTACAGGGATTGGATTGCCCTAAGAAGGGACCCCCCCCACCCCCTACTCCCGCAGCACCTCCCACAGTATCTCCTGGGGGACCCGGTCATATGCCTTCTCCAGATCCACAAAACACATGTAGACTGGATGAGCATTTGCCACTGCTGAGTTGTTTGCCTACCTCAGTGACCTCCCCAGGGAAATTTGATCTGATCCCCCATCAGCCTCCAGCTCTGCCTCTAACATAGAGGGTGGGTTGGGATTTAGGAGTTCTTCAAAGTGTTCCTTCCACTGCCCAATAACCTCCTCAGTTGAGGTCAACAGCGTCTATACAGCTTGGATGGTTCCCTGTTACCCCCTCCTAAGGTGGCAGACGGTTTTCCAGAGGCACTTTGGTGCGGACCGAAAGTCCTTCTCCATGGCTTCTCTGAAATTTTCCCACACCCACTGCTTTGCCTCCCTCTGCTCACAGCAGAGAACGCAGCCCTTCGGGCCTGTCGGTACCTTGCAACTGCCTCCGGAGACCTCCGGGACAACATATCTGGGAAGGCCTCTTTCTTTAGTCGGACAGCTTCCCTGACCACCAGTGTCCACCACGGTGTTCGAGGGTTACCACCCCTTTAGGCACCTAAGACCTTGAGTCCGCAGCTCTCCACCACGGCTTTGGCGATGGAAGCTCCTTGAGGCACCTGGTATGGCATGAACATCTGGTATCACATGAGGGTGAGTAACCACTCCGGTTCGATGTCCCCAACCTCCGCAGGAATGCCTGAAAAGCTTTGCCAGAGGTGTGAGTTGAAGATCTCGAAGACAGGGGCCTCCTCCAAACGTTCCCAGTTCACCAACACTACTCGCTTGGGCTTCCCAGGTCTGTCCAGAGTCTTTACCCACCCCCTGACCCAACTCACCACCAGATGGTGATCGTTTGACAGCTCCACCCCTCTCTTTACCCGAGTGTCCAAAACATATGGCCTCAGATCCAACAACACGATTACAAAATCGTTCATCGACCTTCGGCCCTAGGGTGCTCTGTTACCACTTATGAGCATCCTTATGTTCGAACATGGTGTTTGTTATAGATAATCCATGACTAGCACAGAAATCTAACAACAAACATCCACTCGGGTTCAGATCGGGGAGGCTGTTCCTCCCAATCACGCCTCTCCAGGTGTCCCTGTCATTTCCCACATGCGTGTTGAGGTCACCCAGCATCACTATGGCGTCCCCTACTGGGGCCCTATTCAGGACTCCATTCAGTGCCTCCAAGAAGGCCAAATACTCTGAACTGCTGTTCGGTGCATATGCACAGACAACATTCAGAGTTGCCCCCCCCCCCCCCATGAGTATCCCCACACCCACCTGTCACTTCACACCCTGGGAAACTCTAGAAAAGAATAGAGTCCATCCCCTATCCATGATTACGGATCTAGAGCCAAGAATGTGCGTCAATGTAACCTGCACCAGATCCAACTGGTAGTGCTCCACCTCCCTCACTAGTTCCGGCTCCTTCCCCCAGCGAGGTGACATTCCACGTCCCCAGAGCTAGCCTTTGATGTCCGGTCTGGTCCGTCGAGTCCCCCTGCCTTCACTGCCACCCATATGGCAGCGCAACCGACTCCTGCGGTTTCTCCAATGGGTGGTGGGCCCAATGGGTCACTTCTTTGGGCTGTGCCTGGCCGGGCTCCGTGGCAAGCCCGGCCACCAGGCGCTCGCCGATGAGCCCTCTGTCTGGGACTGGCTGCAGACGGGGGCCCCGGGCTTCTTCCGGGCAGGGTAACTGCTCCTCTTGCCATTATTTCCATGAGTCTTTGTGAACCATTCTTAGTCTGGCCCCTCACCTGAGAAAACTTTGCCTTGGAAGACCCTACCAGGAGCACCTGGCTCAAGACAACTCAGCCCTCAGGTTCATAAGGGAACACAAACCTCTCCACCATGATAAGGTGATGGTTCCCGGAGAGGAACCATCTGTATTACAGTAATGAAATTAATCTTTGACAACAATGGGAATAGTAAAAGTAAAATGTCCAGACGTGTTAAGGTAATGAGAACTGGGGTATAATGTGCTCAATTGTCCTAAATAAATCGTATTAGTCCTAAATATAGGCTTACATTTCTAAGACAAAAATGTTACATATACATTTTTTATTGATTTGGGGTTAATTATGACCAGGACATTTTTACAGGTTTTTTTAGAACCACCTATACATACAGTATACTTCATAGTCCCTCTGGAGCATTCTAGGGTATAAGTGCCTGGCTGTCTCAGAACCTACATTCTTTGAGCTACTGACCTGGTCGTAATCATTAAACTACAACCACTCTGTAAATATTAATGAAAGAGCAAATTGAACTATAAAACAACACAACAGTTATTCAACAATATGTTAAAAAATTGTATCTGAAACAGATAACATGGAAGGAAATAACAGCTCAGATAGGATTAGTATAACTATGCTTGATTATGTTCTTGATTTTAGATGTGAATGTTTACAAAAGCAGATCCACTGTGGTATTCTGGGGCTGTGAGGTTCAGCTCCCAAATCACTGTACATGACAAATTCCAACCTTAGTCCTCAGCTGTGAATTAAAATGTGTATTGTGTCATCTGTCATTTTGAGAGAATTTAATTTAGCATTTTTGCTATCTGTATTGGCCTTTAACCTAGTCCGTTTACAAAAATAAATGAGTAATTTTCTTTTATTCCCATTCCGATATGGATCAAAAGTAAGCTGTTGAGAATAAAAAGTGTTTACATAATGGTACTGTGGGCCTTTGTAGTAATGGAAGGGCAGTGCAAGCCATGATCAATTATCCCTTTGGGCATTTTACCCATCTAATTCAATCAGTAGTCCGGAGGGAGTGTGATTAACTATGACCCATGTGTTACAAAGAGGAAGGGGGAAATCAGATTTGTTTGTGCCATTACCTGCCTTCTTAGAACATGATGCTTACTTAGTCCTTTTATTTTTGAGACCTTTTTATCTGCCTGTGAAAATGCCTAAGGGTTTTCTCATAGGCATGTTGTTTTTGTTGGGGCTGGCTACAGCATGCAGCAATAATATCAGAAATTAAGACTTATATCACAGCTTACAAAATTATGAAATTGGTAGTGCTTTTTGTGTATTAAAGAGCCCATATTTTGCTAATTTACAGGTTAAAATTTTTATTTTGGGGGTCTACTAGAATAGGTTTACATGCTTCAATGTTAAAAAAACACATAATTTTTCTCATGATGTACATTTATTTTCCCCGCTATTCATACTCTGGCCAAAATGCTTAATTTACCTCCAGTCTCTTTAAAGCCCCCCTTTCTGAAAAGCACAGTCTGCTCTGATTGTTCAGCTGGCCAAGTCTCTTGTGATTGGTCAACCATGTACTGAAACCATACTGAAAGTTTGGAAGAACAAGCTGATCGACCTGAACCACCTTCGTAAGCATGACTTGATCAGGACGTTTCACTGTGGTAAACTCAGATAGCTTTCTTACAAGTACACTGATGATTATTGTGAACCTGACAAAGCTTCAAATAAAAGACAGATAGTGCATCTAAGTTAATCATCTTTTGCTGGAATGGGTGTAGCCAAACTTTTTTCGAACGAGATATGAACAGAGAACAGAGGCTTACTCACGGTTAATGAGCAAGTTAACCATGGACTATCAAGGATAGCGGCTGTAACGTTACAGCTTGTAATTATATAATTATATAAGACTCTTGAGATTGACCATTTTGTTATACAGTTTAAGTCAAATCCGGCCCACAGCTGAATAGTAAACCCTTACCAAATCAATAACATTGTAATTGATACAATGTAATTGAAAAAATAGCAGCAATTGAAAAAAATAGTTAGCCGAGCACTACCGTGGATTGCAGACATAAAATTACTGTTTTTAAACTCTCCACACTTGATCACTATTCATGATAGTAAGAATGGCAAATAATCTTCTTAATTCTACACAATTGTAGGTAAAATTGGGCCTACAGCAGATTAGCAAAACTATTTCAACACAATAACATTAGCTAGCAGGTTAGTAGGAGCCTACAGCTGTGCACTGGGTGTACCCATAAATACAACACAAAACTCTGCATTTGAACTCTAAAAATACACAAATAATCAAGTATACTTACAGGTTGTGATCCTGAAGCGCCAGATTGTCTTGAAACTCCAGCATTGGTTGTGGTTGTACTGCTGAGGAATAGTGGTAAAAATAAATGTTAACCACTGATACTTCAATTTGTCTGTCTTTGGAAGTCCAAAAAAGAGGCTTTGCTTTTGCATTGAAGAAAACAGCATCTTCTCGACATGGTGACAGCACTAACCCAACTCATCTTGGCCTCTGCTATAACTATGTTTGTTTGAGGGTGGGCCAAAGTAGCCCTTAGGCGGACATTATGCAGATGTGTTACATAGTGACCGATACCTTACGGAAGAAATGACTGGACTAAAATCCAGCCATTTCTTGTAACTTTCTAACAACTTTTGTGATGCCTCAGAGCAGTAAGCATGCTAATCACATCAAGCATTACAGTGCAACCACAACAAACTCAAATCTTCATCAGTCCGCTCTGTATCACAACTCACATGACACTGCAAGAACCATTCCAATACTATGCTCCATAGGGCAGGTCAAATGTGACTTTGAAAACCAGCCATATGAAAAATACATCACAAATGAGATATCATTTATTTATCAGTTTTTCTTTTAGATAGCAATGAGATGGAGAGAAAAATGAGAGCAAATACTTATCAAATATTTTTGTGAAACAGACCCCAATAATCTTGCATGCATTCTGCATTCTCAGCGCTCCCACGATCTTAGTACTGTCTCTAAAAGTAGGCATCTGAATGTGTAGTATGTTTAGGTGTGTGCGTCTGTATTTTACTGGAAGTTATGACAGTCTTCCAGCACAGGCATTACTGTCCACACTGGGTGCATTATCACTGCTGTGGTCAAGCGTGCTCTAGAAGCCAGCCCATTTGAACAAAACACTGAGCTTCCACAGCTGGCTCTCCTTTGCTTACAGTGGAGGTACTGTATATCTATGTGATGACAGCTTGCATAATGACTTGCATGCAGATGTTATAGGAATGTGCTTTTGGTTAACATTGGTGATGGCAAGCAGGGGAATCTGAGTCTGTTTCTCTTCGCAAGGACACCACCCAATAGTTTTGTCTCTTATGAATAATATACTGCAGTTTCCAAATACGTACAAAATAAGGCCTGAAACTGTTGAAATGGTTGGGTAAATGTATTTTTCCCCCTCTTTTTAAACAAAGTGGTCAGTGAAAAAAGGTGATTAACCTTCAAACTAATACAGTATATATATACTGTATATATAGATATATATATACACTCACCTAAAGGATTATTAGGAACACCTGTTCAATTTCTCATTAATGCAATTATCTAATCAACCAATCACATGGCAGTTGCTTCAATGCATTTAGGGGTGTGGTCCTGGTCAAGACAATCTGCTGAACTCCAAACTGAATGTCAGAATGGGAAAGAAAGGTGATTTAAGCAATTTTGAGCGTGGCATGGTTGTTGGTGCCAGATGGGCCGGTCTGAGTATTTCACAATCTGCTCAGTTACTGGGATTTTCACGCACAACCATTTCTAGGGTTTACAAAGAATGGTGTGAAAAGGGAAAAACATCCAGTATGCGGCAGTCCTGTGGGCGAAAATGCCTTGTTGATGCTAGAGGTCAGAGGAGAATGGACTGATTCAAGCTGATAGAAGGGCAACTTTGCCTGAAATAACCACGTGTTACAACCGAGGTATGCAGCAAAGCATTTGTGAAGCCACAACACGCACAACCTTGAGGCGGATGGGCTACAACAGCAGAAGACCCCACCGGGTACCACTCATCTCCACTACAAATAGGAAAAAGAGGCTACAATTTGCAAGAGCTCACCAAAATTGGACAGCTGAAGACTGGAAAAATGTTGCCTGGTCTGATGAGTCTCGATTTCTGTTGAGACATTCAGATGGTAGAGTCAGAATTTGGCGTAAACAGAATGAGAACATGGATCCATCATGCCTTGTTACCACTGTACAGGCTGGTGGTGGTGGTGTAATGGTGTGGGGATGTTTTCCTGGCACACTTTAGGCCCCTTAGTGCCAATTGGGCATCGTTTAAATGCCACGGCCTACCTGAGCATTGTTTCTGACCATGTCCATCCCTTTATGGCCACCATGTACCCATCCTCTGATGGCTACTTCCAGCAGGATAATGCACCATGTCACAAAGCTCGAATCATTTCAAATTGGTTTCTTGTACATGACAATGAGTTCACTGTACTAAAATGGCCCCCACAGTCACCAGATCTCAACCCAATAGAGCATCTTTGGGATGTGGTGGAGCAGGAGCTTCGTGCCCTGGATGTGCATCCCACAAATCTCCATCAACTGCAAGATGCTATCCTATCAATATGGGCCAACATTTCTAAAGAATGCTTTCAGCACCTTGTTGAATCAATGCCACGTAGAATTAAGGCAGTTCTGAAGGCGACAGGGGTCAAACACAGTATTAGTATGGTGTTCCTAATAATCCTTTAGGTGAGTGTGTGTATATATATATATATATATATATATATATATATATATACACACACAAAATTAAAACCACCTACCTAATATTGTGTAGGTCCCCCTCGTGCCAGAGCAGTTATCTGAGTTACCATAGACTTTGTCAGTTCTGACCAGACTGGCCATTCTCTGTTGACCTCTCTCATCAACAAGGCATTTCCATCCACAGAACTGCCGCTCACTGGATGTTTTTTGTTTTTGGCACCGTTCGGAGTAAACTCTAGAGACTGTTGTGTGCGAAAATCCCAGGAGATCAGCAGTTACAGAAATACTCATACCAGCCCATATGTCACCAACAATCATGCCAATTTTTTTCCCCCATTCTGATGGTTGATGTGTATATTAACTGAAGCTCCTGACTGGTATCTGCATGATTTTATGAACTGCACTGCTGCCACACAAATGGCTGATTAGATAATCGCATGGATGATTGTTGGTGCCAGACAGGCTGGTTTTAATATTTCTGTAACTACTAATCTCCTGGGATTGTCACACACAACATTCTCTAAAATGTACTCAGAATGATGCCAAAAAAAAAAAAACATCCAGTGACGGCAGCTCTGTGGATGGAAATGCCTTGTTGATGAGAGAGTTCAACAGAGAATGGCCAGATTGTTTCGAACTGACAAAGTCTATGAGAACACAGATAACTGCTCTGTACAATTCTGGTGAGAAGAATATCATCTCAGAATGCTATTCTGAGATGTGGGTTGGTGTCTTTTTTTTTGGTTATTTTTAATTTCAAATTTATTTATAGAAGGAAAATGGTGTGGTAACAGGGTTGTGCACAAACTGTGGGGAACAGATCATTTTTATGTTTTTATTTTAATGGTTGGAGTCAAGAAGGTCAAGATATCTGAGTAGGGACAGGCCAAAATTCCATGTAATATTATTTTTATGTTAGGTTCTCAATCACGCTAACAAACAAAAAATAATGCATCTATCTATTGCTTTAATAAATGAATGGAATACCAAATTGTAAATTTTTCATGGAATGTGCTATATCACATTTATTAGACAAAGAAAAGAAGCTGATTATTTGTAATGATAATTCACTTTCATTACACTTTGCAGACAGCATGTCCTAAATGTTGAGGCTTTAGATTCCACTGTGCTATGAGATATTTTTAATGGGTTCAGGTCATTAAAAATACCAAGATTTTAAAATGACCTGCATTAAGAGCAGCATGACAGGTTGGAACAGTCTGACGCAGAGGGGGCAGGCGCTGGCACAGGAGGTGGCATCAGCTTGTGCCATTGCAATGGATTTAGGACCCACTAAGTGGTTGGAGTCTGTCTGCAGGGCTTTTGGCTGATCCTGAAATTTGCCTCAGTTTAATACACCAGCTGTGCAAGGGCAGACGGTCTCTCTCACCTTCTATTTTTCTCTCCATACCATTTACATTTGTTTATTTGGCAAATGCTTTTATCCAAATCGACTTAAAATACATGTCTTTACTACAGGGTCATTATGAGACAATAAAGGTAGCTCATGAATTGCCCCTTCTGTAAGTTACCAGTTGCACTATAATATATGTCTTTTGGAGCCATACAATAGCATTGTCTATCTTATCCGAAGCTTAATTTTAAGAAAGGAAACATCAGTAAACAAATGTTGTTACTCATTCCATATTTATTTATGTAATACAAATGACTGATGGATGTCAATAGCCTTTAATACGCTTTCTTCCGTGGTACACAAAAGTTATTTCCTATCAAAATCATGGTTAGGTTTATGGTTTGAGTATGGTTATGTTAAGGTTAGGGGTTAAACATAATAACATTGTTGTTTAGTTTTTCTATGGGAGTAAATATGGTATGTTTTTGATAATTATTACTACTTGTCATGAGAAATCACTGAAAATCTTCCCATTTCCTCAAATCCCATTTGTGGTCAAGTATATTCAGAATGGTCACAAATGTCATGTAACATGTGAGAACCAATGACATTCAGTATCAATGACATCAAACCTGTCGCAGCTCCATTTTCAACTGTACACAACAGCAAATGAGATTTGAGAGCTTTGGTGAAGAAGATGATTATCAATAATGGCTTAAATGAGTAATTAATAGATTTATAATGGCTTAAATTTTGGTCTGTACACATAAAGTGTTTAACACAAAGCATTTGGTCTACTTTTATGATACCTACGATACCTATGGTGCTTTTTTGTCTTTTTTGGAGCTTGGCAGTATAAATGACCATAGACTTTCCTTGTATGGAAAGGAGCATCTTAGACATACTGCTTAACATCTCCTTCTGTGTTTTACGGAAAAAGGAATATAATTGTTTTAGGTGAATAATTCCTTTAATATAACTATATTTAATATAAACCAGTCTACTGTCAGGAGAGATGAAAAACACTGATATATAAGCTGGCATGACATTAAGCATGGTCTTGAATTATATGAAATTACTGTTCATCTCTGTTATGGACTCATCAGTGAACAACAGATATTGGAATCTTGATCAGATGGCATTTTCATGTTATAGCAAATCCCCTGACAGATCTTAGTAGACGAGAAAATATCTAATTCTACCTTTGGATGTGCTTGGATCAAAAGAAAAGAGAAAATATTAATGTAATGTGAAAATGGTGAATTTCACACAGACTTTCCCTAGATAGTTATTAAAAAAAAAAATGTAAATAACAAATCATTTCATAACCTGCCCGATCTGCACAGAAGAAATGATTGAGGGGGCTGCGCAACAGCAGATCTCCAGTTCTTCATGACTTGCACTTTGTTTGTTTTCTTTTTCAACTCCTCTACTTTTGTGAAGGGCAAGGCCATATGAAGCAGAAGGACCAGCCCCATGAGAGACTCATTTTGCATGTGTGCAGGGAACACCACAGTGTACATTTCTTCCTGTCTCAGCTCTTTCCTCCACCAGTGCCAGTCTGACAGGGGTTTATAATGGGACCCAGAATCATTAGGCCCATTCAAACTGATGTACCCCCACCAATTTTTAAGTGGATTTTGAACACAACTTCAAAAAATATATATCTTTACTAATTTAGTTGCACAGTTGTTGTAGCTAAAAAGGAGCATTTGTCATCACTGCAGCAGAAATCACATTGTCTAAAAAAGGATCTTCAACAGAGGTTCCATGACCCCTAGGGGTCTGTGGCGATACTGCAGTGTTCTGTCAGTCTTAAAGTAATTTAAGTGAAAATATGACAATATTTTCATTTTCCACATTAAATTGTATTGTAAATAAAATGTATTTTAAAGTAAAATTTAAATGTAACATACAAGTATATGAGTCACATCAATAATGTTTTTTTAATGGCTTTGCAATTTAAGCATTATAACAAAGTAAATAGTTTAATATGGTACTATACACGTTATAGGCCAGGCTTAAAATGCAACTATTTTTAAACAATGTCTAACAGGGGTCCATGCTCCATTTCTCTATCCATCAATGGTTCCGTAACCGAAAAGAGGTTGAAGTCCCTTGGTCTGAATTTACATGTTTCAGTTTGGTCATTTCAATCTGGTTGCACATTTCACAGATCATTTGCTTTACACTGAAAATTCTGTCATCTATACACCCTCACCCTCAAACTTTTTGACTTCCCCCAGTGGAATAAAATGAATTATTCTTATTAAAATGTCACAGCTGCTCTTTTCCATAAAATGAAAATGCATTGTGAACATAGGCTATCATCACCAGTTGCAATTTTGGTTGGTTTGTTAAAAATAAATGTTAGATTGGGATTCAAACCCAGGTACCATTAGACTAACACATCTCACACTTATGTAAATAACTTCTAAGTTGCTAAAGTGTTTCCCCAAACCCCCTTTGATCATGTCTTACCTCACCAAGGGCACCAAATGAGCCGGAACTGCCAGAACAGGTTTCTCCTCAAATAAATTATAAATGTGACACCTGGAAAATGACGTACAAAGAATAAGAAATATTTAAGATTGTGCACTATTTCAAGGTCACTAATAAAATTAGAAAATGTGTGTCTTGTTCCATGGTAAAAAAAGAAAAAAAAAAGGTCAGATTTTCCACTGAAGCCCACAAGATGCTCTTTGGAACATTTAATTGCATAAAATAACAAAAATGCTAAATAGAAATATTTTTTACAAGTGGACACAGACTTTTGAACCCCACTGTATTCAGAATTTAGCAACATTTTTTTTTTTTTTTTATGTTTTGGGGGTTCTCAAATATCAAGTGTAAGATTGCAGCTCTTGATTTTCATAACTGTCAAACATAAGATTTGGATTCACACTGCTCCACAATTGGCTTATTAAACAGTATTAATTTTATCTTCATTCAGTGGTGCCTGTAAATCCTCACTTTCATTGAATCTCTGCAGCTTGATGTCAGCATAAAAACACATTACCTCCCTCTGTTGCTCATTAGATTGGTGGTGTTTTGGGAACAATAGGAAACAAATAGTACTTTAACTGTAAAAGTAAGGACTGAATTGGGAATGGGTGAATGTCAATTTTGCCCCTTGTCACTGAGAGGTTAACAGTATTGTAAAGGGAATTATGCCCCCTTCAAAGAGGAACTACCCTTTGAGGCTGCTGTACTGGCTGATGCACGCAAACCGACAGCCAATCTCACATCCGCACTGCAGCACTCTTCTGCATCGAGGGAGGCACTACATTGGGCATTGACGGCTTTAGTTAACACATGCACAATTCCCCACTAATGTCTCCTTCATAAAGAACCTACAGATAAAATAGATATTAGTTTGAATATAAAAGCAAAAATTTTAGACAGCGGCATTTGACATACAAAAAATAATTATTATATCTCTCTCTCTCTCTCTCTCTATATATATATTGAGATTAATCTGACAAGATGTGAACACAAGCATCCCTGACCGACATAAATAACAGTATTGATTAAGTGTATTGTTTCGCCTCTTTTTCAGTTTTTCCCCTATGGTGATGCCTCAAAGTTTGCTCAGCACGCTTTCAGAACCTTTGACAAGAATGGAGACGGCACCATCGACTTCAGGGAGTTCATCTGTGCGCTGTCCATAACATCACGAGGCAGCTTTGAACAGAAACTCAACTGGGCATTCAACATGTATGACCTGGATGGAGACGGCAAAATCACACGAGTTGAGATGCTTGAGATCATAGAGGTACATGATTCAGTCTGTTCTCATTTTTACTTACAGCTATGAGAGATAATTAAAAATCTTTTTTCCCAATGAACTGACAACTTAGTAGTTATTACTGAATAATCAGATTTAATATCTATCAATTGACAATCAACAGATAATGCTGTAAAACGGACTGCATTCACAATGAAATTTCCAGTTAAACTTAATTAATTAACGATATTTGTTGAGAAAAGCCCCATAATGAAAATAATTTAAGACACTATTGTAGAAGGTAAGTAAAGCATTGAGTATAAATGACAAAAAGTGTATATAGAAGCTGCATCTTGCTGTTTATACAGCTTATAGTTTAAACACGTACTGTCAAGTTAGTAGTAGTTGCACTCTGTTTCTTTTTGTTGTGCTTCATCCAGCTATTCTGAATGCAAGAATGCGTACTGTTTTTATAATTTGCTCAATGAGAGATTGATGTGAACTGCAGGCCAATGGTGCTTGTGTTCATTGATATGGAATGAAAACAAAGAATTAACTTATAAAACCACTTTTTGTCATGTATATTCAGTTATTTACTTGTCTGTCACAACAATGTGTCTTTGAATTATTAATTAATTATTCAGCATATCATGTAAACAATTCAATTAAAATTTTAATCAATTGGCAGCCCTAATTGTAGTCGAAAATGTTCTATTTTGTTTCCATCTGAAGGCAATTTATAAGATGGTGGGGACAGTTATCATGATGAAGATGAATGAGGATGGTCTGACGCCCGAGCAACGAGTAGACAAAATCTTCAGTAAGATGGATAAGAATAACGACGACCAGATCACATTGGAAGAGTTCAAAGAAGCAGCAAAGAGCGACCCGTCCATTGTATTACTTCTGCAGTGTGACCTGCAAAAATGAGCATCTCAGAAAAGAGCCAGAGACTGCACAAATGATTATTGTTCCATTCAGTTTGCAGCTATTTCCACTGAAAAAAAAAAAAATTGCTTGGACTACCTTTCAATGACTTCGCTTCCTGTGTTTGAAACACTCGTATGCATGAGAATGTTCTTTGCTGACAAATTTCACATATGCACAAAAAACTTCACACACACATGAATACATGGCAAAAACATACACATACAGACTATGCCATGCACAAATAGAATTATATGAATATTAATATACATATATATCGAGTTAACTGCCAAAATGTGAAAAGAGTGAAAAGTACCTTCTATACAGTCTGAATCCACTGGAGCTTGCACATCATTGATGTGCTGTATTGAATTAAGCTACTATTTATTGTTCAAGTTTACTGAAGCTCACTATGTGTACCATATACTGAGTACTGTCAACCAGACAATTCTTCTGATAATCATAACTTTTTCAGATTTACCCGCTTGTCTGGATGGACAAAAAGATAAAACTCTTATCCATCAACCTTTTCCCTCCTAATGTGTTTGTACTGTTGGTGAATATACTTGTAGTTAATTTGCATGCCATTAGGTTTGCCTAAAGAGTACTTCCCTCATTTGCATCCTGCATAAATAATGCTTACAAGCCTCGTTTCAAAATAAACTATTGAAATTGACATGTACAACAGAACTGGATGGAAAAAACAACTGGTTTTGTCACACTGGACATGCATTTGTGATCCATTGAGGCTGTGGTTAGGTATTCCCCTTCTATGTCTAGCATGTACTTCACATAAGGGGGAATGAATGTGGCTGACTGAAATCTCTGAGAACAAACCTATTACTAAGACACTGTTTGAGCACAAGTAATTTTTAAATAGACCATAGTATACATTCATACTCATGGTCGCAATATTATGCTAGTCATAAAAATGTATTCCCATATTAAAACTACAAGCTTTGCAGTTCAGTTCAAATCCGTTGCATATCAATTTACTGATTTATGTGGGGCCCAAGCAAGGAATTAATTGATAAACATAATGTTTTGTTGTGTCAATAGGTTTAAAATAATTAAAATAATGATCATGCCTCAAAAAAAATTATTTTTGAACTCCAAATTTAACTTAATACTTTTTTACGTGCTGCTCTTAAAGGAGGACTTCAGCTGAGGGTGTGCGTTCTAGGGCTCAGACTGGGCTAAAAATATCACTCTTTGAATCCAGACATTTGCACCAACTGCACATTTTGAGCATCTACTCCATTTCTAAATAAGCACACTACTGTGCTCCATTTAAGACTGCATTCTGCCAGTGTTAAGAGCTTTACACAAACATAAAGTTTGCCATTATTATGTTTACCTAGCCACCACACCAAATTCATGCAATGGCAACCTTTTCCAATTGAAGAGTTATTTTGTACATGTTGCATGTATTATGCCCCTAATGCAATGGCTGCACTATTCCTTGTGTTGTGGTTTAAACTAATAAAAGAGTATATGGGATGCTTCCTCAATGTCAGAGTTTGATTTCAAATTCTACATATGAAAACCTGTCTTCCCCGAGAGACATTTTATTATACTGTACAGCTTATTTATTTTATAGCTTAGGTGGAGACGTCATGGACTTTGTACCAATACAAAGTATTGTATAATATATATATATATATATATATATATAAATCATAAACACAAAACGCCTGCAAGATGGCAGTAGAGTTCTTCGAACAAAAGTCCTTCAGCTTTGTGACGTTGTAATGTTCAGTCAGACATAGATTTCCGCAATGTAAATAAAAATTAGGAACGATGAAGTGTACTGAATAGCATTTTAATTCCATGACGCAGCCCTACCAGATAATCTCCGCGATTTTATTATAGTAGAGAGCGTAAACATAAACATATATCTATGAGCGTAACGGTCAACAAGTGTGTTACGACAGTAAATCACCGTTTGCGGATACCATACAAACGAAAGGGGAGAGCCGTTAACTGACACCTTTCTGTCGCAAAATGGTCCGCCTCTTCGCTCTACACGTAGTTAATTCAAAAAGTATTATTTTTGCGTGTATTTGTGTGTGTGTAAAACACGTTGAATACTAGCGGAGAAGTGGTTAATTCATTAAGTAATTAACTGTTTCCTCACAAAAAAAGTTTATACAGCAGACTGAAGGATCTCTTCCATAGACATCCATTAAAAAACGGCCTATTGTCTCATCACCAGTAGACGGCATTGCGATGCTAAATTTGTTGGCATTGCGATGCTAAATTTGTTGGCAGTTGCTAGAAGAGCTCTGGTCTTACCAGCTCTGACGGCATCATCCCGGAAATACGCCATCACACTGCGCTATCAAACATTAGAAAGTGCGCAGCTAGCAAACAACTACTTCGTTTATGCTAGCTGTTCTATATTATAACGGGGAATTATAATAGTTTCTTCATAATTCAGTTTAATTTCCTATATTCGCTAAATTTGATTATATTCCAATAAAAAAAAAAGATACAGCCATGGCGATGCAAGCAGCTAAACGAGCGAATGTAAGTACAGTTCTGGTGCTAATGTTCATAGCATTGATAGCAGTTCATAATGGCGGTTGTCTCAAAATAGCTAGCTCGTGCATAGAAGATTGATGTTTGTTGTTATTCCCGGACAAACGAAATCATTTTGTTTGTTAAGGCAAATACTTAACAAACAAAAATAGTTAGTACTATTGATATGTTGAAATGGAGTCCCTGATTTTTGTCGTTGTTATTAAGTATGTTAAGATCTGCCAGATTCGTGTATCTCTTAATGCGCAACATGTGACATTATATTAATATGTCTAGTAATTAAATCTATATCATACTTGTTTAGTAAAATAAATATTTGGCATTATTAATGATATCCGATTCCAAGCGTATGCCTTAAGTTCAAACTTATAATTCCTAATTGCTAAAGAAAAGAGGTAACACTTTACATTAAGGTTACATTAGTTAACATACACTAACAATGAACCGTATTTTTTTTAGCATGTATTAATCGTGGTTCATATTAATTTCAACAATTAATTTGTTAAATCAAACGTTTAGTTAATGCACTATGAACTAACAATGAACAATTGCATATTTATTAACCAACATTAGCAAAGATTATTAAATGCTGTAAAACACATATTGTTTATAAAATGTTTAGTTCATAATGCATTAACTAATGTTAACGAAATAACTTTATTATAAAGTGTTACCAGAAACTCATACATTCAATGGATATTGTTTCTGTGATTTGCATTTGATTAATTGTAATATCCTAAAGTTTTGATCGTGTTGGCAATTTTCAGATTCGTTTACCTCCAGAGGTGAACAGGATATTGTACATACGTAACCTTCCATACAAGATCACTGCAGAGGAAATGTATGACATCTTTGGGAAGTATGGGCCAATTCGTCAAATCAGAGTGTAAGTATTTTTTTATTCTTTTTACTTATGTTCTTAGTAGACTCTTTTGCGCAAAAGCAACACTGCACATAACAGTTTAGAGTCTTTAATGATGTTCTTCCTGATGAATATTTTCAAGCTGACAACTTTCAAATTTGTATGTATTATTTGATTAAGTTGATAATTGATTCAGTTTATTTTTGTTCTTTTATGTTGTTCTATTAGTGGAAACACACCAGAGTCAAGAGGAACTGCTTATGTTGTATATGAGGACATCTTTGATGCCAAAAATGCCTGCGACCATCTTTCTGGATTCAACGTCTGCAACAGATACTTGGTTGTATTGTACTATAACGCAAACAGGGTGAGTTCAAATTCTGTTGCCTTTGTGCACAGATATTTATTGACTTTATCAGGATTGGTATGTGTATTATAATGATACAATGTATGCTAGAAGAATAGTTTCACATAAACTGTATATTTTTAAATCTATATTTAGATTTGTAAATTTACTCACCCTCAGGTGGTTACAAACCTGTGGTTTTTCTGTGAACCAAATGGAGATGTTGTGCATAAAATGCCATTAGACATTGACCAGCGGCTGTCAAACTTAAAATTTTTGTGTGATCAAAAAAATGTGAGTCAAAAGTTAAATATTACCTCTCTTTTTTTCCCCTATTTCAAGGCTTTCCAAAAAATGGACACAAAGAAAAAGGAGGAGCAGCTGAAACTTCTCAAAGAAAAATATGGAATAAACACAGACCCACCAAAATAGTTGGCAAAGATATTTTGTTTTCCTGCCTTCCACCATGACATATTCACATTAGATCTTTAAGTAACAATCTTTTTGAAATACCTGTTGAAAGTGCTCATTTTTTGACCTGAAGAATATTCATAGATGTTGACCTAATTTTTGTTTTATGTTAATATTGAATACAAGAGATATGCCATTTGTTTGTCAAAATTTGTTGTATTAAATGAATGCTTTTCTTTTTTAAAACAAGTGCTTGGTGTCTTATCTGCAAATCTTTATTATACAGGTGTAGCTATATCAGTTTCACAATTCTAGAGTTGAAAAATCAATTAAACTTTTTTTTTGGACTATAGAATGAACATCATGAACTGGTGAATATTTTACAGTCTTTATCTAAAACATAACTACAGTGAAAACCTTAAAAAAAAACAAGGCATGACTTTATTTGAAGATAGCACACACTCTCAGAGCAACTGCCATTCCATACCAGCATATGCTTTTTAATTCAAATTTAATGTAGAGATTAAGAGAAATTAAAATGTCCCAAATATAAATCTTCAGATAGGCTACCTTAAGAGCTAAATGAAATAGTCTCAGCCATGTGGTTGCAGCTGTTAAATACCATGGAAAATAAATCTCTTATTAAGCACAATGGCAAAAAAATGTTTTAGCAGTTATTACCCTTTTCGGGGAAAGAAATATTGTAGAAAATGTGTAGTGATTAAACAAATCTATATATCCTACATTAATTGGATGCATAAAACATTCTATATCTTGTGTTTGATTAGGAACGGCATTGAATGTTGCCTCCATTTTTTAAACGATCTTCCATCTGACCTTGATTGAGCCAATCAGCCATGAGCGCGAGGATGAGGCGCCAAAGCCACTTTCCTGAAATCTAGATACTTTTATTTTCTCCGCAGCAGCTCAGTTTACGATTATATAAGTCTTTTGTTTTCCATAAAATTGTTAATCGTTGTTCGCTAAAACTATTACTGGACAAAAATCTGGCAACTTTTCGGTTGGAGTTGCTTTAATACGCCTTGAAGTTGACGAGAAGCAAAGATGTCGTTTGCCAACAGCAAGATGAAAGCTCCTAGTTTGTGTTAAAGCGGTGAGTGTTTGTTTGTGTATTGATTAGCTGTACAAGTTAAACATGATTTAAATTCGACGAGATATTCCATTTAGCTGGTTGTTGCCATCCCATTTGCTGACAATCTGTATAGGACACGTCGATATTTGAGCGATTTCTTCTCATTTTATTTTGGTGATTCACACACTACCAAGGAGGAATGTTCTGCTTGACTTTAAATTGTAAACGGTAAGAAAGTTGAATTGTTTGTTGAGGGGTTGATATTAAGCCCAATTACATCACACCGTTTAATGAGAACCTAATGAGTTTGGATATTCTTTAGAGCAGGTTCAATTGGTCTGCCTGTTATTTATGTGTGTGGACCTAAATATTTCGTGACGTTTTCACGTGAACAATTAAAGTGGTCTCAGACCCACTTAACAGGACCCAAAAGCGAACAGCACTCAGACCACCATCGTCTTGCCATCGGCTTGCCATATATGACTGCATTGCATACTTCATATTCCAGTCAGTCACAAATTACTGTCTACCAGGCCCGGTTTCATATCCAAATCACCGCTTCTGAAAGGGATTCCAGGGATTTTTGTGTGTTTAATGTTATTAAAGGAAATTTGCTCGCCAATTTACAGTATTAGAGTTAAATATTCAGTTGAGCTGAGATGTGCAATTGTTTTGGTACAGGAGCCACATCAGCTGTTAAGTAGAACATGAGAGAAGATAAACATTTCTGCATAGTTGTATCTTTTAATCCCAGAAGTAGTTGTGCACTCAGTGAATGATGCACAATTATCTGAACTGTATTCTGATGGGACCATTCTGCGATTACTTGAATTTTTGCTGCTACGTTTCTATCATGTGTTAGTAAAATTGAATTAAGACTGAGTATAATTATTAATAGTTTATTTTACCATACTTCAATGCAGTGGTAATTTAGTATTCAATTTAACACTACACCAGGAGTCTGGTTTAATAGTAAAATAACATATTTGGAAATTAGAGATTCTAAAGGCTTATATTAATGTTGGCTGCAAAGTGGACACAATTGTTTTATTCTCGGAACATTATCAACTGTTTTTTACATGCTCATGGGTCATGACGTGGGTCTCGTCAATGGTTTATTTTGCATCCCATTCAGTAGACAACTGAATAAAACAGGCTGCATGACCGTGATAAATGATTACTACCAGAGTAACATTCACACAAAAGTGTGAGGGACAAAGAACAAACATTTTCTTCTCTCTCTTGGATTTGCTCACCTGTGCCCTCCGTGTGCGAATGTTGCTAAGATCTATTGGGATTTTACTAAAGTTTATCACTGAAAAGGTTTGCCCTCAGACTTGGCACTAAACGGCACACCCAGCATCACGAATGCACATGTCATTCTGTGCACACGGGTGGCTGCATCACTCTTTGAGCATAATATTGCACTAATGAGCACTTTAAGGTTTTTTTTTTCAAAGAGGAGAGAGTGCGTGCACTCACATGCATGGTTGTCAGATTGCATAAATTAAAGGGTAACTAAACCCTAAACCAACTTTTTTTTATTTAATGATCTGTAAGCATGGGGCTTTATTAGTACTGGTCATTGATTCAAGTAATTTTTTTGACATTTGTGTATAAAGTGTTTTAATTCTACAATATATGGTGTAAAAACGTCTGAGTGCTGCCCTCTTCAGGTTGAACGGTGGCTACTGCAGTTGAATTTTCCTATTGGCTGTTGCGGTACTTCGTGACGTAGGCGGTGACAGCTGACGTAAGCAGGTTCCAGCTCACCACGCCAGATTCATGTACATGTCGTCATGCGACCGTGTGAGGAATAATAATAACATAGAGTCTGACAGCAGCTGTCAATTAATCCCTTTAGTATGACATAAAGTGAAATATTTCCTATTTGTGAAAGTATAAATCTCTGATTGGGGTGTTGCATCTATTATTTGGGAACCCTGCGCATATTAAAAGCTTATGGATGCACAATAGGTCCCAAAGCCATATAAATAAAAGATCTAATAAAAACCTTGATAATTCGACCTGCGGGCAGCTGTTTGCCCTGGTCTGCAATTGAGGTTGCTTGGCATACTGATACTGAGATTTCCGATATAAGAATCAGATCATAAGAGGAAAAAGTAGTATCATCTCAAATATCTTCTTGAAATCGTCAAAAGTATCAGCTATTGGCGATCACTTTCAGAATCATTACAGCTTTTACCGGTGTTGCTTTGGCTCGCTTCGTGCGTGCGCTTGTAAGATTTATATTCTAAAGGCTCATTATTATGGTTTAGTATTTCTCTGTAATGTTGAACATGTTAGCAATGTTACTTATAACATTCTCAGCCCTGGAACTCGAACCATTTTCTGATGCCCCCCAAAATATATATATATTTAAATAATAAAATTAATATCATAAATCCGCGACAACTAGTCACATAATGGCTTAAACTAAGGATTACAAGTAAACTAGGAAAATCTTTGGACGGAGGCAGCCCTAAGATTTACATTAGTCTATTATTTTCTCTATCCCACACTTTATTTTTGAGAACATATTTTACTGTTATGGGCTTTGGATTGGTGCGATACTTTACCTTTGTTATATTTTGTTCTTGATTTAATATTTATAATGATGCAGCAAAAGATAATTTAATATTTAATTTTGTTAGTCTATTATTTTTGTATACCACCATGCTTTCAGATTGTCAAGAATAGTATTATTCTTAATGTTGTTATGTATGCAAATTGGCACTAGTCATATACTGTAATTATTGTATTGATCTTACAATTCAAGTTATACAATACAAGATACATTAACTATATTCGTTTCACATATAGGTGCTTTAGACTTATACTGCACCAATATGTCTATGATGTTCTTGGGTTCATAACTAATGAAAACTACAAGCAAGTGTAGTGTTACTATTATCTACTTCCCTACGTCATAGCAGGGCATATGTACTACAATCTTTAATTTTAAAAGAATACAATTTTCTTTCATTTAATAGCATGGATGGTTGGAATTACATTCTGTTATCACACATGCCACGTTAGAAGATTCGTGTGTCAACAGTCTATTTAAATACCTGACGACCGCAGCCTTAGATTTTCAGTGCAACTGTAACTTTAAAACAATTCAGCCAATGAAAATAAGTTGGAGGACCTATATGCCACCCACCATTTTTTTAAGGTGGAATGGTTATTTCGGCGAATAAGGATTCAGCCCTGTGCGTGTTCACACTGGTGTTCATCATGATTATTTTAGTATTTATGAAAAAATAAGGACCAGATAAATCTTGAAACTTTAACTACAACTGCCACTGTTGATATAAAATTATGTCTAATAGATTCTACCTTTTAGATTATTTCATAAGAAACTATAACATTTTGTCAAAATATAAGTTACTTTTATTCATGTAAAATCGTGAAACAATTTTGTAAAAAAAATAAACACTTTTTAAAATGAAGAGATTAACCATTTTGTTTTTATCATGCATGGATCAATCATTATTATAATTAAAACAGCAACATCCTATAAGAAAGTAAGAATTGTCAATTTTGTATTCATGGTGACTTTAAGAAATTAAATGGCCAAACAGGAAAATGTATCGCCCGATGGCAGGAATTAAAAAAGTTCCAGATATCAGCCTCGGCAATATAACAATTGAGCATTCATTTTATATATGCATTTCTATATTTCAAATAAAATCTTTCTCTTCCTTATTTGTAACCTGCACATTTACAAAAGGAAAGAGTCATTCTCTGTATGTGAGTTTTTCTGGTTTCTCCTCTGAATGGATTTCTGCATGTTTCAGTTTCACTTTTACTATAAACGATTACTTAACCAACATTAATTGATTTCACATTTCTCTTTTTCTAGATACACTTAACAACAGGGCATTGAAAAGACCTTTAGTTTGTGACTTGTGGAAAGAGCCAAAATGTGTTCCATTCCAGGACTCCCATCAACAGGTTCAAATGTACCTGTAATTATTACCAGAGTAAATTTGAACCCCTCGTGTGTTTTGGTGGAGTTCTGGGGTAATTTTGACCAAGACCGGAAATTTGCATATCAGCAACTGAAAATTGACATTCAGTACCCTAGAGAGGGTTTCTGTGAATCGGATGGAAATCCTGGTGACTTGTGCCTTGTACGTGTGTATGAAACATGGTACAGAGCCCGTATAGTGTCAAGAGACACTGAAGACTACAGTGTGTTTTTAATTGATGAAGGCAAAACACTTGGTGCTACAGTTAACACCTTAGCATGGGGCAAAAGTGACTTTTTCTATCTGCCCCCTGAGGTTGAGTTCTGTGTTCTAGCTAATGTTTTACCATTGTCTCGAGAAAACAAATGGTCTGCCATGGCTTTTGAGTTTATGAAGACCTTCTGTGGTAGAAGTGTCAATGCCTCTGTTCAAGATGTTCTTGTGCCTCATCGAACATTTCTACTTGACATTCCTTGTCTGTCCAGACAGATGTATGAAATGGGGTTTGCAAAAAATGTGTCCAGTGAAAGGTTCAAAGAGTTTGTTACTTGGGCTTTGCAGGCTAACGGTGGAACTGCAGAACCTCAGCGAATTGATTCCATTAGAAACAAACCAATTGAGATCTTTGAACAAATTGAGAAACCTCAGTCCTACATGTACCCTGAGTTGCAAACTGATACTGTTGAAACTGTGGTTGTCACAGAAATCACAAATCCATTTAGAATATTCTGTCAGCTGAAGGTTTTCTCTCAGGAGTTAAGGAAGTTAACTGAACGGATAACAAAGCATTATGAAGGAAGAATTGGGGCTAATTTCGCAAGACCTGAGAATTTGGGCAGTCCTTGTGCATCAAGAGGAAGTGATGGCAAGTGGTATCGTTCTGTGCTGCAGCAAGTCATGTCTGCCAACAATGTGGTTGAGGTTTTGCATGTGGATTATGGAAAGAAACAATTTGTACAGGTTGAGAATGTCAGGCCTCTTGCCTCTGAATTCTTCAGAATGCCTGTTGTGACTTATATTTGCTCCCTTCATGGAATAATTGACAGAGGTGTTGGTTGGACAGCTTCACAGATCGATTACCTGAAGTCTCTCCTGCTCAGCAGAACAGTGATCGCCAAGTTTCAGTATCAAAGCCTTTCAGAGGGTGTCCACTATGTCACGCTTTATGGAGAGGAGAACACAAACATCAACCAGTTGTTCGAACTGAAACAGAAATATTCACTGGACTCTGATATGACCCTTGCAGATTTTGCTGTTCAGAAGAGCCCGTCATCTCAAAACAGCTCAGAGAGAAATGAGACCAAGCATGCTGAAGACACATACTCTGACCTTAAAGAGAACAAACCTGTCTTCTTTACTGAAACGCTCTCCCCTAATACTTCACATGTAGCTGTCGTGCAACATGTTGACAGCCCTGGAAAGTTTTGGATTCAAACTCTGCGATATGCTGAAGAATTCGATCAGCTAATGGATGGCCTTAGAAATTTGTACAGTGATCCAACAAGTACTGAAGGTTTGATAAACAGGCCTGTAGCCGGTCTACTCTGTGCAGCTAAAGCACAAGATGGTGTGTTCTATAGAGCAGCTGTCTATAAGGTAATAGACAAGAAAGCAGAAGTTTACTTCCTTGACTATGGAAATACAGAAGTTGTTGATTGTTTCAGACTCCGACAGTTGCCTCTGAGATTTCAGCAGCTTCCAGCTGTGGCTGTGAAATGCTCTCTCAATGGCATTAAATCCAGACTGAAACACTGGGATGATAGGGCTACATTGTTATTTTCAAAAATTGTTGAAGATAAAATACTTGACATGCATGTACAAGACAAGTATCAGGACACTCACATGGTTCAGTTAGTGGACACCAGTTTAGATGGAGAAAATGATGTCAGCAAGTTGTTGTGCAATGCAGATTTTGCAGAAAGTGAAAAGAACATTGTGGATAATTCTTCGGTACAAAGCTCTGGCATATTCCTGACAAGTACTCAACCTCAGACACTGTCCAGTACTTCTGCTGTGACAGAAAATGCATCTGCATTCAAGGAATATTTGTTTCCAATTGGAAGTTCACTGGAGGTCACTGTGTCTTACATTGAGAGTCCAAATGACTTCTGGTGCCAAAAAGCCAGAAATGCAGCATGTTTAGAAGTACTAATGCAAGATATCCAGCGCTTCTATGCTCATAGTGAATTTCAGTCACCATTGGAAGCAGCTTGCGTTGCCCGTCATCCTGAAACTGGGACATGGTACAGAGCCTTGGTCATTCAAAAGCACCAAACCCAAAATGTTGATGTGTTGTTTGTTGACTATGGGCAGACAAAGACAGTTGCCATAGAAGATCTTCGGAAGGTAAGTCCAACATTTTTGAAGATGAAAGGGCAAGCCTTTCGATGCAGTCTGTATAATCTGATCCACCCAGTCTCTCGGTCAACTTTAGACTGGACCCCGGAAGCCACATTGCAGTTTCAAGGGTTTGTTGACATGGCAGCTTCCATGAATGTGCCCTTGAAATGCACAATTTTTGCTGTAATGTATGACTCCCAGAGAGTTGTGTTCAATGTAGTGGATTTGGAGACCCCATTCCAAAGCATTTGCAATCTCCTTGTCCAGAGACGACTAGCTGACCGTGCACCTTCTAAAATGGCTCCACTTCCACCATTTCGTCTGGACACTTACTACTACTCCACTCATGATATCAAAACTGGGTGTGAAGAGAAAGTTCATATCACCTATGTGAAAAGTGTCACTCAGTTCTTTTGCCATCTTGCAAGGAATTTAGACCAGGTTGGAAAACTTGCAGACAAGGTCAACTCCATGTGCAGTCAACTAGAGGTTAACAAGTGTCCTCAGGCTTTTGGAACGGTTTGTTTTGTAAAATACACAGATGGACAATGGTACAGAGGACAAATAAAGTCTAAAAAAACATCAGTTGTGGTACATTTTGTGGATTACGGCGACACATTGGAAGTAGATAAATCAGACTTGCTACCAGTCCCAATTGAAGCAGGAGACATCATGTCTGTCCCAGTTCAGGCAGTTGAATGTGGGCTGTCAGATATACCCGAGGATGTGCCATGTGAAGTGGGAAATTGGTTTCAGAATTTTGCAGACGGTCACTCTTTTAGAGCTTTGATTGTTGCAAAAGAACCTGGAGGAAAGCTTATAGTTGAGCTTTATGATGGTAAAACTCAAGTAAACGCATTGATAAGACAAAAGTTTCCCAATGAAATTCATAGAAATGACCAGAGCACATTTCAAGGGCGTAGTTCCAAGAACAGAATTGCAGAAAGTGTAGAAGTCCATTTGAGGAAAAGTTCCAGTGATCCAAGGAGAAATCCCATGGATAAAACTCAGCAATCCTGCAACAGTCACTTGGCACAAAGAGATGATCATTTTAAATCGAAACCAGCACAGAGCAAGTTGGGATTCCAAAAAGATGGTAGACCCAAACCTACAAAGGTACCTGGAAGATGCCATAATGCCTCAAAACAACATGGATCACAAAGAAAGTCAGATGATGGAGATGATGGGCTGCTCCCTTATCAATCTGGGAAAGCTGATGGTGTTAAAACCAAGTCCCCTACTTATCTCAAAGAATCTTTGCTCCCATTGAAATTAATAAAACCAGGTCTGGAAGCTGAAGTATTCATCTCACATTACAACAGCCCTTTTAGCTTCTTTGTTCAGATGGTAACAGATGAGAACGACATTTACTCGCTTGTAGAGAAATTAAATGAAATTGAGTCATTCATTACAAACATTGCTACCTGTGATATTCATAAGGGAGACTTGGTCTGTGCAATGTTTCCTAATGATAACTCGTGGTACCGTGCAGCAGTAAGAGAAATCATTGGTGACACAATTGATGTCGAATTTGTTGACTTTGGAAACACTGCTTCAATTTCTGCCTCAAAAATATGTGGTCTTGTTCAATCGTTTGCTTCACTTCCAAGGTATAGCATCCAATGCACACTACATGGACTAAATGTTGACAACACAGATGAAGAGTTTGCATGCAATTTCAAACAAGTTGTTGAACAATACACTGGAAAGGTCATGTGCACATTTGTCAAAATGTCAGGGAATGTGTGGGAAGTCAAACTTGACATGGCTGGTGTAGTGCAGGGATCAACCTGCAGGGATGAAATTCCACCAGCAGTTGCTCTTAAGATCCCAGGTGTCAAGCAAACTTTGTCTGATATCAAGGTCTGTACCCATTACAAGGACCCTGACTTATCAGTTGGAATGATGGTCAGCGGATACGCCTCATTCATCAGAGGTCCTCTGCTCTTCTGGTGCCAGTATGCAATAACAGACAAACTCCAAGAGATTTCAGATATGTTGCAGAATGTTGGTAATTCATTGTCTAAAACTTTGAATGAGGAAGCTGTGCCAGTTGGAAGTGCTTGCATTGCCCTTTTCAATGAAGATAATCTGTGGTATCGGGCTAAAGTAACATCTAGAGACCTAGACACCCTGTTCATTACATTTATCGACTATGGAAATGAATCAAAAGTCAATGTAGGTAAAGTGAAAGCACTTCCACCTGAGCTATTGGATGTGCCCCCACAGGCATTTGATTGTCAGCTTGAAGGCTTTGATCTTTCCAAGGGTTTCTGGGATAAAAATGCAGATGATCAGTTCTTTGAGTTAATTAATGACAAACCCTTAAACATCACTGTTGAGAAAATGGGGAATTCTGAAACACCATACTTTGTCAAGCTGGAGTCTAATGGAGTTGACATCAATGATGCCATGAGAAGTTACTGGAAATCTCTCAGTCCTGAAAGCCCATCAGTTGAACTCCTTGATGGAGCAGAATTAGTTTCTTCTGATGACACTGTGGCCACTGAAATGAATATTGGCTCAGTAGCCACTCTTGAAGCAGGCACTATTTGTGTTGCCAATGAAGTATGTGCCTCTAGCCTCAAAGACATAGTTGTTATACCAGTAAGCACAGAGGTTGGAAATGAAGCACAGTCTGACCCACTTGTGGTGATAGATGAAAATGTTGCCTCATGTGATGTGAGTATGGTGCTCTCTGAAACCCAAGAGGACCTGGAAACCACATGGGTCACAGAACATGAACCAGTTCCTGGTTTCACAAATTGCCCATCAGACCCAACAAACCTATGTGACCTTGATGAAGAGGCACATGTTGATCTACCACCCATTCATTCAGTTTTGTCACATCAGTGTGAGAGAGCTTCTTCAGAGGACATAGATAGCTTCCTGTTAAATAACACTGATCCTGAATTATGCATTGTTGAGGAGCCATATTTACCATCATACGAGGTCATTCAATCAGGTAAGCCTGAAATTGAAGAAAAAAAAAAACATTTTTGTGACACTGTTAGGAATGCATTACACTCTGCATTAAGTCGTTGCTCCTCTCTTTTTTTTGTTTGTTTTGTTTAAGACTTAGGCAATTTAAGACAGGCTACAGAGAAGAAAACCGTTGGGTCAGAATGTGTTATCTGGTCTCATGCAAGAAGGAATTGGTGCAGAGCACAAATTTTAAAGGTTTCTGAAGATGCTGCATTGGTAAGTATTAGGGTTGCAACGGTATGAGATTTTCACAGTATGATAACGGTCTCAGAAAATATCACTGTACACGGTATTACACAATTACTATTATCAGTGAAAACAGAAGGGTTATTTTATTTATTTATTTTTGAGCAAACACTTTATTATAATTGAAACTTATTGAAGTACGTGTGAAAAAAAAAAAGTCTCCCCTTTGAAAATAAAATAAATAGAAAGAATAAGAACTATAATAAACAGAATTATAAACATGATAAAAAATATCATGTAACTATACCATGTTATATAACTAAAGCATGTTAGTTTACATGTTAAATGAACCACTAAATGAAAAATAACATCAGCTTAATGTCCTGTGATTATTAACAGTTAACATATACTGCTCCTGACTGTACCTTTTATCTCAGTGGTTCTCAACTGGATTTGCTTCAAGACAGATTTTACATTGGAAATCAAGAGTCGACCTGTATTTAATGTATCCTGGGTCGCATTTCCTTTTATGTTATATCGTTTTGTTCATGGATTTCCAGTACAAGGACATGCATCAAGTGACATTATTTTTGTTGATGTCAATAACAAAATCTACAGGAAGTTTTCTCTCCCCCTTTTAAAAATTGAAGAACATATTTACTTATATGAGCCCATTATTATCCCATTTGTTACCTAATATTACATATTTATACACATATTACACAGAAGGAAAGGCTCCTCGTTACCATGGTTAGGTCAGTGTGCTAGTCTTAAATAATGGTAATAATAATAATAATAATAATAATAAATTAATGTATTTATGAAAAATAAATACTAGCTGAAACACATCTTGAATCTTTAAAACTGCCACTGTTGATATAAAATGAGGTCTAATAGATTCTACCTTTTTAGATTATTTCAAATGAAACTTAAACATTTTGTCAAAATATAACAGTTTTTTTTACTAATGTAAAAATCCTGAAACAAATTTGTAAAGGTGATGGTGTGTAATTATTAATATTTTTAACTATTTTGGTAAAGGGGCCACATTGGGCTGTAAGTATTGCACGGGGGGCCACATTGTATTGCTTTTGAGATACAATGTTTTGCATTGATTTGCTTTTTGTATCTTTTAAGCCCAGAAATAGTTGTGTACTCAATTTTCTGAAGTGTATCTGTGACTAATGGGACTATTCTGCAATTGCCTAAAGTATTGTATTGCTCTACAAAGATATACTTTTCTATCAGGAATTAAAAAACTGAATAAAGGCGGAGATCATAAATGTATTTTGCCATCTCTACTTCCCCGTTAATTTATTATTCAGTTTTAATAATAATAAAAAAAAGAAGAAATTTATAGAACTTTTAATGTTTGTCGCAGAGCGGGCGAGTTTACTTTGCACAAATAAAAAATACATTTACATATTCATCTCTGGCTTGCTTTTGCTTGCATGTCAATGATTACACCTCCATGTGTCAATGATGCTGAGATTTACTTTTATGTTTAATCACTGCGAAGGTTTACCTGCAAAATTAGTAGCACCAAACATCACAAGCAGCCTCAAGAATGGGCACAGAGTAGCCGTATAACACTTTTTCTTGAGCAGAATATTGCACTACAGATCGCTAAGTTTGTTCAAAGGCGAAAGCAAGTGCACTCACGTTAATGGTTGCCAGATTGCACAAAATAAGTATAACATTAGGCGGAATATTTCCAATTTGTGCAAGTATAAATCTCAAACTGGGGGTGTTTCGTCTCTTATCTGGCAACCCTGATCATGTTAAACGCTTGTGGAGACGCGTTACGTCCCAATGCAAGTTAGCTGAAATGTCCAATGAAAAATAAAAACGCTTTTACGATAAATGAGCCGCGGGTCGTATGTTGCCCATGTTTGCTTTAGCCGTTTGCGAGATTATCATTAAATCTGCGTCGGCAGTCATAAATAGTCTATCCCTTGGGCGGCGCCGAAATATCTTCAATAGGAGAACCATAGCATTGTTCTTTCTCTGCTGCACATGCAGGTCGACAGGCAGACAAGGAATAAAGGAGACGTGCGCGTGCGATTTTCCGTCCAGTTGCATTTTTTTCTCAATACCGTAGATAAGCAAATGTACATGGTATGATAACCACGATTTGAACATTTACGGTATACCGTGAAACCGGTATACCACTGCAACCCTAGTAAGTATATCTGTCACTTCTCACTTGTTCACATTGGTAATGTTAAAAGCTGCCCCTTTTGTCTGTTAATTAAAGCATGTTTTTTTTTTTTTTTGCTTTTTTGATCTTATCTGAGCTTAATAGCTTTGATTTTGTTGCTTAATATTGCAGGTTCTGCTTGTGGAGCATGACTCTGAGGTGATGGTAGATCCACTCAACATCTTCAGAATTGTGCCAGAGGAGCCATTGCTTGTACGGAAGTGTGTGTGTGTGTGTGTGTGTGTGTGTGTGTGTGTGTGTGTGTGTGAACTTTTAAAAGTCTTGTTGATTCATCTATTGTTCTAATTGCAGACTTCAAACGTTGGAGCTGCAGTTCCAAGTGGTACGTATTTAGTTTCTTTTTTGTTTCGTTAAAGAATATGGTTGAGAGCAAATTAGTTATGCTCATTGTACAGCAATACAGCCTCAGAACATGACAGCAATTTACTAACTGATTATACTACTTACTAGAATGAATACATAACCATGGTACATTATGCTTCCACATTATGCATTCTTGCGTTCATTCATACTCTGGTTCATGTTTTGTAGATGGAGTAACTAAGGAAAAACATATTGCACCAGTAAAGAGCAAGGACTCCAAGGTAAATGGACATTTAATTGTGCTCAGCAGAACAGACGTTACGAACAGAATGGCATGGAGCAACAAGTTCTTCTTTCATTACAATAGGCTGAAGATGAAGATAATGGAACTGCCATCAGCTCTGCTTCTGATGAATCAACTAGTAAGTGTTTGTATGCATAACTACACAATGCCCTTGTCTGATCCTGCATAGGTAGAGGATAAAATGTATACTTCCATTATGTAACATTATGGTGATTGGTGGCAAAACATTTCTAAGTTGGTAGTCCACAATTAATAATGAAGTTTTAATATGTCAAGGTGAAGAGATATGTAAAAGTCCAATTGACCAGATGGATCCAGGTGATGAACCTGCAGACCAGGTACAGTGCAATGCAATTTTAGCAATTAAAAAATTTGTTTAACTGTTAATAATCAGAGTGTGTGTGGTCCTGGGTTACTCTGTGAGTAAAGACGCTGACTGACAACCACCCCTGAAGTCGCAAGTTCGAATCCAGGGTGTGCTGAGTGACTTCAGCCTGGTCTCCTAAGCAACCATATTGGCTTGGTTGCTAGGTAGGGTAGAGTCACATGGGGTAACCTCCTTGTGGTCGCTTTAATGTAGTTCTCGCTCTCGGTGGGGCGCGTGGTGAGTTGTGTGTAGATGCCGCAGAGAATAGCGTGAAGCCTCCACATGCACTGTCTCTGCGGTGCTCAACAAGCCATGTGATGAGATGCGTGGATTGACTGTCTCGGACGCGGAGGCAATTGAGATTCGTCCTCCGCCACCCGGATTGAGTCGAGTCACTACGACTTGGAGCGCATTGAGAATTGGGCATTCCAAATTTGGGAGAAATTTTGGAAATTAAGAAACAAAAATAATGTATGTTTATTTTTATAAATAATGAGTGTAATTTCTCAACATGTGCTCATTCAAATTAATGCAGCCCCCAGCTGATGGTTGTTTGTCCTACTCTGGTTTGGTTGAAGTTTCTGAGGGTAAGTGATCTTGATTGATTTACCTACTGATTAAAAGTATGGGGCTTCATTTATAAAGTACATGTGCTCATCGTACTGCGAACGTACTATAATCCTATGACAAAATCTTGCAAATTACTTATGAAACATCTGTATGCATGAGAATTTTTTCCAAAATCCATTTATTAAAGGGGTTATGACATTCTAATGACATGCAAATTTACAAATTCCACAAGACCACAACATTTATAAAACAAAATTTCAGGATTAACATATAACTCTCATCCAAACTGAATGTAATAAACTGTTTACTAAAAGATTTGCAGTCAAATAGTGTTTTAACTGCCCCTTCCTTCAATAACAGTTCCAGTTACAGGTTCACAAGCATACAATACAATCCATGCTGAAATATTCTAAATACACAAACGTAATACAGTCCGTGGTGATACTGGGGTGCTTCAACCTTCTTTAACAGGCCAAAGCAGAGACGATGGTCTTCAAATCTCACATATTCTGTGTTAGTTTCCACACAGGACTGCATCAAAGCTATGCACGTTTATGTGGAAAAAAAGGTTTTCTGTTAAGGAGTAAGTTTTCAAACTGTTTTTATAGTATAATGACCTCATATGTCAAAAGATCAAGGAAAATTTGATTCCACATTTCATGACCCTTTTAAATCACAAACCAAAATGTGAACAAGTGTACCACTCTTGTGCAAAAAAAATTTAAAACAGTTCTAAAACATTAAGCTTTTAATGGTCTTAACCACAAATCAGTAGTCAGGAAATTAGCAAGAATTGAACTGATACAGTTCATGGAAAACAATCCTTGTCTTTTGTCGGTTAGGATCACTGCTTTATTTTAACAATGTGAAATGTCAGGATAATAGTAGAGAGAATTATTTCAGCTTTTATTTCTTTCATCACATTCCCAGTGCGTATTAAGTTTACATACACTTTGTTAGTATTTGGTAGCATTACCTTTTAAATTGTTTAACTTGGGTCAAAAGTTTTGGGTAGACTTCCACATGCTTCTCACAATAGGTTGCTGGAATTTTGGCCCATTCTTCCAGACAGAACTGGTGTAAATGAGTCAGGTTTGTGGGCTTGCTTGCACATGTATTTTTAGGTCTGTCCATGAAATTTCCATCAGATTGAGGTCAGGGCTTTGTGATGACAACTCTAATACCTTGACTTTGTTGTCCTTAAATCATTTTGCCACAACTTTGGAGGTATGCTTGGGGTCGTTGTCAATTTGGAAGACCCATTTGCAATGAGCTTTAAGTTCACGGCTGATGTCTTGAGATGTTGCTTCAATATATCTACATAATTTTCCTCCCTCATGATGCCATCTATTTTGTGAAGTCCCACCTGCAGCAAAGCACCCCCACAACATGATGCTGCCACCCCCATGCTTCATGGTTGGGATGTTTTTTCGGCTTGCAAGCGTCACCCTTTTACCTCCAAACATAACGATAGTCATTATTGACAAAAAGTTCAATATTTGTTTGATCAGACCAGAGTAAATTTCTCCAAAAAGTAAGATCTTTGTCCCCATGTACACTTGCAACTGTTGTTGGGCTTTTTTTATGGTGGTTATGGAGCATTGGATTCTTCCTGCTGAGCAGCCTTTCAGGTTATGTCGATATAGGACTCTTTATTTTACTGTGGATATAGATACTTGTCTACCTGTTTCCTCCAGTACCTTCACAAGGTCCTTTTGCTGTTGTTCTGGGATTGATTTGCACTTTTCATACCAAACTACATTAATCTCAAGGACACAGAATGCATCTCCTTCCTGTGTTGTATGATGGCTGCATGATCCAATGGTCTTTATACTTGCATACTATTGTTTGTATACCTTTTAGGCATTTGGAAACGTCTTGACTTTCTTTTTTGATGTTCCCACACTATCAAGCAAAGAGGCACGGAGTTTGAAGGTAGGCCTCAAAATACATCCACAGGTAATTTTCTGGAATTTTCCAAGCTGCTTAATGGCTCAGTTAACTTAGTGAATGTAACCTGACCCTCTGGATATGTGATAGTCAATTAAAGGTGAAACAATCTGTCTGTAAACAATTGTTGGAAAAATTACTCCTGTCATGCACAAAGTATATGTTCTAAATTACTTGCCAAAACTATAGTTTTCTCATATGAAATCTGTGGAGCAGTTAAAAAAATGTGTTTTAATTACTTCAACCAATGTGTATGTGAACTTCTGATTTCACCTGTAGATAAAGTAACTTAGTATGGTATAGTTTTTCCCTTTTGATTTCTTTAAATGTTTAAAGGGGACCTATTATTCAAAATTCACTTTTACATGGTGTTTGTACATAAATGTGAGTCGGCAATGTTAAAAGTCCACACACTCCACTTTCTTATATTTCCATTAATCAAAAACAGTGTGTCAAAATTAACTGTTTTAGTTTCTGCTCTAAAGTGACGTCACGTTGGAGCAGGCCTCGCCCACGACTGGTGACAGACTCCACCCTATTATCATATCTACATACAGTTTGCCATTTGTTTTCCGAGCTGGAGCAAATACAGTGAGAAGAATAATGTCTCTGCTTCATAAGCATCATAAGTGTTAGATTGTTGGCTGTAAAAGTGAACTTAAGAATCTTCATGTAGGCCTACTCCCGGCATCAGAGTCACTGAAGACGCAGTGGACAAGTTTTGTTTTTGAAGGAAATGTGCCCCAAAACATACAAACATTTTATGTTTGTGCAAATTATTTTACACCGGACTGCTTTGTGAATGAGTATCAATATAAAGCAGGATTTTCAAAAAATACGACTCTTAAGCATGGATTAGTACCAACTGTTCATGTTCCAGGCTTTATATCCTGAAGGTGCTAGGGAGATTTTTCAGCCTTCTAGAGGACCAAATCTGAAGTATGGTCATATTTTGGGTTTTACAAGTGCTGAGGTAATCTTAATCAAAGATGGTCACCCTGACTGCAGAACATGCAATAAAAAAAGTGTTGCAAATGGGGGCAACACTTCCATCTTCCACCCACTACTTTGTAGCGAATGCAAGGTAAGAGTTTTTAGCTCAATGCATGATGTGGGGACTTTGGAATGGGGGGAAATGTCATGGTTTGTCTTTCTAACTTGCTAATAGCTTGTCAGTAATGTAAACTGAAGCTTTCAGTGTGACTTGCTCTTGTAAAAACACTACACGTTGTTCTGCTGCTGTATGTGTTATGTGTCTGCAAACTCCATTCACCCATTGCACATAATAACACCTTATGTAGTTTAGTCACCAAACCATTTTTTTTGTTCATTTAAAATCCGGCAGTCCTTGACTTGGTTGTAAAAGTGTTCCATTAGGAAAAACACTACAGACTCTTATACAAGACTGCTGTATTTATGTTAGTTGTTGGGCTCATTGTAATCGCCATCTGTGTGTGTGTGTGTGTGTGTGTGTGTGTGTGTGAAATAATAATAATAATAATAATTACACTGGTGGCCAAAAGTTTTGAATAATGTACCGATTTTGCAGTTTCGGAAGGAAATTGGTACTTTAATTCACCATAGTGGCGTTCAGCTGATCACAAAATGTAGTCAGGACATTACTGATGTAAAAAACAGCACAATCACTATTAGAAAAGTCATTTTTGATCAAATCTAGACATGCCCCGTTTCCAGCAGCCATCACTCCAACACCTTATCCTTGAGTAATCATGCTAAATTGCTAATTTGGTTCTAGAAAATCACTTGCCCTTATATCAAACACCGTTGAAATCTATTTGGTTCGTTAAATGAAGCTTAACATTTGTCTTTTTGTTTGTTTTTGAGTTGCCACAGTATGCAATAGACTGGCATGCCTTAAGGTCAATAATAGGTCAGAAATGGCAAAAATTGAAACCGTTTTCTTTAGAAATCCCTGACAAGACTGCCACATCTATGGCAAGTGCTACAGGAAGAGTATCTAGACAAACTTTCAGCTAGAATGCCAAGGATCTGCAAAGCTGTCATTGCTGCACGTGGAGGAGTTTTGGATGAGAACTCTTTGAAGTAGTTTAAAAGGTTCTGAGAATTTTTTTCATATTGTAATATGAATTTTTCACGTTATTAATGTCCCGACTATACATTGCGATCAGTTGAATGCCACTTTGGTGAATAAAAGTACCAATTTCTTTCCGTAAGAGCAAAATCTGTACATTATTCCAAACTTTTGGCCGCAAGTGTATTAGGGCTGAAACGATTACAATAAAATTTGTCGACAAAAATGATCATTGTTGAATAATCGTTTGATCTCATTTAAACTCTAATGATGGTGCACAAGAGCAGCACTGAAGTTCACGCAAGACTGAGGAGAGAAAGATGTACATTTCTTATCATGAAGAAAAGGCAATACGAAGCTCTATTAATAAGAGAGATTTTTGTTTGTGTGTGTGTGTGAGTTAAAGATGGGTTGAAGTGAACAGAAAGGTGAGAGGTAGTCTTCGCCCCATTATACACTGCAACAAAATAAGTTTATGATTTGTTTTGGCTTGTTTTCCAATAATTAATGTATGAAACTAATTTAAAACAATGTACATTTACTTAAGCTGCTATACTGCAGAATAATTTTTTTTATCTTAGAATGTTGAATATAATATTAAAACAGTTTACTAACATTCTAGATACTGCTCAAGTAATTGTGTCTTGTTTTAAGGATTTTTTGACTATTTTAAATGGAAAACAAGACAAAAACACTTGATGACAATAGGATTTTTACAGTGAATTTCTTTACCGAATTAAACAACTTATTTTCCCCCTTTTATTCATTGAATTTTAGAGGTATTTTTTATAAGATAATATTTTCCCTCTTTTGTTAATAACAATGTTTAATACAACCTTTTAAGTCAGGACACAAGCTGAATAGTAGGTTAAGAGGTAATGATTAATTGTTGCAATAATCGCAGAATAGTCGTTCTAATAATTAGATTAATCGATAATCAAAATAATCGTTAGCTGCAGCCCTCAAGTGTATAACAGCACTAATAATAATACATTTGTTATTCCCTTGTTTACGGAGTTGGTTTTCAATATTAACCAGCACATTTTAACAATACCACGATAATACTGATATCATGATAATTTTGGTCACTATAATCGTGAAATGAAATTTTAGTACAATGAACTGTCAAAAATGTAGTAAAATTTGATTCCTCGTGACATGACCCCTTTAAGAGACAACTATATAGATTTCATCATTGTTTTTTATTTTATTTTTTATTTGTGAGGAAGATAATCTAGCGACGCTTCTGACTAGTCCTTGTGCAGCCGCAGGCTTCCCAGAACACACACGCAATGCTCAGTTTCTGTGATATCCGTGTGTGGTTCATGTAGCCTATAACAGGTTTCACTTGATCTTATCTGGATGCATAATGTTGATTGTGCAAGACTTTTCTGCATTCTGCACTTTTCTGCATGTTTAATTATAATTGGCTTCAACGTGTGTGTTGTGTTTTGTTGATTTGTTACATATCTACATATTTGTGTATAAAAAGAATAGACGATATAAAATTAAGTGATTGATGAATGGGCAAGGAATCTTTACTTATTATAGATAATTTATGCATTTGCGTAGGGCACCGACTCCCTAGGGGGACACCAGAAACTCCCCCGGCTGCCCTTACTTGCACATTATACATTCAAGGACCCCATGTCATTGAACACGCCCATTCGCACCCTGCTTTGCGCACATACCTCCACATTTTAATACATTTTGTATTCAATATTTTAATAAATGTGCAATATTTTCCTATATGTAAATTATATTGCTAAGAGAAAATTTGCTCTCTTCTTCAGTCCTCTCTTCCACACTGTGGCTCTGGCCGGGACTTTTTCACCTTCACTTGGCATCATTTATAAGGCATGCGTGCTCTCTTGTGTCAGTTTTGTATTGTCTTGTTTAGTAAGTATCAGAAAGAGCAAGCAGCGGTTTCAATGCGTAATGTGAGCAAGTTCAAAGTAATTATTTATAGTCTATTTCAATAACGATATCAGACAACGCAGTGCCGTTCCTCACTGTAGGCAAACTAAGCGAGTTGCTCTGGGCCTCCTATCTGCAAGGGGGTCCCCACACTATGAAAGACATTAGTGTTACGAACATACTGATGCGGTGTGTTTCAGGCTTGTTTATAGTTAAGGTGTACATTATGCACCATCTTATTTTTCTGGTTATTATTGGAATTTTGGTTGCACAATAAACTGCTTTGATGCTATATATTGTGGACTCTTGTAGCTTAAATGTATTTACCATTCATAGTAATGAAAGACTAAACTCTTGATCATTCTATTAATCGATTTTAAACTATCGGTCGATTAATCAGTTACTGAACTTTTACACCACCTTCGCTATCGTATCGGCAAAATCCACTATTAGTCGACCTCCAATATTGATTTATGCACATTTCTTTTCATATTTTGAATGCCTTGCTGCAAAATGCGTGCTTAACATTTCACAATTGCTTGATACCTTGTACCTCAATAACTTCATTATAAATGCAAAGACACACACACCCACTGTTTCATCTGATTTTATTGTAAGAAATACAAGACCAATTGATATGAGTGCTGAGGAGTAGGTTAGATGTCTAGATATTGGATTTGGAAAAATACATATTTTTTTGTAAGAGTGTAAATGCAGCCTTATTTGTGTCACTTGAACAAATGATCAAATCCATGGATTGTAGGATCAAATCTTATTGTATGTGCATTTTATAAATTAAGCCCCTTGATCTATGCCAGAGTTTGAGTGTATTGCTAAAATCTGTTTTAATTTATAGAGAACCTAGATTGACCTGCTTTGATTTAATGTGTGAAACATAGAAACTTATTTTGTGTGTTAAAGTTGAAGATACCTCAGGGGCAGGTGCACAAAGGCATGAACTATTTCAAATACGGACTAATACTACACATGTAAGTAGAAATAATTTTCCAGAGATTTTTATTTTTTAGTTGTCACACTTTTCTATAAATACTATATAACCCCGCTGGTCCTTTCAAAATTATTTATACTCCAGTCTGAACAGATACAGAATAATGAGCCTCAAGAGGACTTGGATACCTCAGCAGGAGAGCAAAGAGGTTTCCTTTCATATTTTCAGTGAAATTGTTGGTATTTTTGTCTTTTACCTGCATGAAGGAATGATTAACCGCTCAATTTTATTTGTATAATCTGTTTAGGAGAGGGTGTCAAGATGAATAGTGGAGTGGAATTACTGATGGATTTCCTTAATGTGACTCCCCAGGTTACGGTGTTTGTCTTTTTACTTGTTTTTCTTCTTAAAGATCTACACCACCCTGTAGCCAAGATTATATTCCTCTCATCATGTTTTGCAGATACAGGAGAATGTGAGCGTGACTAAGCCTGGAATGGATGCCTTGCTTGAGGAGTTCAATAGTAAGTCACTTTCAATTGAAAAATGGCATATGAATGATAAGTGTGCTTTCAGTTTTAACAATATGGAAGATGTGTTCTACCTAAGGTAGTGTATTACCTGAAATTACAAAATTATCTTTTTTTTTTTTTAGATGTTACTGAAGATCTTATCATTCTGACCAGTGATGATGGAGCAGACGCTGCATCTGATGGCACAGTAGTGTAACCTTTATTTATACATTTACTTAAATCATAAACCACGAACATGGAAAATAGTTATTTCTGATTCTTTTAATTCTTCGGACTTTAGCTTCAGGAAGAGCTGGTGATAGCAATCAATCCTGATGCTGAAGATTCTTCATGTAAGTCAGTAATGTGTTTTAAGTCACGTGAAAAGCCCAATGTTTTTTTCTGATGAAATTCTAAAATCCAAGCCCCATTTTTTGGTTAAATGGAAATTAATACAATATGCTTTGCAGGCTTGCAAGAAAAATTAAATGCATCAGATTACACCAGCTCAGAGGAACAGGATTCGACAGTCAACTCATCTAACCCTAAAAGTTGAGGACTCGTCTGATGTCATTTGTGTTGGCGTTTTGCAAAAATCACATGAAGGATGTGAGCCAGGTAGTGAAAATGAAAAACAGAAGCATAACTAATGTAAACATGGTCAGCTTCTGGGGAATGGTTGCCAAAGGGCCTGTGCTTATATGATCAATACCACAAACATTGTTTAAAGGCAGCAATGATCTGTTTTGTTTGTACATAAATGTGCTGCTGAGTTTTCACCAGTATTTTTTGTTTGCTTTCCATTTAGCTCGTTTTGTATTGTAGTTCTGAAGGCTGTTTTGTTTTTCCTATTACACAGCCTTTCTTCATTGCATTTCTTAAGGGGGTTTCTATAACTAAATTAAATTAAATTTGTTTTTGTTTAAATGTTCATAGATTTGGAGAGGAGAAAAGATGATTGCTGCATTTTTGTTTAATAAATATGCATCTTTTGTTAGCAGCACCTACATGAACATTTTCTACTGATATCCTGTTATTCCAAATTTCTGTACGTTTATAAGGTTGAAATAACTAAAATACCAAAGATATTCTGTTTAATAAACAATCTCAAATACATACAAAGATTTGTACAATTTCATACTGCATTTCTTAAACAAAACATTAGTAGTGTAAACATTTTCATTTCTTTGACTTGTAAATCAGAAGTTTGAGTTGCAGATCATGAGATAATCTAAAAAATCTGAGACTATGATGTGCTCCATAAAGTTATATAAGTGTTCTTGCTCTTTGGGCAACACACATGTATGCTATATCTGTGGCACTGTGTATATATACATCAATGGTTGTCTGCTAACTGCCTCCTTGAAACCAACATAGTCAACAATGTGGAAAACGTTTCTTATATATACCCAATTTCTCAGCTTTACATAACTAAAAACACATTAAGGCAGGGGACAAAGGACGGGAGATGTTCAAAATTTTAAAATAATATATTGCACTTCTGCTTTGAAAAGTGTGTGGCTGTTGGCTTGTAGTAGCTTCCATGAGTCATCCTGAGTAGGTTGTAGTTTTTCCCCACATAAAATTTACATCAGATCACTTTCAAATCCATAGTGCAAATCAATCGTACACAGCAGTCATAAATGGTTTCCTTAATAAAAATGCCAATGATAGATTATTCTAGATTAAATTAGGCCTTTCTCAAACATGTAACCTTTTTTTTCTCCATTTGTTCCATGTAACTGGATTAAACGGATGACTGTGGTAAAGTTATATTGGTGCCTGGAATCAAGTTATCATCTTTTCCATCAATTAGAGGATCCCACTGATTGAAGTTTTTTTCCAGATCTGAGAAATAAAAAAAATAGTTACAGTAAGTGAACTACTGACATTTCAAACCAACTTGAGTAACAAAGAAACCATTAACATTATTGAAATAATATGTTTAATCTAACATATACAATAATTTACATTGCCATCTTGTAACTACTTTTAAACTAATTAAAAACCTGCTGCTCCATTTACCTGTTTAAAGGTGTTTTAAAACAAATTGTTCATCAGATTTGCCTAAATAGTGTCAAAGAAATTCGGGGGTATAAGTTACGCTATGACAATTATAATAGTAATGTTCTCCCCACTCTCATGTTTACTTACTTAAATGGCGTTGAAGAAAAGCCAAAGTTGCTTTGTTGGACAGATCCATGGCTACATGTGGATCAATCTCTCCTTTCAGCTTCATGAGCTTTCCAATCCAGTTTCCAGTAAGAAATGTGAAATCTGTGAAACTCTGATGGACTGCTCCCCTGTCGAAACATGGTATAGGTAAGGCACAACTGCATGGGAATATATTCATATCAAAGTACTTTCTGATTGATTTGGGTGTGGGGATATGAAAATACAATAACCAACTACTTTTTTAATACTAAAATGCATGACTGACTTGATGGTTATCATTTTTCTGGGAATGATGGCCGAGTCCAGTTTCTTCATTTGGATTATATTCCCAATCCATTGGAATTTCTCAGAATTAATAAAAAAGATTGGCTGCTTCACTCTTGGGAAGATCTCCTCATCCAAAGGAAACATCCAGGAGTCCAATGCAACACCACACCTAAGAAAAAAACATTTCTGTAAAACTCTTCAGAATTAAATTAATAGCTGCATGACATGTTTGGTGCTATCAACAAACTAATATGACAGATGTATTAGCAATAGTCTGTCCTTGTTTATCCCTTGTGCATTGTTCAAATTCACTACCCTTTCGTTATGTTCGTGGCTGAAAACAGCCACTACTTTAAACTGCTGTAACAATTTATCAGATAAATATTTTTTAATTTTTTTTTTTTTTTGCATAAATCTATTAATCAACCTCAGTCCTGTTCAAAACTACTAAATGTTTAAAAAAAATTCAGGATTATAACTCTTTAATTGCCAAATTCATAAATGATGTCACTGATTTGGGGGAAAAAAAAACACAAAATGACGTATTTTCAATATAAAATGTGATTGTGGACTGGATTTTTTTTTAGCTTTTATCACAGTCTTGGACATGTCAAAGATTAGAAACAACATTGGTTTCGATGCATTGTTAGTTTTTGTGCAGCATCAGATTTAAACTTTTTCTCCCTCATTTACTGTTCGTGGCTGTTTTTGCCCCATTGACTTCCATTATAACCACATTTTTTGATTGCAAAGCCATGACACCATATAGTCATGCATTTTTGATTGTTTGTGGTTGTCCCTGTTGGGAAGAGGTAAAATTTGTAATTTTTACTGTTGATAACCACGTGGCACCATTAACCCTTTAGATAGGCCTGTGCAAAAAAAAGGCTTAGTTTCTGGCTTTTACATGGAGTTATATGGAGTATAATAGCATATTAAAATGTGTGTGTGGGTGTGTGTTGGTGTGTGTATTTGTGTGTGTGTTTGTGTGTGTGAGAGAGAGAGTGTGTGAGAACTCACCTTGTTATTTTTTAGTATTTTTGAAGCTGCACATAACAATGAGAATAATCATGCAAACATTGTCAAAACACGAACAGTATCTTCTAAATTTATCTCTAACAAGCACATGAATTCAAGTAAAAATTAACAGGAATAGGATGCATGTAGTAACAAATGTGTAATGGCACATACCTTGTCTAGATTGTCGACACCTCCCTTGCAACGGTTGTAATCTGTGATTATCTCTAGCTTCTTTTTTGGTCCCTCTGTCTTTTACATGGAGTTATATGGAGTATAATACCATATTAAAGTGTGTGTGTGGGTGTGTGTTGGTGTGTGTGTGTGAGAGAGAGAGTGTGAGAACTCACCTTGTTGCGTCTGAGAAAATCAAAACATGCACCTCAGCTCTCACAACTACATGGAGTAAACAAAAACAAAGTGCCTTTTGATGGTGAGAAATGCAGAGTAATCAAAAACAAAGCAAGTGGATTTAAACACTTGCATGCAAGCCTGCTGGTCATTTGATGGTGAGAAGAGCAGCAAGCAACATGAGAAAGGGCTTGACTTGTAGTTAAGTTTTAGAGATGATAAGGTGTCGACAATCTAGACAAGGTATGTGCCATTACACATTTGTTACTACATGCATCCTATTCCTGTTAATTTTTACTTGAATTCATGTGCTTGTTAGAGATAAATTTAGAAGATACTGTTTGTGTTTTGACAATGTTTGCATGATTATTCTCATTGTTATGTGCAGCTTCAAAAATACTAAAAAATAACAAGGTGAGTTCTCACACGCTCTCTCTCTCTCACACACACACACACACACACACACACACCCACACCCACACTTTAATATGCTATTATACTCCATATAACTCCATGTAAAAGACAGAGGGACCAAAAAATAAGCTAGAGATAATCGCAGATTACAACCGTTGCAAGGGAGGTGTCGACAATCTAGACAAGGTATGTGCCATTACACATTTGTTACTACATGCATCCTATTCCTGTTAAATTTTACTTGAATTCATGTGCTTGTTAGAGATAAATTTAGAAGCTACTGTTCGTGTTTTGACAATGTTTGCATGATTATTCTCATTGTTATGTGCAGCTTCAAAAATACTAAAAAATAACAAGGTGAGTTCTCACACACTCTCTCTCTCACACACACAAACACACACACACACCAACACACACCCACACACACACTTTAATATGCTATTATACTCCATTATAGCTCCATGTAAAAGCCAGAAACTAAGCTTTTTTTTGCACAGGCCTATCTAAAGGGTTAATGGTGCCACGTGGTTATCAACAGTAAAAATTACAAATTTTACCTCTTCCCAACAGGGAAAACCACAAACAATCAAAAATGCATGACTATATGGTGTCATGGCTTTGCAATCAAAAAATGTGGTTATAATGGAAGTCAATGGGGCAAAAACAGCCACGAACAGTAAATGAGGGAGAAAAAGTTTAAATCTGATGCTGCACAAAAACTAACAATGCATCGAAACCAATGTTGTTTCTAATCTTTGACATGTCCAAGACTGTGATAAAAGGTAAAAAAAATCCAGTCCACAATCACATTTTATATTGAAAATACGTCATTTTGTATTTTTTTTCCCCAAATCAGTGACATCATTTATGAATTTGGCAATTAAAGAGTTAAAATCCTGAATTTTTTTTTAAACATTTAGTAGTTTTGAACAAGACTGAGGTTGATTAATAGATTTATGCAAAAAATTTGAAAAAATATTTATCTGATAAATTTTTACAGCAGTTTAAAGTAGTGGCTGTTTTCAGCCACTGAACATAACCAAAGGGTAGTGAATTTGCCCACAGTGTACTGTTGAGTTTTTGAAAATTTTCAAAGCATTTTCCTAAAATATGTGTGAAAATAAGATTTGTCACCAAAAATCATTCCATTAGCTGAAACACAGAGAAAGTTATGGCCAAAAAACGACTCAAAAAAACACCCTAGTGGCTGAAAACAGCCCGAACAGCACACAAGGGTTATGAATGTAATTTTTCATGAAAATAACCTCTGAAATTAAGTTTTCAATTAAACACATCCTTTGAAATTGAGCATGATTAAATGGCAAGAATTTAGACTTCATCATTGTGGTAGCAAGTCACAACATGCTAAAAAAACAGGAAACTTGCTGAGGTTTTTGCAGACATTAGTGTGATGTATAAAGTAAGTGTATATAGCAGTGACTGCCAAATTTATCAGGCTGTATCAAAAACGTGCTGTTTTCAATTACCCACAAGATCTTTTCTACCCACAAGATCTTAACATCACAAGATGTTATTTATGGTACGTGCTAGTCAGCTGGATTGCTACCACTGTATCTCTATTGACACTATGGTTAATTATTGCCCAAATCATTTTTTTTAAAACATACTTGAATTTGACCTCCTTGCACAAACATTCAATCACTGTTGCACCTCCAAAGGAATGTCCCATAACCGTTATTCTACACAAGTCCATTGAATTCTGAAATGCAGATAGTCTTGTTATTGCCATCTCTCCAGTTTGCTTAGATTACGCTTCACTACAGTACTATAACAAATAAACAATTAGAGAATGTGAATAAGCTATTTGTATAGAAACCAAAAATATATTTAATACAATATTTACCTCCATTGTTGACAAATCAAATTGACACTGTAAGACGTTTTCCACAGACTTTCCTGAGTTGATGTCAAAGAGAATATTTAAGGCTCTGATGCATTCATCAGCTCTTTGCTTCACCTGAAACATTAAAATGAAATACAATTTATTACATGGAATATAGATCTTCTTTAGATACACTGCCTGGTAAAAAAATAAAATAATTTGCATACTCTAATATTTAGTTGAACCGCTTTTAGTTTTGATTACGGGGTGCATTCATTTTGGCATCATTTCGTCAACCTTATAGCAACGTCACAACATTTATTTCCATCCAGAGTTGCATAAATGTTTGGCTGAGATCTTGTATTGATAACGGGAGAGTCGAACCACTCCGTAAAGGCTTTCAATGGAGTTAAGGTCAGGACTCTGTGGTGGCCAATTCATGTGTGAAAATGATTCCTCATGCTCCCTTAATCACTCTTTCAAAATTTGAACATGATGAATCTTGGCATTGCCGTTCTGGAACGTGCCCGTGCCATGAGGGTAGAAAAAAATCCATTGACGGTATAACCTGGTCATTCAATACATTCAGGAAGTCAGCTGACTCTTGATTTTATTGCTGCATAATGTTGCTGAGCCTAGACCTGACCAATTGAAGCAACCCCAGATCATAACACCGGCTCCAGAGGCTTGTACAGTGGGCACTATGCATGATTCATGTGCTTCACTTCTTACCCTGATGCATACATTGCTTTGGAATAGGTGAAATCTGGACTCATCAGACAACATTTCTTTTTCCATTATTCCACAGTCCCATCTTTATGCTCCCTAGCAAATTTAAGTAGTTTTTTTTCCAATTAGTGGCTTTCTTATGGCCACACAGCTATTTAGTCCCAATCCTGTAAGTTCTCATCACATTGTGCGTGTGGAAATGCTCTTCTCATTACTTAACATAGTCGTGAGTTCTACTGTCGTTTTTTTACGATGTGACTTCAAGAGTTTAAGTTGCCTCCGATCACGATCATTCAAGTTTTTTTCCGACCACATTTCTTTCACGAAGCTGACAGTTCACTGCTATCCTTCCAGGATTTAGCAATGTGTTGGACAGTTCTGAACCCAATATCAGTGATTTCAGCAATCTCCTTAGTTTTTTCTTTGCTTGATGCAGGCCAATAATTTGCCCCTTCTAAAACACAATGACATCTTTTCCACGACCATGGCACACGTCTTCCGACATGGTGGTTTAAGTAATGAGAAGCTACACACTGCATCAGTTTGGATTAAAATAATTATTGCCAGCTGAAACATACTAATCACTGCAATAATGATCCAATCATAGGCTTTCAAGTATCTGCTTATATAAATCCAAAAAGCAACTTTTTTTTTTTTGGCCAGGCAGTGTAGTTCCTGCAATGGCTCTGCTTACAACACCAAAAATATTTTTTGCTTCACAATGAACAAAGCATAAGAAAGTTTCTCTGTAACAGCACAATGAGTAAGGATTATCTCACTTGCTTGTTTCTTAGAGGAAACTCATTCTCGCCTGGTTTCAGTTGCCTGTAATACATCCATTCTTCTTTCAGATTATCAGCCACAGGCTTGGAAATGTCACATGATGCATGTATTCTTGTTCCTGGCTCAGTATTTTCCCTGAAGTAATATGTTGCAGAGGCAGATTCATCCCTGCAATTCAAAGACATTTAATTGAACAAAAGCATACCAGAACAAATACAGTGAATAGTAATCAGCTGTCACTTTATTAGATTTTTCAAAAAACAAAATTCATTCATAAGATTAATTTTATGAATTTTTAATTCATAATCATATCTGATCTTAAAGGAATAGTTTGCTTAAAAATAAAAATTCTCTCATCATTTACAATAGTGCCGTCCCAAACTTTGTTATCATGCCATATGATTTTCTTCTGCGGAATGCAAAAGAAGATATTTTGGAGATATGAGGAGTTTTTCTCCATACAATGCAAATCAATGAGGTCCAACACTTTCAAGCTTCAAAAAAAGACAAAGGCAGTATAACGGTAATACAACTAGAGTGGTTTACTTCATGTTTTCTGAAGCGAGAAGCTCGTTTTTAACCAAAAGGTCATCTGTAGTCTCCTTGATGATCATGTTATAGATTTATAATGATACCAGGATTGAGGATCTGCCAACCACATGCAGCATCAAAGCATCACCATATTGAAGCCTGCACGGTGTTCCAATCAGGCTGGATGTCAAGATTCATAGTAAATAAGTACTTCAATTTTGATCTGTTCTTCACCCAAAGTGATCGTGCCACTTCAGAAGACATGGATTAAACTACTTAAATCATATGGATTACTTTTATACTGTGTTTGTTCTTTTTGGAGCTTGAAAGTTTTGGAGTATGGAAAAAAAAAACCCTTATACATTCTTCATAATATCTTCATTTGTGTTTCTCAGTAGAAAGAAAGTCAAACAAGTTTGGGAAAGCATGAAGGTGAGTAAAATAAGAGTGAGGGTATTTTTTAAAGTTTCATAGAAGCCATCTAGTCAATAATATTTATCAAAAAATTGCGATTTCTAATAATAACATACACAGAATTCTTAGTAATACTACTTTAAAACTAGTTTGAATTCACATTGTAGGATCACAACTTGAAACTCAGTGTGTAACTTGACCTATGACCAGCTGCTGTTAGTCATTTATGTGTCATTTGTGAGCACAGAGGTAAACACTGGTAAGAATGTGATGACCTATTTTATACTATTGTCTACACACACTATGACCATTATAACATACACAACCTTATATTAACACAGGGCAAGGAGAATACATCAAATGTAAATGTGATCATGGCAGTTTCTGGCTAAAAAATGGACTTCTCTCTAAACTAAGATACTGGACCAGTTAAAAATAATGTTTTTAATAACTAATAAAATCCAATTGAAAGCAGTCACCTGTGTTCCACAGCTGCAACAATGAAGCCCTGTGAGGCCAATTCAACACATATGGCTGAATACAATGTCCTGAAAATACACAGAAAAACACAATGGGATTGTAAAATAGTTTACCAAGAATTCATCTGAGATTGCATCGTATTTACGTCAACATTTTCAAATCGACTTTACCTGAAAGCTCCCAGTCCATGAGAGAAGATAATGACAGGATATTTCCCATCTGGTTTAAATGAGGCATCCCAGGCTGCTGGGATTTTAAAAGACCCTAATGTAAACAAATACACAGTAAAATGGTCAGGGCAGGACAGTGTAAAACAGTAAAAACAAGCAATGTTTTCTATGCCAAATTGACACAGAATTTCTCCAAATCACGCTTTACAGAAATGATATGATGAGTGCCCTATTTGGCAACAAAAATAACATTTAGCACAAATCAGCAAAGAAAAAAACTTACACAGAAGACCCACAAACAGCACAACACTGTAAAAGGGTATGTTTACCAAAGAGGTAGTTGAAAATTCTTTCACTCAGTGCTCTGTTCATCTTCAAAAAGTCTGCAAGACCATTGAAATACTCTCGACACGGGACCCAGTCTGGCAACTTTGGATTCTCTGATGCTTGGCATGGATAGTACAGTCTAAAGAATGTCCCCTTGAAGAAATGTAAGTTATATTTTTTAATCAGTAAGCTGATGACACAGACAATTCAAGTGTGCACAGTGCACAATTACCTGAACCGTGTGGCCCACCATCAGGTCTGTGCATCCTACTTGGTGCGGTCCTTTACCTGGCAGGATCCTCAAAGAGTGGTCACATGAATTACCCATTGCAAACACACACAAACAGTTCCACTTAGGGCTATGTATTAAACCTGAAAAACAAGACAACCAGTCTCAACTCCATATAGTCACAAGGTTTACTACATGACATGGCAAGTCACAATTCTCCCAAACATTTTGATGACTATGGCTTGGTAACTGACAACTTTTAATCGACTCAACATTTTAGTTTTTAGTCATCTGAAACTTGTCCTATATTAGTCACATGAAACGTGTCTAATAGAGAAGTAATAATCAGCTGGTGTCAGCTCATGCGAGTTGATTGTACTTCTCACTGCAATTGTCACATTATATAATTAAAGTTATAAGTTGTTAAATGAATGGTTTGACACTTACCATAATATGCAAACACTTTAAATTAGTGACGTGACTGGAAGTAGGTCTGTCAAAACAACGAAAACACGTTCAGCATGTTTACTGTTAGCATACTAGCCAGTTAGAACTTAACACTTAGCGAGCTGTTAAAAAGCTTTTAAAACTCATTCTTATTGACTTACCCGACGTTGACTTTGACAATTCAAATGTTTTCTTAACCAGCGTCAGCTGAACGAGTCTGCCAACAGGAAACATGGACTAGCAAGACTAGACTACCGAGTCTGCAGGCGGAGCTTCACGTCTTGGCATCTGGATCGAGTCACAGATCCTACTGATAGTAGATCAGTGTGAAATGCCCAAAGCATGCGTGAGTGATTCACTGCAGGTTGATATTCAGTGGAGTAACTAGACTGCCAGATCTACTCTGTCTGCATTGTGAATAATACACTATTATATACGTGGCGTTTTCAAGAACGTGTGGTGATAGTCATCATGATTCTGATCATTATCATTATTAGTAGGCCTACTCACATCATGTTAAGTTAACTTATACTTTATTGTTCTTTTGCAAGGAAATTTGTCTTGGTCTCGAAGGCCGCAGTGATACATAACAAAAACCAACACATTATACTAAACAATGACAATTAATACAATCATAAAATTAATTGTTAAGACGAGCTAGCTGTGATTTTGACTGAACTGAAAGGTTCCCATCCAAGCTTGTTTTCCATAGTATGGGGACTACCCAGAACTGCCTGATAAAATAGAACCACCCTCTTCTGATTAACGCCAAATAACCGAAGCCTTCTTAAAAATACAACCTTTGCTGGAATTTAGAAAAAAGGTTTCCAATATGAGCTTTCCAAGTGAATGAACAATCAATGACTATTCCCAAGTACTTATACGTACCCACCTGTTTAATAACGGCATCATGGATGGTTACTGGACTAATCACCAATTCCTTTCAGGTCAAATATAATTTCCTCTGTTTTCCTTATATTTACAATGAGTTGATTTACGTCACACCACTGCACAAAACTCCCAATTTCAGAATGGTGATCAGATGTAACATGGTTTCTGTTTAACAAACTTAAAATTGCAGTATCAGCAGAGTACTTTATGATATAATTATTCTTATTTCTACTGATACAATAATTTGTATATATAATAAAGAGAACAGGATAACTTGCACAGCCCTGGGGAGCACCAGTATTGATAGATTATTGGTTAGAAAGGGTGTTATTTACTTTCACATATTGTGTAAGGTTAGATAAAAAAGAAAATAACCATTTGATAATATAAGGATCAATAATCAAAGTTTTCAAGCGACAAATGTGGCTGAAGTGTATTAAAAGCTGAACTTAAATGTTACTTAAAGGATAGTTCACCCAGGGGCATACCTCCCCCCAATAATCAAAACAAGCAAGTACAACCTCCCCATTATTTATACCATGATCAATGGAAACATGTAGATGCTTCATGCTCCAAACCCCCCATAATCAACCCAAATCTACACCCTTGAGTTCACCCAAAAATGAAAATTCTCTCATCATCTACAGTTGTGTTCAAATATATAGCAGTCCTTTAATAAAAGTGAATAAAGTGCAAATATTTTTTAATAGCTTTTATTTCCATATTTCAAATGTATTGGAAACATTACACATTCTATTGCAAACCAAAGCATTAACTAATTTTATCAAGTCTGCATAATTCTTTTACAAGAAGCAAAGAAAAGGAATATTAGTCTGTAAAAAAATAAATAGCAGTCAACATTTTTCAAGATTTAACTTTTTCAATGGATGTTTCTTGTTGAAACATCCATTTCAGGGGCATTCCATCTTCGGCATAAGGCAACATAATCTCTTCTAGTATTTTGAAGTATTTAAACTGATCCATGATCCCTGGAATACGATAAATAGGCCCAACACCGTTGTATGAAAAACATCTCCATACCATGATTTTTACGCCACCATGCTTCACTGTCTTCACAGTGTACTGTGGCATTCAGAAACTCAGGGGTCACCTGACGTAGGCTACTGTCAATGACCACTTGACACGAAAAGAACAAATTTACTCTCATCAGTCCACAGAATGTTACACCATTTCTCTTTGGGCCAATCAATGTGTTCCTTGGCAAATTTTAACTGATTCTGCACATGGCTTTTTTTTTTTTTTCAACAATTGTGCTTAACGGGGGCTTCTTGCTGATAGTTTAGCTTTGATCAAGCGTCTTCTGACTGTAACAGTACTTACAGTTAATTTTAGATCATCTTTGATCTTTCTGTAAGTGATGATTGGCTGAATCTTTGCCATTTGGACTATTTTACTTAGCAATTCAGAAGGAAATATATTTTATAACAATGTGTGAAACATTTGCTTCCCATCATCCTTAAAAAGGACAATTAATGACACCTGTTTTTTCACAGAATTAATTAATTCTATAATGTCCACATTATATTCTAATTATTTTGAGTCAATTACTCAGAACAAGCAGCGTGCATGTCATGACAGTTGGGTCTGTTGTTTTATTATTACACTACTACATGGACGAGAGGATTGCCATTTGGCTAAAATATTCATTTAACAAAACAAATTAAATATAAATAGTTAACATTAAAATGATAAAAATATTTCCATAATTAGAGAACATACACACTCACAATGGTATACAAAACAAGTTAGAGTCATAGCCTTGCTCGAAAATATGATGTTGTTGACTTGATTTTAAGTCTTATCTTGTGAGGTGTTTTCCTGATCCCATTCCCACTCTTCTCTCCTGTCATTGTCTCTGCTGTCAGATAAAGCCAAAAGGCAATAAAATAATGTGGAAAAATACTGGCCCTTTATAGAAAGGTTTTGACTTTTCAACCTGAAAACTGAAATAGAAGCCATGAAAAAGGAAAATATGAAACCAATGACATGTATGTCAATCAAACATTTACTGCTAGTGATGGTGGGTCGTCTATTTAACAGCTCTGGACCACATCAGACTTAAAACAACATTCTTGAAAGCAAATTCAGGTATATAACTTCAAATTATACCTACAGTCAGGGTTGACACATTTTGCAAAAGCATGGGCGATAATGTTGTCACAATGAGCCAGTGTTGAAAATTTACTAAAGCTGTTCACAAATTTAAATGTGCTACTCTGTTTGCCCGTCAGGATAGTTGCGCAATGCATCGTCATGGCTTCAAATTATGATTTTCTGCGGAGAATATTTTTCAGAACATCAGCGAATACGAACAAAAATGTATTCATTGGTTGACGCAAAAAGGGTTACTGCGGAAATACATGTATTGCCCATCATGCCACCACTTCATGAAATTCAAGGACTTCTACAAAAAAAGGAAGCTGCATGGTAAGAAAAGTGATATTATCCCATACTCATCATTATTATTCATTACAATTCAAATTACTCGCCAAATTCAGTGGGAAGCCTCTCTTTCTCTCTGTCTCAATTTACAACGTCAAAGTGCCCTATATGACCTTATTGGTATGATTGTTTACAATGTAATATATTGTAACATCATGTGAATTGGAACAATGGCCTATATTATTTATTATTTTATGTTATTTAGATATTTTATTTATTATTATATATTATTTACTATATCATATAATATTTAGTATATTATATTGTTGTATTTATATAATATATTATATGTAGTGTATTATATTTATTTTTAAATGAAATTTCAGTGTAATATTTTATTTAGTAGGAATTTATTTGTTCAGTTTAATGTTGAGAATGCAGCCCTATTTGTTGCATGACTCTTTGAGTTGTTATTCAGATTTTAGAATAATTAACTTCTTATAACTCAAAGATTCAAACATGTTGATTCAGACTTGATTCAGAGTTTGTAATTCTACAGGAAACAATGCTATTCATATAATTTGCTTTCTAATTCAATGTTCTTAATTCAGTATATCACCTGTCTTTAAACTATGCATTTGCTTTGAAAGTATAACATTTTTAAATCATTTTGGTGTTGTGAAGCTAGTATGCTTATTTTAATTCTGTTATCCTCTGCTAGGGTGTGTCGAGATAAATGCCACGGGATATCTTATAGCAAGAGCATCCAAAGTGGCTCAATAATTTCCTAGTCTCATATCAGCCTCCAGACATGGATGCATTTAATTTACAGGTAACAATATATCATCCTGTGTTTGTTAATTAATGAGAGTTGTTTTAATAATGTAATTATGTAATAATTATTGTATTTGTGTTGAGAGGAAACTATTTTGAAGTATACTACCCAAGCAGATAATATCATAACTTCACTGATAGTGAATTGAGTATTGAGAAATGTGTTATGATCCTGTATTATCCTATGTGCTTGCTTTTAAACTATAGATTTTCACAAGGACTCAGTTTGCAACAAGTGGACATGCTACAGGAAGGTATCACTGGAAGCTTTTCCACACTGACTAAACTTGCTTATCGTCTGCGTGGAGTCTGCAAATCTACAAATAAAAGAATGAAGAGAAGAGGTGACCTGAAAATTGGAAAAAGACAAAATTGTTTTGATTGATGAGAGCAAATTTGGCCACAAAAGGAAGGTAATATATTTTCAATTAAATGTGGTCACACTTTATAGTGAAGATGAACGATACAATATATTTATCCTAACAGTTGAAATTTTGTCATTTTTAGTACAACCGAGTAAGACAGAGCAACAGGATGTCATGGGTGTTTGGAATTCTTGGAGTCAAATAGCAAAGCAGAAGAACCATTCTGAGAGTTGTCAGTCAGCATTCAACTCAACACCTCATGCCCATTCTCCAGAAGCATGTTAGACAAGGAAGCAATGTTGTCTCAGATGGGTGGAGAGCCTATAACTGTCTCAGAGGTGCTGGATATAACCATCTAACTGTGAACCATAAAGAGGTTTTTGTTGATCCTCGGACAGGTGCTCACACACAAAACATTGAGAGATTCTGTAACGACAACAGCGTGGAGATTTAGGGGGAACCGCACAGAAAGCATCTTGAAACGTGGCAAAGCAAGACATGGTGTGTCAATGGAAAGTAGGGCCCTGAGAGGCTCATGGGCCGGAGCCTTGGAAGGCGGGGCCATGAGAGACTTGAGGGACAACACCAGGTAACTTGGAGCCTGGAGAGTAGCAAACGACTCAAAGGACCATGGTGGATCTGGAGGTTCGGAGAACCGAGGTGGAGCTGGGGGATAGGAGGACAGAGGCGGAGCCGGTGGGACTGAGGACCAAGGTGGAGCCATAGGGAAGCAGGCTGAGGATCCGGTGCAAAAGATGGTGCTAGTTCAGTGGCCATGACGTGGAACTCTGGCTTGGCGTCCACGACGTGGATCTTTGGCTTGGCAACTGCCTCCCCCACAGTGAACACAGAACCAATAATCTGTAGGCAAGGTCAATATAATGAGCCAGGCTGTGGGTACTCCGACTGCCTGGCATCAAAATGATAGTTAAAACAAAACAGAAAATGCCTTTGAGGGCTACCTAATTGAAGTCTACTCGGCATGCCAGAGCGCAAAATTCTTCCACGTAATCCTCCAGGGAACAATTCCTCTGACACAGGCATAGTTAGACACAGGCATAGAGTTAGACTGCTGGGATCATATTTGTCAGTCAGATATTCTGTAATGCTCTCTCTGTAATGTTCTGTAACGATGTTGCTGGCAATGACAAAGATGATGACGATGAAGTATAGAACCCAAGTGCAAATTTATTCCAACTCGTGATATCCAGACACCGTAACTATAAATATGAATAAAACATAAACATGAACTTGACCTATCCAACAAAGTACATCACAAACATCACCTGACAATGGACAAAGGAAAACAGGAGGCTTAATTACATGACATGGGAGAACACATGACAAAGATAACCAATAAACACAAAGAACTGTAAACAAAATAACAAGACAGTCAACCAATGAAAACAAGACACACGTGCATGGAGGGAAACATGAAATCACATGAAAAGGGAACCACATGGCATGAAACAGGAACTAGAATTTCAAAATAAAATAAATGAAAAACATGAACTAAAATACACATGACACTAGTAATTTGGATTACAATTTATGATGGCACTGGCACTGTTCGTAAAGTCAGGAAAGCTCACACTGTCAGAGGTCAGTTATGTACTGATTTTTCTGTTTGTTTCCTTATTTTAGGATTGTCTGACAATTATTTTAACATTGACTCAAAAATTACTAAGAGAGATACTGAATATCATGTACAGCTGGTATCAAAGTTAATTACAGACATGCTCATTGCGAGTGTGATATTGCTTTTAAAAAACACTCTTGCAAACATAGCCAAGCAAAGTGATTCAAGCAGTGAAACTTTGCAAACAGTGCCGTTATACTTAAAACAGCACTCTTGAAACTGATTGTCCAAACACATACTGACAGTCACAAACACAGACAAGCAGAGTGAAATAAAATTTGAAGCAATCCATTGCTGTTATATTATATACAAAATATTAGCAATCATGGTACCATGCTGGTCCAGTCAGATTAAAAGATTGGAACTAACAGTTGTATAATACAATTTGAATGCCATATGTAAATGATCAATTCAATTCAATATTTTTTAAGGGAGGGTGATGAGTTATGGAAGATTCAGATACTTCTTCCTGGGAATTGTGGGGTCCAACAAACCATCAGGAGGGATCTTTATTGATGACAACACTCTGACTGAGACATCCTTCCCAAATGCTGTTTGAACTTCACCATCCTCCTGAATAATACCCCACATGGTGATATTATTTGGAGAGGTCGTTTTTACAACTCAGGGTTATGCTTATGGAATTAACGTTTATCCAAATGGCAGGATCAACTCATCTGAAGAGTTTTTTAGGGGTCACCTTTCATCTCTTCAGCGGCGAGAATGATGCAGTATTAGAATGGCCTGCAGTGAATCAGCAAATTACGGTCACGGCTATGGATCAAAACACTTCAAATGTCTAACAGCAGAAGCTTCACCACTGGTGAGTCTTTATTTCAGGCATTACATTTGACTGGATTCATTAGTATTAGTATTTGGCCAGTAAAGGTCACAGCAATCTTCCGTCCTTCCTTCCTTCCTTCCTTTGATGTGCTTTGTAATTGTTTATTGAATTGAATTTTAAGAATAAAGTATGCAAAAGTATTTATTCTCTTTTCCACACACGTGTGTTTGCATAATTTGTAAAGTTTACAATATGTTCTCCCTATACACATAATGATTTACTCAGATGGCAACACACAGTGGAGTAAGCCATCTACACGTGAACAATGAGATTAAAGTTGCGGTTGCTTCAGAGGTCCAGAGTTTGGCTGGGGCACCTTCATCTCACACAATTAGCTCCGCAAGAGCGACTTTCTCAAGAATGACAAACTAATCATCACTGTTAGTTTTGATGGTAAAATTCTTTTGTTTTGACTGAGTGAAGAAAGTTGTCTAAATGCCAGGCATTGACTTAGGCCTCCTTTTGTATGATGACAGTAACAGAGTCAGAAATTAATCAGGGCTTGGTGCGAAAATGTCACCAAAAGTGTGAAATAATTCATCTGTTTATGTAATTTAACAATATTACATAATATTCTAGCCCTACAAAGTTGAGCTTAGTGCCTCTGTAGAAACCGTAGTTACCCATACTTACACAAATCTGTAAAATATAGGTAATACGAAGTAATATGTAAAAATACAATCAGCTCATAAAAAAAGGTGAAGGTGAAAAAAACACTCCAAAACAGAACATTTATTAAGTTGTTTATTGTGCATTATGTATATCTACTTTTGTATTTGATTTTACATGTAGTGGTCATAATTGTTCAGATTGAGAATTAATTTAAACTAATTGATTCATTTGAAGTATTTGACAAATACTTTGGCAAATGGACTGTAATTTAAAAAATATATGACCTCATTAAAGTAAAATTCCCCTGGAATTCCAGTTTTGGGGTGCAATTATTGCACTTTAATGTGAAGTTAAAGAAATGTATTTCGGGTTCAATACAAGTTAAGCTTGACCAACAGCATGTGTCGCATAATTATGATGACTAAAAAGATTCATTTCAATTCGTACCACCTTTTCTTAAAAAAAGCACAAATCTCAGTTACTGAGAGGCACTTACTGTATTATTGAAGTGAATGGGGCCAATCTGTAATTATTAAAATATTCTTGTTTCACCGTTGCCCCTTTGTTTACCATTTTTGTCACTTTTGTAATTCCGTAGATTTCACTTTTGTCCCTTTTGTAGCTCCACAGTCTCCCTGTTAGTGTTAGTGTTCTCCATTCATTGTTTTCACCTGCCCTCGTTAATTCGCCATTGGTTTCTGTTTATCCCCTTGTTATCCTGTTTGAGTTCTGTTTGTTCATTGGCCCCTTTGTCCTATGTCCATGTATTTAAACCCTGTCGGTTTGTTCAGTCGCTGTCTATCGTTGAATGTTGTTAGCCTGGTATGTGTTCCCTGCCCGTTTTCTCAGTCTTGTGTTTATTTCCCCATTGAGGGTTTTCCTTTGTGTTTATTTCCCCATTGAGGGTTTTCCTTTGTGTTTATTTCCCCATTGAGGGTTTTCCTTTGTGTTTATTTCCCCATTGAGGGTTTTCCTTTGTGTTTATTTCCCCTTTGAGGGTTTTCCTTTGTGTTTATTTCCCCATTGAGGGTTTTCCTTTGTGTTTATTCATTTATCTGTTCCAATAAAGTAATTTTGCATTTAGACCCGCTCTCCTCGTCTGCCTTCGCTGCCTCCGTTCGTTATATGTAAACAATAAGCATGATTTTAGTGTAATAAAATTACTTGCTAACCTTTTCTGTGTAAAGTTATTTACCATTTTAAACTTCGTTGCCATGATGATGTAATGCTGTACACACTGAGATCCCACAAAAACAACGATTAAATAACTTTACAGCTCAAATAATACACACGTTTTATAGGAGAATTAATGTTTTTATAAAAAAATATAAGCTTCTGCCTTTTAACCCTCCAAAAATGGTCCCCATTCACTTCTATTGTAAGTGCCTCACTGTAGCATAACATTTTGTTTCTTAATTTTTATTTAAAGACGAAAAGTTTAGTCTAAATTAAAATAAGGTAATCAACTTTATGCCAAAAATGCCGTAGATTGATCTTAACTTGTATTGAATCCAGAATGTTTGTTTCATGGCCTCAAATTAGTTTATTTTTTGTATGTGAAAAAAATATTCAACAATGGTTAGAAATGTAAATCATTATTGTCCACTCGTCCCCATAATAAGAAAATGTATATCTATTGAGATAAAAATATTTACATTTCTTGTTAAGAGTGAGTTATTTTGCTGCCAGATTTGATACATCTTGTGAATTCAAAAATTCCAGTGAAGACCAAACTCTCCAGCTACCCCAAGCCTGCAGAAAAAAGCTTTGAGAGGTCAAAAGTTTGTGAGCCATGTGCTGTCAGCTCCCCATGTCAGCCCAACCCCTGCTGTAATGTAGGACTGTGTGTCATAAACCAGGGAAAGTCAACATGCAGGTTAGTGCACATTTAATTATCTCTATTTATTTAACTATCCAATTGCTGTTTACTGATTAGGAATACATAGCTTTATCTTGCTTGATATTGCATCTGTGGCTTAGATAGTGACATTTATGTTGTTTGCAGGTGTGCTTCTGGACAGGCAATAATGTACACAGCAGATACCTTTGAGAACCAACAAATTGATGGAGGAATTCTGGGTATTATGCTCGGTGGTGCTGCAGGCACTGTAGCCATTACTGTTGCATTATTGCAGTGATCTATAGAAAGCAGTAAACTTAATAATGCTAGAACTGAAAATGTAATTATTTCATATGTATAGTCAATGTGACAATTTATCAAGAACAATTTTATCAATTTTCACTCATCAAATTGTACTTTTCCTAAAAAGATCACTTAATGATGAATCATCCAACAATAGCATGTCCATAATTTATCTTTTATTCATACTTATATTTTATTTGTATGGTTAACAATAAAATCTCAATTTTTTCATAAAAAAAAGCAAATAGATCTCACAAGGTAAAGAATAAAACAAATGTAACAAAAAAATACAAAATAGTTGTCAAGCTGCCTTGCAATTTTTAAATCCTTACTATCATTGCTTAGACATGTTACATGAACTTTGTTTCAGATATTTAGTTAGAAGTGTGTTGTTTTACAGTAAAACCATTATTGATGTATGAAAATAGCTCATAAAAATGTATGTCACTGTTTCATTTGCTTAAAAAATAAGAAGGAAAGTACATTGTTATTACAACCGAAGTACATAACCATTAATATGAGATTAAAACAGCACAAATTTTACATAGCATTTTAGAGATATATATAATCCTTATCAGATGTGCAGAACTGTTTTAAATAAGACAAAGACAATGAGGGTAGAAAACTATAGATAATTGCAAGATATATACAGCAGCTATTACATTGTTCTTTTAGAAAAAACTAACAACATCTATTATGAATTAGTTCACTTGGATTGTTATCAAGGATGCTTTCTGTGTCTGTTTCATACTGTTTGTGCCTAATTGTTAAGGAGTATGTACAAAATAAAATACCACAGTCTTTACTCCAAAGATATTTAAAGTCTTTGTCAAACAGCTCCTTCTCCTATTTTTGGAGCTGCTTCTGTGGTTTCAGTGGTGGATCCATCTTCATTGTTTCATATGCTCCTTCTGCAGTTAAAATTTGAAACAGAAAAGGAATTAAGGAATGTGCCCCTTATTGGGATGGTTCTTTCTTCTGTGGAACACAAAAGGAGATGATCTGGCAGAATGACAGCCTCAGTCACCATTTACTTTCATTGTATGGAAAAAAATATATATATAATGGAAGTGAATAGTGATTGGGATTAACATACTGCCTAACATCTCATTTAGAGTTCCACGGAAGAATGTAATTCGGGTTTGGAACAATATACGGGGCAGAAAATTACAGAATTTAAATGTTTAAACTTTTAAAATAAAACAAGGTTATTAAGCTTTGTCCAAACGCTTACCTTGTGTGCATTAACTTGTATGGATCATTTATTTGTGATGGTTGTTGTCGTGCCTGGACCTTTGCCTGATTTCTGAGCATAGAAAAAAATCTAATTATAATTTTTCAAATGAATATAGTATTTGGAAACATTTTTTGCTGTAAAAACAGTTGTGGTCGGACAGGAAGGCATTAAATTACACTTACCCCAAACATAACCATCCTTAAAATTTCATCTCGGACCTAGAGAGAAAAAAATAAATATATATATTAGTGTTCTGTGGCTTTAACCAAACTGGACAGCCATAATCTCAATAACAATACAAACACACCCTCTTTTCTGCTAAACATCCCGTCAATAAGATGAAGAATCCCTGGAAATTAAGGTATAAATTATTAAATCAGTTTACTAAAATGTTTTAAAAAAAAAATGTATTTGTGTGCAGAGAACTTTGAATACCTGAAAAGAGTTGAGTATGGTGAACAGGTAATGGACCACACAAGTAATAAGCTGTTTAAAGTCGTTCATTATAAAAACAAATAGTCCCAGAATCCAAGTTCCACCAAAAATAGGCGTGAGAAAGATAATCACTTTGATTATGCTCTTTGTTGCATCTCTGTCCCCCTTTTTGTTGGTCTCTGCCCCGGATGGCTTTAAGACCGTTACAATGACCGTCACCATGGCAAAAATGTTCACCAGCACAATGGTCCCAACAGGTAAGAGAAACGCATGGATGGATCCTACCATTGCTGACGTGTAGGTAAGCCAACATGTCTTAGTGTCGTAGTAGGGTACGTCAGTCAGTTGGTTGTAGTACAAATACGTAACTGCCACAGTCACTGTTGGACACACATAGCCGATGGTGAACCCCAGGATCATGTAGACCTTTTTCCCAATGTGGCTGAAGACAAAAATGAGCTGGTGGACCAGCATGACGCTCAGACACAGCATCCAGAAAAACATGGCCAGGAAAAAGTAATGCTTTGCCACTACCAGAACCAGGCACATGGTGTCATTTAGGATAGAGGGGAAGGAGGAAGCTAAGAAGCTGCAGTCAGCCAGGAGCAGACACAATCCAATGTTGAGGAGAGCGGTGTGCCGAAAGTGGGAGAGGTTGGATATGACAATGGCACTCCAGACCAAACACTCGATGATGATGTAGATGATTAGGGAACAGATTGAGGTTCCCAATCCGATGTAAGTGATCAGTTCCATGAAAGGCAGGTTTACAGGATGCTTGGACATCAGCACGGAGAAAGAGGTGAGATGATCGCATTCGCAGTAGGGAATGTTTCCAGGTCCTCGAACAAACTGGCAGCCTTCGTCTGACCAACTCTCCTCGGTGACATTCCAGAACACACAGAGCATTTCGGCATCTGCATCTTCATTTGGAAAAGCTAGTTTGATGTTTACACCTGGAGATGTATTGTTCTCAACAGTAGCGGACACAACTATGTTAGAAACATATGCACTTTTGTATTCCAGCATCGGTAGGTGGTTGGCCAAGCTCAGTAACCCTACAGTTTTCACCATGTCTGCTGTGGCGTTCAGCTCAACATCCACACCGAAGACAGATCCGTTGCAAGACGGGCCGCTTCGGCAGACCTGGAACTGAATGTTAGAAGCATTATAACCATTGCTGGCATTTATTCTGATGCTTTTGATGAGCCCTTCTACAGATGAAAGATATTGCGTCGCCAATGCACCATTTTCCTCTTTGTCTTCTACATTCCAGGTTATGTTCAGCATACTGCTGGCCGATTCGATGAAGTCCTTCAAGAGAACAGATTTACTTCAAATAAGTGGTATATTTGCCAACATTTTAAAGCCATTTAAGAGTTTTTAATCATTCAAGTATATGATATTTTGGATTATGTAGGACCTTTCAATATTATGTCAAAGCCTAATTTTTGTATACCATCTGTCATAACTATTCATGGTGTCTTTACATTTTTGGTGCTTTTAGATTTTTTTTTTAACACTAGAGCATAATTTTAAATTTGTAATAGATAAATGTGTACAGTTTAATGTAGTTTCATATGATTATTATATGAGTAGTCTATTTTTATAGAAAAATGATGATGTCAAGGAACATAGTTGGCAGCATTACACTGTGAAACACTGACCCTGTAATAAACTATGCATAAGATATGGGTACTCAAAATTTATTTTCTGAGGTTTACCATAATTACCTTTATTTAGAAATGTATAATATATAGGTTTATAATGATTGAGTGCCAAAATCCAAATAATTTTTTTCTATTGAAATAAAGACATGGTTTGATTATGATATCATGAGGTCACAAATATTTAGAAGTTGTGGGTCTTCAAGATGCAAATTAAATTCTTACTTCCAGAAGGTTCTCTCGCATTGGCATGTTTACTGATGCATTTTTCATAGTTTGGAAAACAGTTAGTCCAGTCATGACATCACCAAAAGTGTTTTCTCCCACTTCTGATGTGTTATTTCTCAAACTTTGAAAGATTAATTGAGCTCCCTCTTGTGTTGCTCCAAGTCCTTTTTCAAAATCCTGGGTTGAGAAAACAATTAGACTGTTAGACTAACTATTTCCATGTGTTACGTGTGTGTAACTTTTTTTCAGTGTTAAAATACTTTCTATAAGTAAGCCAATCGTATGTTAAATTTATTGAAAACTGTAAACACATAGTCTCTGTGGAGCTATGAAAATTCCCGTTTGGTTAGATTGACCCATCTCATGAGACACAGCCATATTGGCTGCGTCCGAAAGCTGGATGGTAGGATGAAAATAAGGTGCCTTTCGAACTGTTCTGTGACCACTTTCCGAGTTCCATTCATTAAAAAACTTCAAGCCATTAATTGATAAGGCAGCAAGTCAGCTGCATAAGCTTTTGGATGTAGACACTGAGTGTGTAGTCAATGGTGTGAGTTGAGAAGTGGGGGTTTCAGAAAAGATGTCCTGAAATTCTGTTCGGTGACATTAGTGTCACAAAAATAAACACTTTGGTTTAAGTCCTTAGATCAGTCAGCACTCTTCCAATATCGATACTGTGTTCATATATTATAGTTATACACAGCTCACAATTAGCTTACCTTTGCTTGCAAGGCCACTGCATTCAGGATTGTTTTAACACACAGAGAAACTTCTTCCCCCCATTTGTTTCCAAGGCATTTGCGTTTCAGTATTCCCTGTCTGCCTGGTTCAACACAATCTATAACTGCTATTTCATTATTCTTTGTTTTTGGCCAGTTTTTTCCATCAGTTGAATCCTCTGTACAAAACAGGTCACCTGCTGCAAATACAAAGATTTGTTTTTATTTGTATTCAAACATGTTTTGTTTTTTTTTCATTTATTGTGTGATGAAACTACAGATGTTGTATAATTGCATGCATTCAGTGCAACATGAGAGTTATTCTGTAACTTTGTTTTCAATACTTACAATATATTATCGGTATTTTTATTATGCGATTTTGAGTCTGATTCATACTGTTATATATAGTACAACCACCTTCAATTGAAAGCAGTTTGTCTCCTGTCACACATTCAACAGTGAAATTTTCAGTAAACTTTATTCCATTGCTCTCTGTAAAACAAATGTAGATCATCACTTTAACAATGCGCATGCTCCAAGTTTGAACATACCAGAGAGTTTTTTTTGTCTTAATTTTGATTAAAAGTCTAAATGTATTGTTCATATATACAATAATATACAGTATACAGTATATATAATTTAAAACCCAACTTTTTTTTTCAAAAGTATACCACTTGTAAATGCCACTTGGCTTAATATTTCATTTTTATGCAATGACATACCTATGTTTTTAAGTGTGACTTAAGTGCCAAAATACATTTTGACCACTTACAAACCTAACTTCATTCTAACAGTGCTTATTTTGAAACTAGTTCATCATTGCTTCACCATATTGGAAAATTCCTTTATACAAAAAGCAAAGAAAGCATACTGTATCTGTGAAGCCGTAGACTAAGCTTTGTGACTTGGAGTATTAACATGTTAATTGTACATCTACAGGAAATGACTAATGATTATTAAAATGTTAGACTAACATGGTTAAGTGATGCCAAGGAATAATGTATTTTCATCCTTACCATATTTAATTGGTGATAATTTTTCTGTAGTTCCAAATTTTAAATAAGCTTTGTAGATTTCAGTGCTGTTCTCGATGGAACATGAAATGGTAACTTTGGTGCTTTTTTCCGCAGAGCAGTCTGCAGTCTGTGGCATGCTGGTCACATTAATCACCTCTGGTAGCAGTGCGATTTGAAGAGGTGCCGAGGCCATGTGAGCTATGTTCCCAGTGATAAAAAGGCACATGTATGTTCCTGGAATATGAAGAAATATTGATACATCAGAAGTACAAAAAGTAACGAAGTAAATGCCAGAGCATTTCGTGGAGCGTGGTGCTAGCAATACCAAGTTCATGGGGTCAAGTCCCAAAGAACACATTAACTGATAAAGTTTATACTTTGCACTTTGCATAAAAGCGTTTAATTGTTTAAATCATTTTATTGTACTCACCTGACCAATATCCATTTGTCTTTAGAAGTGTGACTGTTGTTGTTTTTGTACAAGTGTCTGAAAGCGTTAGTTCACTCCCCGGTCCCAGAATCAGAGGTGTTTCGTCCCCTCTGACCATTTTCCACTCACACTTTTCCATCTGTTCCACGCTCATGCAGTTCAGTTGTTGTTTTGAATTGTAACACACTTTCCCTTCAGGTGCCTCAATGTATACCATTCCTGTACATGAAACAAACATAATACTGTGATGGTGAAAAGAAGCATGAATGGATAAATAGATAGACCAAGTGGCACAAAATATTAGTGTGGTTGCAGTGTTTTACCTAGTGACATAACATTGAGGGAATAAACTGTTGTATTATTCAGCAATGCATTTATTATGCTTTGAACTTTGGTGGTGGAAAACACAGAACTCAGAGACACCGAGAAATTGTGAGTGTACGTATTTATCCCTGTTTTACTGTGTGACATAAAAGAGAAGGGAAAGATGAAGTTCTTGGTGACATTTTTTAGACAGTCTTATAAAACGAAGAAATTAAAGCAATGAAGAGTAATTTAACAAAGATGAAATGAAAAATATTTCCTCACTTGGTGTTAAGTATAGTCAATGAGTTGAAGGCATTTAGCACACGGAAAGAGCTGTCCAGCTAAAATAAATTGGACAAATATGTGAACAAATGTGTGTGTGTTTAAAATGATTGATGTTAGGATTATCTCTCTATACAGTCTTTATACAGCTTTAACATTAGCAATCACTGATTCAACAACTGAGATATGCATTTTAATATGTATAGAATATAGAATCTCTTCATCAGAATAGGCCTACTTTTGATTAAAAATACATAAGGTTCAGAAAATGTTTGTCTAAATATGGGGCTGCCTACAGATACTGCATTTTAGAATTGCATGGAAAGGAGCTGTACACGTACCAATGCAATGACATTTGAGGAGGAACCAGTGAGCAGGCCACTGAGTGAAACTGTAGGAAAATCAGAAATGTTCCTCAGATGTACCTTTGTCAAAGTACTGTAATGTGTTGTAATGTAATATACTGTAATGTACTTGAAATTACATTTATGTTTCAGCTTAAACGTTTTTTTTTTTTTTTTTTTTTTGTATTCCATCAGACAACATACCATTCACTTTGGGCAGGCACAGTGGTGTGTAGTGTGATATATTTGCCACACATTTGTCCACATTGCAGCATTTATTGACGGAGTCACACACAAGGTTGCTCCAAACATAGTCTCTTCCGCACCAGCATGTTGAATTTGTGCCAATTATCTCACACTCTACAAAATGATACATGATCAAAAAATTATTATGAAGTGTATTTATACTATTTTGAAATGTACAGTAATCTTGCAGACTGGTAGCTCTGTATTTCATTTAGCTATTGAATTTGTTGTTTATGGAACATTTTTGAGTGAATTTAAATGTGACATTTAATATATATTAGCTTACCATGGTAGATTTAACTCACCTGCGACTATTTCAGCATTTGTAATCGTCACCCCTAATGTATCCAAAGAAATCCCGATGATTCCAGGCAGATTTTCAGCAACATTTAGGGTCTTATTGCCCTCAATCATGACCTCTGCCCAATAGGTCACATCTGCAGACCCTGTAAGTTTAGTTTAGTTGTGAGTTTGATGCTTGTTTTATTTGTCTGAGTGTGATTTGTTTGTCTACATACTTACCCACATTTGAGACCTGTTGGGTCACAGAAGGAAAGTAGTCAATATGTTTGTTCTACTTGTTTATTAAGGTCATAAACAAATGATCTCTCATAATGTATAATAAATAAAATAGTGTTCTTATATGTTAGAAACCATACATAATATATTATACAATAGAGAATATAGCGCATGCAAAGAATTCAAAATATATATATATATATATATATATATATATATATATATATATATATATATATATATATATATATATGTTTATATGAACAGGCATCATATATAGCTGAATGACAGTGGTGTATTGTGAATAAAAATGTATTCAGTGTCAATATCATTGATAAGAAGAGAGCAGAAGAACTATTAATTTACAGGGTGGTTGTATGCAGCAGTCTGACAACTACTAATCATGATATGTATTACTGAGGATTGAAGCTGTTTTTAAATCTGTATGCAAGATGTAAGTTGTAATGTATATTTGTATACTGTTGTTATTAACTTTACCTGGCTAAAAATGAAAAGTGCTGCAAAAAGCAACATGCCAGCATCAGACAGTTTCTTGATCCTAAAAGGGAGATATGTCATTGAACATTGTTATAAGTCAAATATTAGATTTTTTCATCAACATCAAGACTTTAGGGTAAACATTGTATGTATGTATACCGTAAAGGGAAGTGTATTTAAATTGTTGTGACTGATTCTTTTAAGCTTTTCACCATTTTTTTAATCACCATTTAGCTTTCATTAGCTCATTTTAAGTTGTCCTGTAATCTGAAAAATTAGTACAAATATTCCATGTAGTCTTTCAATTAATACTTTGTATAATCTAATTAGTTGACCTTATTTAGATTTTTAAGGCAACAAGTTTTGAATGCTTCAAAACATATTTGTCATTTAAGTTAAAGTAGCATTAACTAGTAACATGTAAACAACTCATCTGTGATTAAAGTATCATTGCTTTATATATTATTATTTAAATTAGGATATTGCACATCTTATACAGTATAAGAGTAATTATGAATGGAATTTTGGTTACCCATATGGCACATTGAATTCTCCTCAGTACTCCTTAGTGCACATACATGGCACTTTTGTAAAGTACAATTGAGTACAAACAAAAGACTTACATTTATCAGGATACAAGTTCACCAGAGGTAACACTAATCACCCTAATGGTGACGTCACACAAATCACAACCATCAACTTGATTCAGTTAAAATTAATTATCACTACTTGATCATTTTGAGTTAATAGTACTTGAAGCCAAAGTTTAAAGAACGTATATATTTGAGTTATAATTCCAAAATATGACATTTGAAGTATTGTTATAAATGACAAATTTGCAGGGATGGGAAACTGGCGGCCCTCTGTATCGTTGAAAATGTATTTCTTTGAAAAAGAGCTTATGTATAGATTACATTCAGTTTATGATGTTATTACAACTATTGACCAGAAGAGGTCGCTTGTTCTTAGCAGACCTGCTGATCGCTGTATGATTCTAGCATGCAACATCTTACACTTGCTCATCATTTATAAGGTAAATTGAGCTAAATTTGACCTCAATGTACGCAGGTGGAACCCATGTCTTTTGTTTGCCTGGATACGAAATCTGTCATTAAACATTTTAATTTTATTCGCAAATTTGAAAATTGAATTCAAATTCAAGTGATCAAAGAGGCGTACAGTATTAGAGATACATACACCAGCGCTGCTCTTCTCACAGATGTAAAGGGTAAATAAAATACAAGGGTAAAAGGCATCAAAAGTTTTTACGAAATCCGTGACAGTGCGGTAATCACCAATGACATCTAATGCTGTTTCGCTCGCGCTTGTGAAAAACAAAAAAGTGGTTAGAAGAGGGAGAAACTTTGAAGAAATTCGCGATAGAGATGCCTGACTGATTGTTGAGAAGTCTTGCGAGAATGTTCTCTGACGCACAGGACTGTTCGGCCCGTGCGTGTATGTTGTGCTGCTGAATGTAGACAATGCAAATGAGATATATTTTCTTGAAAATGTAAGTCTGAAGTATATTGCTTGTCAGTTCAACATGAGTTTGTACATGTGAACGGTATGTTTTTAGCAAAAATGGAAGTTACAAAATAATTATATTTGTTTTTATAAATATTGTTAAATAGAAATGTTGATATAGGTAACACAATCTTTAAAAGAACATTGCAGTTGTGCATAGATTACCCACAATAATGAGGAAATAGAGTAAAGTGGAAAACATTGTCAGAGTGCAGATTTGTAATCCGGCCCCTTGTGGTAGAAAGAATAAAAAATGTTGGCCCTCGCCTCCTTCAAAGTTGCCCATCCCTGGTTTAGAGCGTAACGGTAACTTAATTAAAACAAGTAAGAATAGTTAGAAATAACGCTTAAGTTGAGTAAACAATTGTTTTACAATTTGAGACTTTTAATATTTACAGTGTATTACGTCATAACAGCTACATACATTATAATTAGAAAATAATTTTTTAACATATTTATTAGATAATGTATAATAATATCAGACCGTAAAACATGTTACCGTCCCAAAGTATGTCATGTCAACTACCAAAAGGCTTTTTATTTCATGAAAAGAAAGGAGGGCATGTCACCTTCAACCTATTTAGCCTTGCCAAACCATATCTTAACTTCTAGCATAAAGCCTTAATATGAACACACACACGCACACACACACATACACACACACACACACACACACACACACACACACACACACACACACACACACACACACACACACACACACACACACACACACACACACACACATGTTGTGTTTCCATGTTTTATGGGGACTTTCCATAGACATAATGGTTTTTATACTGTACAAACTTTATATTCTATCCCCTAAACCTAACCCTACCCCTAAACCTAACCCTCACAGAAAACATTCTGCATTTTTAAATTTTCAAAAAACATAATTTAGTATGATTTATAAGCTGTTTTCCTCATGGGGACCAACAAAATGTCCCCACAAGGTCAAAAACTTCGGGTTTTACTATCCTTATGGGGACATTTGGTCCCCACAAAGTGATAAATACACGCTCTCACACACACACACACACACACACACACACACACACACACACACACACACACACACACACACACACACACACAAAGCTACATTCAATAATGCCTGTCAAATCACCATATCCTTTTAGTAATTTAGTCCCTTTAGTGAAGATCTCACATTGTGATCCTAGATTTGTATTGCAATCAAAAAAACATGTTAGCCTATTTTAAAGATTTACGTATTTCAGTTTCATAAAATCACATTACATTGAATTGTGTAATTTAAAAGAATACAATTTAAAATATTTTGTTTATATTATTATTTTATTTTATTATAAATTACTCAATTCAATTTGATGGAATTTTGTTATGAAATTGAAATGCCTAAATCTTAAAATAATGTTGTTAAGAGTGTGGAAGATAAAGTAGAGTATAATAATAAATACATAAAGAAATAAAATACAGACCCAAACCAGACCAAACTTTAAATTTGTTCAGTTTAAATGACACAATGAGAATGAAAATGAAAACCTTCATATTTTCCAACATCTTTGAAAATCAAATATGTATCACTTAAAACAATAAACATCTGATAAATTAAATTGTTTCATTGTAAAACAGTTCAAAACTGTGGAAAAAATAGTTTTATTGTACTGCTGAAGTTATCAAAATGTCAATTTCTTTAAAAGATGTAAGTAGTTTCTCTCTTTTTTAAGAATTTAATTGAATCCTTAATCCTTAATTTTAAGAATCCTATAAAAATGCTTCTTAATAATAATAATAATCTTAAAAATAAAGATAAAAATATATTAACATACAAAACAATACTAACCTTGAAATCTTCATTTCTAAGAGAGAAAAAAAAAGCAATGGCATCTGTCATAACAAACATGTTCCCCATGAAGAACCTGTTGACAGAATGAAAGTGGGTGCTGAATGAGAATTGGAAAGGTGATGAGTACAATGGGGGTGGCAAAGGCAAATTCGCAAAGCTTACTTTCACATTTGCGTTGTACATTCTCTAAGTCCAGAGTCCACCCGGATTAGTTAGTCCACATAGTTATAACTTCAGACACTCCAATGAAATTTGGCTAACAAATACAACACAATGCTCTGCATGCCTTTTCCGTAACTACTTTTGGTTAGATTGTCATTTGAGACTGATTCTGACAAATCATTATAATAAGACAAAATCTAGAATACTTTCAGGTTTTAGAAATAAAATTGTTGTGTTTGAATTTTAAAATGGATGATAGATGTGAATTTCACTGAAATGGTGTTTATTGACCATGTTTATAACTATGTTAACTATGTTTATTAATAAGTGTATTAAAATTATTTAGTTATATGTTCTGTTATACATAATATTTGTATTCAATGCCGTAGATTTGGCTTGAACATTGGAGGGGTTGCAGCATGAAGCATTTACATATTTCCATGTAAATGGAAGGATCATAAATAGAACTCATCCAATTTGTTAAACCAAAACTATTCATACCAAACAATCAACACAGGCAAGGGCGTAGATTCAAAGGGGGCTGGGGAAGGGTTGTAATTCCTTAATTGGATTATTACCCCCCTTATATTTTATCATCTTCAAAGTGGCCACACTTTGCCTAGATCTTGCAGAAATGTACTATTGGTATTTTCACAACCAACTTCTTGAGTTATCACACTGGGATGCTTTTTAAACAATATTGAAGTAGTTCCCATCTATATGCTGGGCTCTTAGAGGCTGCTGTTCTTAATTATTATTTTTTTTGATAAATTTTAGTTTTGTAATTAAATAAATTAATATGTTGGCACAATTATATTTTTATCTGCAAAACTAATTTCAAACATTTAAGCATACGCCTTCAGATCAAAAGATTTTTAAGATCATGAGAAACATTTCAGGCAAGTGACCCCAAACTTTTGAATGGTAGGGTATGTGATCGAATTAAATTTAAATTGAATGTGTGGATCATAGTCCAAAAGTTAAACGTCCAAGTGGTCAAATATCTGGCTGCCTTTGAAGGATTACAGTAAGGTTGTGTATGTTAACATTAGTTAATGCAGTAGCAAAAATGAACATAATTTTTTTATATATTAATGTGTTAATTTTTACACAAACACACACGCACACACACATACGCATTATGTATAATTTGCATACATTTGCAGAAATAGCCTAAGCTTATATATGTATAGAGTGTATATAATTTACATTCAGTGTTGTGGTAATGTGGCCGTTATACTGGCCAGTACTGCTTCCTGCTCATCTAACCCAACCATGGTAATGCTTGGTATGGTAATATGTGATAACAGACAGGGTACAAAGTATCTACACTGATAATGTTTATTCAGCATGAGGTTATAGCACTAAACCACATCATTTGGCTGGTGCATTCCATTGTATGGTAGTTGTGGAAAACATGATCCTCAACAGCTAAATGTATTATTGTATAAATAGCGACAGAAATACAGTTGAAACTTGTGAATTCAAATACTATTTAAAAATCTAAAATGAAAAGTGTAACTTTTACTAACAATCTGCTGCATTGCACACATGATTTTTTCTTATAAAATTATTTTTAATTATAAAACATACTGTAACTCTTGTTATTGTTATATACTGTAACATTTGTGTTCTTTGGTGTCTAGAGAGATGATATTTTCATGAAAAAGTAAAGGTTTGAGAAAGATTTATTGTAAGGGAACTCACTTGAAAAACAATGCCTTTGTTTTCATCCAATGTATTTGTTTGTTAAATAAGTATCCATGGAAATGTATCTGTTTTGCATGCTCATTCAAAATGAGCAATCATACTCTTGAAGGTCAATTCCATTAAAGAAACCAAATAAAGTTTCTAAATTTGTTAAAAATGTGTAGGGTTGGTATTTATTTCAGACTTTTTTTTTAATCGATTTCCATATGTTACCTTTTCGATTGCTTTTCAATTTATTACATTTAGAGCCAACCTAGAATTTCATTCAAATGTATAACTCACTCAGTATGAGGTAATAAGCACAATGGCAGTGCTAATACATTTTCTGTCTTCCAAGAATAATATGAATATTTGAATAGCTCATTTCAATTTGTGGCCCTTGGATCATAGCCACAGTATAATTTAACCCACAGCGGCACCACTGGACACAAAAGATATGTCCTTATCTATTTATTCATACCGCATGGTGAAACTTTGCACATGTACTGAAATGTTGCCATATACAAGCGTCCTACCCAATTTATTTCATGCTGTAGTTCTGGTTTGAGTTTAAATGATATATGCATGCTTTTTACCTGTAATGTTTTTTCTTTCTATTCTATATTTTATATTATCTATCAAAAAACTTTGCAAAGCTCTTTGCCTTAAAAAGTTTTCTTCTCACAATTTGTCTTGAATATTGTCAATCAGCAGATAATGTGAACTTTATTCATGTGTACTTTAGGTACAACTGGGCTAAAGGCCCCTCTGGTAAAATACACTTTTGATTTTTATTTTCACCCCACCCCCCCAAAAAAGAAAAAAAGTAGCAACAAAAACTATCACAGCAGTTGCAACATTTTCCTGATCCACAAGGTCATTGCCTGCAATTCTAAAGGTTGATTTTGAGGTCAATTGATCTAATATTAAATAATTACAAAAGTATGCAAATGTCTTTACATAATGAAAATAGACAAAATACTTCTGTCACTTTCAGTTTTGTTCAAGGTAATTGAATCAAATGTTTTTCAATAGTCTAAAAAGTTAAAGGATAGTATTTGTTGTAAAAAGTCCCATTATTGCAGGGGTACCTTAATTAGGCTCACACTGACTAAAAATAACAATAGAGATTAATTTGTTTTTTGAATATTTAAGATGTTATGAAATAACAGGAAATGGTGCACCCTTTTCTAACGTGGCTATTTTGAATAAGCATTATCTTAATGTGTTATTTAAAAAAGAAAAGCATTCATCTGTTTCTAAATATTTGCATACACGGACACATTTTGCCCTATCTATATCACTATAACCTGTGAGGGCCTTTCACTCCTAGAGTAAAGTACCTTAAAAAAAAAATAATAATTTTAATGAAAACAACTTCTGTCATTATTTTTTACATTTAAATTGTATTTATAAAAGAAATGTATATTTTTTCCAATCTTGATTTACTTTGTGAGCAGAAAAAAAGCACATTCCCCATCTGTCGCTCGCCGGGTAGATACCCACGAACCACCCGCACGGCACGCTCGTTGACTTCCGTCCAAGCTCGAGGTGAGAGCAGCTCGCCTCACGGCCAGTCTGTTTACTCCCTCGAGCCCCCCGAGCTGGATGATGAGTTCACCGCTGCATCGGAGAGCGTTCCGGCATCTGATGCGGAAGACTCGACTGGACTGCTGCCTTCGGGCCGGCACGCCCAGTCTGAGGCTGACGCCCAGATGGCCGACATGCTTGCCCAGGCCGCCGTCAGCGTGGGGCTGGACTGGAAACCTCCTTCATCCCCACAGCCTTCATGGCTAGACAATTGGTTCCTTGGGTCTGGGCGCCGCAGTTTCCTTTCTTCCCAGAGGTGCATGATGAGCTGACGAGTTCATGGAGGGCACATTTCACTGCCCGCAACCAACCTCCTCACTCATCTGCTCTCACTACCCTCGACGGCAGGGTGGCCCACGGGTACTCGGAGGTCCCCCAGGTGGACAGAGTGGTTGCGATCCACCTGTATTCCGAGAATGCCTCCTCCTGGTGGGATCGCCCAGTGCTCCCCTCCAAGGCCTGTAGGATGATGTCGTCACTGACCGCAAAAGCCTACAGCACCACTGGACAGGCCGCCTCTGTCCTGCATGCCATGGCCCTCCTGCAAGTTCTCCAGGCCAAGGAATTCAAAGATCTGCACTTGGGCAGTCCTGACACCGATGTGTTGCAGGAACTGCGCTCTGCGACCGACCTTGCCCTCAGGGCCACGAAGGTCATAGCTCAGACACTCAGGCAGGCGATGGGCACCCTCGTGGTCCAGGAGCGTCATCTATGGCTGAACCTGGTCGAGATGCAGGATGTAGACAAAGCACGCTTTCTCAACAGCCATGTCTCGCAGCTTGGTCTATTCGGCGACACCGTTGACGACTTCGCCCAGCAGTTCTCAGCGGTGAAGAAACAGACGGAGGACATTTCCCACATCATGCCCGCTGCCGTACCAGCGTGGACCATGCTTTGTCTACTCGCCGAAGGCGTCATCTTGCGGCTTCCAATCGTCAGGCAGCCCGGATGCGGACCTCTCCCCTCCAGACCATGACTGCTGCCCCCCGGATGGACGGTTCTGATGAGTCCAGAGGATGCCTACACGGGACCTCTTCCTCAGTTACTAACCCGCCCCCTGCCGGGTGTGCGGAGCATGGTAAGTGCTTTGAGTCTTCTCTCAGTACTAAAGCCTCAGTACACGCTTTTGCCTCCCGACGCCTTAGAGCTTAATTGCTATATCTGTGAAAGTATACAGACTATGTGACACCAAGATTTTTTCCCCCTTGTGTGTGTCATTTTGCTGGGTCATCATGAGATATCCTTCACCAGCAATATAAGAGGGTGATTTGGATGATATTTTTTTGAGCACCAAATGTCTTGGTAAAGAACTTTTCTGAAATTTTTTGTCACTGTTCCTGGTTATTCTGGACCGATATTGTCACTGTTCCTGGTTAATCCCAACAACTGAGTTTCATATTTTTTTTTTCAAACTCTTATGGGACTAGCAGTGTGTGGAGAGGTCACAGTGTTTTTTGTTTTCCTGTGTGTGTGTGTGTGCGTGTCCATGCTACTTTTTTACACTCATCTATATGTGATTCCTGATTAAAAACATTGCAAACATTCTTGAACTGTGATCGGGACTTGTTTCATGCAAAGGAAGAATTTCAATGGGATTTAAGTGTTGATTTTTAATTATTATTATTTTTTACATTTTTAAAAATGTACTCTTCTCATGGTCATGATATGGACTTTTTTTTCTCATATGAAAGCCTCCAACTGAAATTTTTTTTATATTATTATTTTTTTTAATACAGATGTTTTTTTCTAATTTGTTTTAAATGTATTTTAAAACTACTATTTTACTGCAGAACTAATAGGTAATTCTTCATTAACACTTAAGTCACTACTATTAACTACTAAGGAAGATGTGTTAACTAATCAGTATGTAATAGCATTTTATAGTTGTGTTAAGTAACAATTAGCTAATCAATAACTATTGAATTCAGTCATGCCTCCTGATGAACTACTTTTAATTATCTACTAATTCAGCTTCAGGAGAAATAACTATTGAGTAACTACTAATGAACAGTCGATTAATTACAATTAAAATAATATCATAACAATTAGCCATTACAATATTCAGGTAGTGGACCTTTCTTCTTCCTTACTTCTAATGTTATTATTACTATGGAAATGCAATACGCATCTTCCTTAGTAGTTAATAGTAGTGACTTAAGTGTTAATGAAGAATGACCTATTAGTTCTGCTGTAATTCCTTATTAGTTGTGCATTAAGTAAGATACAGTATTCTAAAGTGTTACCCACTTTTTTGGTAAAAAATAACAAAATGTTGTTAATGAGAGAGTGCAACAAAAATCCATCTTCCAAACCATGTCATTACCAAAATAAATTTTGATAAACCTATAATAGTGATTTATATTTAAGAGCTGTCGGGACAGATTTTGTGGGAAA